>NW_024066038.1:682162-1364325 GCF_014898435.1 Botrytis sinoallii
ATACAACAGTGGGGATTCGCTGGTGGTCACCCACCCAACTACTATCCACCGATCTGAAGCTTGTGTATGGCAGAGCGGACGGGATGCCCAATTCTCTTCAGTCTATGGTCGTATGTGGAAGAATTGCGGTTGCTCTAGACAATATACTCGGCGTGTTTTGCGAACCGGAATGGTCATCCTGCCCCACCACAACACTATTCTAACCCTGAACTTGAATCGCGGCATGTTAGGAGGATTGAATGGATGCCCCATCCTCTTCATTCTATGATAGAACATGCAAGACGCGGAGAATTTCAAGAATACTAGAGGGGATAAAATGGCGGCGATGTAGAAGAATCAGACGAAAATCCATCTTCCACCACATAAACCACCGGGTTCAAGCCAACACCAGGCTTGACCAATACTTGCGGATGTCGGCGCTGGTTTCACCACACCCTCAATCAACCCCTTCGGAGACATCGATGATGGAATACACATGTGATTGAATATCGAGGAAATGACTGGAGTCGAAACCACAGAACTCCCATAAAGATACCGACACCAACGACCATACTGAGGCTTTTCACAGTATAACACAAGGTATCTGCCATTAGCAGTAGCGAGAATCTAGACACCTAGGTCATGATCTTTCATTATCAGACAGACTCAACCACATAGTCCCCTTACCATACTTCCCTAGCTAGCTGATCGAACACCCTTAAGAAGCTATTAGGTTTCGCTCGGCCGGATATGCCAACGAAAGCATTAACGGATTCCCTTGGAATGTGTTTGTGTCGTGTAATGACCATGAATAGAAGGACATCCTCCTTCCCGAGTTGAGAAAAAAGGCTTCACAATAAGGAAATGTACCTAGTCTTTTCCAAAGACGACAAAAGACTATAAGGCTCTACTTCCACCTATGTAATACACTTAAGAAGACTTGAAAGTAGTGCCAAAAGGGAGTAACAAAGCTTTTATAATAATGTACTCGGGAAATCTCAGACTTGTAAATCTAAAATTCCTTGGACATACCTTCTCCATAGCTGACTACATATATACAGACAAGGACATCAGATGTACCATGAAACAGCAGGCGTGTCATATAATTGGTAGCTCTTGCTACGCACCTATCTCACTTCATGGATGAAAAGACATTCGAGCTAGACTTCATTACTTCCCTTTCCCATTGATATGTTTCTATCAAAGAGCCAAGGTCTAAGCAACAAATAAATATCAAGACCCCCAAAATCAAGATAGAGAGAAAACACCCGTTTCATTTTATCTACCGTTACAAGCAAGTGAAATGCGAAGAAAAGTCCAGGTAACCAAATCCCACCCCCAGACCGTCACATCACCATCCGCAAGGTAAGACCAAAGAAAGACAAAAAGACAAGTTGTAAAAGTGGAAAAGAGAAATATCCCATCACGAAACATAATTGAGAGCCAATACGTCCCTTTTAGTCGTAGAACCTCTCTGTACATTCATTATGAGCAAAATCCTTCATTAACCAGTTCACAATGCAATTTTGGCCCGTTTTTTAATCAAATTTTTTGTTTCTCATATAACGATTGCGTAAAACACAAATTTTTTGAGATCATTTCTACATATCATGTTATGCCATGTTGTGAAAGATCGGCAGGTTCAGTTTCAATGAAACTTTAGGCGCCAAGGCTTGGGAAAGCAGATTGGTCCTCAATTTGGATGGATGCAGAAGCACCTCCGTTTCTTGGGGCACTTTGGCGTGGTGGGCCTCTATCGCCACGAGCGCGTCCACGTTGGCCCTCACCACGTCCTCGGAAACCTCCTCTGTCGCCACGTGGTGGTCCATCACCACGTCCGCGGCCTCCACGGAAGCCTCCTCTACCACCACCACGTTCAGTGGGTTCAACATAACGTTGATCAATCTCAATGGTTTGCTTCTGAGTGCGTTGGCGTTCACGCTTAGCCTTGCCACCAGTTCCAGCGACGAAGTCTTCCTCGTCCTCCTTGGAGATAGGCTTGGCGTTGGCCCACTTCTTGTCGAGCTTGCTGTCTGGCTTGCGAGCTTCAGGAGTAGCGGCGTTGAGTGCGGCTCTCTTCTCCTCTAATTGAGCGAGGTAATCGGCGTAAGAGACACTGTTGTCTTCTGGCTCAGCCTCTTCAGCGGCGGCCTCAGCTGCTTCACCATCTTCCTTAGCCTCGGTCTTGGCAATAGCTTCACCGGCTTGCTCATCAGCGAGCTCAGCACCACCTTCGGTAGCACCCCAGCCATGAGCAGCTTGCTTCTCGGAATCACTTTTAAAGTGTCAATATTTTATGCTACCACTTTTATCATAGGGGATTTCTTACCCTCCGACACCACGGCTGTGACGATCGAATTTGGCGCCTCCACGAGCACCACCTCGGCCACGTCCACCACCTTCACGTCTTGGGTGACGATCTTGTCGGACAGAGTCATCGGTTGGCTTGCCTTGGTTGTTGGCGCTGCCAGCGTTACGGTCACGGAATGCTGTTAAAATATCATTAGCTAATGTTCTGATTGATCACTGCAACTAGCTCAAATATTCCGTAATATTGGAGGTATTGATATATGCATATTGAGATTTTCCATGTACTGACCACCTTCGTTTCCGGAGTATCCTCCACGACGAGCACCACGTCCGTCAGCTACAGGAGCCTTGGCTGCTGGTGCCTCTCCAGTAGCATTGCGCTTGGTGTTGCGGGCTGGAGTCTTATCGACAACCTTCACTGGTGGCTCTGGCTCCTTGTCGGAATCATATTCGTGGTCGTTGCCTATTTTTGATCAGTTTTCGTGCTTCAAAGATTGTTTTCTGAGTAAATTCGTGGCGTACCGAGAAGCTCGTAAAGGTTCTACATTGATTCATATAGCCTTGAAACTCGTAAATGATTGAAACCCGATGGATGGCTGAATCTGCGGCGCATCTTGTCAAGCGCAAACTGCATGAAAATTTTATTGTTGATTGTTAAGAGAATAATAATTACCTTGGAAGCGATACCCGACATCTTGATCTGCTTCTCGAGTGCCTCCGAAGAAGCTTTTGCTACCGAGAGAACAATTCGGGGGTTGTGAGTTAAGAAAACGAGACTGACAGATTCCTGAACACAAGGAAGCCGTCTCTCGAGAATTGCTGATTTGCGGTTGGAGAACAAGGTAAACTTGTAAATCGTCGTTGATGCTGAAAAGTCGGTTCGTTCCTCAGTACACAAAGAATCTAAACTTGATTTAGTTTAGTGTTGGATATAAGCGAGCAGCCCACCAGGGCTTTCCAATATTTTTCTGAGATGTGGGGTTAAAGTCGAGAATTGCTTTGATTGTAGTGATAAGTGATGGTGAATGATAGAAGTGATAGAGTGGTGATAGCAGAATTGAGAACTTCTCATTAAGGTTTGGTATTGGATGTTGATTTTTTATGTATAAAAAACGGTGAATACGCTTTGATAAATCAATTGCCTTTAATGATGATAGGTTCATAGATACCTAGGTAGGGATTATGTACGTATGTCAATCATTTGTGCAACATGGAGTGAGTTTCTAAGCCATGATTCATCAATTGTCTTTGTTCTTGTTGATCTCATCTCATGGAGGCGGCGAGCTCAGATGTTCTGGATTCTAATACATTCCATTGCGACTACTTTTATCATAAAAATTGGCATTTCGCGGATTGCCCAACCATTTCTATCATTGAAGAAATTAATCGCAGAGCAAAGTATCAAATTGTTTTATTCAGAAATTTCCTGCGTGGAATTAGCAGGTAGACAATATCAAGTTATCATGTTAATCGCTCATTTACTGGTATTATCATTCATTCGTAATTACATACAATTTTACATTCATCCAAACGTTATGATCAACGTATATTTCAAGAGAGATAATGGCATCATTCATAAAGGAACGATCACCAATCCAAATGACAGAAGGAAAGAGGAACAATTAGAAAATGAAAGACAATGCCTTGGAAAATGTATCTTAAAGAAAAGGGAACCATCCAATATATTTCCATTTCTGGATGCTTTTTTCTTCCTGCCATTGTCGCCAGGCAGGAATACCCGTTCATGGAACTTACTCCGCCCATCTCTGCCCTCAAGTATGCTTATACATCTTCCTTATCCATCGTGAAAGCCATCTCCATCATGAGAGAATGAAATGCTCAATACATACAGTGCTTAATTAGACCGTGCTCATGACCGCGATCGTCTCGAAGGCATGCGAATGATGCAATGCGATAGCAACTCGAAATCTGCCATAGCTCTTGCTCATAAACTTTTTTTGCTCCGTCCCTTCCGTTTTTTGTTTTTTTTTAAACTCCATCCCAAATGCACCCCCAAACCGAACCCCCAAAACCAAAAAAATCATTGCCTGATCGCACGATACATCAAGACCGATCATCATTACTCGAACGCCAGCCGAAATCGTAGGAGAGATTATTCCCAACCGTGGGTATCATGAGCGATGATGGCTCATCGCATTGAGCTCGTGTCGAAAGAGAATTGAGTTGGAAATTGCATGCTTGCCGAAAGACCGAAGGGGTCCATGTCGAGTACCGGGTCGTAAGGATCAAGTAACTGCGTCATCGAACTGTATGCTTGAGGTGGGTTTTCGCCGTGCATACCTTGCGAGTGTGGAGGGTGGCCGAGTTGCTGGTTGAGTTGACCAGCGGGAATCGATTCGGGATACGGGCCGGGCCCTGCGATTTCGGGTTGATCGTCAACCATGTCGGCTTGCGCATCGTACTCCTGTTCTGTACTCACGGAATCAATCTAGGACGAACATAGTTCCAAAAAAAGAAAATGATAACAGGGGACGGGACAGCTTGCCGAGTTGCTCAATATGATTTTGGAATGACGGATAATAAGAAGGAGCTCCCGGAGCGCCTCCTACATTACCCGTACCATTGCCATTTCCTTGCCCCTTTGCCCCTAATGGCGATGCTACATTAGTATTAACGAGAAGTCCGGTAGTGTTTGACAATGCATGCTGCGCCTGTGTTTTGGCGGCATGAAGGCGCTGTTGCTGTTGTTGCTGTTGATGCTGCATATGAGAGTCAGAAGAAGGTGGAGTTAGTACACCTTGGTTGTTGAAGCCTGGCGAACTTGTGGTAGGCGACGACGCGTGCGAGGGTGGAGTAGGTCTCGACTGTGGCGATTGATTGGTATGGAAAGAAACTCCGGGCTCAAGCTTCGGCGCAATGCTCGAGTTCGATCGTCTAGCTTGATGATGTCTATTCATAATGGCACGCTGAACAGTAGGTGGCTGAGCCATATTCTGTTGCATGTGCGTTGGGCCAAGGTGAGGACTTCCTGTCTTCGCACGTAGTTCGGCTTGGACATCAATTCCTGTCAAAAATCAGATCATGCTCGAAAAAAAGCTCAATTGATATAATCACCTTTCTCTAGAAGAACTCTTTCAAGGAGAGAATTCTTATATCGAAGCATCAGACACTCATCAGCGGCACTTCTGTGAGCATTCTGGAGATTATGAAGGTTCGTCTCATGAACTCTAATAGTTTCTTCAAGTTGCTTGATATACTCTGTGCGACGCTCTCTAAACGCTGCTTGCGCCTGACGATTGCGTTGTTTACGTTCCTCTGAAGTAGCATAAATCTAAGGGATCGCATTAGCAAAGGGGTGCTACAGAGCTGAGCATCTTCTATCAACATACAGGCTTTCGACCGCCCTTCCTCTTTTGTTGGCCAACACTTTCTGGAGGGATTTCTGTCTCCGCCTCTGGTGTAGAAGCATCCAAAGATTCATCTGTGCCCTCTCGGACGGATTCTTTTGCGTCGATAGACATGCTTGTTGAGATGTCTGCCATTTCAATAAGGAGAAATTGTGATACTATGGTATTTCTGAACCCCGCCTTTTGTTGGCCCCAGGTATTGGCCTCGGCAAAAATTTATACAGATCAAACGAATTAAAAGAGTGAATGCACCCGACAACCAGTGCAGTGTGAATGCTTGACAGAAGCTTGGACAGCGAGGTTGCGTCTAAAAACAGTAATAGACTACTCGTTATCAGATGTTATATGGCCCTATAGGCGCCGTTCCACTGACTCCCGAATTTCTGGAAACTGGAGATAAGGTAGGGATGGCGTACGAGGCTGAGAGCCTGAGATGAACCGGTGGTTGCGTGATAAAGATTGATACAGTGACAATGAATTGGAGAATGATTGATAGAGTAAAAGATAGAGTAATAAGAATGTGAGACTTCGGTCAAAAAGTTGTGTAATAAAAACTCAGTTGAGGAGCTTCTTCCTTTTACATGGAGGAGAATATTTTTCACGGTTAGGGAGGGGTTTGAATCAGATCCGATTCGGAAAGCACGGTACCCTACTATAAGTCAGAACCCTGCTTCTTGTTGATGTTTCTAATTCCAAGGTTCATACGTATTTTTATTTTTTGGGAAGATTCTTCTAGCAACTAGTAAAGGAGTACCAGGTAGTTTGGGATCCACTAGTTTGAACTCCGCCAACAGAGAAGAGAATTTTTGCGGTGTTGGCGTTGGTGCGGCTCGGGCTATTCATCTAAAAATGCAATATTATGAACATGATTGAATTGGAATACAAGGTTACCGCGTGAAAGGAGTCTTGGCAACTGACGGAGTGTGTTCATCTAAGAGAGGGGCTTCGTTAAACTCACTGGGAGAAATGTATATACGTACGCCGTCTGGCGGGTGGCTACTAACGACTACCTACGGACAATGTTGGATGGGTAGACAGCGTGAGGGTCGACTCTACGAGAAAACGCGAGACGACGAGGATTATCAGAAGGGCTGGTAATGACAATTTGACGATGATGCAGCTCGGGATCTCAGATGATGTTTGAATTCAGTTAGCCAGGCACAAGACCGAAAGAACTAGGACTTTTGAAGTCTTGATGAATCCATCCAAAATATTTTTTAATATGGAGCCCGTTAGTACGGCCTCATGATTGGAGAATTGAGATTCCATACAGATTCCATACCGTGATCGGAATGTCGCTGACTGGAAAATACATCGTACGCCTTGGTCTTTGCTAGGTCGATAGGGTTAGATTAGGTAAGGTAAGGAATTCGACCAGTATACACGATTGGCCGCTAAGGACTTGCTATGTTGGTGAGGACAACATGTACTCGAAGAGAATAAGGTGACATTGTAACCGTACAATGTAAACCCATCATGGTACGAGAAATGCAGAGAAATGCAGGAAAACGCAGTAAACTGCAGCAGAGGCGGAGAGGAACATGCACGATTCGTGACTCGATGGAACCTTGCCTCGCTTGCTAGGGACATTTTCTCCACATAAGCCAATTGTGGCTCTTTCTCGGCATAACTAGCCCAGAGTGAGCAAGGCTAAATCAGGTGCGGAATCGCGGATGTCGTATACTGGTATGTAGTGCTAATGAGTGTAGCTTTTTTTATTGATGGCCTTGATCGTCCTGATGGCCTTCCAAATGGCTTCCAAATGGCTTCCATAAAAGCTACTACTACTACTCCGTACACACGCTTCATCCATTATTGTCTGAACACGCATAAGTTTCTCAGCCACCATAATCTGTGTCATCCCGATTTCTGTCCTATGAACCAACGAACCACCGACAACGACCATACAATACCAACAACACCAGCCTCACTACAAAGCTTGGCTCTTCGGAAACCGTTGAGAATACTGGTCATTCATCTATTTGGCTCTATGTACTGACCTGATTGCTTCCATCTCGATATGCTCTCCCTCCTTCGCTTGTCTGTGCTCCATACTTATTGATTTGCCTGAAAGGATAATATTGCATAAGTAAGGTCTACATTGGCATTGTTTGAAATTTCTCACGATATGTGAGTGGTAGGCGGGACCGGTGATTGTTACATCCTACCATTGCCATGGTAAATGCTTGCATGGCTCTTTTGGCATCTTCCCCTTCCGCTTTGCCCAGTGCTTACCACTCCTCACTGCATCAACGAAATTGGCTTAAAGTTCCCTTTCTCCCAAGATATGACCCTCAGTGTCAAAACTGTAAGGCCATGTTTATTCCCGGGAATCTGGTCATTCATCTTGATCATTAAAGGTCGAATGTTGACTGAAAGTCATCATTCGGATGCGGCCGTCATAAATTCACAATGATTATTCGGGATGTCTTCAAATCACAATCACAGAGCATGGATGATTTGATCACCTGCTAAATAGTAACTTCACATCCTGATCCATTGCCTGGGTTCAATTGGAGTCTTACCTATCGTGGCTTTTCACTCGGCTGCAACTTGCTCGTTGTAAGTTGAGGTCGTCCAAAGAGAAACTCCTCTCAACTTCTCAAGGCAGCGCCCAACTTCGCATCTGACAATGGAGCAATGCAAAACGCCACCATGAATTATGATTGGTCCAAAACAGAGTGACAAAAGATGCGGGCGTTGATTAAATGGGCTAGATTCCACATTCAAAATACAGATTCGATAGACGAGCAAGTTTCCACATCCTCCAGCCTTCAGAGTCCAAACCACATTCTACCGACAACGTGTATAATAAGTTGTCAATACCTAGTACTGTACGGAAGTAGTCACTTTGGATACTGCACGCGTATATCTGATCCTTCTCCACGGCATTTTACATCCCCTTTAATATATACTTCACACCGTGCGGGCGTGCACACGCTTCATGATTCATCAATTTCATCATTTACAGGTAAGATCTTACATATCTGGGGTTCTGAAGCAAAAATCCGCTACTAAGTTCTAACTTCCAACCTTGAACAATATCCTTGTAGTGTAAACTTCCGGTATGAGAGATGTGATTCGTACGAAGTGTAGGCTGGCCCAGGGTTCTCTTCAAGCTAGATGATCACGTCAAGCATATCTCCACGGAGCCTTATCTGCCAAGCTATCTTATTTCAGCAGGTCCAGCCAGGAATGTAGCACTGTACTGAAAGCCTTCTGTTTGACTGTTGTCGCACCGATTTTGATTAACCAATACCTATTTAGTTGCCACAAGGCTGTGATTATTAAGATGTGTGAAATTTTAAGCATCAAGCATTTGATTCTGTACCATCATCATCCATGACATACCAAAATGCCATCCCGCTTTTGTTATTTTAAGGTTTCCAATGTCACGCTGAATTGAGATGTGCCAAATAAACGCAGATCAGTCGGAGAGACTGTGGGACTTGATTATTCGGATTTCATCTCCTCAAATGGTTAAGACCAAAGGGGTTTAAGGCTACGCGGTAGAGTCCATATCTCATAATCCATGGACCTTGAAAGCACCATCAACATATAGTACATACCAAACCAATCCTTGAGCAACGAGGAGGGAATACATCAGGGCTGACGTTTCGAATTGCGAGGCCAACATTGAGCATTTCTCTCAGCTCAGGATACTTCCCATCCACTTTCGACTGTGATTTACTTTCCAAGTGCACACCGATACAGCAATTTATCGGTCAAGAGAATGGGGTCCGAATTCGGCAACTATGACCATCATGCGCCCATCATAAGGTCATGAAACAGATGCGGCTACTTGCCGCGTGATAAAAGAAGTTTTCCAGAGAAGTACGAAAAAAGTACACAGAGTCACCAACCAAACCTCTTTGAGAATCCTTGGATGCTGTCATTGAGTCTTGAGAGTCGGGTGAAACAATGGACCATGAAGAATTAATTCATGAGCGGACCCGAAAAACGGCCCTTTAGCTTAGCAAGAAACAACCTGCTGGGTTTTCACCGAGCCTTATATCGTCGACCTCGGTCGACCCCCTTTGGCATTTCGAGTCTCGACGTTGATAGGGGGGTCAAGCCCGTTGGATGCGAATGAATGGATATCTTTATTGGGGATTTTCCGCTCCTAGGAGTCTAGCACACTGCTCCATGACGTGTTTAAATGAAAAGGACAGCTTGCAATGGAGAAGGCATATTATAATTTCACGACCTTGCAAACTTCCATTCATGATTTTGTTCTATCTTCAAGATTATGTCCGAAATACTCTTCCAATTTTAATGGCAACTGCCGCAACGCCGACGACTATTCTTGTGCGATGGCTCATGTGGTAGAGAACCACGTTATCTACTCACCTGTTGATCTTGGCACTATATAGAAAGATGCTTACGGTCCACGGAGCAGGTATTCGATGTCTAGAACCACTCCTCATGATAACTCCCCGAGGCTCGGAGGGCTAATGAATATCAGTACCAAGAACTCACACTAAGTACTAGGAGGTTGGTTGAAAGCTCCAGTTTTTGATGCTTTTTAGACTTTGATTGATTGCAAAAGAGCTCACTTATTACTCTTGTGACAACTTTTTGTACCAGCATGTTCTCTACATGTATGATTTGATCAACTCAAGCTTCAAAAGACTCCAAGTTAGTTTGTTATGGATTTGTAGCTACACAGCAGGCAATAATCTCTCCACAGCATCTCAACCTTTCATTCATAACTCTTAAATGCTATCGTTAGAATGTGTCATGCTTTTCTTTGATTTTCAACATAGTTCCTATTTGATTTGCTGCCTACCTAGGAAGGTAGCTTCACATTGAACACCTTCCTAATTGCTTCATGAATTGCAATGGCACGTGATGACAAGCGCCAAAACCTTATTTTGGTGCACTGCCGTTATGTGTCCTCCTCGGTACCTGGAAAGCATCAGGAAGCTTCAACATAACATCATACCTTGGTCGAATTTCTCGAGCTTTATCAACAAGCTCAATTTATTTCCGTAATTATTATTCTCTGACGTCTCAAATCCCAGAATAGTAGAGATTGCCCCATTCCAAAATTCCCGAGGGAAACCAACCAACATGCGATTCACATCTTTACCCTCGGCCCTCCTGCTTGGACTCGCCTTGCACATTGGAGTAGAAGGTGCAGGCTTGGAGGACAAGAAACCCAAGCCTGTTGACCCATGTACTATTTCATCGACGACAGGGTCTTTCTTTGATCTGAGACCATTATCGATACAAGCTCCAGAAGAAGGGAAGAAACCTGCCAAAAATGCGAAGACGGACAGTTGGCATGCAAGAGGATATGATTACAAAGGAAATTTTACACTGAATGTGTGCGCGCCAGTGGTAGAAGAGGTGAAGAATTTTGTGGGAGTAGACAAAAACCATTGGAAGAATGTGAGCGCTTTTTATGAATATGACGGAAAGAAGTATTCTGTAGGGTAAGTTGGATCTTTATTGCATTGTTACAGGCAAACAAATTAACCAGCACATTTCAGACAACAATCAGGAAACTTAACACTCCGCGGAAGAAAGCTTGTTGTAGAGTATACGAATGGATCGCCATGTGGAGGAAAGAACAAAAAAAGAAGCTGGGACGATGACGATGACGACGACGACGATAAATCTATACGCCGGAAATCCAGCATAATATCTTTTCATTGCGAGAAAGACCCACTCGCTACTGCATCTGCCTCATACGTAGGAACCGATCCAGAAGAATGCGCCTATTTCTTCGAAGTGCGATCACAAGCTGCTTGCGGAGGCTCCGAACCTGCCAAACAGACTGTGGGTCCGGGTGCTGTCTTCGCCATCATAGGAGTTATTGCTATACTGGTGTATTTCCTCGGTGGTGTTTTCTATCAACGAAATGTCGCGCATGCAAGAGGGTGGAGGCAATTGCCCAATTATAGCTTCTGGGCTAGCATAGGAGATTTCATAAAGGTGAGCTGCAAAACATGTCTTATGAGATCAGCACCACAACTCTTTCCCCGTGTAGCGTCCGTTCGGGATGGCTCGTCGATATTGCCGACGATGGAGGTGAGGGGAATGTCAAATCGCAGGTCGCAGAAGTCGTATATACGTTCCGAGTAATTCCAAACACGGAACACAAGTTCTCTCACGTGGGAGGACGAAGTTTTCTTTATATATTCAAAATAATTGAGCCAGCGAGCGAACAGCGACATTCAGCATAGCATTTTCTTTTCGGTTTTCAGGCTGCAATTAGGATAGGCATTCAGCATTATAGCATACAATACCCGGCGTTTCAATCAAAGATTATCACAATCTTCCTTTTTCACTACTTATCGCAATGAAAACCCTCACAAGCGTGTCAAAGTCAAGCTGCATCCATAATCACATATTGCTATTTGCATATTTCTTTTTGTCTCGGTATACCGCTATCCACCTATCTATCCATTTATACAGAAGAATAAAAGTCTTGGCGAAGAGCATAACTAACACTAATTAGGACGTTTTCATCATCGCTAGTTCATCATGCTCAAGGTGCTTACCAACCCATAGGGGATATAATACCTTGAGTATCTCTGCAAATGGAAATTCTGGAGATGGAAGTAATGGTAGAGGGAGTGGGAGGGATAGAGGCGTTAGTGCAAATGAAAGTGGGAGGAGAAATTCGGGGAGTGAGGATGAAAATCGTTTAATTGATCAATTGGACGAGGAGTGGGATGATTAGAGATGGGCATTAGAAAGTTTGTGGCATAGGATGTAAATTGGAGAAGGGGAAAACTGGTATGATATTGGGCTAGTATGGTGTATAAGGATAAGGCGTTATGGGTTCGAAATCCGTGAGTGAGGGCAAACATCAGGAGGGAATCAATTGTTATGAAAACGAATGCGAATATGAAGGGCTCTGGAATAGATAGTTGACCTACCTATGATATGATTTTTTATTTATTTCTCGGCTCTTCTTCTCTAGTCTTTGTCTTTGATATTCCAGCTATGAGTGTACAGCATCGATTTGAAAGGGGTAGATGGGCGTTATCCTGTTCCTTGTTTTGAAGAAAGAGTAGAGAGGTTTTGCAATTCTCTATTCTTCGTTTTATGATGCGTTCTATATATACATTAGACAATCCAACAGTCAATCGATACTACAAAGAAGAGCAATGTGAGATGAGAGACGTGTCTAGGAATTATTCAGTAGACCCATTTTGTATTGGTTTACACCAATACTCCTCGAGACCCTACTAAAAGTTGAAATTTTATCTTCTACTGACTTTCCGTTTCCATTCGAGTAGTGAGGTTTCTCGAACGACATGGAAATGGACGATTGGGGTGAAACAGGAGACGATTCTTATTTTCTCTCTGTTCCTCTTGATTCATTCCTCTCGCTGTATGTTGAGACGAATCTTTCTTTTCGGAATCTAGATGCAGTTGTCTTGGAGATTCATGGTCAACTTCTACATGCTACAACCTTCTACCCCTCTCTAATTTCTCGTATGTCTCTTTACTTTTTTCAATGCTGTTTGAGTCATGTGTGTGCTATTAATCATATATCAAGTATAAGTCTCGCGTGGCTAGATCTCTTTCTGGCTCTCTCTATATCTGGGTGAGAATGTTGGGTGTGTAATGTATAGAAGAGATGAGTAGATAGAAATGACTAGATGATTGAGGATGATTGAATGAATTCGAGTATGAATATATTTAACTACTAGGTATATATAGGTATATATAGGTAAATATGAATGTCGAGGAAAGGCGATATCCTGAACGGATACTAAATGAGAAAGTGTACTCAATAGATTCATAAATGAATGTCTCCGAAAAATTAAAATGCTTACCTGATCATCATGTTGAATACTCCACAAAAATATCACAACCCATCAACAAGATGATTGAAACACTAAACCAATGTATTAAAGCTGCTCTGAACAGTAATAGACGTTTCATTAAGAATAGAACGCGTTGTTAATCGATCATAAAATACTAAAACACAGGGATATACACAATACCAGTTCTCTAACCATATCCATAACCATGCCTTAAACACCGTAACGCTATGCTATCCATACGCCATTTTGACAAGGAATCACTTCCTTATCACTTCATTTATGCCATTTCCAACTCCCTCCATCCCATATATACACGTTCTTCTGGGCAATACTAGTCCCTAATATAAACCGGAATACCATAAACACAAACCGCAGCTGCATTAAGATATTTCAATTTGCAAGCCCCCTTCGCCTGTGCCACCGCCTCAATCAACGACAACTTTCCTCCACCCTCTACATCCTTCTCCTCTTTCCCTTTCTTTCTTCCTCCCCCCTTCTTCTTTTCTTTTCCCTCCCCTTTCTCCCCCTCCTTTCCTAAAAGTCCCCACCCCTCCAACATCTTCCCCGCAAACCGATCAATGTCCCTGTCCGTAACATCCCATAACGTCGCTACCAATGCCGCACTCCCCGCATGCATATAATGTATCGGCTGGCCCCCCAATTCGAACTCTCCATAATTCGTGAGCGCACCACTACTACAACCCATCAAAATTGTCACTGCGCATTTCTCCATCTTGCGAATTTCTTTAGAACGAATGAATTGTCCTCCGCTTCCATGGCCGAAATACAAGAAGACGTCTTTATTTTGTAGCTCATATTTCATTTCTTCTTCAGAAGGTGCACGATTGACAATGCCGGACCAAGAAGGAAGTGCTTCTAGAGGAGCTTGGAAAGTGGTTTGTGTGTTCTTGAGATCGCCTTCGGGGTTCAGGATATAGGCGCCGTTATTGCGATCGATGTAATGCCCCTCTGGACCTTCATCTGACGCTTTCTGTTGTTTGGAAATTCGGTCTCGAAGACATCCAAGTGATGGAAGACGCGAGACTGCCAAGCCTTCCATACATGGTAGTGATTCCCATGGAAAGATGTGGAGAGCCTTGTCTAATATCAGGATAGTATGTTTTCCTTCGTCGTGCTGACTCGAACTGTGAGAAGCTTCGTGATAGCAACGTAGAGCATCATGGATTTCAATGACGATTGAATCGAAATCAATTTCTGCATAAGCGTTCAATTCTCCGTGGAATTGAAGAACGTCAACAACGAAATATAAAAGGTCAGTCAGTTGTTCGGAAAAATCGCTATCATCTGCTGATGGATTACCAAGACCGATAAATAGCTCCAAAATTCTGCTGTCCAAAGTGACACGAGGTCCAGAGTTTCTTTTGCTCTTTCGACGAGAAGGGAGATGCTTGTCAAGTATATTCTCAAAGGATTTTTGAAACCGAGCGAGAAGATCCGACTTTCTGGTGAATTGAGAGAATATTCCTGCAAACCCTCCTAACCATACCTTCTCGATATTTTCTAGTAGATCCTTGAGACGAGAGTCTAACTCTGCACGTTCTGCCCACCAAGCAAGTTTGGCTTCACGACCTGTCCTGCTAGGGCCGCTTTGGGAGTTGGCCTTCGCAGAATCAATGATATTTAAGAGCTCGCTTTTTCCTTGCTCAAACCCAAATACTTCTTCATCTGCATCCATGGAATTGTTACGCCCTAAAGGTAGACGAAGTACAAACGGACTATGACCGGTTTGTAATTTAGTGATAGAAAGTTCTTGACGATTCTCGCTCAAAGATATTGAGAGAGCAGTCCATGTTTTGGGGAGGATATCTATATATTCCTTTTGAAATTTCGGAATATCGCAGAATGATAATGAAGCGCCGAGACTTGATCGCCGGGACATAGCCCCACAATCGGGCCAACGAAGGTCATCGAGTTCTGGGATACAAGTCTCTTGTAAGATGACTTTGCGCTCTCTGCGGAATGCAAGAGTACGTGCAGAATCAATGGAGCAACTTGCAAGACCGGGTTGGGATCTTCCCTTGATTGGCCCTGCAGCAGAGAGCAAAATGGAGACATTGTTCAAGAGTGAAGTTATCTTGTGCATAACAGAGATTGGAGCAACGAGAAATGCAACTGGGTAGGTTTCCACTAAAATCTCTTGAGCTCGGTGTAACTTGTCAAAAAGGTTATCTGGACTTGGACTCTTTGCCCCACGACCACTTCTCGATGTTTGTGTTTTTCTAGGTGGTGATTGTTGTACGGGATTTGAGTTTTCGGCGTGGCTCTTATTGCCTTTCAGACTTCCGACAACCGATGGAAATGAGAGAGTTGAGTCTTGAAGTACAGAGTATACTGGATCGGAGACCATTTGTTCCATGCATCGTACAAGCAAACATCGAGCCTCCGAGAGACCTTGATACACCTCGTCCAATTGGCTATTAGAGTATTTACTGGCTTCATCCAAGAAGACCTGGGCTTCATTCCTTTTTTTCACGCTCATGAGAGCGTCAGCCAATTGCCACAGAATATTTGCTCGTAAAGAGTCTAATTGAGGACACTCTGTGCTAACTGATGATTCCACGGGTGTTGGAGTTTTTGAACGAACGACAGGCTTTCGGGGAACTGGCAATTTCTTACGTGTGGTAGTTTTTCGAGTGGCTGGTGCCTTTCGTTTTGATATAGAGAGCGTTTGAATTCCGGTTTCCAACGTATCAGGAACATCCGGCGTACTAATATCACCCAATTCGAGGGTTGCAAGAAATGCAGGGTCTATGAGAGTTTTGAGAGTTTGATTTGCTTCCTCCAGACATGCAATTTCTGCTTTACGATCTCCAAGCATTCCACGGAGACGTCCAATTTGGCATGCGACTGTGACCGAACTTTTGCCCTTGGTCCCATCTTTATAGAACTTTTCTGCGTCTGTAAGGTAATTGGTGCCCTTGTCTAGGTTTCCAGCTTTAGTCCAGATGTTTCCAAGTGTGGCCAAAGCTATTGCAGACTGCCCATCAAAATTGAATGATTTAATGAGTTCGTGAGCTTGCTCTCCATAATGTAACGTCTCTTGAAATAGCCCATGATGAGCGTACAGATTTGATAAATGAATCAACCCATGGAAAAGAGGAGCGACCAATGGCCAAAATCCAATTCCTGATGGGCTGTCCTGCGGCTGGGGTTGACCCGCTATTTTGTTTGTAGAAATATCCAGTTGGGAGAGCCCATCAACTACTTTCTCCGCATCGTCTCTGGGTACAGCCGCCAGTTTCTTTTTCCGAAGTATTGCTTCGGTGGTAGCCCATGCGCGCCTGAGTAGTCTGACGCTCTGTTTAGCATGGACAAGAGCAGATTCTGAGCCTCCCTGTTCAATGGCAAGCATCGATCGAATCAAAGAAGCTTTTGCAACAACACAATTCAGTCGAGTCTTTTCTTGAAGACTGAGAGGCGATTTATCTTCTTCTAATTCCTTTCGTTCCAGAATAAAAGCTCCTTCAGCACACTCTAGATGAAATTGGCTATCATATGTCAGTGGGTTCTGGAGGATAAAATTTGTGGACTTACCATTTTTCAAGGTTTCCAAGTGCTAACATGTATTGTGAGTGTGCAATGTGAAGATCTGTTTTGGCGCCAAGATTGCTACGCAAGCTAAAACTTTGCGCCTTGTCCAATGCTAATCCAGCTTTTCCAGAATATCCAAGTTGAAGCCACGAGAGGCCCAAGGCACTGTAAGTTGACACAATGTCGTTATGACCAGATACTTCACAGTAGAGTTCATTGTAATCAGCGATAAGGCGAAGAATGACAAGCTTGTCAGTTTCTAGACCTCGCATTTCCATGAAGTTGGCAAGTGACTGTAAGTGAAGCAAGAGCTGCGGGATATTCTCAATGCGAAGCTGCAAAGCAGTGAGATTTTCAGCTTCAGAACGAATGGTTCGCCAGTTCACGATGCAGTTCTTCAGATTTTTGATGCAAATTTCATCTTTCTGAAGTTCCATTATACTTACTGCCATAGCCACCCAATGTCTCAAGTAGCCTGCTAAACCAGAATCCTTGGTAGTGTCAATATCGATAGACTTGCTCATAAGAGCCGTGAGTGTCTCAACCATATAACCGTCTTGTTGTTCATTGTGCGAATGTTGAAATATGGTCATTGCCCTCAGCCTGCGCACGGGGTATTGATTCAAGTCGTACAAGGAAACTAGGTGCTCAAACACCTTGCTTTTTAAGTCCATGACAACAGAAGTGGGATTAGCGAGGCCGGTCAAGATATCCAACTCATGTTCAAGAACAGCCCCCTTTTGCTCATCCGTCCAAGAGAGACCGAAAAGCCAAGGTTCGGGAGAAATTTCTGGGTGACTGAGATAAACCTTTACTAGAGACTGTATAGTCCGAGCGAGAACTTGCGCATCGTCACTACACTCCCAAGCTTTGCGAATAGATAGAATTTTGGCGTTTTCGACCACCTTACACAAAACACCATTTTCTACCGTCTCATCTCGTAGCATAACAAGGGCTTTGAAAAGTTCGTCAAATCGACCCTTGCTTTTGGAAAGATCCGCCATTCGTTCCAGTTTCATAGACATAAGGCCAGCGTTCCGGTCCGGTAAAGGCCTTGATTTAAGACAGTCAATTGACCTTCGGAGAACTACTCGTGTCTGTGGAGTTCCTTTGCCAGCATCGTTATTACGTCGTAAGTCAAGAAAATACATGAAGTAAAGGTTAGAAATCTTGATATAGCACTGTGTCGCATTGAAGTTCTCATCTTCCATAGAACCCTGTTCTAGCCGGTCGAGCAATGCAAGACAATCTTGCAGTAAGGAATCTATCCGTTCCCATACTGGTGCCTCTTGTTTCAGAAGCAATTTGATCAAGAATAATGCAGAATCAATTGCATGGACGGAGGGCTTGGTGATAAATTTCCTGCGTTGTTCGAATCGCATAACATCCTTGCTTGAGGTATTTTCATCCGGTTTCTTACCAATATAGCGAAGTGATAGTCGAGGGCATAAGGAGACGAGGGTTTCACACATTTGACGGACTTCGGGCGATAGAGCGTTTGTATTGGATGACAACTCAGACACAGGGTTCGAAATCGCAATGATAGCAGCTCTCCTTGCCGAAGAGACTTCTGTCAATAATTCATCGATTTCAGATGCCTCCCCCTTAAATGGTTGCTCTAGCACATCCAACAGCTCGATCAATAAATTTTCTGTTTGCTCGCGTTGAGAACCCCGCAGAGTGAGAGAAACTAAACGAGCTGTGAGAGCACTGTGCCTAGCATTGGAGTCGGCTTTAGAATCAAGAAGATTTCTGACCATTCCAACCCATTCAATAGCTTCATCAATAACATTAGCTTCTTTAGAAAGGGATCCTAGTATACGGTATATTCCAATCAAGGCAGGTGCCGACTTAAGCCCGTCGGTTTCGTATTTCAATGATGACTTTTTGAGATGCGAAAATGCGTTAGAGCATTTTGTATATACCTTATCAGCCTCATTTTGACTTCGGCGGGCAAACGCTTGAACACATCTAAGGAAAGGATCAAAGACATCCTTTTCAACATCTCCTTTATGATTTGCAAGTTTCCACCATGATAAGCGTACATCGAGAGCTAAAGCTTGTAATATGAATGCCGCCTGTGGTGTTATGCTGACTTTACAGTCCACAGCGGTGGCATCTTCTGAGGACGAGACGCTTGGACTCATAGATAGAAGCATGTCCGACAGAGTTTGAAGTTGACGGGCAGACTTGTTCACTTGCGTTGAATCTTCGGCGGCTTTCAAAAGGAGTTTTACAGGCGAGGAGGCATGTCCGGGTCGTAGAAATGGCATCGCGGCTTCAATGGACTTAGGTTTCCGGGAGGCAATCATAAGCCTTAGTGCCTGTAACTGAGTTGTAATCACCAGACCTAATTTCGCACCCGTTGTTGAGATCTCCCCAAAATCCAAAAGTTCAGCCAAAGTTTGTGGTGTTGAAGCGGAAGCTGCATCTTTGGTTACTGGCGCACTCTTCCCTTCAGTTTCCACGTCCAACCGTCGTTTCAAGATCCTAAGCTCTTTAGTTGCCAAATCCTCTAAACCAAGTGCCAGCAATTTTCCAACCAGAACAGACATTCCGTTTTCGAGCTGTAGAGGTGGCATAGTAAGGCCTGTTATGTTCGCAGCTTGGATTCCTCGTAAACACAGAAAGGCAGCCCTGGCGCATTCCGCAACCGATCGAACTCCGGGAGAGCATGCTGATGTTGACGATGCGGATCCATCTCGAGTTTTTGAAATGTTGGGCGAACTAGAAACTCGATTTAAAGCCCGTGGCTGTAATGGTGCTTGAGGAACTGAACTTGATCTTCTAAGCCCTTTGCGAGCTGCTGCTTTCTCCTTGGTAGTTGGAGCTTTCCGGGGCTGAGATGGTACCTTGATCGCTTCTGTTAAAACTTTTAATGTATTGTTTACAACTTCAGTAGCCAGTGTGAATTTTTCTTTTGCAGACAACAATTCTACATTATCGTCTGCGTTCGCATTTTCCTTATCCGCCTCGTTGACTTTAGACCGCGACGTAGGAGCTCGAATTGTGCTTTTTTTTGTGGGTTTCGCAGTCGCTTTAGCTATTGGTTTTGAGGATCCAGAAGTACTTGGGGTTGTAGTCGCCTTAGAAGATAATAAGTCACTGAGTAGAGTGACTGTTGCTGGAGTACATGTTGTTGTCGAAGATATAGCGGCGCGCACAGCATCCGCGGATTGCTGTGATGAATTCATTACAATAGAAATTCTGTCAAGAAAGAAACAGTATTATTGGTACTTAGACATTATTCCAAAAAGGTAAAAGAAAAACAATTGATGTCGTCTTCGAGTGATGTAAAGAATCATCAATCTCCATAATCGAAAAACGGATGTCCCCTGTTGACTTTGTTTCCGAGGCAACCACAGACCTAAAACTTTCGGCTCATCCTAAAGCCCTACGGAAATTCAATTTTTACAACTTCAATACTGTTCCCCTACCTATTTACATCTTGACAACAATATTCAACCCGTTTACAATGAACAAATCAACGATGATTAAAAGGCTGATTTCTGCGCCACCCGCTATCAGAAGCACAGTTCTTCAACAACGATTATTCTTCCCTCAGTCTCGCCAATATGCCGTTCAAAGCGTCACTCAGGCTTCGTTCTGGGCGAATCTGATTCCTAAACCATTTCGAAAAAGCGAACGAGCTGTAAGCAAAAAGCCGAAATCTAAAGATTGGAATCCTGCGACTTTTTTCATATGGATCTTCCTTCTGATTGGATCCATGTCAATTCAGATGATAGCCTTAAGAAATGAATACACAACTTTCAGTCGCCGCGCTGATGCCAAAATTGGAGTATTGAAAGAAATTATTCAGAGAATAAGAAATGGAGAAAAGCCTGACGTTGAAGCACTTCTCGGAGTTGGAGATCGAGAGCAAGAACGGGAATGGGAAGAAGGTATATATGTTATTCATGATTAAATTCTTGGGGTATGATTCTAATATGTCTGGATAAAGTCTTACAGGAGATCGAACGAGAAGATGCAGCGTTACAACAATCTACCGCAGTGAAATCTAAACCAGAGAATGTTGACGTTCCAGAGACCAAAAAGAAGGCTCCCGAAAACGCGAAGAACAAGAGCAATGTGCCCTCGGGATTCTATTGAGAAAATTTATGTACAAAAAATGGTCTACTATACAAGATTACAAGATTGATGGATGTATTTCTACGATAGCATGTCCTTGAACATACCGCTATTTTTCTGTCGTGCTTCGTAAGGAGTTTGAACGTCGTCTTTTCTAGACGTGAAGCCGATCCGATTTAATTGATCAACAAGTGCAGGTAGAACTACATCAGTTCCTAGTTCGGCCCGTACACCGAATTCCCCAGTTTGGCCACTAGAGAGATTCTTAAAGAATGCCTCCTCACCTCTGACCCCGCCCAGATTCAAAATTGCGATAGGCATATTCCTCTCTTGAGCACGTCGTGCTAATCTCCAGGCAGAGTATGTGGCAAGCGAAGTTCCCAGCACTAACAGCCTACCGGAATCATCAATTGCTTGTTCAGCGGCTTCCTTTACTTGCGCATTAATACTCTCCCCAAACATGACCACAGCGGGTTTCAATATACCCGCTGTACTCGTTGCTTTCCAAGCTCCCTCTTCGTCAACTTCCACAATCGATTGCGATCCATCTTTTAAGATTGGAGGATTTTCAAGACAATGAGGGCACGGCGGATATCTGAAGGTGTCATATGGTGCTCCGGGTACGTCAACATCTCCGTCAGGATTTGCCTTCATGCCTTTTGCTCGTCGGTCTTCTGGGTCCTCCGTAGTTAAAGCTCCAGATTCAAGTATTTCAGCCAAAAATGCAGCCCATGCTGGATTCAATCTTGATAAAGATTCTTGGAAAACATCTCTAGGTAAGTCTTTTCGGCAGGTGACGCATGTCAAAGCTCGAAGATATCCATGAAGTTCAACAGTTGCCAAATTTGGATGTGCCTCCGAGTGAAATGAATCAACGTTTTGTGTGACCACCCGCTTTACAATGTTCATATCGGCAAGGTCTTTAATAGCATAGTGGGCGGGGTTCGGCTTGGCTTTGTGTAAATTCGTCCATCCTAAGAAACTCCTCGCCCAGTACCTTCGACGTGCCTGGTCGCTCGCAATGAATTCATGATAGTAAACAGGTCGATATGATTTATTCAACACGTATGTGCCTTTCGAACCTCGACTATTGGGGATGGAAGGTTAGCAATCGTCCACGCAATGTGAGCTTGGCACTGGATGATATATAGAGTCCCGGATGGTTAATATGCAATATCATATATACCCTGTTCGCTAAGCAAGAAGCCCCTCAGTAGATGATTCACCTCTTCTTGCAGCAGATGAAACAACGACCTATGGGTATGAAAGATCCAATGTACTCACTAATCTGCCAATCCCGAAGCCACAGAGATGCCGGCTCCTGACAAAATTACTGTTGATTGTGGGTCTTTGACTCCATCCGGAAGGTTATGTGAAGGCGGGGCAGTGAGGAATTTCGACAGAGCGTGAATCGCCCCCGGTAATGAGTTTGCGCTTCGTGGTAGGATTGATGGAGGGGGCAGTGGACCCGTATAGGGTATTCTCATAAGAGGTTTTCGCATTGGATGATCATGGATCTGGCATTCAGCATTTAGACACGCGCTCGAGGATACAAAAGGTTGTAGATAGAATGAATGAGTTGAGATTCAAAATATACTAACGTCATGATTAGTTTGGTGGCGGATCAGGCTATGATATAGTGGCTTAGTCAATGCAAGGCTATCATCTGTCTACCTATCCACCGGTATCTTCGTATCTATCCACGAGGTATCCATTCTTAGGTAGTCTAATCGTCGCTTTTTCCGCTGAGCACAACGAATAGCCAAACTCGCATATCTAGCGAGTGGGCATACGACTACAGTACATACTGTCTTCAAGCTCGGAATATTAAGTCGGGTATGCAAAGGATGATATTCGGCTGAAGTAACCACTGTCTCCAACTGTATACAGGACCTAGCTAGGTATTTGTATGAATGCCGGTAGAAAGGATTCCCGGTCCAAACCTCCCAAAGTCTCATACGTACTCTGTACATACAAGTAGCTCCCATTTTATATCACGGATGTGGAGATACACATTCGACAGTGACATTCCCTAGATGCAATTCATCCAAAGGCCACGCAAGGGCCAAGATATATGTTTATATAGAGTGACATCTTCACCCTGTAAGTTTCATCTGATTTCCAAAGCATCCCTAGGTCTTCAAATGGCTTTTCGATGACTGGCTACCGTCTCGTCCAAAAACGGTTCATCCCCAGGGAATCGTCGTCATTTGGGAAGGTTGGCTTGCGAATTCATTTATGCAATTCGATATTAACCTTACGAAAGCCTCGCTGTACTCGTAGAAATTTACTCCACACTCCATCTAACGTTTGCTAATTCCTTTCTAATTCTTCACTAAGCAATAATGCCATTTCCACTTTAAGCTTACAATATAATTTTTCCCCTTACGCTCCGTACAAAGTACATCCATCGACCCTTAACGTGGTCCATAACACTCCTTGTAAAAGCACATAGTACTTTTAATGAACGCCTAGAAAGGGTGTACACGAAAAGGATATTGTCCGGGTAGAATACATTTCTTATTTTATGGTTAACTCCAAAAATAAATTATTTATGTCCATGCCTCTTCATTGCTTCTCCCATGGACGCTTTTCGTTAAGGCCTGTCGTCACACTGGGGTTTAAGTCGAACATAAGGACACCTCAATATCAAATTGCCCGAGTATTGCAGACTGCCGCTTTCGATTCCACTTTACTCAATTATAGTACTAAAGCTTACAACATTCCTCTTAAATCCTTCCCAAGACTTCAATCATTATCCGATAACTTCAATCCAAGACTACTCAATTCAATGACCGCTCTCACAACTACTCAAACGCGTTCACACGCGGGCCACTCTCATCATCACCATCATGATAATACATACCTCACCTCTACGAATAAGAACGATGCCGGTGTGCGGATTACTCGGATTGGACTTTATTCGAACTTGGGCATGGCGGTTGCCAAAGGAGTAGGAGGATACATGTTCAACTCTCAAGCTATGTTGGCAGATGCCTGGCACAGTGTCACCGATCTTGCCAGTGATATCCTTACATTGGCGACAGTTTCCTGGAGTCTCAAACCTCCAACCGAACTCTTTCCAACAGGTTTTGGAAAGGTTGAAAGCTTAGGATCATTGGGTGTTAGTGGCATGCTTCTTTTCGGAGGGATGTTTATGTGCTTGAATAGTTCTGAGATCCTGTATGCACATTTCTTCTTAGATGCCCATGCGGCCGCAGAAGCTGCCGCACATGCACATGGACATAGTCATAGCCATGGGCCATTACTACCTAGTTTACACGCTGCTTGGCTAGCTGCCGGTACAATCGTCGTCAAGGAATACCTATACCAAGCAAGTAAGTTGCCATTGGCAAATCGTTCGTTGATTTATCACATGCTGACTTGAATCTCCACAGCAATGAAAGTAGCACGAGAAAGAAAGAGCTCAGTTCTAGCCAGTAATGCGATTCATCACAGAGTTGACTCCCTCACCGGTATCGTTACCCTTTTCGCAATTCTCGGAGCAAATTTCCTACACGAGGCAGCTTGGTTGGACCCCGTTGGAGGATTCCTCATCTCATTACTCGTGATTAAGGCTGGATGGGGCAATACTATATCAGCGCTATACGAATTGGCAGATAGAGGAATCGACTCCGAGGTCAAGGAGTCTGTCACAAAAGCGGTACAAAAGAGTCTGCTCAATCTTACAGAAGGGTCAGAAGTGGAATTACGAGAAGTCGAGGGTGTTAAGTCCGGACAGAACTATCTGATAGAGCTTCAACTTGCCGTACCCAAGGGATGGACAGTTGAGGATATTAGAGAAGTAGAGGATAGTGTCAGACAAATGGTCGGCTCAAAGGTTCGAGGTGTTCGACGAGTAAAAGTACGCTTTGTACCAAGAGATGAAGCTAAACCTTCCCTTTTCGATGAGTTTATCAGTGGAGATGTGAGCCCACGAGAAAGCCCTGAACCTGAATTGAATGGACACGACCACGACCACGATCACGATCACAATGGACATGCCCACAGTCATGACACTAAGAAGACGTTATAGTCGTTATAGAAGATCGTATGAACATTCATGGTTGGAGTTTGCATGGAATTGGAGTCGGCGTTAAGGATGGGTGGTAAGACTTCATGATAAGTCTTTGCAATTACAGAGGAGCAATTTGGCGTAGGGGGGTGAAATTTCTACAAGATTGTACTCTATGCAATGTATCAAAATTTATAGAGCCATTATGATGGAAAACGATTGTCTGCTTTGATTGGTGCGCATCTAAACACCCGAACCACTTGGATTTATGGCTTTCATTCAGGCTAAATGTGGATACTATTCCAACGTCAACTTTTAATAATCCTCCCTTTCTCCATAACCCCACGATAGAGGCAGGTCTAATTCTTTGTGTATAAAATAGCCCTTTCGTTCTTTTGTTCCTCTTAGATTTTGTGATATTTAATTCATTCATTGCATTCTCCATCAGGTCAATATTTAAATCGAGATCAAAAAATCAAACATGTCTCCAAAAGATGAACCTTTATACCTAGGATTTGACCTCTCCACCCAACAACTAAAAGGTATGTCCACGTGAGCATAGTTCCCTCATTCTACCGCTCTCTAATTTTTTCCCAAGCAATTGTGGTATCATCTTCCCTCAAAGTCCGATACGAAGCTAAAGTCGACTTCGATGCCGACCTCTCCAAATATGGCATCAAAAAAGGTGTACATGTCAATGAAGTCGAAAGAGAGGTTTACGCACCGGTAGCCATGTGGCTCGAAGCTGTTGATTTAGTTCTCCAACGACTTTCGGAAAAATCTTGTCCCTTTCACTTGATCAAGGGAATTTCAGGCTCAGGTCAACAACATGGAAGTGTTTACTGGAGCCAAAAGAGTGAAGAAGTATTGGGAGCTTTGGAAACGAAAAAGAGTTTGGTAGAGCAGTTACAGGATACGTTTGCGCATCCGTGGAGTCCTAATTGGCAAGATGCGAGCACGCAAGAGGAATGTGATGCTTTTGATCGGGAGTTGGGAAGTGAGGAGAAACTAGCAGAAGTTACGGGGAGCAAAGCTCATCATGTTAGTTCTGTCCTGTTAATTCTCGCATTTTATGTCGCAGGAATTATGCGTAGCTGGATTTGCTTTGACTAACAACACTTACAGCGATTCACGGGACCACAAATCATGCGTTTTCACAAAAAGCATCCAGAGGTCTACCGCCGTACTTCTCGTATAACCCTCGTCTCTTCTTTCCTGGCATCTTTGTTCCTTGGGAGAGTTGCTCCCTTCGATATCAGTGATGTTTGTGGCATGGATCTCTGGGACATAAAATCCGGATCTTGGAGCGAGCCTCTTCTCACCCTTGCAGCTGGATCTGATGGTCTTGCTTCCTTGAAATCCAAACTTGGAGAGGTACGAGAAGATGGCGGCGGAAGCATGGGCTCTATATCCTCTTACTTCACATCTCGCTATAACTTCCCCGCTGATTGTGGAATCGTTCCTTTCACCGGTGATAATCCAGCCACAATCTTAGCTCTCCCTCTTCGCCCCATGGACGCTATCGTCTCCCTCGGAACATCCACAACCTTCCTCATGTCAACCCCCAACTACGTCCCAGACCCCGCTTACCACTTTTTTAACCACCCTACTACAGCCGGTCTCTACATGTTCATGCTCTGCTATAAGAACGGAGGTCTCGCCCGCGAAAAAATTAGAGATGCTCTCCCGGCATCCAAAACCTCAGATCCATGGTCCAACTTCAACCAAGCGGCCACAGAAACCCCACCTCTCGCTCAAAAATCTCCTTCTGATCCCGCAAAATTAGCTCTCTATTTTCCCCTCCCAGAAATTGTGCCAAACGTCCGAGCCGGTACCTTCCGCTATGAATCCTCACCAAGCAGTACACTAAATGAAGCCAAGACACCATATGATCCAGAAACAGATGCTCGTATCATTGTAGAATCACAAATCCTTTCTTTGCGTCTTCGTTCGCAGAAATTAGTTACGTCACCTTCGAAAGATATACCAGCTCAGCCTCGTCGCATCTATCTCGTAGGTGGCGGCTCGCATAATCCAGCCATTGCGAAGATTGTGGGTGAGGTGTTGGGTGGAGTGGAGGGAGTATGGAGATTGGATGTTGGAGGGAACGCGTGTGCCTTGGGCGGTGCTTACAAAGCCGTTTGGGGCGTAGAGCGAAGCGAGAAAGAAGGGGGAAAGATTGGAAGTGGCAATGAGGCAAAATGGAAAGGGGAAACTTTCGAGGAATTGATAGGAAGAAGGTGGAAAGAAGAGGGCGCTATTGAGAAGATAGATGAGGGGTATAGACCTGAGGTGTGGAAGCAATATGGGAGTGCTCTTGGAGCATTCGAGGAGATGGAGAAGGTAGTTCTGGAGGGTGAGGAAAGGTTCAAGAAGTGATATTGCTGGTGGAGTTTTGGTAGGTGATGACTGACTGATATTCGGGCATCGACTGATGTCGTTTCACATATTTTCAGCTCTGTAGTCTAACTTACTCATAATATTACAATCTATCCCCAAAAATAAACAGACTTGTATTGTAATCAGAGGATTAGCGAACTTCAAAAAAGGAGTAAAATAACATGGATAGAAATTCGAGAGCATCAGAAGACTACAAGAATCCTAACCATTGCGAAAGATGTAGAAAGTATGTGAGAGGCTACTGCAATACAAATGAGTTGACTAAGGTAGAAAGATATCGGTCATGTAGAAAAGAATAAGACTCATGACTTGGGCACCCATTCGACGTCTAAATTGGGATCAGGGGAGTTGAATGGACCTTACCCACGCAGACACATTACAATCATTCCTCATAAGAAAATGAATATTTATTATCAAAGATGTATCTGTAAAGTGTTCTGTGAGATAGAAACTAAACTAAACTACTGATACAGTACAGTATTCCACAGTAAATCGAAGATGACGCAAGAATGAATAACGGAAGATAAAATTGTTGTATGCTATAATCCCACTCAGAGTAATCACCTATACGTGGGGAAGAGGCAAGCTTGTCATGCCGCGAGTGTGGAGATGTACTCCCAGTTGACGATTCTGGTAATAGTGCCATCGTTGTTTGTTAAGATATCCCGCAGCGATGAATCAGTAGAAGGAAATATGCTGGGAACAAGGTTGAGGAGTCTTTCGGCGAGGATTTTGGCGTCTTGCGCGTCCGTCTTCGATTGTTAAGAGATTCTTTCCTGGTCGATAATTATCAAGGTGAGATGAGTATATAGCTAGTCTTTGCTGTTGGTGAATGGTCTTCGGGGTATAACTTGTGTGATGTGATCCCACTTGCTAATAATATACTGGAATATAGATTCCCCTTAACAAGTTGAGAATCTGAAGCAAAAAATATGTTATGAAGAGTAGAGGACTTGTGATGGAAAAGCTGTGCTTGATATTGTGCAATCTGTTTGGTCAGATTGTATTTGGAATCTCGGGATGACTTTCTATATTTTATTCTCAAGTTCTCATCAAATAGTAAGTATAGATATTAAATTTTAAAATCTATTCAAATTCAAGCTCATTTTCACTAGTATTATCGAACGCAAGAATTTGAGCACAAATATATCCATACTCTGGATAATGAAACTGATGATTGCTACCTCACTACTTGTTTTTTCTTCTTCACGTATAATAAAATGGCATGAGAAGTCTCGATCAATTATTCAACGAAATCATCAATCTTCATGATACGATCCGAGGTGATGTCTGCAAATCTTGAGGCTGAGGTTGAAATTCGGGCTGTGGGGTGGGGCCGAATCTGCCTATGTGGAAAACCTCTTTATATGACATTCCATTGATAGAAATCTTCAATCTTGCATAGCTAAGCAGTTCAAACTGTACAACTTTCAACCATACCATGAACTAGCTGTCCGACTACACTCAAAAACTTTGGAGTCCAAGTCTTTTGAATGTTATGTCCTGTTGGTCGGAGATCTCTATTTTCTTTCGCGTAGGCCTTTCCCAATAAGTACTATTACTGCTCCTATGTAACTTATACTAAAGTTCTAGGGATTTCTTGAACTCCTTAAGAAACTGGATCTTGGACAGATAACTAGTCTGGGATCTACCTGTGGCAGGTTTCACTATTTGGATTGTGGAGTATGTAGGATGCGGCTGCGCAAGAGACATGGACGGGCGAAGTGTAATTCACCGTTGATCTCGGGGTTGAAAGAGTGTCAGCTGGAAAGGTCTGAAGGGAATCTATCTTTTGACTTTCAAGCTATTTGGAATGACTGTTGCTGCTAAAAAGCCAAATTGAAGATTAAATAGGCGGTGACGAGGGAGCAGGGACGCAAAATTGAAAGACTGCAGCACCCGAGGTATCCAGTAACACGATTAATAAGAACTTTCAGAGGACTCTCCATAAAGATAAAATTGGATTGCGAGTAGCTCCGAAACAGAGAGTTCATAAGAAGAGATTAGAAATTGCTTTTGAGGTGTTGAGCTTGGAAGCTTCGTTGATGAATTCATAAAGACAATTGTTCGGGTGAGTGAAATGAAAGACATGGGGGAGCTCATGGGGCCCCGCAATGGTTCATCGTCAGAGCCAAAGTTATGCAATGTGAGGCTCGTCGAAAAGGATTATAATTAGGTATCAGAGTAGACGGTACAGTTCATACAGTACATACATAGTACATCGGAGGTTCATAGCCGAAGTTGCATTAGATTGCATTTATCCAGCTTTTAACGGTATGAACAGGTCCTCATCATCTGCAACATTCAAGCCACGAGGGCGTGATCTCCAGTGCACGACTCAGGCTCCGCCGTGGAGACTCTGGTTGCATGAAAATGGAGACTTCCACGATGGCTTATGAAATGACACACTTTGTCTTGTTCTGATTCAATTTGCGGACTTTCGCAGAATACGATACCGGTACTCGAGCATGTCATGAATGAAGACGAGGTAAACATCCACATCCACATCCACATTCACATTCACATTCACATTCATTGCTGTTACATTTCCCGAGAATTCAAGAATTGAAATGGGGTCTTGCCGATCAAATACGTATCCTTCACAACTTCCTTTCAAGGTTACTTCCAAGAAATCAGAAATCAGAAATCACAGGATTGGCGCGTGTATTGTACCTAGGTAACATCGTCTTCGAATGCTGATTTGTGGTTCACCAATGGAAATAAAGTCCGAGTCGTTGCTCCGTTCAACCAAGCTCCAACAACGTTTCAGATGTCAACAAACGAGATTTACACTTTGTGGGCGTTTAGTAATTCATTTCAAATTTCACATTTCCACCCAACTTCAACTTCCTCTTATCAACCGACCGTTTTCTTTTTCTTTTTCCCACGATATGACTCGGCGGCGCATCTTTAACCTCTGAATCCTTGAGGGTACTCCCGCCTCGGAAGAGTGCCGAGTATGGCCGGTATGACAGGATTGTGCGAAGCGTAGACGAACTAGGTAGGTATTGATAAAGTAGCAAGGCTGAGAATCTGAGATAGATATAAAACTGGAGACTCCGCCATCGGATAATCCAATGATTGGATGTCGGTTGGGTAAAAATGAAGGGGGATATTTTGGCAGTTGGATGATATCTTGGAGGCTGGGAAACCATTTTATTGTAAACACAAGAGAGAAGAGGATGGAATTGAAAGTTAATCAGATACATCTCGAGAGGCAGAAGTTTGAGAAACAGATCCAGACAATTGATAGTAGTATTGGTTGAAGCGGTCGAAGTACATAGAAGTATTAAATTCTACAGAATATCAATATCAATACTCGTAGTTTATCTATTCTCTACCTCGACTTGATCAGGGCTAATCCCATTATCATATATTCTCCACTTAGGATGAACTATAATTTATGTGACACTCACTGACAGAGCCTTACCTTACCGTCGGACGCCGCGCGTGGTACACAGGTACTTCCACACACATGCTTTGCCCTTGATTTTTATTTTTATCAATAGAAAAACGTGCTGCGTAGATGTGTGCAGGTCAAAGCAGCATGAGAAGCTTCTAGAAATAGGCAAAAGGGCAAAGAGCCCCAGAATGATAAATGATATCCACCTCCACAGGCAAAAGAGAAGAGGGAAAAGGTGTCTAGTGCAAGCGAAGTGCTCGTCACGGAATTGAGATGGCTGAGCAAGATGCAAAAGAGTAAAAGAGAGGTAGGCTCAGGTAGGTTCAGGTAGGATATTCGGGTACGGAGTACAACATTAGCAATCGCAAATTTGCTCTCGACTCCTCCTCCCTCCGTACTCAGCAGGCATCAAGATGACAGCACGGACGAATAAAGTGTAAAGATTCCAGGGGCCACAAAAAATCTATTGGAAGTCGATGCCCTGCAAAGGAAGATCTGAATAGCACTAAAAAAGAAAGGAAGAGGAAAATAACTGGTAGCAACTTGGGATGAGCGATGGATTTGATTGACTGATATCATACGGCCATACGGAGTACATCCAACCCATACCATACATACCATACATACCTACATCCCATACATACGAACCATACAAACCATACCTACATACATACATACATACATACCCTCCATACCTTACCACTCTATTTTGTGAATATCTAAGAGGTCGAAACCTTTTGGTGTTTATTGCCATCTATCATCCCTCCTCCCCCAGTCTCTCTCTCTCTCTCTCTCTCACACACTCTCTACCTATATTTCCAACCTCGATCATATCCACCCATTCGCCCATCTTGCTCATCTTAGATATCTTGTTGCGCTCCTCTCAATCTCTCTCACACACTCTCTCTCACGGTCTTCACTTCACTCCACTTCTCTTATCCTATGGGACTTTTTTTCGGTTCCCCATTCATACCGAAAATAGCCTTTGACGCACCTCAAGAAACGAACAAATTTGCTTGTTCGCAATCCCCCCAAAGACAGCCATTTTCAAGGAGAAGAACAGGATAAAGACGGAGAAGAAGGCTACCAGGTATATACGAAAAAGATAAGAAAGAAAAAAGAGAGACAATAATCGCAAAAAAGCAAAGGCGAAAGCGAAACCCCCAAAAGTAAATAAATCCCTACTCTTTTTTTCATAAATACTTCAACTTTTCCTCCTACCTTTCTTTTATATATTCCTCCCTTTCGCTGTCTCTCTGTCTCTCTGTCTCTTCCTCTCTCTCTCTACCCTACCAAAATGGACTTTTGACGTCTGGTTTTGTGTTGTATGTATGCTGCAGCAAACGGAGTTGGGGAGTTCATGTTCTTATTGAATATATTCTAAGAGCTTCTATAAGATTCTAGCTAGGGAAAAAAACTTATATTCACCACACGCCACACACAACCTATCTCCAGCTAGGGCTGTTACTACTGGTATCACTCACTACCTATACCTAAGCCATTACAGCAAAGCCAACCGTCATATCATATTTTTTCTTTTTTTTCCCTCTCACAGTCTGTCCAACCACAATCGTTCGTCAGACCGGCTACACGCACCCACGGTCATCCCAGCGGGAATTATTATCTATTCTCAATGTCCTTTAACCTCTTTTCAAAAACACCAAGAAAACCAAAGAAACCTGAAGATAACGAGGAGGGGATTCAAACGGATTCGCCTCGCTCAAAATCCCCACTAAAGAAATCTTACTCAAGATTAAGTAAAAATAAAGAAGAGGAAAATATTAAATCAGAGGAAAAACAATCAGGCTCAACAAAATCCAGCCGTATTCGACCAAAGTCGAGTGTATACCCGTCGCGAAATTCTTTCGATCCAAACACTACTCATCCTTTAAACCTTCCGCCAGATCAACTGCGGAGGTTATCAACTCAAGTCAGGATGTCGGAACCTATGGATATTGACGTTGACTCTCCTGCCAGCGCTCGCAATCCTTCCCCACCACCTGCAACCAATTCACAATCAAACACGCAAGCAAGCTCATCTAAACCAGCAGAGCCTGCTCGTAAGCTTTCTTCCAAGTCTGCTCCAAAGCCCGCTCCTCAGCCAAGTGCACCCAATGGTGACAATGCTCCAGCTAATGGAGAGGGACCACCCCCTCCCCCACCAGCTCACAAATCAAACCCGACAAGTCCTCAAGCAGTAGCGCCACCAACCCCAGAAGAAGCAGAGACATTCAAAGATGCGGGAAATAGATATTACAAGGCTAAGCAGTACAAGAAAGCTATTGAAGAATACACCAAGGGTTCGTACCTTCGAAAGGGTTTAATACATGACAACTGCTGATATTTATACTATTTGTAGCTGTCGAAGCGATGCCGACATCATCCACCTACATCAACAATCGTGCTGCTGCTTATATGGCTGCTGGCCAATACTACCAGGCTTTAGAAGATTCCAAGCGAGCTGACCAGCTTGATCCTAACAACCATAAAGTACTTCTACGATTGGCTCGAATTTACATCAGTATGGGATTACCACAAGAGGCTATGGATACTTTTGGCCGCATTCAACCACCACCTTCAGCAAAAGACATGGCTCCAGCTAAAGCTATGTTGCAACATCTTGCGGCTGCAGCAGACGCACTCAAGAACGGAACTGGATCAATGGCAATACACTCTATTGAGCAGGCAGAAAGATTACTTGGTATGGGTGTACCCAAGCCACGCAAATGGCAATTAATGCGTGGTGAGGCCTATCTAAAAATGGGCAATGCCAATGCTTTGGGAGATGCACAAAACGTTGCCATGTCTTTGTTACGAGGAAACAGCCAAGATCCTGAGGCGCTTGTTCTGAGGGGTAGGGCTTTATACTCTCAAGGCGAAAATGAAAAGGCCATCCAACATTTCCGACAAGCTTTGACATGCGATCCTGATTACAGAGACGCAGTCAAGTATTTAAGATTGGTCAGAAAGGTTGATCAGTTGAAAACCGACGGAAACGCGGAGTTCAAGGCTGGGCGATACCCAAATGCCATTGAAAAGTACAGTGAAGCTCTCGCACTCGACCCTACAAACAGAGGAACAAACTCCAAATTACTTCAAAATCGTGCTTTGTGCAAATCTCGCCTCAAGGATTATGCGGCTGCTATTGAGGATTGTGATCAAGCTCTTCAACTTGACCCTTCATACACCAAAGCAAAGAAGACAAAAGCTACCGCTCTTGGCGAGTCTGGCCAATGGGAGGAAGCTGTACGCGAGCTCAAGCAGTTGCAAGAACAAGATCCTTCAGACGCTGGCATTGCTAGGGAGGTACGAAGAGCTGAACTCGAGTTGAAGAAGAGCAAGAGAAAGGATTACTACAAGATTCTTGGCGTTGAGAAAGACGCAGATGATAACCAGATCAAGAAGGCTTATAGAAAGGCAGCAATCATCCATCATCCAGATAAGAACCGGGACGATCCACATGCAGAGGAGCGATTTAAGGATATTGGAGAAGCCTACGAGACCTTGAGTGATTCTGAGTAAGTTTGATCTGTTTTTCCTGACATTACCGCGCAGTCTAACACAATACTTCAGGAAACGTGCACGATACGATAGTGGTGTAGACTTGGAAGATCCAATGGATGGCTTTGGAGGCGGTATGGGAGGTGGTGGGGGAGGAATGAACATTGATCCAGGTTAGTCTACAACGTTGATGTCCCAAATAACACTGCTAATGTTGTCAATAGAAATCCTCATGCAAATGTTTGGAGCCCAGATGGGAGGGGGCCGTGGAGGTGGAGGTGGTTTCCACAGTTTCGGTGGAGGTATGCCGCAGGGAGGTCGCGCTCGGGGCGCTCCTCAAGGCTTTCCAGGTGGATTCTCGTTCCAGTGACCTGATGAAGATCCGAATCAGGATATCAATCAAGATCAATCCACCTCTCACAACACATCAAAAAGTTCGCGTCAAAGTTCTGATTTCACAAAAGCTTCTCATGATCCCGACGGAACATGGTGGCTACGTAAAGCATGGATGGGGTTCCTACTGGCGGGCGTTCTTCTTCCTCTTGATCTCTTGGCCCTTCTAGCTTTTTTAATGGCCGGAGTGTACATTTGCATCAAAATCACCATTTACGTGCGTCGAAAACGCGACGCCTCATAGAATTTGGGGATTAGATTCCATTGCAGGCGTTTTCTATCGTGGATTTTCATTTTTGATCCCAGCTTTGAAAGCATGATGAAAGGATAACCACATACATACTGGACAGATTTTGAAACAGCATCAAAAAATTTGAAGAGGGTAATATGACAAATGAGGAATTGATGTACATGTCTGATGATATCTATCATAATGACATAGGATTTCTTTTATTACCTTCACTTAAATAGACTATTAATGAACATAGTTTGAAACATCCTTAACAGAATTCAATAATGTGATTGTTTGAAAGAAACGTTTACAATGTGAATTCAAATTACATATCAAATGCCGACCTTCTTTCCTTCGAGTGTTCCCCTCGGGAAGTCCTCAATAGTAGCAACGAGCACCCAAGTGAAGACTGAATCCGGATAAAATAGGGGCCGCCTCTCACGTGTCACCTTTTTACCAAGCGAAAGGCTGAAATTAAACCTTGCCTTACCCTTCACATTTGTGTGTTGTGGTGGGGCAGTATCTTCTGAAGAACCGCTTTCAGTAGAACTTTTTCAACATCATATTGCAAAAAAACTGGCACAAAAGTTATTTTAAGAGCTCAGGATACAACTCAAAAACCAGATAGGGATTCAACGTACAATTTTACAATCGTGCATCAAGTCTTCTTTCTATTGCAAGCTCTTGTCTCGTCCCCAACCATTCAACGAATAAATCTAAAAATTATTATGACTCGATAGCGGAGTCTCAAAGAATGCTACAGATGTACATGCGATTTACTTTACAATAATTGTGGATCATTTGAACTTCCTAAACCTTTCTGTCTGCTGTAACCTCAAGCTTTAGTTCTTGAGAATACAGTAGTCATGGACGCCCAGGTATGTTCTTGATACACCGCTTCCGGGAACTTCTGCGCTGGCGGGGGTAATGCTCGAGAATGGAAGTTTGGACATATAGGATGGAACATCTGTACTAATCTACCATTATTCTATAGATTGAGAAAGCCATCGAGATCGCATGGGACCCTCGATCCGACCCAAACTTAAAAGAACAAGCGGTTCAATATCTCACTCAAGTTCGAGGCGACACCTCGAGCCTACAAGCATGCCTTAACCTCTTCACCAGAGCTCCAAAAGCCGCCGAAGTCGTACGATTAGTTTCGCTGGACATTGTCAACAATGCGATACAAACTCAACATATAGACGATCAGAGCTTGCGTGGGCTCAAAGAACAACTACATGACTATGTCAGAAGAACATATGCCTCTGGGAACGAGGTCGATCCACCCGCTTTACAGAACAAGCTCACGCAAACCTTGACATTTTTGTTCTCATCATTATACAAGGAAGGCTGGGAAAGTTTCATCAGAGATTTCTTAAGCTTCGCAGGACATCAAAATGGATCAGTGGATAATCTTTCTGGAGTTGTATTATATTTGCGGCTTTTGAGCTCCATCCATGACGAGATTGCCGATTTGATGATAGCCAGGGCTGGAGAAGAGACAAAGCGAAATGTTGAGTTGAAGGACCTTGTGCGTGCCCGAGATGTACAGACGGTGGCAGGGTCTTTTCAACAAATCCTCACATACTGGCAAGGCAACAACGATGCCATTGTTGAAATGACATTGAAGGTTATTGGAAAATGGGTCTCGTGGATTGATATCTCTTTGGTCGTAAATCAGGATATCTTGAATTTGTTGTTTCCTTTGGTTGGCCGAAACCCTAATGGTGGTGAAGACAAAGTCAAGGATGCTGCCATAGACTGCTTCACAGAGATTGTGGCAAAGAAGATGAAACCTTCTGATAAGATAGGAATGATTCTGTTCTTAAATCTCGGAGAAGTTGTGTCGCAACTTATCACAAGTCCAGCCCTACACGACTTACGGAACACCTCTAGCTATGATACCGATCTTGCGGAAGCGGTTGCAAAACTGGTCAACAACGTTGTTTCAGATCTGGTCAAAATCCTCGAGGACACCAAAGTTGAACCCGATGTTCGAGCCCAAGCAGAACAATTATTGCAAACTTTCCTTCCACTCCTACTCAGATTTTTCTCGGACGAATACGACGAGATATGCGCTACAGTCATACCATCTCTCACAGAGCTCAACACATTCTTACGCAAAGCACAGCCATTACCACCTGCATATTCCGCCATGTTGACACCTATTCTCAATGCGATAATACAAAAAATGAGATACGATGACACTTCTTCCTACGCCGATGAGGATGAATTAACAGACGAGGCTGAATTTCAAGAGCTTCGAAAAAGATTACAAGTTCTTCAAAAGACTATCGCCGCAGTTGACGAAGCTTTGTATGTTGATGTCTTGAGCAACGTGATTGGAAGCACATTCCAGAGACTCGAAGAGCAAAATGGTCAGATAGACTGGCGTGATTTAGACCTTGCACTGCACGAAATGTACCTTTTTGGGGAACTTACCCTCGTCAACGGTGGCCTTTATGCCAAAAGCCAGCCATCCAGTATCGCAGCCGAACGTTTGATCGTCATGATGTCCAAAATGGTCGAATCCGGTAAGATTGTGCGAGCACCTTTACAGGAGAATCCACTAATTGTAAATAGGCATTGCTTCATTCAATCATCCTGCCATTTCACTCCAGTATATGGAAATCTGCGTTCGATACTGTTCGTTTTTTGAGAACCAAACCCAATATATTCCTCAAGTTCTCGAGCAGTTCGTTAGTTTTGTGCACCATAGTCATTCACGAGTCAGGATACGTTCGTGGTATCTATTTCACCGATTTGTAAAACACTTGAGAGGTCAAGTAGGCAATGTTGCGGAGACTATCATTCAATCAATCAGTGATCTCCTTCCTTTGAAGGCAGAAGTACCAAGGGAAAATGATGATGACATGTCATCAGATGATGGCAACCATGATGCAGCCGATGTTGCATTCAATGCCCAACTCAATCTTTATGAGGCAATTGGTTGTATTTCATCCACAACTTCAACACCAATAGAGAAGCAAGCCATTTATGCCAGAACAATCATGGATCCTCTATTCTCAGACATTGAGCGAAACTTGGAGCAAGCTAAGTCGGGAAATGCACAAGCTGTTCTACAAATTCATCACATCGTTTTCGCTCTTGGATCATTAGCCCATGGATTTTCTGACTGGTCCCCTGGAGAAGGAAAAAGGGCTGGACAAGCACCTGTCAAAGAGATAACCATTGAATTCAGCCGTACCGCGGAAGCAATTTTGTTTGCACTCGAGGCACTTAAGGCCTCTTTCGAGGTCCGTAATGCAGCAAGATCCTCATTCTCTAGACTTATGGGAGTCATGGGAGTTGCTATGCTACCTCTCCTTCCGAGATGGATCGATGGCTTGTTATCCCAAAGTTCTTCCAAAGAAGAAATCGCCATGTTTTTACGACTATTGGATCAAGTGGTATTTGGATTTAAGAAGGATATACATGAAGTTCTCAACTCCCTACTGACACCACTTTTCCAACGAGTTTTTGCTAGCTTAAGCGAGCCGGTTACAGGAACAGATGATGGAATTCAACTCGCTGAATTGCGAAGAGAATATTTGACCTTCGTAACGGTCATCTTGAATAACGAGCTCGGTTCCGTGCTTGTCAGTGAGCAGAATCAAGCTTTCTTTGACCCCCTTATTCAGTCGGTCACAACCTTGGCGAAGACAGTCACAAATGAAAATGGCAATCTCGCGGCCAGCAAGATTGCCTTTAACGTCATGACAAAGATGGCAGAGATCTGGGGTGGCCCAACGATTGCGACTCCAGGCCAGCCCATTACTTCGCCTGTTTCCCCTCAACCAACGTTTCCCGGCTTTGATAGTTTTCTCATTGAACGTTTTCACCCGGTTTGTTGGGAAGTTCTTCGCGATCCAAACTTCAGACCATTGGTCGATGCACAATCCAAGAGCGTTTTAAATGAATTGGCAGGGCTGGAACAGGTCATCTATATGAAGACTGGAAATATGTTTGTGGAGCATTTACAGGGCAATTTCTTCCCAAGCATGGGTGTAGATGGTAGCGGATTTATTAAGAGCATGGTGGAGAGTCCGGAAAGGAAGGGATTGGCGACGTTTTTGCAGAATTGGATGAAAGGAAAAGCTTAGAGCAATGCATTCATTTGCACAGGCGAGGAATGATGGTAGCGATGAGACAATGAGGTTTCGTTGATATCCGGTCAGAGGTGGAGATTTACTGATTGTTAGAACGGCATGAGGGGAGGAGAGGAATCATTGCATTTTCGAATGGCGTTGGAATGGATGTTTATATCATGGTTGGCCGGTGATTGCAACGAAACTTAAACTATACCACAAATGGATATGCAGGTATTGGGATGGGAGGATGAATATCATGATCCCTTCAATTGGGCTTTAGGTTGAAACAGTGCTTTGGGAGAAGAAGTGGCTCGGCCTGAAGTTATTGCTTTAGTTCAAAAACAGTGGATGTGCTGAAAATGGTGCTTGTCGATTGTTGATGATTCAGTAAGCAATTACTTAAAGAAAAAAGTCAAATCATTAACTATCGTATGTCGACATGCTCTTATGCGTGTATTACGATACGAGTATTTGGGATGAGTGCAGCGCGGTTGTGTAGTTGCAGAGGATGGATAGAGCGAGATGAAATAGCTGAGCTGTTGAAATAAGGAGAAAGAGGTGGTAGACGGAAACTGGTGTGTATGTTGAAGCCAAATCCGAATGAAGCGAATTAGATATATTAGATATATTGGCTAGGTTAATCTACCAATCGATTTTATTCCCTATGCTCGCCGAGGAATGTATTTATTCTCGTCCCATGTGCTTTGCGATCAGTCTGGATCTTTTAATCTCACTGCGTTGATTTTCGGATAGCTTTCGAATATTAGATTAGGAGCGAACCCATTTTTGATCAGCAAACCGTTAGCAAAAAGACTTTGAGACAGACGGTAGCCGAAATGGTCTTGGCCCCAAGGAGCTGGTGTCTCGATTGCTAGATTCAATTTGAAGACTGGTAATAGTAATAAAAGGGGTTTGCTTGCAGATACTATAGACTCGCCTAAGATTACAGAACTGATAGCCGCTCTGAGATCCGGAGTTGCAGAACACGCCTGCTCGTCCGATGTATCATGGATATGGATATCGCCAGATGGTATACCCAAATCTAAGTATTGTCTAAGTAGTCACTATATGCGATGGGAATGTGGATATTTGCATTTCAAAATCTACTTGGTTTAGTACATGTTGTTCGGATGGACGTTGTTGTGGGGAAAGGAGGGTCCATTCATTAATTTCTTTCTCTCGTTCCCCTCTCCCTTTCTCTCAAGACATATTACCCACCACTCAACACTGGAACTTACATATCTATACTCTACTAACCCTCCCACCACAGTCCCAACAACCATCCTTTGTATCGGCCAGATAAGCGGTTTAACCAGCCCCATCGACACTCCCTGGCCAATACAAGATTGGTTCTATCCCATTCTTCTTACTTCGATGTCACTCTGCCTCTTACCTCAGCAACTTACTCCTATCAATTGAGTTCCGATCAACTCATTTGCTGCCGTGATCTCCGAAAATTTCGCTTCATATGGAGATGCATCTTCATTTTCAATTTCGGAGGCCAAGTACTCGAGTGAGAGCGAGGATGGGAAAAACATTCAAGCGTATAATATCGTCAATCCAGCTACTATTTCCTGGGATCTACTTGTAGAGATACTACAAGATCGTTTTGGAAAGGATAACGGCCGACAAACAAAGATACTTCCGTTATGAGAATGGGTCGGGGAGATTGAGAAATATAGTGCGAAGTTGGATGTGAAGATAATGGGGATAGAGAAGACTTTCAAACCTGCATTGAAGATGATTAAGAGACTGGGGGATGGGAAGGCAATGGATGATGTTAGGTAGATGACGGGTAAGAGCAAAAGAGCTAGTAGGACAATGAGGGAGATGAGAGGTATTGATAGGGAGATGATCGAGATGAGGTTGGGACAATGGGGGCTGTAATTTGGAAATTGATTATTGGGCTGTTTAATGGATTGTGGAAAAGGGAGTAACTGACCAAAATAAGACTCAAGTGCAGTAAGCTCATAAGATTGGAATGTTCAGTACTTTATTGCGATTTACAATTGTCCCTTGCGAAGTGGTTGATTTTCTAATAATATCAAGTAGCCTTCTAGAAACTTCACCAGAAACAAAAAAGTTATTTGCATTAGTAAAATCCTTCTTTATACTGTTAACATTAAGACTAAACTTCCAGTCTCATACTAGAAAAGGATATATCCACCCATGTGCACCCAGATGTATCCATACATCCATAACGCCATCGAAAACTATTCTGATTGCCGTTCGTTCCAACCCCTCATAAAATCAAGCAATGTCTACGTTAGACCTGAAATTACACTGACATTTGCATTCGGCAACTGGACATTCCACGTGTCTATCAAACCAATTTACCGCATGATCCATATGAGCAGCATGCTTGCATTTCATGCAGAAAGTAAGTTGATTGCCCATTCTCTTCACCAATGGATCCTCCGAAAGCTCAGGCCTGTCCGATCTTGGAGAGCCACAAATCTCTAAACAGATTCCGCAGCGAGGTAGGTGCGAACCACAACGAGGACAGCTAAGACCGGCATTAATACCGCTAGACATTAAAGGATTGCGTTCGTCAGCGCTAGAAGAGAGACCAGCGGATGAATTAGGAGGTGCGGGAGCAGCGCCTGTAGCATTATGACGATCGTTTGCCGAACGGTTATCGCAAAAGAGACAACGAAGAGTAACTTGGCGGATGGGGGGTTTAATAACTGGAATACCGTCTCGTTGACGAGACTTCTTGGCCGAGCCTTGGTCAAATTGGACGCGTAGTATGAATTGTTGATGGCGATTTAAATAAGCTTGGTAGTCACGACGCCAGGCATCGCAGCGAATGTCGGAGATGTAACGAGGGTAGCAGAAAGACATGATTAGGATGGCGGTTTGGTAGTCAAAGAACTTTGCGACATATTTCGCCAAGATATCGACCATGTTGTCCGTGATTCCTGCAAGAACGATACCTTCGATGTCTCCGTGTTTGATAGCTTCTTCCATTTCCTGGTCAAGCCATTCTGTAAGCTGTAGGTCACTAAGGTATCTTAGAGCCACACCGGCGCGATATCTCAATGGTAAAGCCGTCTCATTTGCAATGACCTCCCAGTCTCTCGTTGTAATGTAGCTAAATATAGCTCTTAGATATGGATCGTCCGACATGTGAGCTTGTTCTCGAAGTGTCTTGCTCCAATTGGAGAGATCAACGTTGGGAGGACTCTTGACGGTAACATCGAGTGCCACAGCAACAAATACTAGCTCTTTGTCTCCGCGTCTGAGGATCTCCACTGCTTGTTCAGGCTCGCCCTCAAACAGCGCCCGTGCAGCTGCTTTAGTAAATTCTCCTCTTCCCTCTAGACGAGCCAACATCTCTTTTAGCTCTGCGGCAGGTGTTGCAAAACTGCACTGGGCAAGGCATAATTGTCGGTGTTGGGGCTTCATAGTTGGCACACCAGTATATTCTTCATGGCCGACACGTTTATTTATAGAAGCAATAAGCCGTTCCCATTGAGTGTGATCAGGGATGACGGTGCTCTCAACAAGTCTTGATTCGGCTTTACCACCAAGATTATTGTTCCACAAGGTGTGAACTCCCAAATAGCTTAGATCAAGGGTCGAAGACAGCATACCGTCATCCTTAGCAGCTTTCTCGGCAACTGATAATGTTAAAAAGTTTCAAAGATGATAAAGAGGATGACATACCTGAAATCCAATACCACACATCCCTAAGCCATGGATCTTCCCTGACTAACGATTTGTTCTTATTGCAGTCAAACAAATAACCATTGAGAGCACGTTGAATAAACAGATTGCCAATTAGCATGGCGTCAGCCTTAGAAGATGGTATGCGAGATTCAAGTAACATCTCGTGCATCTCCCTGCTTGAACGAATCTCAGTTGTCGACAGACTTTGAGTCTTCGACTTTCCCTTGCCCAAAAGACTCATAGCGGATAACTTATTGTTCAAAGAGCCAAAACCATTATAATCGCCAGCACCGCCTCTTTTAGCAAATGTTTCAGATACTGGATCGTTGACCATCGAAAGCTGCCGGTCAATAGCTTCTGCAAAAGTTGCTTTTGTAAAAGCTGCCCTTTTGATCTGACTACCAGGGATTTCCGCTTTGACTCCCGATGCTGGAGCTTCGGGACGCTCAAGAGCTTTGTCGAGAGCAGCCGCTAAAGACTTTTGAATATGCGGGGTGTTGTATCCGTCTGGCCCAAACACTGGCGTATTAAACTTCAACTCTTCTGCAAAAAGGGGGCCAAGGTTCGCCCGACGCTCGGTGGCATCTGCGAAGTCCATCAAAGTATGATAGGGTACCTTGTCATGGTTATGTGGTGGCTGCCATGGCATGAAGTCCATCATTTGACCATTACTAGAGGGTGGTGTCTGCATGATCTCAAATGATCCCGAGGCCCTTAACGCAACAACGCGAGGCTGCAAATCTGTATTACCTAGTGTTAACCAATCGAAAGAGACAATTCTATCCTCTTGCCTACGACCATGGTCTGGGTCTACATATGGATATTCGAGATCGAATGACTTCTTGACCTGAAGTAACTCCGGGCTTCCTTTGACATCATCTTCGGAGCCGGGATCGTAATATTCTTTGTTAGTCTTCAAGATCTGAAGCTGACCGGCATTTGAGAGAACACCCAAAGTTCCTCGATGCTCTCGGCAATAGCGCAATGATTTAATATACGAACCCTGTTTTTCGGTGGAAATGACCTTCTTAAGTTGCAGAGCGGCTCCCCAAACATATCCATCGTTATCAAAAGCATCTAAATACATTGGAGAGGCTGTGGCTCGTGTGCTGGCACGTCTGTCCCAGACCATGAGTCCAGGTTGATCTAAAGAGGATGAAGCAAAATAGTTGGGGTCTGAGTAGTCGATGGTAAGGTTATTGTTGCATTTGGTTTGAAATGTGATTACTCCGCCGCTCGGATCTATTATATTTTAGTATATAGATCTAACAATATGAAATCGAACTAACCTCTGAGATCATGAATTCGAACACAAGAGTTCTTGATACCAATAGCAAGGGTTTGCGGTTGATCCTCAAAGAACTTGATGCTAGTTACCTGTTGGGTGTTGTCAGTAGCGCCATCAGGGGTGCTTTTCTCACGTCCACTCACGGTGGCCGACTCTAACTTTCTCGGCTCGACCGCATTATTTGGTACCTTCCATCCTGGCTGAGAGGTATCCCAACCAGTTAGGCGTTGATTGACATCCCAAATCTGCAGGGAGCCATCATTGCGAACTCTTTCGAGGCCAATTGCTAATAGTCCAGTCGTATTGAAAGCGACAGCTTGACATGCTCTTGGCTGTTTGATGGAAAGAGACAAGACAGCATTAGAATTGTCATCAACTCGTAGTAATTGAAGTTCGCCACTAGAAGTACCAACAGCAACCAAACCTTCGACAACTGGCGACCAGTCGAAAGTGTTCAAAGAGGGAATATCAATGTAACGAGACAAGGGTTCATACTCGAATTTACCAGGCCGTGCAAGACCCTTGGCCTCATAGACTTGAAGGATTCGATAATTCAAGTTGAACGCAACAAACTGTGCACGAGCCGAGTTTGGCGACCATCTAATGATTCCTTCCGTCTTGTCCATGTTTGCCGGAAAGTGCCAATCTGGTGCTCTGTTCCAGTCTAAGAGTTTAACCCTTTCAACTCTTGCGTTTCTATCCGGCTGGTTGTATCGCCAAATGCCCAGTGGGTCTTGAGACCAGCCTGCAAGATGTACCTATCAGCTGATCTGCCTGCACTCAAGGCAAGTCAACAGAACTTGACTTTTAGATGAGAAGCTGCTGATTGCGAGGGTTTCGGTCGGAATCGAAAAGACGTGAAATCGAAAATAGTATTGTTCACAACTTCATGATTAGCACAATTTAGCTCTGGGTAGGTCTTGAATTCGTAGCCCTGTTCCTCTATAATATCCGTATTTCCAACGGGATTATTTATGTTTTAAAGGTGTCCGACTCTGAAATCGCAATTGTAACCAGAACAAGTAGCGATGGGTTTGAATACTTTATTAGTTCGACTGTTCTGTGATCCAAATAAATTTGGAATAGCAGGCTGCCCTGAGTCTCTCGATCTATAAGTCAACTATTAGTTAGATAGCTCCCAAATTTCATGTATTGCTTGAAAGTTGCTTCTGTAACTTTCTCTCTCGCCATACACAATGAAGCAGTGAGATATGAATCTGCACTGAATTCGATCTCTTGAATCTCTTGAATTTCTACACGTGAGAAAAGCTGAGAAGTAGTAATAGTTATCAAAAATAAACCAAGATACTTACAAGCTGTCTGCCATTGTATTGTTTGGTGGCTCGTGCTCAGTCGGGTTAATGTTGTTCCATGTTGTTTCAAAGTGGATTTGGGTGTGGAGGAAATAATATTTTGTAAGTTTAACAAATTTGACAAGGCTGAGCAACTACAACAAATTCAGCTTTGAATCAATTTTTTTATCAATTCAACAACAACATGGCACCAAAGCGCAAACTCTCGGATTCTGATGCCGCAGAAGTAGTGCATCCATCTAGACAAATTCAGGTCTACGGCGATGAACCAAAACCCGCAAAAAAAAGAAAGTCAGAACCTGCATTTAACAAAAAACAAGCTCATGCCTCCAGCGTCAACACCATAAAAAAGAAGATAAGAGACATCACAAGGAAGCTTGAAAGGGCGCAGGATCTTCCTGCAGATGTGCGCGTGGATAATGAGCGAGCTCTTGCTGCATACCAACAAGAATTGGCCTCTGCAGAAGCTGAGAAGACTAGACAGAAGATGATAAAGAAATACCATATGGTCAGGTTCTTTGGTATGTTACTCCCTCGGCACAGGATTTGTTTTCCAACAGACTAATTGGGAATTATAGAGCGTCAAAAGGCTACCAGACAATTAAAGAAACTCCGAAAACGTCTTCTGGAATCTGATTCTACTGAGGAAGTCGAGCAATTGAAGGATGAAATGCACATTCTCGAGGTAGATCTCAATTACACTCAATACCACCCTCTAAGTGAAACATACATTAGTCTCTATCCACCAAAGGGATCGGGAGAGGATGCAGAAGATAAAGCGACTAAGGAAAAACCTCCAATGTGGAAGGAGGTCGAGAAGTGCATGGAAGAAGGAACCCTCGATCGATTACGGAATAGAAAGCCAGATGTCACTGTTTCGACTACAAAGGCTGTCAGACTTCCAGAGAGAAAACTTGTAAAACCCAAGTCAATGCCAAAACCAAAGCCTGTCGTCCAAGCCCCAGTTATCGACACGGCAGGAATGAATCGACGCCAGAGAAGAGCTCAGCGCGGAGTGAAAGACTCTAGGGCTACAAAGATTGCAAAGAACAAATCTACTGGGTTTTCTAAGAACCAAGCATTTGGGGCCGTGGAAGGAGCAAGAGCGGATGAGGCTCAAGATGGTAATGTTAGCGATGGAGGTTTCTTCGAGGAGTAATGGTAATTGTATGGAGTTGGACTGTATTACGATACCCGTTTATCAAACACGTTTAAGTGAAAACCATGACTATCAATGTTATACTGTTTTATCTTTCAACAAATTCTGCTTGCTTTCGTGATACATTGTGTTATGCATCACCAGTCAAGCAGCAGTCTGCAATTGGGAAGCACTAAAAGCTGATTCAGATTATCATAAAGTTCTTAATGTATTGGCTGTGATTATCTGGGAATAGAGACTGGTCGGATAGCCGTAGGTGGCACTTTTTAATACAAATGAGTCTATTTGCGATCATCGAGACGGCGTTAAGTGTAATTTTTCATTAGGCGCATGTGATCTATGGTGAGCTCCAATGTCAAGACCAAGAGTTATAAGTTATCCTCATTTATTTGCCACGTATGGTATGACTATTTTCAACCCAGCATGGGGTATTTTGACATTTTCAGGCATTCTATCAAGCCAGAACATTGACATGAAGCAATTGTTCGCAATAAAGCACCTCTCAAAAATTCACCAGCCTCACCACTCCCACCATCCATCCACCTAGACACCCCAAAGTCCTCCATCAACCATCGACTACTTCACCACCCAAACAAAATTCAAAAGCCAAAAAAAATGTTTTGGTTGTATCGAAACTCACTCCGGGAACGTCAGCAACAATGGCTGAGATCTTTTCGGAATTCGGGCACGCAGAAGCGTGACCGTAGTACCACCCATCTCTGTTTGTTTCTGAAGGTAGCGTTGTTGTTTAGATCTATATTCCTATGTTATAAAGGAGTGAATATACATCAAGTGGTGCGCAGTGTATAGTACCGAGTTTGTAGGTGAACACGCGAAATGACTTGGGTACCTACTAGGGATTTAGTGGAAGGGTGTTCGGTATTTTATTATTCTTCTTCACTTTATATTTTATGGGCTATTGCGACAGGGTAGAAGTACTGCTGGTGGTAAAAAAAAAACTACCTAAAATCTCAAGACTAATAATAATGTCGCGCGGGTGAGTGTACAGGACGAGTGTAGTGAACATATGCTCATAATTAGATATGTGGATCCACATCCGCGAAGCGAGAAACCATATAGACATCTTTAAACAAGCTCGCAAGGTCGCTACCTTCAGAAATATAAGAACAAGCGGCTGCTCCCTATGGGCTGCGCTGGCTCAGTGTTCTTGGCCAATCACTTGGTTTGTGCTTTGGTGTCGATGTAGTTGAATTTCGACCGTAGAATTGTAACATTAGGGCTTTTCCCCGATGTTTTGCTATTGTAAACCTCCTTTTCGGAGCTTTCATCTCTTTCTCTATTTTTGGGAAACTACTATTTCCCTTTTTCCCTTTTTCCCTTTTTTTTCTCATTCTGATTCTCCATCTCCTTTTTCTAACTTTGAATCGACAATTAAAAGGACGATTTAGATTGATCCAATACTTATCATCCGGTCGCGTCATTTTCACCTGCTGACTTCATGAATCTAAACCCCATCTCAATTCTCATTTGCGCGTAGAATACAGATTGGGAATATGTAAATAACAAGTGAAAATCAAGAAAACTGTGTTATTTTGGTCCCGGGAATACATATGGTTTCTCGTCAGAGCTGTGTTTATTAGTGGGTGAAATGGTATTTCTAGTATGGCCTTGTTGGCACCGGGATAATAGGCGATATCAAATTTGGCGATAGGTTAATTTTCGCATGACAGTAAGAGGTCAATTTTGTTGGCAGTGGTGAGTATCGTTTCCAGTGTGACAATCAGATCATAATCTTTTCGACTGATGATAATCTGGGGTTCATATCAGACTTATATTGCTTAAGCTCTTGTCACACTTTCATACTTTTTGAATTTCCTGGTTCCAACATAGGACGAACTGGCACGAGGAGGCCAGCTGATGAAACCGCACCAAGATATGTACAATGATCGGAACGACCACGAAAATGACCATGGATCTCATTCAAGAGCGAAGCCTTGACTCTTAAATAGGAACAAAATCTCTGTTAAAAGATTATTCAAGTGACTGTAGTATGGTTAAGACTCGACTTTGGGATTCAATTCCGACATAACTACCTATAGACAGTTTGATCTAACTGGTGAAATCACTCTAACATGACATGATCTACCATAGTCGGAAGGTATCTAGATATTGACTGATCCAGGGACCAGAAGGGGCCTTCTCAACTGCTGATGTATTCATTACCCCTAACCTATGGCGGCTAGAGTGTATGTTTGACCAAAAAAGAGCTCTCATCAGCACTTGCCTTGTTAATACACAAGAAGGGTGGCAATATGAAGATAGGCCATGTTCTGACACTTGTAAGATTTCGATAACCGATTACACTTTTGGAAACGAAGAGATGGATGATAGAGATTGAATTATAAGAATAACAGTTAAAAGAAACTATATAGAAATTCACCGAGATTAGAAAGTTGGTAGCCAACTTGGAGGATAGAGTGGCGGCAATTGGATATGAAACCTTATCGGTATATCCTCAAAGCTGGTCTCGACCAAGAGATATTCCTGTGTACCCTACATCAGGGCCCAGTAAAAAGTATTTCGGTAAAAAGTCTTGAGTAGCTGAACAGTGACTCACGATCTCTTGATGTCTACAGTAGACGGGACCCTGATCTCATTCTCAAACGCCTGCGGATAGGGCCTTTCGATATTGCTGTAGATATTTACTTGGGGAAATTGCCTAAATTTAAGAGCCATTCACTCTCCTGAACTATCGCAGCGCCTGGCAATATGACTATCCAACAATTTCTAGACACAATACCCACGAAACTTTCTCTGTCAAGCATTCAAAGACATCGACAATCCATCTCCTATTCTTAAGCTAGTCATCACGTGTGAGGGGTCGTCCCGCAGTGCTAATGCGGACCCACAGCACCTATTCCACCCCACCTTCCCAAGCAAGCCTCAAGCCAAAAAAAAGCACATCCCTACCATCACCAAAATCCCATCTAACCTCTAAAATCCCATCCCCAAAACGCCACGAAAAATGTCTCGCATACTGACCGACAAAATCCGCATCGAGCCTGAGCAAACCGAACCCGAAGACCTTTTCCAATCCTCCCTCTCCGCCCTCTTCCCCGATGATATTCAAAATCAACACGGCGACAAAGATCAACACATCATCTACACCTCCCCAACTCTCGGCGAGATAGTTCTCGAATTATCCTCCCCCCTTGGCGAAAAGGGAAGATTGTTATTCGCGCATTATCTCTGGAACGCAGGGTTACAACTCGCCGAATTTTTTGAAGATGGGGATGGAAAGCGAGGAGGTAGAGAACGATGGGAAGTCACAGGCGAGAGAGTTTTAGAGGTTGGTAGTGGGACGGGATTAGCAGGCATAGTGACTGCGTTGATGGGAGCAGAAGAAGTGGTTTTAAGTGATTATCCGGACGAAAATGTACTTGCGAATCTAAAGAAGAATGTAGCGAAGAATATTGAGACGAACGGGTTTGGGGATGTGAAAGTACAGGGGCATGAGTGGGGAGTGTTGACCGATGAATTTTCGATGGGGAATAAAGAGAGCTTTAGTAGGGTGATTGCATCGGATTGTTTGTGGATGCCGTGGCAGCACGAGAACCTTTTGAAGTCGATTAGGTGGTTTTTGAAGGAAGATGGGCGGTGAGTTATCATGAGGTTTTGTTCTTTCTAATTTCTCTTGCCCCATACTACCTAGTGGAGATTACTGTGTTGGGCTCAGATGATTGATCAAACTTCCCCGTTGGCAGAATAACTGATTCAATTAATATCTAGGGCTTGGATTTGCGCAGGATTTCACACAGGCCGGGAACTAATGCGTGGGTTCTTCGAAGAGGAAAAGCTGACAGCAGCTGGCTTAGAGATAGAAACAATATATGAGAGAGATGCTAATGGTGTCGAGAGAGAGTGGGTTGCAGATAGAGGAGCAGAAGATCGAGATGCAATCGCCAGAAAGCGATGGCTGGTAATTGCTGTTCTGAAGAGACGATAAACCTGTCCATCGAACAAAAGTTCTTGTACACAATTCGTTTACATATCATCTCTCATACCCCAGCAGCAAGGATAATGGTGTTTGTTGTAGTGCTTTTCAAATATATTGCTTTAGAGCTACAACGAGGCATCCGTAGACAGCTATAATCATAGTATAGAGAGGTTCACACCAATTAGTGGCAGACAATTAAAAGACCATAGATAATGTCCTTCGCTTCTCTGGAAAAACAACAGGCACAGAACATACTGGTGAGAATAAAGTAAAACACCAATATGCGCCCAATGTGAGCATCCCCTTTCATCTATGACGCCGCCACTGTCTTGCGCCTATCGCCTCGAATCGTGTCCAGATCACTGAATTTTTTCCGTCTCAACGACTATTTTAACATCTCCATCCATCCACTCTGTCTTTCTGACTGATAATAGAGCCATGGCATACGTTGCTTCCGACTTAATCTCGACCAAGCCATTGGGACCTAAAACCTTCATAACTGTCTTCTTATAAGGTGCTTTTACTGCAGCGTCAACATGTGCAGTAAAGCTGACAAAACCTACACAGTTCGTGGGATTTAAGGTAAACATATCCCTGATACGTTTGCCATTATGAACAATATTGATATGATACTCAAGTGGTGCTGGCTGCTTGGCATTAATGTTTGGGGTTTTAGCTATTTGTGGCTCATTTACTCCATTAGCGGTGGCATTGGCTGCTACGGCTTGACTGGATGCAATTTGATTAGGCAAACTGAGTTTGGGATCAATTGTTGAGGGGCTGGATGCCGGAGTGCCGTGAGAAAACGCCGCAGCGTGTAATTGGGAAAGCTCTTCCTCTTTCTTTTTTTGGATTCTTAGGTTAAGGGCATATAGTCGCTGTCTCTCATTGGTGACCATGCGACGCAATAAAGGGGTAATTCTAGTAATGATCCTAGAGATGACTGTCAAAAGAATAGCACGTGAATCGGTAATTACAAAACTCACCTATTCGGCATTTGAGGCCACATGCACTTCCTTGTAGCACCACTTGGAGAATCTTTACTGAAAAGTTTTTGGCCCCATCCCTCTCCCCCTTCTGCCTCGTCGGCTAAGAAATTTCTGACACATGCATAGAGCTTCAGCTTTGTCATATCATTATCTCTTTTTTCTTTAGTACCGACACATGCGCTTCGATCTGGGTGACTCGGATCTAACATGTAGTCCTTGGCTGCAGCTTGTAGCGTGATGAAGTCTTCAGGTGCCAACTCCAACTTTGCGAAAAGCTTCGACATTGCCGGTCCTACAATGTGGTTAGCCACATTATTATATGATAATATTAGGGAGACTTACTGGCGTATTTTCTGTTAGTTGCTGTTGATTTTCGGAAAAGTGCTGCAGCTGAATAAACACCATGCGCTCTTGGGTTGAGATCAGGAATTGTCGACGATTTAGCTCGAGAATCGTTGTCATCACCCTCACCTTCTCCCTCAACATCTTCATCCTCTTCCTCGATATCAGAAGGTTCCGACCCCCATATTTCTCGTTCTCTCGCAGCTTCCTCTTCCTCTTCCTCTGTGAGTTTTCGCACTTTTCTTGGTCTAGATTTAGCATTTATAAAACCAAACATTTCGCCCACTTCCTCTGCTGCATCTTCTGATTCATCTCTGCGACGTTTTGAGGATGCATTGCTTGGTGAACCTCGAGTACTTTGTCCGTTGCCATTATTGCTTGATGGTGTGCCTGATCGCATGCCAGTTACCCCTCCAGCCGTATCGGCAGCTTTCAAAAGGGTCGCGAATTGTGCATTTGTGCTGGTAGATTTAGGAATCTCGTGATTGCGAGATGAGTCCCATTTTGTGTTTGTAAGTTTTTCCAACAATTCAATTGGATCATCTATATCTGCAATATCTTTGACGGTCAATTCACGCCTGTCTATTTATCGAGTCAGCAGTGTGATATTAGAGAAATGTGATATTGGAGCTCGCTACTTACTTGATGGATAATTTGGCAAATCTGCATATCTATTACCAGTACCATTTCCATGTTCATTCCCATTAGTTCCTAGGTTTCTCACTGAATGTGCTTCATTTTGAATTGTTGAAGGTGTATGGAATTGAGTTTCATTAGCCATGATGCATTCGGCGATTGATGGTGATGACTTGTGGGTACACCGTTTTGTCCTGTTTGCTCTTTGCTCAAAATGCGATTTTCTTTTTGCGACTTTGGCTTGGTGGGTTGGTGGGTTGATTGAAAGGTACGATTTCATGTGATAATCGGGACATCGGAGTCAAGAAAGATTTTTTGCAAGGTTATCGCTAGATGAATCATGACCTATCGATGATTGGATTAGTCATGGTTAGTCATCATCGTCCCTGCAAGCTTGTGGATGGAATTTACCAACAAAAGCGGATGAGACAGTACTAATAAAGTAACCTTGGAAGTCCTTTAGTGGGCCGTAGGTACTAGTAAATGCTTCATTGTACGAATTCATCATACAAGTCGGTATACATTCGATACCATTCATCAGAACTGGCAGAACAACAAATGAATAGTCATTCTATTAATCATTGATACCTTTTCACACTCCTCCAAATGGAAACACCCTCTGTCATCGTTCTGATATAATAGTCATGATAGAAACGCTTGCAACTTCATCGCCTATAGGCTCAGAGATATTTGCTCTGATTGCCCTGTTGGTTATTAGTCTAGTTGTACTACTTATACTCCGACATTATCTGCCTATCCGTACGACTCCGGCATACCTTCTAGTTCCCATCTTTTTCGCGCTCTGGCTGCCGGCAAGTATCGTATTACTTGTTCCTATTGATCTTGCTTCAAGTGCAAGGACCGAAGATGCGGGAAGTCGAGGAATATGGCTCTACGATCGAGTGCTGTTGGTCGCCTGGCGCATCACATACTGGCTCACATTTGCCTTGACTTGGTTCGAGACACTTCATGCCTCTGTTTGAGACCATACTGATATTTCACCAGGTTCATTTTTACCCATACTTGCTGAATATGCTGATGCCGGTTATCGAGATCCAAAAGGCCGTCTACTATTTTCTTTGCGCGCAAATGCCCAGTATCAAGCCCTTATTCTCGGGGCCGGCCTGGCTACGATGTTATACATTTTTATCAAAGAAGGAGTGTCTCCAGAGTCATTAAAGAGTGTGGTTATGGCTCTTACATATTGTTGGGGTTTGGTTTTGGCCATTTATCTCATGGGTCACGGGCTTGTCGCAATACCTCGAAACCTTTTTAGAAATGCAAGCATTAGTGGAAAATTAAGGAGGATTCAAACTCGGGCACCCAAAGTTCATGAAAACATGGAGGAGGCGATTCAGAAATTGGAGGATTTGGAGGCACAGGTTGCCCAGTTGGCTCAACGGAAAACGGGTACTGCGAGGGACTTTAAGGACTGGATCGAGGAACTTGCGGATGAAACACATTTACCCGAATCTCGACCGCGAACTTTGTCACGGCGGATGTCTGAACCAAATGCAACTATTCCAAATGTCATTACGGAACGATATCTGGCAGATCTCAGTCGCCAGCTGACAAGAGCCAGACACAGTCGTGCCCGATACCTTGATGAATGGGATCGACTTCTCAAAGATGCGGTGCACACACAAACCGTATTGGATTCAGCGGCATCAAAGAAGATTGAAATCGGCCAAAGCTCCCCCCATTCTTCTGCATTCAATCGAATCACTATTTTAACACCTCATACTCGGTATCTTTACGAGTACTTCTTCCTACCGTACTCCAAAACTGCGTTGGGGTTTGTTTTAACTCTCGCGTCGATATGTATCATTTGGTCTGAATTCATCAAGTCCATCAACCCCATTTTCTCTATTATTGCTGTCACGGTTGTTCATCATCGGGATAGTGAAAAAGGCGAAATTGGATTCGCAGGCCAGGTGATTGCATCTTTCTGGATCTTGTACATGTGTGCAGCAGCTTTGAGCTCCTTGTCTGAAGTCAAGGTTTGGCGGGGACGCGCACTTGTCAGGAGAAACACTCATGGAGAGGCTGCTATGTGGTTTGCAATGCAAGTAGCCAAGCTTTCCGTGCCACTTTCCTTCAACTTTATTACCTTTCTCCCGCCAGATGTCTACAAAAAGACGATGTTTTACAAGTTTCTTGGAAAGCTAATTGTATTCACACCCTTAGGGGACTGGTTTGATTGGTTTTTCCCAATATTTATATTAGTTCCTGTATGCGCAACCCTTTTCAATTTATATGGAAAAGTTAAAGATTGTGTGGGGTATGGAGGAGTCATTGAAGATGAGGATGAAGAAAATGAAAGTGGTTATGGTACAGAATCTTGGCGTGAAGGTCGTGATCTGATTGAGCGCGAGTTGAATGGTGGCCACTCATCACTCGGTGGACTTGGAGAAGTTTCTGTAGATCGACGTTCCGTTCCGAACAACCCCAACAATCGGGCCGCTCCTGTATTGACTGTACCGCGAGCCGAGAGGCAACGAGCCCTTGGCACAGCATCTACCTCGAGACCAAGTGTTGAGCCCCAACAACGCCGCGTCGAACCCGAAGATGAGAACTTTTTTGAAGCATTGGGTCACCGAATGAAGAACACCATCGACACTTTTGAACCACCACGATTCCTCGAGGGAATCAAGAAACCGAAGTGGATGGGAGGGGATGATGAAAATGACGGACAATCAAGCAGGAGTGGGAACGATTTCACTCGCTGGTTTGGGGGCGGTAATCAAGAAGGAAGAGTAAGATTGTAAGAAATATTATACAGTTTGTACTTTCTCATGGGCATAGCGGGCGGAGTTTATAAGAGTTGGAAAGGTCGTGTCCCTCAATACCTAGACACTTTTGAATTCATAGAATAATCAATGATAAGATATAGTATATCCCTCAACGGTTTTCTTTGATTAGCACAGGAGTCTCTTAACGAGATTAATAATTGAACCCCTAAAGATTTATATGAAACGATCAAAACTTAATATCTTCATCTTCATGTCTCTCATTCAAAGATTCCAGTCCATTCTACTCGGTGAACCCCGGATCGTACAACGCACCAATCAATCTTCATCCTCAAGACTCTGTAATCCATTCTCCAGCCTCTTTTTAAAAAATCATCATTGATCAAAGCCTCACTAAGCCTAGACCTGCAGTTCTCACCGCAAGAAATAAAACCCTGTCAACACGGACTTGGCATCTAAATCTCCACAAGCACAGCAGTATCCACTCCGATTATCTATCTGTCAGACCCAGATTTGCCCGTTGACACGGGTTTGTAGCGGGGTTTAACGCCAGAGCCGCTTCATGTACCGGACGATGTTTTTGGTCTGGAATATGAATTGAGTCTTTTTCTTCTCTCTGTGTTTTTCTGCCTTCGTTCAGCTTGCTTCACGATTCGTTGCGATAGTTTTTGATTCTAATTGATTACTGAAGAGTAACTTTGAATTTGAAGACCCGGCTGACCACCGATTCTTGGACCAGGAAAGACGATTTTGATGTAGTGAATTATTTTGAATAAGCATCTCAAAATCTAAGGTCAATAGAAGGAATTTCATAACCATAATTAATACATGAAGATTTGCAAAGATGGATGATTATATGTTTACGTTAGTATTATGAGTTTGAATTTGCTTAGGGAAGGTTGCTGATTTGATATCTGGTAGGTCAAATGTCGCTCGGTGCAGAAATGTTATCGAGCATACTACTTATTTGGAGATGGTATCTTATTCGGTAAGAGATGCTTCAGAAATAGTGAGAAAATCATTGCTAATTTTGTTACAGGATCCTACTTTGAATTCGATAGAAGAACACCCTTTAACACCTGATGAATTTGAGAATTTTCTTAATCGGAGGGTAAGATGGATTGTCCTTGATATCATGAAACTTCACTGACGCCCATTTTTCTATAGGGTGCTTTTGCTCCTCCAGAATTACCAGAGGGAGTGGTGCAGATAGCATGTGTTCGGTTGATGTGAGCATTCATCGACGAACCTTTCATGAAGAGATGCTGACATTTTTACAGCCTTCAATTAAATGCCAAGCACCCAGATACTTTCGCTACCAATGTCCTCAGTTTCCCATCTGCTACATATATTTCCATGGTAAAGACTATGAATTTACCTTTTAGATCAATCGAATCCGGGAGTGCCGTCGGTCCTATATTCTGGGCTGCTTATGATCAGGATGAAAAGAATCCCCATCTACGCAAGTTTTCATTCTTCTGTAGCCCAGATATCAACTAACATATCATCAGAAATCGTGAATCGCAAAAGTGATGTCCGGAAAAAGGGGCTGACGCGTGGTTGGGAACTTACTCTTTCTCATGATATCAACTCCGGGTTAACAACTGGATATGCGAAAGGCACAGAAAGTTCCGACATGGTGGAATCCATTAGACATCTCAAAGCTTGTATTCTCCAAATCGGACATCCGATGCTGTTACCAGCCATCATCTTTTCCCACGACATATCATACAAAACCGATCTCAAGCAACGAGATGCACGTGACTGGCTGCGAAAACTCGAGCATGCTGTATCGATGCGTTCGGAGATCGAAGAGAAAGAGGGATATGTGAGAGAAGGTGTTATAGATCTCGATGCTATCAACAGAGACTTGGTTGAATGTCATTCCCAAGTGCTATGGAAGAGACCGAAAGCTTATCTGCAGATTTTAGCACAGCTGGAGAAGGCAATGAAGATGTTTGAGGAAAAATTACCAGAGAGGAGAAATGACGAAACTATGAGAGCTTTGCAGGCTAGCATGTTAGCAAGATTTGACTTCTATCGGGTGAAGCTTCAGGGTATCGATAGTTACGCATATACAACATTACAGAGATTGGATATCCAACGAAGTGCAGTTCGTACTTTCCTCCCCTCAAGCTTTGCAAAACTAATCATAGAAAACTAGCTCTACAACATTATCGCCCAAAAAGAATCCAAACTCAACTTCCAGATGGCCAAAGAACAACGCCAGCTTGCTCACGCTGCCAAACGCGATTCTAGCACGATGAAAACTATTTCGCTCCTCAGTGCCATCTTCTTCCCCGGCGCCTATCTCGCTTCCGTCTTCTCGATGACCTTTTTCAATTTCCAGAACGAACCGGGAACACCGGCTGTGAGCGAGAGTTTCTGGTTGTATTGGGCTGTGACGATTCCGTGCACGATGATTATAGTGGGATGGTGGTATGTGTGGGAGAAGAAGAGAGAGAGGAGATATAATCTGGAGGATATTGATTTGGAGAAGGGCAGCGATGATATGGAGAAGGAAATCATGGCGACGATGAGAAAGAGAACGATGAGTAAGGCTAGTACGTGGGACAGACAGAATCCGATGGGGAATGCGAATGGTCATGGTCATGGTCATGTACATGCACACGTACATGGTATTAGTGAGAAGGTCCATGGGATTGGCGAGAAATTGGGGAAGAAAATGGAGTAGCGAGTAAGCGAGCGAGAAAGGAGATGTTGGAGGAGGTGTGAGAGATAGATGGATTTGGGATGAAATGTATATTGGATTTGGAGTTTGGGATGTGAAGTTTTCCATTCTTCTAATCACGGAATAGGATATACATGCGTGCATGAAAGGAAGGCAGGAAGGAAGGGAAAAAGGAGTTCTTGCTCTAGTTTTTTGCTATGCGTCGCGTTGCGTTGCTTTTTTCCCCTACGTGGATTTCACGCTTTACAATTTTCACGAATTCACGATGATGAGATGAGATCGATGCTACGATTTATGATGGGATGAACAAACGAACGAAGGAAGAAATGCTTGCATACATGGATATAGAAAATGTATACTAGATATACAAACTACGTACATACATACCGAGGTATCAAGAATTGAAATCGAATAAATTTCATATATCTACACTTTGTAACACTAAGTGAGACAATAAGTTCCGAATAGATGAGATGAGCATCTATCTATCTACTTTCAAATCTTAATTTTTGATATCCGCCTGTTTTCCTTCCATGTCCATTTCTGGGGTATATCCAGTAGTATATCCAGTATATGTATACAGTACACCCACTCACGATACTCGTAGAACAATGAAGATAGAAGAAAAGCGATAGAGATCTTCGCATCGTACTTAAAAACTTACAAGCTTGCAAGTTTGATCGCGGAGAATCTAGCTTCCAACACACTCTTTTTGTGCTTTTCATCCATTCGTCTTTCGATCTGTTCAGACTAATTGTCAGTCTGAAGTTTTGCCTTTGTTGTATGCTTCATTAAGAATGTGGTGAGCTTAGCTCACCGGGGATCACAGACTCACCGGGAGCAAATCCCATGTTCGACGAACGAGACATTGACAACAACCCACGAAGTAATACTTATTTTGATCGCATCAACTTATCTCTAGACTGCGAGATAGAAATGAGTAATAACCTTGGACATTTGTCACATTTATCACTTTCCCAAATCGAGGACCGAATGCTCCAAGCGTGCCATATCCATGTATATGAACAAAACATCAATTACAGTTGAGTCCATAACCTTCCTCCCAATTTGGACTTACTCATTGTCCATGACCGACCAATGTCCAACCAATAATTACACATAAGAACGCCAACACAAAACCTCTACCCTTTCCTAGTCCCGACCCAAACCTTGCCCATTCTACCTCGTACACATATACATCCATACGGAACATTACTCATCGCCATCATCATTAACTTTTTCTCCCTTCCCATCCGGCCCAGATCCTCCGGCCACACTAGAAACAAACTCCTGATATTTGAATACATCCTGCCGTCTACTTCCACTCATTGCTCCTGTGTGTTTTGATAATGCTTTTCGTGCTGTGAACCCACCCATAACTCTATCGACTTCCCGTTCCGTCAAAGGTTTCACCCCTGGATCGGGTGCTGTATGTATTAAAGCATCTCGTAATTCTGCGTAATCCACTTGTCCACTATCATCTTCGTCGAATGCAGAGAATGCATCTAATAATTCTGGAGTTGGCGAAAGAGTACATAGCTGTGTAGCGAGCGAATTAAGAAATGTAGGGAGTGTGATGGTTTGTGGAGTTGATGGCGGGAAGTAACCAGCCAATTCTGAAGCATTGGAGGAAAGACCTAGAGAATATTAGCATTTTGACATACTTTATTAATTTGGCAATGCTAACGTACCCAATTGAGTCAACATGTCAGCTACATCTTCTCTACCAACTTGTCCATCACTATCTCTATCCAAGATCTGAAATCCTTCCCTCATTTCTCTGACTTGCGCGTTGGACAGTTTCGACAGCGCATTATCGTTATCGTTAGAATAGTTTGAACTCGCCGCTCTCAATGGACCACCAAATCCCGGGCTCAATTGTGCGCCTTTTGTAGGTGAAGGTTCCGCTTCACGAAAGGCAGGAGGAATACCTCTTGGAGTCCATTTGCTTGTACTTATTCCATCCGACGAATTGGGTGTAACCGCATTACCAAGTCTACTTGGCGTCACCATGTTCTTGACAACAGCAGGATTTGGATTTGGAGTTGATTGTCTTAAAGGAGAAAGGGAAACTGGAGTAGGGGATTGAGATTGAGATTCAGGCCTTCGAAATGGTGAAGCTCTAGGTGACCCGAACGAGAGCGGTGATGGTTTATAAGAGGCCGACATTGACTACCAAAAGTCAAAGTGCATTAGTCTTGCATTTTCCTTTTCTGGGTTCCAATGCATCATGCTAAAGAGATGGAAGTAACGACTTTTGAAAAGTGGACCGGTGACAACTTACCATGGCTGTTGTGGAGGTTCTAAAGATTCCCCAGAAATTCCGTACAAAAAGAGTGTAATGTTTGATGAATCTTGGTAGTGAGAGTATAGATTTATTTAATTCTTGATGCTGTGTCAGGTACACCTGGGTAGGTACAATTGAATTGATGTATTGATTAGATCAAAAGAAGGCAAGAAGGGAAAATGGAATTGAGTGAAATCAATTGGACAAATCAATGTTATGTGTGGGAAGAGTCGAAGGCAGGTAATGAATGGATGAATGGATGAATGGTAACAACCTTATGAATGGTAATTATGATGAAGATGGAGAGGCTGAATGTTGTGGTTCGGTTGCTGGTGTAAACAAAGCCAATTGGAAGCCCACCAACAGCAAGGTTATCTTGATGCATTGATTTGATTGGTGAATTGAGTGAATTATAATTAGATAATAAGTTTCCTAGCACGAGGCTAATAATAACATAATAACTGGACGGGAATGACTGGACTGGACTGGCGGGACTGGGAGAGATGCAAAGGATTCCAAGAACTTGGATATCTACCTGGGTAGGTAGGTACCTAGGAAGGGAGTGGGGGTTGAGATCCTCACTCAGATGATGAATCATGAAGCACATTTTATATTCTTTATGACCTTGATACCATGCCTCATGCCTAGGTATGGATGCAATGGATCATGCTACAAGTGACTAATCGGTGATTTTTATTGTGAATTAGACTTTGAACCAATGATTGGGATATCTTGGAATCCTAGGGACCAAGTAGCCTTGTGAGTATTCCAGTACCAAGGTATGTAAGTACGTACACCTAGTATATACCCAGGTAGGTAGGGAAGGTAGATGACAGCGAGATACTACCTGGTAGATGTGACAGATAGTTAGATGGAGAGATGGATAGCTAGCCTTGTACTAGAGCATTCGATTAGTCGTACATAATACTCCGCAGGTAGCCAGCCGTGCCAGTCATTTTCGCAATCGCCGAACTTCACAAGTTGTTATAATCATCACAATCCCGGTTGGGGAACCTGGACCCTTATTTATGGATAGATGGATTCTACCCCTGAAACGGAAGAAAAGAGGTAGCAAACCATTACCACACAACCAACCATACAACCCTACAACCCTACAACACATAACTGGTTATCGGAAACACAAGAGAATTGGTGTTGCAGAAATATTCTCTCACTATTGTATCAACATCCTTCGACTCAATAATGATACGTTACTTGAGCACTTGAATACCTCCAAGACTAATAAGGTACTTACTATATCAATACATGGCTACATGAATACATGACTACCGACCTACTTACATGACCATATGAGACCTCTAAATCCTTTTCGTCTCATTCTTATTTAGCTTCTCCTTTTCTCTCATCTTACTTCTACTTCCACGTTACATGTATCTGGTTTGACTTTGATCCTTTCTTACATACATGATTTCTCTTCTTTCTCGCCCTCTTTTTCCCCTTCTCCTCCTCCTCCTTCTTCTTCAACGGTAATATACATAAAATCTAGACGGCGATACCCTTGAAATCCAAAAATTCTTCGATGGTCAACCTGCGCACGGATTGAATGAAGGCCTCAATCTTCCGCTAGGAAGTCTGAAGTCTCACAAGTGGGACTGTTACTGATACTAGCGTGAACCTAGCTAATAATTGCTTTCTTGGTCTACAGGAGATTCCAGTATGGCATCGGCACTTCCATATGCGCCTCCAAGTCGCAAGGCCAATCCTACAAATATGTCGATGCAAGCACTTCGTCCCACCACGCGGGGTACAATAGGAAGTGGAACAACAAGTTCGAATGGGAGTTTTCAAAGGAGAACTTCCTTATCTTCATTTCCATCCTCTCGTTCTCCTTCAGTCATGTCACAACGTCGTCCTTCGCGAAGTCCGAATCCACCACCAATAGACACGGATCGAACTTCTGATCCAAGTACCGTCACTTCTAAAACTCCCACCAGCGGTGTATCGTCCCAACACTCATCATTGTCCGCTCCAAATAAATATAATCCAAGTGCACATCCTGTCAGAAAACTGAAATCACAATATCCTCGAGGAGATACAGAGAATCATGTCGAATATATACTGGTGGCATCATTTGATATTGACAAGGGACCGATTATGGAACATCAATACCCTGTTGCTATAACGGGCGACGAGCATATGTTAGCAGAATTGATGTTACCTGATCAAGCCCACGTTCGAAACCAAGATTGGACAATATTCTTCCTACATAAAGATACGAGTCAGGACGAAGAAGAGGCAGAGGAGAAGGCAGAAAGAAAAAGGTTACGAAAGGCAGAAAAAGAAGCTAGGGCAGCTCTTTTTGAGAGTGGGAATGTTGACCCTTTAGAAAGGGTAGATGGTAGTGAGGAGGATTCATCAGAAGATGATGAACCAGAAGGAGGCGAAGGTCCGCCTTTAATATATGTTTTGAATCTTGTCAACACAAAGCAAGACAAGACGGCCAAAAGAGGGGCTGTAGTGAAAGCCATGGCAATATGTACTCGACATCCATTTCTGCACATTTATAAGGTGTGTCATTCAAAAATGCCCAATTGGAAACCTACTAATTCTTGACAGCCACTTCTATTGTTAGCTCTTGAAGAATATTTTAAAACACCTCAACCATCTACGCTGGCGGAGTTATATGAGGCTGTAAATACAATGGATTTATCATTAATGCCTAAATTGAGCATACTCGAACGTCATCTTCTACAAGCTAGCGACAACAAAGATCTATTTGTAGAGAAGTTCGAACAGATGATTCAAATGCGTATGGCGGAGGACAAAGGCGAAGCGCTGGACGATATGGCAGCCATGTCCGAAAGTCCAGAAAGGAGACCAGGTTTGGTGCGAAATGGTACAAAAGCACATGTTCAACAACTAATACATTCGAATTACTCGGTACCTCGGGACACACACGAATTTGAGACCAAGGTCATGTATAATGGAATTCCGATACCTATCAAGGTTCCTGTTGCAGTATCTCCTGAGACAGTCGGGGATTTTTCTCTTGTAAAACTCATACAAACATACAACGATCCTCATGTCAAATCACCCATTCCGTTCGCGCTACATCCTCATCTTACAACGGGAGGTGTACATACTCATCCTATCATTGTGCTAGTCAATGCAATGTTAACTCAAAAACGTGTCATCTTCCTCGGCCACAATCGTCCATCAGGTGAAGTTGCTGAAGCTGTACTTGCAGCTTGCGCTTTAGCATCCGGGGGAATTTTGCGTGGATTTACACGCCATGCTTTTCCATATACCGATCTTAGTAAAATCGACGACCTTTTAAAGGTACCAGGATTCATTGCAGGCGTAACAAATCCAACTTTCGAGAATCATCCAGAATGGTGGGACGTATTATGTGATATACCATCTGGTCGAATGAAAATCAGTAGTCGAATCGAACAAGCACCACTTACAGAAGGACTTGCAAATTTCCAGCAACAAAATCCGGCTTATGCTAGTGCTACAAATGTTGCAACGGCCACTAGCCAGGCTGCCAGTGATCCAACAGGCGATGCTGCATTCATGAATGATGTGATCCGCAGTATTGCAGCTAGACATGGTGAGGGTGTCATTCGAGCCAAATGGCGAGATTGGGTTGTCAAATTTACCAGAATCTCGGCCCAATTTGAAGAGAGTGTTTACGGTGCAAGTGCTTTGTATATTGGGGTAGAAAAGGCAGAGCCCGGTAATGAAAACGTCAGCGGCCACGGATACGTTTGGCCTGATGATCATGCGAAATTCCGTGAGCTCGCTAGTAACGTAAATCGAATTGAGGGCTGGAGATCCACTCGAAGTTACTACAGCTTCAAGCAGGTATGTCTTGTGCTTGAACTTTCATGATATTAAGGACTTACAATACTCAGGACCTCGTACAACTGTACAACTTTCGACCTCTCAAAGCCCTCGACCTCCATCATTTACACGATCGTCTGCGAATGACAAAGCTTACTCCTAGTGCAAGCCGTGATATATACGTCGCCATGGAGAAATACACACATTCATATGATGAAATATGTCAGCTTCTAGCCGTGGCACCCGAATCACATGCAGGACTCTTCTATATTGCCCTTGGTCTTTTTCACAAAGATCGAGATGTTCGGATGAGAGTTGTTGATTTGTTGGAAAGGGTCAGCGATCATGAAGCTGGGCGACATTGGTGGAAAGCCTTGAGTCGATTCGAGAAATTAGCTTTTATTCGCATTAGGAGAGAAGCAGAAGCAGAGATAAGGGCTAAGTTGGGGGGTGTTGAGAGAGACATCTCGGCTGATGGTGACGCAATGGTTTTGGGAAGACGAGTCAGTTGATATAGCAAGAGAAGGATTTGATCGCATGTTGGTGTTGGCTTCTTTTTATGATTTTACGAGATCATGATCATCGCAATATTAGATGGGAGGTGCTAGGGTGCAATTGTTTAGGGACTGCATTGATTCATTACTGGACTGAGAATTACAGAGCCATGAAAGAACGAAAGGAAGTTCAAGAGATAGATACCCCAGGGAGACAGAACAGTTTTGCGGTCGAATGGAACGGCATTTATGACAATGCCACCATCATTTTATGATCCGTATATTTCGTCTGGACATTGAACTTGGCGAATGTCCCCGGCTAACTTTGATCCTCCCGGTGAGCCAATGTAATTTATATGCCTCGACTTGCGAAGAACCTACAGGAATTATTTTCCTATTACAGAATCAAAAATCAACAATGGAAAGCTAGACCCAGAATTCCGAGTAACGTCCGAATAATGTGGGGTAACATCAAGCTTCGAAGGAGGGGTCGAATAGCTTCAAACGTCATGCCCACATCATTGTACGGACCATAAACAAACAACATTTCCTCCATCTCTCACACTTCCTTCCATCTTCTCTGACTATCATAATCTAACACATTGAATTATTCTCCAAATATCCAATTAAAGTCTCTACAGTTAAAGATGTCATTCAAAACTACAGCAACCATTGCCTCCTTCGGCGGCAAATTGCTAAAACTTACACACGATGCTAGCACAGTGGGCTGCGAGATGGCATTGAATCTCTATCTACCACCTAAAGCTTCCGCGGAGAAAAAAGTGCCAGTGATTTTCTACCTAGCGGGTCTTACTTGTACGGGAGACAATGGAGCTGAGAAGGGATTCTTCCAGAGTGCGGCGAGTGAGAAGGGAATTGCGGTGGTTTATCCAGATACTAGTCCGAGTAAGTTTCTTGAAGAGTTCGGAGAAGAGGATATGGTTCCTTCTTTTTGCGGTTGTGGTTGAGGGAGGGAATGAGTATAGAATGACGAGAAAGCGGATAGCACACTATCTACTAATCGAAACCCCTAAGCTAATTCATCCATTCAACAACAGGAGGTCTCAACATAGCCGGCGAAAATGATTCCTGGGATTTCGGCACCGGAGCTGGCTTTTACATCGACGCCACTAATCCTCCCTACTCCACAAACTACAAAATGTATAGCTACATCACCTCCGAGCTCCCCTCTTCTCTCTTCTCCTCCTTCCCCGAACTCGATTCTGAGAGGAAAAGCATTATGGGTCATTCGATGGGTGGTCACGGTGCTCTTACTCTCTTCTTGAAGAACCCGGGAATGTACAAGAGTGTGAGCGCTTTTGCGCCAATCTCCAATCCGGTTAAATGCCCATGGGGAGAAAAGGCTTTTAAGGGCTATTTTGGAGAGGAGAAGAAGGACGAATGGAAGAAGCATGATGCGACGGAGTTAATCAGTGACTTTAAAGGAGAGTTTCCGGCTTTGATTGATGTGGTGAGTTTTCATTCAAATATATCTCTGGCATGCATTGGAGGATGGCATGGATTGCTGACATGATTGGAAATCACACAGGGAACGGGAGACAACTTTTATAAACAGGGACAGTTGTTACCAGAGAATTTCGAGGCTGCGGCCAAGAAGTCAGGAAATGACGGCAATTTGACGCTTAGATACCAAGAGGTAGGTTTATAACTATATTCTCTATTATCTTGAGTGGTTTTGCAGGTGGGCAATTAGACTAACAATTTCTGATAGGGATACGATCACTCATACTTCTTTATCTCGACATTTGGAAGAGATCACATTGAACATGCCGCTAAATATTTATTCGCATAGTATGTCTTCGGTTTTTTTCTCAGTCTCATAAAGTACAGGAGTCAAATACTGAATTTCATAGAAGCAAAAATGATCATGTAAATAGTTATAAGCTTTAAAAACTATATTTAGCGATTCTTCTCATGCAACAAATTGCCTAAACATGTATACCTAAACTTGCAAGCCGCAGGAAAGTAGCATATATCTTGTCTGCGCGAAGTCTGCAAGATGGACAGATAGGACCCCCAAACACTTTCACTGTTCCAAAAAATCCGATATTGAAATGTCGACTTTGCACAAATGTTCTTGTTCTGGGTAGGCAGAAGATTGCGTTTCAACGTAATGGACTGTTCTGAATGAAAACTGCTCCAAACCCAAATTCGTGAAATCAATTGTCCAGGAATGAGGCCCATGTAGGAATCCAGAAAGCTAAATGCGCTCACCGTCCGATCAAGGTAATGCATAGTTTTCGAATACTCGAGTCAAACTGGAGCTCATTCTGTGACTGGAAGCTGCGCAAGCGTTTTAAATGAAATTGTAACCTCAGGCGATGCGTCCAAGCATGTTTACCATCATCAAGGCCAATTTTATCCATGTATTTCTCAAAGTATATGATTTCCAATTACACATAAGCAAACGCCTTTCATACGCCAATCGCCCGTTCCATGCGTCTCCCCGCAAGTATTACCGCAAATGCAAGTGGATCACCACCATCATCTCTCACTGCAGCAATTCCTCGCAAGTCCAATCTTCGTACCTATCAAGATAATCAGTGAAATTCCTCAAGCCATCGAAATGAACCTACCATCCATCGGGCATATAACGTCTAACGATCAGCGGAATCTTTTTGTCCCTCAACTCCTTAATCGCAATTTGCAATGGATCCGTCTCACCCTCCTGATCAACCAAAATCGGCGCATTCATACTAATTTGCAAGGCTCTAGTGCCTAGGATACGCGCACGCTCGTATTTGGTCATGTAGGGTGTGGTAGTTCTTTGCTCCTTTGGAATTTTCTTGTCCTTGGGCGCAATGTTGCTTTTGGCTCGATTGGCAGCATGCACATCTCCCGATGTGACGACGCCGCGCTCGCCGGTAGTGAGGAGCTGATCGGGATTCTGGGTCGATACGGCGACATCATCTACTTCGCCTGTGGAAACATTGTTCATGTCTTCCATTCCCTCGGGATCATACTCGGGCTCTTCGGCTTCATCGTAGGCTGGGGAGAAACTGGGGGAGATGCGTTAGTTATGGTTTGGAGAACAGCTTTGCGAATGGACAGTCTGAGTATGTGCTATGTAGGAAGAAAGTAACTCACCCGCCATCATAGTTCTCCTCGTCGTCAGACATTTTGGTATGTGATAATTAATGAGGGTATTGTTGAGAGTTTTCTTTGTTGAAGGGAGATTTAGTCGGTGATGGATGAAGAATCTCAAAAATAAATTTGGCGCGGCTGATTTCTTTGCGCCTCGATTATTCGAGCTCCATATAATTTAAGGTTTGGGTTTAGCGCATTTTCGGTCATTAGCGTGCCAAGATTTCGAACCTTGCGATAGCCACAATAATTTTATGAAATATTTCGGATAAGGTGATGGATGCAGTTTGAATTGAGGATTTTTGAAGCCAATTCAACAACGTCCGGAATCAGCAATGGCGACAAATACTAGAAAGAGAACAGGAGATGATTCTCTAGAGCTTTCTACGAAAAGGTTACGAATTGATGCCTCGAGTTCTCTACCAGGTTAGTGCAAATAGTTCCTGGTCTAGACTTCAATTTGGGAACTCGAGATTGACGATCACATAGCGGCAGATGTACTCGATGGTGATAATGATAATGAATACAAGCCGGAACAAGACCAGATCTCGGAGGAGGAGGAAGATACTATTGAAGCAGCAGACACACCGAATACACCATTTTCACCTGTACCTGGAAAAAAATTCCCATCCGAGTATAAGACGATTAAATGTACGTATGAAGGATGTACAAAAACATTCAATCGACCTGCAAGATTGGCAGCACATCTACGATCGCATGCAAATGAAAGACCATTTATATGCTCATATGAAGGGTGTGATAAGGCATATATTGAGGAAAAACATTTGAAGCAACACATCAAGGGATCTCATACTCACGAACGAGAATACACATGTGATTGGGAAGGGTGCAGTAAAAGTTTCTTGACGGCCACGAGGTTAAGAAGGCATAAGGATGCTCACGAAGGCCATGAAAGGTTCAGATGTACATCATATCCTCCCTGCAATCAGACGTTTCGAAAACATCAAACACTCCAACGCCATATTCGTTCCGACCATCTCGATTTGGCTCCATTCCCATGCACATACATCGATCCGATTACGAATGAACTCTGCAAAGCAGGATTCGATGCTTCAGGTGGCCTCAAAAAGCATATGGAAAGAACTCATGGAGTAGCCACGTTTCTATGCGAAGAATGTACAGTACCAGGAAAATTCCACGAAGATGGTACACCCGTACCGTTAGCTTTCACAACGAATGCCAAGTTACAAGCACACATCAAGAAAGAGCATGCAAATTGTATGTTCTGTGATCGAAAATGTTCCAGTCAACAACTACTTCAAAAACATATAGATACTCAACACTCGGGCACTACACTTGAAGAACGTAAGAATATATCTTGTGAATATCCGGGATGCCCGAAGACCTTTACCAAGAGAGCAAACCTACAAGTTCATATGCGCACTGTACATGATGGACAGCGTTTTATTTGCGGAACATTTGATGTTTCCCAAACTCCCGACCTCGCATCTTGGAATGGAAGCGATTCATGCGGTAAAGATTTCGTATCGAAAGTTAATCTTGAAGATCATGTTCGAACACATCATCTCGGCTTACCCAGTGTTTTGAATGCGAGGGGTAGACGGAAGACTGATTCACAAACTAGACGTTCTGCGAGAAGGGCACCCGAGCAAACCGAAATTGAGGAGTTAGCAGGGTATGATGCCAGAAGAACAATTGATTGTGTAGTTCAGGGATGTCCTCATAAATTTATGAGAGATTATGATTTCCATGAACATATGAGAATTCACCACCAGGATGTCGGTTTTATGGATGGTCAGAATGATTTGAATCTAAATATCGATATGAGTATGATGGACCATTTCCCTTATACAGATAATGGAGGAGAACTACCAAGTCTAGATTTCATGAATGACGGTACGGGGATGGATATAGGCGCTCTAGACATGGGAATGGATTTGATCGATCCGGCATTACATACACCCAACTTCAATCTGGAAGCATCGGCATCGGGATCAGCAGCAACCTCCGTAGCACCTTCAATCAATGGATGGGATACCGCAGGTGTAGTTGCAGAAATAGATCTGGATTGGGACTTTCAAAGACAGCTATTGGAAGGAGGACGATTTTGGATTGGTGGGGATGAACAGCAGGCTCCCGGGGGTTCACAGGAGTGGTCACGAGATCAGGCAGAGATGAGGAGTTTGATTGATTGATAGATGCCACCTGATGAAGGTCTAGAACTTCGAACTTAGCCTCGTCTCAGTCATTGGACTTGCGATAGGTCGAAGATATAGACCTGAAAATCTCGAGATGTTTTACATTGCAAAGAGCTACCCGGTGGCTACAGCGAAATACATCAAATACTCGCCCTCTTCGCTAGGTCAAATCAGTTTTGGGAGTGTAATTGGGTAGTAATGGAAATCCATAACATGATTTTCTTACTTATCTAGTGAGGGATCAAGCGGGAAAAAAAGAAAAGATCAGAGATAGCAAGCGCTGCATACATCTCTACGATGTCGTTATAGCTGGACTATACATTGCATTGTAATGCATCGTACTGAATTGTACTATACTATACTGTATTGCGTTACTACCGGAACATAGACTTGCGGGATAAAAGAGAGGCAGTGGAAAGATACCTCTCTACCTCTCCTATGGTGGAATACAAATAATGAATAAATACCATGCTTTACGTTATACATGATTATAATAATCATACGTACATTATCACCATGATTATTACTTCTCGCTTGCTTATGAGTTACCTTTATTGTTACTTAAGTCAGTCGCTCGTATAGTATTGTATATGTATGTGTACTTTTTCCCACCAAGGGAAGTAAGTCGTGTATACAAAAAACGTCCCTACATACATACATGTATTCAATCTCAAGTAACCACACCCACCTAACCCCATACCCACCTCACCCCAACAAACAAACTTCAACATAATCGATTACTCAATCAATCAATCAATCAATCAATCAATCAATCAATCAATCAATCAATCAATCAATCAATCAATCAATCAATCAATCAATCAATCAATCAATCAATCAATCAATCAATCAATCAATCAATCAATCAATCAATCAATCAATCAATCAATCAATCAATCACAAACTCACAAACTCTCATACTTTTATTCCAACAAAACATACATTCCCCAACTTTCTCACTCCATTCCATTCCATACCATTTTATTCCAACTCTACGATACGCTATACGCTATACCTATCACCACACTACACGATACCATAAAACAAACAACCCCTTTCCTTAACCGAAAGAACCACTACTCAAATTACCTATTCCTCGCTGCGTGTTTATACACTTAATTTCATCTAATCTAAACCAATCCCTTCCGCACTATACCATACCATACCATACCATACCATACCGCCACACTACACCTGTACCGAATTGTAAAAAAGGAAATGCAGATATAAGTATATTCTACTCTACCCTACTCTAATGCTATTTATTGAAGTTATCGCTATTGCTATTGATGCTATGCATTCATGCCCATGTAATCCTTATGCTTATCTGTATCTGCATATGCATAACCTAACCCGACATAACCCATACCAATACAAAAGAAAAGAAAAGAAAGGAAAAGAAAAACAAATGTAGACTCAAACCTCTACCCATTCAAGCACATTCGCTCGCTCGCCCAGTAAAACCACACAACCCAAACATTCCTATCTCAATAATTTCAACCTCACCAATCCATCCGCCGCTTTCCTTGATAACTCCGGGCTTATCCCCCTTTCACACACACTCCTCTCCTCATCCGGCTGCGCAAAAAATATCGGTGGATTTGCAAGTCCTATTTTTTGTCTTTCTAAAATCGGGGTTCTTATCTGGGTATTTTCCTGACCACCGATCATTTCGTATTTTCTTCTTGCGACTTCTTGTTCGAAGTTGATTATCATTTTTGTGTCTGTTTCTTTGGATTTGGGGTTGGATTTGGAAGTGGTATTGGGAATGGGAGCAAGAGGATGTGCATGACCCAAGCCTGAGCTCGAACCAAAATTCGAATTCGGATTTGAATTGGAGCCAAAAGAAGTGCAGGAAATAGCAGAATCTCTTCTCGATAATGAATCCGGTTCTCTTCCGGATAAAGGAGGACTAGAAGAAATATTGATATTCTCATCACCATCCTCTCTCTCCCCTCTTTTCTCTCGGACAAAAACACATGCATTCTTATTCGCAGAAGCAGGAGCTTGTATATTAATAGCTGGAACTGCTTCTCTTCCTGTATTCGTACTAGGCGCACCAGGAAGTGGTGTTCGTCCCATCCTCTTCCCATAAGAATATCTGCGAAGACGAGCAAGAGAAGGAAGTTTTGGTGATGTAGAACGCACTTGTAGACGTGAAAGAGGAAGGTCGATTTGGTTTGTTTTTACTTTATAGTTTGCGAGGGAAAGACGGAGACGTAACTCTTGGGATTTCTAGAGGTTGTGTTAGCTTTTTTTATTGGTCACAAGAAGTAAAGGAAACAAACTTGACGAATTTCTTCTCGTGATAGAGATTTTGATTTTGAGGTTCGGAAGGTCTTTGACGTGGATATAGTAGTGGGTATGAAAGATGATTCGTTGGATATGATAGTTTCGGTCGATTGGGAATTATTGCTGATGATAACTGCGTCTTTTGCGTTTACTATGGAAGGGAAAGATGATGACGAAGAAACAGATGTGGAAGAGCGATTTGGGGAAGACTGCTTCTGAGGTGACCTTGATGACTATATATGTATATCAGTAAACTAAATTTGTCAAAACGGGTAAGAAGTACATACCTTTTGTTCTTGGCCATTCCCCAAATCACTCGACTCATCTGTTATTCCAACTCTCTCATCACACGCCTTCGCCTCGGGGCCTGCTCTGGCTGGTGACGAGGTGGGTTGTAACGACGTAGATTGCGGGAGTGAACTCACACCTGCGCCAGACCCTTCAAGCAGCGAAGAGTTTCCCGATGATGGTGCAATTCTGCATCGCTTCGCACCGGATGCTCCCGGTCGACTCGATACAACATCTTGTGATTGTACAGTACATGACAAGCGTCTCTTTGTGTTAGCCAAGGAGGCCCGCTCAGCAATTGAAACGTCAACGCCGTGGATTGTGGTAGCCTCCAAGCCTTGATGAACGTTATCTTTATTCGTTGCTTTTTCCATATTTGCAACTCGGGAATCCGTACTCGTGTTCGTCTCCTTCCAATTTTCCCGCTGTAAAGTCGTTGTCGACGGTCCCGCCACTTGCGAGGGGTCGTTTGGAACTTTTCCGGGGTGGTTACTAGACGATACTTTCTGAATCTTGTTATCTGGCCATAGCCATTCAGGAATCGTTTCTCGCCAAAGGTATGATGCATGATTGCTATCAGTGACTGAAGTATTGATATTGATATTGAGATCCCCCAAGACGCGACGCGTAGTTGATGATTTTGGTGAAGTCATTGTGAAAAGTGAAGGGAACAACTTTAAAGTAAAGTAAAGAATCGACTAAACAATAAACTGTAGAAGTTTGGATTTTGGAAAGCGCGTTCGTGGTTGATTGTAGCTTCCTGAATATGTCTAATAATCCACGATTCACCAGCACCCGGCCATACTTTTGGCAGCGACTCACTCTCCAATAACTTACAGATAAATCTCCTTTTCAATTTTTGAGAAGAATTGATAACAAATAAAGTACAACTTCAGATATCTAATTCCAACAGAGATCCAAGAACAATTATAAGTAAATATTCAATTATTCTTTCTCATCAGACTTTCAAATCGCGTCTCATGATATAATGCGGGATCTCTCGAGACGCGATTCTTGGGCAACTTTTATTGTAATTCTGCCGCTTCCTAATAGACCGCCTTGATAAGAAAATGAGGGGCTAGCCGAACTCTCAGATACCACCTGAGCCACGGAGTCACTATGAGCAGCTCATCACGTGCTAATTTCATCTCCTCTCAACAGGGTAGACGGGGGGATTCACACACACTGACCCATCTAAAATGACATCTCACAGGCCAGGCAATAACAGGGTCTTTTAGAGGGCGCCACGCAGTAACCAACCATATCAAGCTGAGATCCTTTCCAATCCTTCCACCTTCCACCCTTCCACCCCTAAAGCGATTGCGGCCCGTCAACCTTAAAAAAAACTACCTGGACCTGGCCACCCGTTGCAAATGCATGTCGTGCCTTGAAGATCAGGGTCTTGCAGGGAACTAAATCAGAAAGAACCTTGATGCTTCAATGAAAAGTAGAAAGCATGATTGGGGATGATCTATGCTGCATTTTAGAGTTGAGATTCTATCAATAAAAATAAAACAGACGCACACACACATATATAAACATTCAAATATGATAATCATTTCTTTTATTTGCTTCAACTGCAATCAAAGTATTTTACAGCATATAGCTATACCTAATCCAGATCGGATTAAAAACAAATGTAACTAACTCATGCTTCCCATTTCGTTGCTCCACCCATCTCAAACGAGAAGAAAGTCCAAGAAAGAGTAATATATATTTGTCCAAGAAGGCCCATTATAATCATGATATGTAATAATAACCAAAAAATTATTCCAGTCAAGGAAAATTCTTCACCCCACTGAACGCCCTGCTAAAAACAAAAGTACTAGGTGAATATCCTGTCCTTCCCTCCTAGTAGTCTTATCCCAAGACGCCGTGCTTTTCATTGGTATATCATCTCATTGATTTTCCAAAATACCCTGTAAACCCTTCCCACCAGAGAAACGCCCTCCAAAAACCATGATACAACCCCATCTACCCAACTAGATATCCATCGAATAATGCTCATCTATGTTGAATTGAAATGGTTCATTAAAATTTACTTTGCCATCCATATCATCCCATGTTTGTGGAGCGTTAGCAAACTCCACACCATCAAACATGGTCAAGTCTTCATCAAGATTTGCGTCGTAGGTGTTCGTGTGGTTTTCCACAAGAGCATCAGTATCACTGAGTCCGAACGGAAACCATGACTCATCAAACCCGTCCAAGGCAATGTCCAAGTTGACCCCTTCAGAGATATCACTAGTGGGCTCTGATACACCGTCTTTACTCGATTCTGGAGTATCATTTGGTGTGATGGACCGGTAGTTATTCACATCAGAGATTGCCCCGCTAGCGCCACCTTCAAATGGCTGGAAAGCGCGGACAAGCTCATTAGGATCAATCGTAGCATTCGCCCAAGGATCTAAGTTGACTTCTTGAGTTGGTGCATTCGGTTCATCCTTGTTCATGCCTTTCTGGGACTTGGCTGTATCCGTAACCAAGCCAGACTGTTGCTTGACTTTACCTTGCATCATGCCACCCTGCAAATTCGTTGAACTTTGACGATTCATAGGTGTAGCAGCCGAAGCAGATGGAGTGGCAGTCTCAACCTTCGGTGTCTGACCTTGGCTGAATGATGTGGCTACATCCGTAGTCGCCACTGCTGCGTTTGATTGATTTTGAGAATCTAGACCTAGAACTGGTCGGAGATGATCCTCAGCAAACTTCTGTGGGTTTTGCATTGGCAGCCTGTGCTCCACTTGAGTGTGACGAGCAAGCTCCTCTTGACTTTCGAATCCGGTGTTTTGACGTTCGCAAACCTCGTCGTTACATGGCCAGGTCGGCTTGGACGGAATCTTTGGCTCTGGGATTTGTTGACGTTTGACCTCCGGTGAGGGGACTTTGGTGATCTGGGGCGAGGAAGTCGATCCGGGAGTGCCTTGACCTTGGCCTGGTGTTCCATTTGGCTTCTGCTTCTTACGTGCGGGAATGTGGAGTTTCTCCGGAGTGAAAGCAGGAGGCTTCCCAGGGTATGTAGGCTGACCATGAGGAGACGAGGCACCAAATGGAAACGGTGGCTGGGATGACGTAGGGGCTGCTGGGGGATGAGAACCGCGGCTATTCGATCTTTGGTGGTTCATCTTGAGCAACTGCTGCTGCTGTTGCTGTAAATTAGCAGCATTAAGGGGCACACCTGCCTCCGAAGTTTGGGTCGTTGATACAGTAGATGGATTGGCCGATGCACCTTGGGGATCTGACGATCCACCATTCTTCTTAAACATTGGATTTTTATTGACAATATCCATTACCATTGTATTAAGAAACGTTTTAGCTTGCTCCACATCGGCGGGCCTCATCGAAAAAGTATCTTTGAGCTCCCTCATTGTAGCAGGGTCTTTGAATTGCTTCGTCAAGCGACATCGCTGAAAGGGGTTAGCGTTGTTCATTAACTTGTGGATCAGCCCGGGTTCAAAACTTACAGCACGGAAAAATGTTTTAGCTCGAGAATCATCACGAGTTTGTTGATACCACCTTAACATGGCCTTCGAGACGTTGTTAAGATGAGCAGGCATAGGTTCCAAGGCCTTGCGCATGCTTTGTTTCGACTCCTCATCCATAAAAATCTCACCGGGTGGGTTATCGTTGTAAGCCTTTTCTTCTTCGGCAGCAAATTCTTTGAATTTCCTGGTAATCATTTCCACCTCAGGGTTGCTTGGTGGCTGCTGCCTTGCGTTAAACATTCTACGTAGAGTAACCTCATAGGCTTTCTTTTGCTCTGGATCGAGTTTCGCTATCTGTTCTGGTGTGAGCCGGGTAATATTTCTCTGCTGTGGTGCTGGCGCTGGGCCCTGTTGTCCATTGGGATTTGGCACTTCTACAACATCATCGCTGCTAGCTCGTTTCAGATTATTCTTGGAAGGTTGAACAGGTGACGAGTTCTGTGCGGCTGCTGGCTTGTTATTTGGTTGAGGCCGGGGGCGATTGACAGGTGCAGGAATGGGTGTACCTGCAGGTTCCGGTGCCGAAGTTGCTGGCTTCTGCTGTGGCATTTGTCCAGATGGCTGCTGTGTATTCGCCATTTGGGCCGAGTTCGGTATTCCCTGCATCGTGTTTTGTGGAATCTGTTGACCATTTGTCTGCGCCATTGCAATTTGACGACGTTGCATATGATTTTGCATCAGGATATGTCGGAGTTGGTCATCAGTGGCGGCAAGAAGTTTACCACTTGAGTGATTACGAAGGTTCGCAATGTCCTGGGGCGTGAACTGTCGCATTGCTCCAGGTCCCATATTCATTCCCATAGGCATTTGAGTAGGATTCTGGCCCATTTGGGCAACAGGAGCCGACATTCTTTGAGGTGCCATAGGCATTGCATTCTGACCTGCGACTGGAGCCTGCGTGGGCATTTGGTTGAGCTGCTGTTGTTGTGCGGCTCGTCTCGCTTGACTAAGCTGCATTAGGTGCATCTTTTGTGCGTTCTTCACGGTTTCGAGTGCCTGTTGTGGCATCGTGGGAGTCGAGCTAACCCATTGTTTCAGTTGACCCCACTTCTTGACCTCTGGAGGGATTCCTGGTAATATTTGATTATTAGTGAGGAATTGTGCAGGGATATCCATGTTGTCCATTTGTTGCACCAGTCTGTTATTATCTGCAGGTAGATTTCCAGGCCGGGGCTGCATGGCTGCGTTCTGAGCCATTTGTTGTTGTACGATCAGTTGCTGTTGTTGCGCAGTCAAATTGTTCAATAATGACGCTGGGGGTCGCTGTCCCGGGTGTGTCATCATAAATTGACTCAAAGCATGTTGCTGTTGCAAGAGTTGTGCAGACTGTGGTCCAGGTTGTCCTTGACGGAGTGGATTATTATTTCCTTGAATAGCCATTTGTGGTGCCTGTTGCATTGGATTCTGCTGCTGCCGAGCCTGCCAATTCTTCGCAAATTCGCTCATCTTGTCAGGCGGCAAATTTGAGAAGTGCTGGCGTTGTTCTGGGCCCATATCTCGCAACATTGCGGGGTTGAATTGATTCATGGAATTACCAAACATTCTTGGGTTAGCGAAGCGTGGATCAAGTGACTGGCCAAATTGTGGATTATGCATCATTCCACCGGCCTCAGGGTGGCCCATCTGCTGAGATGGCGTCCTCATAGGAGCGTTGAGCGTATTCATGGCAGGGCTCTGTTGTGATTGCATGTTCCCCGGACCCATTCCACCAGGTTGACCTTGTAGTCCCATCTGTGCCTTAGCAGCCGCATTAGCACGAGCTTGTGCCTGCTGTGCCTGCTGTTGTTGCTGAAATCTCTGTGACTGTTGAGCGTTAAACATTTGGACTTGTTGGGCCTGCGTTCTCGCCATGGGATTCGAAGCTGAACGTTGTTCGTTCATGTTCATCGCTTGTCCTGGCATTGTAACATTAGGTTGAGGAGTGTTATTCCTTGGCGCACTGACAGGTACGACAACTTGACCTGCTTCCTGAGCCAAGACCCCCGCTTGCTGCTGTTGGCCGATTAAGTTTTCCATGTTGCCCAAGAAAGAATTAAAGTCTGGGCCCCCGCCCATGGTTGTAGGGGGTTGCGATTGACCATTCATTGGGCTTGGGTTCATGGAACGCTGTTGCTGCATGACCGGAGCCGTTGCAGGACCATTTTGTGGGTGCTGTGCAAGCGTAGGATGCTGTCCTTGCCCCATTGGCAAGTGACGATTACGCCATCTATTCATAAGTTGCTGGCGATACCATAGAAACGCGATGTCTACTCCAGTCTGTTCCTGCGATTGGAGTTGCTGTGGAGTCATTTTTGCCCTCAAGGTGGTCCGGATGTTAATCTTATCATTTTCTGGTGCTTCGCTGCACATTCTCATGGCTTCTCGATTCATTTCCTGCACCTCGCTTGGCGTCGGTGTCGGTTGTAATTGTGGCTGGCCATTCATGGGTCTGCCAGATCCGTGCTGGATTTGATTTGGCATGCCATTTGCTTGCAACTGTGGATTCTGAGGCATATTCTGGGCAAGAGCATCGTTTGGGAGGCCGTTCTGCATGGGTTGAGGTTGCTGAGGGGGTAGAGGCGAAGCTTGCATCTGGTGTTGAAGATGTTGAAAGCCTTGTTGGGGAGGTTGCTGAGGAATGTTTCTCGGCATTTGGCCTTGCATGCCATTTTGATTCATCATCATCTGCTGCTGCTGCTGGGCTTGGGCTTGGGCCTGGGCCTGGGCCTGGGCTTGGGCTTGGGCTTGTGAGTTGACTTGCTGTTGCATAGTCTGCTGGGATTGCATTCGAGCCTGCTGTAAGTCACGCTGCTTCTCGGCCATTTTATTTTTGTAGGAAACCTAAACTCGTTAGCTGTGAGCCTTCAATCATTGACATGAATTAATACTTTATCGGGCGAGGTAAGAAAAGCTTCTTTCTCGAAGCCAAGAGCAATATCGAGAAGCTTGAACAAGTGCTGAGGTGTGTTTTGACCTTGAGAAATCAGTCGTAAAGCACCAATTCTGCATAGAAGTTAGTATCAATTGTCCAAGATTTACGTACTGTATATAAAGCCTGTTTGAAGATCATTTTGATACATAAATCACCGGGGCTAAGATTGCGAGAACTGGAAACAACTTACATATTGCAAATGACTGCCATACGTTCTTGACTCGACACTATTTGTTGCCATCCTGAAGGTGGTTGTCCTTGTTGTTGAATTTTCTGAAAAATTATCTGATTGAATTGCTGGGGTTGTCGACTTGGATGCATTTGCATATGAACCTGTTGTTGATGTTGCTGCTGTTGCTGTTGTTGCTGTGGCATCATCTGGCCCGCACCACCCATTTGTGGAAAATTTGAGGCCATCTTGGGATTCGGTGTGGCAAGGCCACTCTCCTACTTAGAGGAGGACCGACTTGGAATTTGAATCAGACCGCCAACCCAAGATCGAAGGGCGGAATCGATATAGCGCGTGTTTACCCCAAGTATGGTGGAGAGTACACGGTACTAGTTGAAGAAGGTTGTGAGGTTGAACCTGTTGTTGCTTTTGGCACCAGGCGGGGGAGGTTAAAAGTCCTATAGATTGCTGACAATAGGCGGCGAGCCGTAAAATGGCTGCAGGCTGCCACAGTTACATTCGAATAGAGCTAGACCTTGTGTTCCATGAAAAGTCCTGATTGGAAATGGTGCCTTCGTTTGCGACGCACTCTGAAGTGTACGAGAATCGAATATTAGGTATCGAATGGGGAAGGGCGGAATGATAAAGAAGAATGACAAGTTCTTTGGATGTCGAAGGATGAGGCTGTAAATGGTAGATGTGTATGTGAGTGCGTGTGAGTGTTGAGTAAAGTAAAAAAGGTTCCAGGTAGGAGGAATTAATTTGATCGAGGTTGACTGCGTTGGGGTGCTCGAGAAAGCCAGCACATTCGGTGAATCAATGAATTGATTTGATTAATAAATCGACTAGCTGACAATTCATTCGATACCTAGGTGAGTAGCGTTTAGAGTGAATCAAATACTTTCAAGTAGGGTAGGCAGGTAGTATATGAATGATGATGCGATAATCGATTATGTATGTATTTGAATAACCCTCTCTGTTTTGGATGTTCCTCTCGAATAAAAGAAGTATAAAAATTATCTGAGCATATCTCACTCTCCGTCCATATATGTTGAGAGCTGTCCCGCGTGTATCGATTTGTGAAGGAGTTGTTCAGGATGTATGAAATGTGTGCGTGTGCGTGTGTATGTGTATGTGTATGTGTATGTGTATGTATGTGAGTATGTGTGTATGTATGATGGGATGGGATGGGATGGATGGATGGATGGATGGGGAAGAGATCAAAGTGGTGGGCGGGAGTAAAATGTAAGTGAAATGGCAAGGGCAGATGAAGGAAGTGATACCGAAGCTGGGCTGGAAATGACTACGCTAAATTCGATGGTGCAGGGTTATAATTTTTTAGTGTCATTTTAATGCTTGATATGCTTGAAATACTAGTCCCTTAGTAAGGTTGCTTAGAATGTGTGTGTATGGGTGTGGAGACTTTAAATGTACAGTGTACCCAAGAAGAAGATGATGTTGGAACCTCTTTTCGCCGGGAGTAGGCATTCATTTAATTAATTGCCCCGGTTGCAGCATTTGTGAGAGAGATGGAACGAGGGCGAAGATACAGGTTGGAGTTTGTGATTTCGTGAAGGGGGTGTGTCTAGGTCGGAGAGGGAGTCGAGTCGAGAAGAGAAGAAAAGAGCACAGGAAGAAGAAGAGAAGAGAGACCAAGAGAGACCAAGGACTAGTACCGTTACAAAGGTAAAAAGGTGCGAGGGAGGGAGGGATGAGATCTATCGGTCGGTATTGCTATTCTACCAAAGTGGAGCATGGAATGATCGATCTCTTTATCAAGTAGGGTTAGTTTGTGTATAGTCACAACCCATTCCGTAATAGTCAATCATTCAAGCTTCCAACCTTTCAAACAGAGGAGTACGGAGGATACTGCACTGTACAGAGAGGGCAATAATGTACACAAGAGAATGGATTTGAGTTTGTTTAATTTGTTAAAATTGTAACGAGGTTTGTTCGTTTTTTCATGTGTATGTGTTTGTTATTACCTGGTAGGTAGGTATTGTTGGAAGAGTGGCTGTCGCTGTACAAAACAATATAATATCGAGTAGGGAGGGTGAGAGGGTGGGGACTATATAATGAGATATCAAGTATCAAGGACTCCAGTAACTGCCTACCTGGGAGATTCCTCTTGTATCACATAAATCCAGAGGGTTTGATTCGTATCATTACAATCATTTGGAGAACAGAGACCCAGAGACCCAGCGACCCAGCGACCCAGCGACCGTTAAGCGCCCATTGTTCATCGGGAAGAATCAAATAATGATGATGAATCCTACAACATCAGATGTGTACCTCCTCCCAGTCGACCTGCCTACCGATACCTACTCACTTGACTGCTCACCCACATCGATACCGGTACCTGTATCTACATGTGATCTACGACTACCCCAAGAAAACGAATCGATGAGATCGTGATATCAACAGATCATGAATCATTAATCGTATTTCAGAGTCCATTACCTACCTACCCAGATGCTTACTATACTCGATTGACCGACTTGGTATTAATCCGTTCCTCAAATGATGTGCGTCCCTGCATGGATTAGGAAGGCTAAGGAAAGTCTATCTACGGCCTGGTGGGAATAGATACCTAGTAAGGAAGCCCTGGAGGGCGTAGATTGACTGTACACTGTACGGTAGGTATGGAAATCTTACGAGTTTCTTTTTCTTTCGAAATTTCTGGAGTGCTCATCGCTTGCCTGGATATCAAGTATAAAAGTATTATGTAGATTCATCCGGACGATTTGTTGATAATATCCAACTACCCTGGTCAGGTTCGAGTAGATGTCCAATTTCGATGATGAATACCTAGCATGCTATGTGTCGGGATAATAAGCTTCGGAATCTACCTAGTAATCGGTGTCGGTAGCTGGATTGAGGAGATGTCGATTCTAATCTGGATGGGAACAGTCCAGACCCACAGTTTAGTTGGCTGTCAATGATATGTAGATGTAGGAGATGGTACCGGTAAGTACCTCGCCTCCTCCCTCACCTCTCCACTCACCATCGAAACAATCATCTACTTTCTTATGTGTCGTTCTCTCTAACATCATACCTACCTCCTACCTAGGCGAGAAGTCACAGGCAAGTTCACAGTACCGAAGTATCTAGCTAAGCAATCTATTACTCTTTCGCAATCTTCATCCACGAATCATCATGTATCCATCAAGTAACGTCCATCATCTCTCAAGAGGCCGCTGAAAACTACTCAGCCCTAGTTGGATACTGGGAATCCCAATGCGGTAAGAGTTTACCCAAGATTTTCTTGGGATGGATGGCACACAGAGTATTCAACCTTTGTTAATCCGTGTAGTCATGGGGTCATTCGATTGGATGTTGGAAATTGAGGCTGTCTGACGGTGACAGCAAAAAGAATTTTAAAATGGAGGAAGAGAAATTGAATGATTGTCGGTGACTGACTGACTGACTGACTGCAGACGGGGTGGGTGGGTAAAGTAAATTCTGGAGGATGAGAATGTGGATGTGGAGGAAGGGAAAATACCCATTTCTCCTTTGGGGTTTCAGTGGTCTACGGTTTATGATTTATGCCCAGGTGGTTTATGGATGGACACAGCACAGATGGGACAAATGAGGGGAAGACTGTACCAATTCATTGATTGACTCGATTACGAAAGTTGCGCCAATCACCAGGTAATGAATCAATGGCGTTCCAATTAGGAAGAAGAATGATTTCCCTTGCTGGCTTGACCAGAGGGAGGCGATGTACATAATATGTAGACATGATCGGTAGACACATATATAAAAAGGGATTCGTCCAGAGTTCTTTAATATAATAAATAAAAAGAAGTCATAATAATATTCATCTACCTTCTTCCTCAGCTGATCCATCTTCCCATCCCATCCAAAACATGCAATCCTTCAAACCACTTTTCCGTCGCCCTCTCGTAAATGTATAAAGTAGATGGGGAGCATTGACATGGGCTGAGCTGGGGAGGGAGGGGGAAGTGATGATCGCCAGAAAACCTAGCAAGGCAATGCAAATTGTACCACCCATTACATCCCAATTCGTCTCATCTCATCCAATCAATATATGTCACGACTTTCTGATGGATTCGCCCAGGCCACTCTTCTCTTTTGGGAAAGGGAAACAATGGTTTGATTTTCTCACATTACAATTTCAAGTTCGCTCTCTTATTCCAACTCGAGTGAAATATATTCTCATCCTCGATTAACAGATTGATTGATTGATGGATTGATTGATGGATTGATTGATGGATTGATTGATCGAAAGAATTAATTCATTACAACCTCCTCCATTTCATTCCAACGGAACTTTATTTCTTCTTCTTCCAATCTGAAATCCTCAAAGCAAAACACTGTCGAGATGGCTGCATTCATGGCGCTTCTTTAGTGGCAAGCAATGCCGGGGAAACATTAACCTTCTGGTGTGATATCGAGAATCTAGATATCTGCCACCGAATCAGAATCTTTGCATGTCTTCGGTGTCTGCAGGAACAGGGGAAGATCACTTTTCTTTTCTTCATGGTGAAGAATGGATCGTACGGAGTTTTATCATTTCCCCCAGCATCCCGTTGATCTCTTTCGATATTTCAATATCGGATGCTTACAGACAGTAGATATAATGGAGCTATCTTCCTTGACTTCTTCTTCATCCAAGTATATAACACGTCCTCATGTAAATAATGGTGTACGACGTATTTCTCGAATCGTTCAAATGACTATCATCTGCCAAATGATGAGGTACTCATCTGACTGACTACCAACCTCTACCTAGCCACCCAACATCGAGTTACTCACACGCACACACACGGACTCTCTCTCACTCTCTCTCTCAATCGTTAGCAAACACGAATTCATCCTATGCTAACAAGTGTTGATAAGTGTCACAACAGAGCAGATCTAATGTGTACTTTGTAACTGGGGACGAATTTCTGAAGTAAAACAGAAGCCGCCATTCAAGGATTCATCGCAGGGATTTACCTTGTTTGTTGTCTCCGATTTTATTTGGCCACGAGGTTTCATTCCATTAATTCAAGGTTGTTTTTGTTACATTGTTGCCTCACCTTGCTTTTTCTTTATGAAAGCTTCCTGAGGCTTGGAGGCTGTTGAACTCAAAGTATCCATGTTATTAATAAGCAGCCGTCTTTCCACTGCCGAGGTAGGTATCCATGGTGAAGATTCTACAGCCACTCCCCCACAAGCCACAATGTGGCTCATTGCTTAGATAAGAAAGTACCTAGGTACCTGTGGACCTACCTACCCGTGGGCCTACTAGGTTTATCTCACTTGGGGTTTTCAAATGCCTACCACGCCTACCACGCCTACCTAATTGGTAAACACACCCTCTGTAATCTGGAGTTCTAACCGTGCGAGGCTGGTCGGTGCAACCACGAGTCAACACCTCCGCCTTGGACGAATGTCCCACCTTTCAGATGAATCTCTTTGCAGGTGAAGTGAATTCAAAAGGAAGTTCCTAGTCTGATGTTGAGATCACCATCAACATCATCATTTTTCCTTTCCCTTACTCCCATTTCGGCAAGAAATAATTCCAACCCTTTTACCATATTTTGTAGATCTTACATCTCATCCGCCTACAAAATGTCAAACCGAAATCTATCAACTGCGGAAGCAAAGGCTCACGATTTTCTCGATTTCCTCAATGCTTCACCTGGTCGTAAGTAAAATTAATCAAATAAGCTATCAATATCATAGCAACCTTATCTCTGCAGTTGTACCTAACGGTTCCATTTAGCCTACCATGCAGTACACTCTGCCATTCAACGACTTTCCAAAGCGGGCTTCACAGAGATTAAGGAGCGAGATAACTGGTCTACAAGTTTACAACCCGGCGGAAAGTACTATCTTACCAGAAATGCTTCTTCGATCGTCGCTTTCGCCATCGGCAAGAAATGGAAGGCCGGTAACCCAATTGCCATGATTGGTGCTCACACCGATTCTCCTACCTTGCGTATCAAGCCGGTATCCAAGAAACAAGCTTCTGGATTCATACAAGTGGGTGTGGAGACATATGGAGGTGGCATCTGGACATCGTGGTTCGATAGAGACTTGAGCATAGCAGGTAGAGCCATGGTTAAAGATGGAGATGGAAATTTTGTGCAAAAACTTGTCAAGATCGATCGTCCAATCCTTCGCATTCCTACTCTGGCCATTCATCTCAATCGTGCCACAAGTTTCGATCCGAATAAAGAGACCGAATTGTTCCCAATTGCCGGTCTTGTGGCTGCCGAGTTGAATCGTACAGGAGCGAGCGAGAACGGACCGACTCCATCAGAAGAGAATAAGGATTCGGGGGAATACAAACCCTTGCAAGCGATGACCACTCGTCATCATCCATATATTGTGGAACTTATTGCGAAGAACGTAGGTGTTGGGATTGATGATATCGTTGACTTTGAAATGATCTTATACGATACACAAAAAGCTTGTTTGGGTGGGTTGAACAATGAACTCATCTATTCGGGCAGATTGGACAATTTGGGCATGACCTACTGCAGTGTTGAAGGACTTATCGAATCTGTAAAGGATTCTGCTGCTTTAGATAATGAATCATCAATCAGACTAATCACCTGTTTCGATCACGAAGAAATTGGTAGTACATCCGCGCACGGAGCAGCCTCTAACCTTCTCCCCGCCGTCCTCAGACGTCTCTCCGTGATCCCAGCTTCCACTGCCGGTCCCGGCTCATCGTCATCCTACGACATGGTTCACCGTGAGTCAGATGTCGAAATCGCCACAGCCTACGAGCAAACCCTCGCCTCTTCCTTCCTCATTTCTGCAGACATGGCTCACTCCATCCATCCTAACTACGCACAAAAATATGAACAAGACCATCGTCCTGAAATGAACAAAGGAACAGTCATTAAAATCAACGCGAATCAACGCTATGCCACCAATTCCCCTGGTATAGTCCTTCTTCAAGAAGTTGCACGCAAGGCCAAGCCTTCCGCAGATTCTAAAGAGGGAAAGAATGGTGTACCACTCCAACTCTTCGTGGTCAGAAATGATAGTAGTTGTGGAAGTACCATTGGACCTATGTTGAGCGCAGCACTAGGAACAAGAACCCTTGATCTGGGTAATCCTATGTTGAGTATGCACAGTATTAGAGAATGTGGAGGAGCATTTGATGTAGAACATGGAATTCGATTGTTTGAAAGTTTCTTCAATCATTTCTCGGATTTGGAGGGAAAGATCTTGGTGGATTAGTGGTGAGGGGGAAGCATGGGTGCGGATATGGATGGGCTTGCTGTACGAGGTTGGGATTAGCGAGATGGAGTTTAGGGGGATGCGAGGATTTGGTGATGTCATCAATGGATGGAGGATGGAGAGAAATGAATGAATTATGAGATATGAGATCAGATGAAAAGAAAAGTGAAGTGATAGGAAATGAAAATAAATTTTGAAATTGTTGCTTTAGAATGACATTGAGGTGAAGTGATTAATGAATCAGCATCGATGTATACATACCTATTACAATGTTATGATCAAAGTATCAGACAACAGTGATTATATGTATAAGCAATCTCAAATCCCATCGTCTATTCCGGTTCTCTTCACTCCTCACTCCTCACTACTCGCAAATATCGATTATATCAATCAATTAGCATAATCTAACACACTATATCCCATTACATTACGTTACGTCATTACATTACATCACATCACTACTTAGCATACTGATTATATCACAATGTTGAAATCTGAAATTGAGATGAAATAAAGATGAAATGAGATGAGATGTAATGAGATGAGATGAGGGTGCTATCTAGGGAGTTAAGTATCATGATAGATACAGTAAAGTATAATTTGTATGTGCTATGTAAGGTATTATATTCTTATATTCTTATATTCTTATATTCTTATATTCTTATATTCTTATATTCTTATATTCTTATATTCTTATATTCTTATATTCTTATATTCTTATATTCTTATATCCTCATATCCTCATATCAGACCTCTAGTCTAGACTATCATCAAGCCTAGACCAGACATTCTCATTCACATTCGCACTCACATTCTCTTTCAGTCTCAGTCTTTACAACCCCTTATCATTACAATTCATCCTATAATTACATCTCTTCCATAATGACATCCCTCTTCCCTGTATTCAGCCAGTCATTCCAATTCATTAACCCATCCATCCATCACTAAATATGCTCATCAAACTTTTCAACTTTCATGCACCAATCTCATCCCATCAACCACAACCACACTGTGCACAAGCACAAGCACAAGCAAACTTTTAAACATCATTCTCTCGTCTCACCTCCCTAAAATTTCTCTCCTTTCATCCCAGCAAATCCCCAGCACTAGCTCCAAAAACATCACAAGAATCAAAGGATAAGATATGCGACTCGCGGGCTTTCTAGCTACATGGAAATGCAAATCGAAGTTCAAATGGCAAAAGGCAATCATGAATCGAATATACCACTAGCACCATGCTAATTCCACAAATGCTCTATCAGAAATCAACAATCAAAGATAGCAAAGTAAAAGGCAAAAACGCATGATGGGAAAACATGTAAACGTCAATATACATGTATACATAAATGTGCAAATTTTTATTAGGGCCTGTCCTTTCTTTTTAAGTCTCCAAAACATCTTTCTCCGCTTCACTTGGGAGTAAAGGAGTCTCTTTCGTGGCATAATTATCATCCTTCTCCCAAGCTGCTCCTGGTCCATGGTAAGAAGGTTCCTCAATAATAGCTCCTTGGTTAACAGGTTCGGATCCGAAGGGGAGTGGTCTCGAGGGCATCTCGCGCGTTGGAATGTCCAATTTATTGGCTAGAACATCTGATTGACGCCTAGCAAGCATATCAAGTTGAGCTGCTGGGTCCTGTCCGGGTGTCAGTGAGAATCTTCCAAGATCTACTAATAGCCTATTGAAAAGTTTCAAAAGTCGTGTGAGATCGTAAAACAGGGTACTGGGGCCAAGGAAAAGTTTCTTGGGGTCTTCAAAAAGACTTCTGAAGGCATCAAAAGTTCCATTGAATTTATCAAAAAGGCTTACCCAATCTTGTTGTGCAGGAACGCCTTCCGCAGGAGGTAATGCGCTATCTTCTTCTCTCTCTTCGCCCCAGAAGGTTGGTTGTGTTCTAACTGGTGCGGGGGTTACGGGTAAACTAGGCCGTTCAAGCTCTGTTGGAAAGTCTGTGAGCCTCATACTACGCCTACGGCCTCCCGGGCTAGAAATCTGTGATATACCTGTGCCGTATCCTTGAAGAACTTGGATGTTGCCTTTGCGATTCTTGGACATGTTTCCAATGTATCGCTCAATTTCTGGAACTTCATCCCACGCATTTCCTCTAGCATAAGTTTGCCATGGGTCGTTGGCACTCGACATGGTAGGAGTGGTAGGAGTAGCGGGCATGCTTCTTTCATCCTCGGTGGTTGCGACTACCGAACCGGCGACGGGGGTTTCTGGTACTGCTGTGTCATCATAGTCATCTTCAGGGAATACTCTTGAGGGTACTGGTGGGTTAGCTTCCCATGGGAATATTGGTGCTGGTCTCTGCCACTTTGGAGCTTTTGGTACTTCGTAGTACATGTCACTGGGAGGGTCTGGGTAGCGGCTTGGTGCTCGGAATAGGGTAGCGTCGTTGGACATCGCATAATGGTTATCGGGGAGGTTTGAGGCTTCTGGTCTCGAATTTTGTGGTGGTGGTGCTCTATAGATCATTAGACAATTACTTCTCAATTTAATGACAATGAAGCTCACTTGCTGGCATCCCATGGTGAATATGAGATGTTTCGAGATTGGTCCAATTTTGCCTGTACTGGGGGATCATAAGCTTCTTCGTTTTCCAAGTTTGTTTCTGTATGGTCATGGATTGGTTCCTCTGCTGTAGTAGTAGTATCATTAATGGCATTAAAATGTTGAAATTTCTCACACTGGGCTCCTTTGGAATGGTCCTCCTGGGTCTGGGGCTGGAATTCTCCAAAAACAAGGTATTGTACGATAAGGGGTGCCGCTCCGTTGGAAGTTCCGGTCGCCGACTGCAGAAACATTAGCTTCCTCTACGATTGAAGACATCAAACTTACCGTTTGCTTGTAATGTTTATCATAAACTGCCCACCATCTTCCGGTCATCTGATGGTAAGGAGTGGCTCCGACACTGGCTTGTCTTCCAACTTTCCATGGCTTATCCGTTCCGATAAAGTGGGCGGCACTGATGCTGGATTGGAAATGTTGAAATGCTGGGAGATATTGGTAATGAGCGGATGGGGTGACATTGTAAGTAAAGCTTAGACGGTTGTAAGTATTCTTGAAATGCATGTTAAGTAAACCTTGATCAGCTCCATCAAAAGAGATTCCTCTGTTTGCCATAGCCTCCAAAGCATAGTAGTCGCCCATATTTGGATCTAAAACCATAAGACCAGTGTTGAAGATGTCTGGCCATCCGATATCTGGTGAGGCGGAAAATGGATTTGGTAGAGCAAACAACTCATCTGGTGCACGAAGAGCAACCATATCGGCATCCATGTAAACTATTCTTCGGAATTGTGTTTGTTTCCATAATGTAATTTTGGTGAAAGTAGAGTGAAGATCAGGGCGGCCCATGAGGTCAAGGTTGGCTGGGGATTGGTTGACAACTCGATCGACGGGAATAACATAGTCGAAGTTTCTCTGGAATCATATGTTAGTTTGATTCCCAGGTTGTCCAAAAGTAGAGTACTTACCTGAAGTTCAGTCATACTCTCAGAGGTCATTGAATCCACCGTGACAAGCACTGCGATTTTCTTGGTAGTACCAGCATCTCGTAGAGAATGTGCCAATACAAGAGCACCTGAATTGCAAGATGAGTTAATGATTTCTGATAGGTTTAGTATGATAAAACAAACCTGGCAGGTAGGTGTCGGTCAAGAGAAGCTATTGCAAAGTTGTCAGTTCAAGTCATCCCATTCTTGTCGAGTTATGGTGATAACTTACAGTTGCATAAACATCTTCTGGTTGGGAAGCCATTGTTTGTTTAAAAATGAGAGGACTGTATTTTGATGTATAAGACAAAGAAGTCCTTGAGTATTCGAACAAACTACTACAAACAAAACGTCTACCAAAGTTGTAGAGGTAATGTGTATAGGTAGGTAGATATAGAAGAAAGTCGGGGGAGGAGAAATAATTTGGAGAGATATGCGATGGATATTCTAAATAAATGGAAGTAAGCTATCAAGGCCCGAAAGAGGTTAGTGGAGATTGATTATGACGGTATGGTATGGTCATTCGGTTAAATAAATCAAAAAAGATGGTGGAAATGCTGGGGGAGGGGAAGAATGGGCGGTGGATGTGGATTAGATTGTATGGGTGTATATGGATGTATGTATAGATGGTATGGATGTATGAATAATGTATGGATGGATTGGTCCTTTTGTTTGGTGGGAAATGAATTGACAGGGAATTTGCTGGCGGTAAGAGGTCTCAAGGACGGAGGAGGATGAAGGGAAGCATGAAAGTCAGGAATATGAACGGAATATACAGTACGGTATGGTTAATTATTCGCAAGACGGTGAAGTAGCTTGGGATCTAGAAAAGACAAGATGAAGGGGGAGGGAGAGAGGAAAGAAATATATTGATATATACCAGTACTAGGTATTCGTATTCACATTCATCCATGGATATTCATACTAGGTAGGTATTGATATATTGATATTCACATTCACTCACATTCGCTCACATTCACAAAAAGATACCCCTCTCTCAACCCCTCCATAATATTCATTCCAATCACTCCATTCATTCAACTCTTATAAGAACCCAACAACCCAAAAACCTCAAAACCCCAAACATGGGAGAAGGTATAGAATGCCATTTGTCAAAGATAAGACGACATCGACTTTTCTTCATTACAGTAGCATTGTGTGAATCTTTGATCACGAACACCAAGCTGCCACGTACTTCCTCTTTCGCCTCCTTCATCAGACTAGTTTGGATATCTTTTATGAACTTCTTCCTACGGAGTAGATAGATTCTCCATACTCAATCCTCCACAGCTGGCTGGCTCGGCCGGTTACCTAGTCGTTAAACCATCTCTGCGTTGGACGGTTGGAGATGAATGTTCCACCAAGATGCGTTGAGATGGAGACACCACACCACCACACACACAACTCCAGATCCATTTTTTACCACCCGCATTTGAACCCTGTTTGCCTCCATGTACCATTTATTTTCCAAGATTCCCATGAATCCCATCCTATGCGGAACCTCGGGGGTAATGAATGCTATTTACCCCACTGTCTATCAACTTATCTTCCTTTTTTTTACGAGATTGTCAAGAATGGATCAAAAAGATAGTCAGTCTTCTGATAACTTTTCATACCAATAGATGAGGAATATTGTTCCGAATCTACCAAGACTTCATCACGATGGAGAACTTTTTCTCGAGTCATCTAAACGCCTTCATCAATTTCGTTCATGCATTTATTCATGTATGTCTCAAATTTCAAGCCCAATTCAAACGCATTTCAACGCCTTATCTGCAGGTCAATTTCTAACTGGCGTAACTTTATCACCCTTCATAATTGTATGGACAAGGGCCAGGTATTCTCAAGCCGTTCTATGCACACTGCACTGCAATGCTCACCGACAGCTACTAGTTCATGTATCGGGTATCCACTACGAACATGAAAACGCACAGAAAAATATCAAGGAAACTTAGCTTATTCAAACTTCTAGTATTCTCCAATATGAAGCGATATCTTCATCTTTGTGTCGTTTTAGAACGAACGAGAGGGGTCCAAGTGGACGTTTTCTTTCTGTTTGTTGAACCGATTCTTACTCACAGATGTATGTATGCGTAGTTGGCATCCTGCATACCTTATGTACAGTGCAGATAGTAAGATTTACATCGATAAATTTATGTACGGAGGGTTGTCTATAGTTGTGGCAGCCTCCTGTTCGATTGAAAATATAAATATATCACCATATGCTCCGCTTCTTCCTCAGAGATTTTTCAAGAAGCTTGAGCACAGGCTGTCTTTCTTACTTTGGACCCGATTATCTGTTATGCATTTAGATAGAAGTAGTATGTACGAAGCTCAGACTTGTATGTATCTACTGCCTATAGAAAATCATTGCGAGGAAATCATTTAGCTCGAACATTTGTTCTAGATCCATTTTGAGTACCCTTCTAAATGAGGGGTCTGCCTGCGATATTCATTCGTCCAGTTGTCAAAGGAACTTCAACATTGGGCAACATTGGGTAGAATCATATATAATGTATCGTTTTCAGAATACCTGATCGATTTTTCAATCATTGCCTGAACTTGATTGTTCTCTATCCCAAACTGGTGATGGTGTGTTGTAGGCTAGTATGATGATGTCTCGCCTTCTCACTTCAACAAATCATTATCATGGCTTTAGTTGAATCATTCAGAATGTCGCTCCCAAGTCTTTCAATTTAGATTGACTCCACCAGGGTTACATTCGTATCTATTAGCATGCAAGTGTCCCAAAGATATAAGGAGCTGCCAGCATGATTCACCCCGCTGGTTCCTCTATTCTCCGTATTAACCCATTATCTTCAGCATCCGTCACATCTCCATCTTCTCTCGACTCCACTGACAAGTCAAGGATCATTCTTAGATGCTCCACCGATTTCAACCTTGCGCTTTTTTTCAATCAGCCACAATCACCCAGTCATTGAGATGATAGCAGACTTAAAATCCTAGCGCGAATATTTTGAGAGTTCCAATGCAGCAAGGACTAACTTCCATTATTCCATGCCTGTCTCTTCAGCCTCGTTGATCGACTTGCGACGTGAAAGCAACAAATTCAACCTTGTGCTCAATCTACCAGCTGTCGATATCTGATTACCTTTCTTCAGTAAATTGTCGAGTCCCTTCTTTATCTGGTTGCGTATTGTACAAAGCGCCCGTGGCGTAGGAATGTTTCCACATTCTATCACGCTTGTCCCCAAATAAAGTTCATGAATCCCTTGGAGTTATAAAGTGCAAACTATCGCAATGGTCTCTTAGTTAGAGGTAACTATTAAGGGTTTCGAGATGAATTGCTCTAACTTTTGCTAAGTAGTCGGCCGTTCTGTCAGATTATTTGAAGTAAGCGAGCAGTGCCTCGAGCTGAAAATTTGAGGTCGACTGTTGCATAGAAAAACCAGATTACCGCTCCCTCTTTGAGTTGATTGAGACCTTCTCATAGGACGAAGAACTCTAGTGAAACCCCTTGCCAGTGTTATCATTGTATCATGCTGGCCTTCTCAGCAAGGCAACGAACGGTGGCCCTTCTTCCCTCCCTTACTCCCGTCGTCGAGAGAGGGCATCTAAATTGGGGGAGGGCCCGGTTTGTTTGCAAACACAAATTGTAAGAAGTTTTTTCTATATACGACGTGGCGTTTCTTTTTAGGAAAAGCAAGTAAACTTACAGGACGGTGAGTAACATTGCCAGGAGAGAATATAGACTACATACTTTCATTAGATGTTCTAGCCCCAATATCCATAGACTTTGCACGCTCAATGCTATATAACACGTCAAGTCAGCTCCCGAAGTTTGAGACTCTTGGCGGATATAAATCGAACGATGCATCATCCCGGTTGTTAGAAAATATCGTCACTTCGACGTATAGTATCACTAGAAATCAATATCAGTACTGACGATGTACATGAAGGTATCACGCTGCATTATCAAGGTAGAGTGATACAGTGAACGTTGGTTCTTGGATCTTTCTCAAGGGGTACAGTATGAAAGTGTATCAAGGAACTAAAATGAGGTCTATCTATAATCGACACAAAAACAAGAACCTGAGATTGAGAAAGATTCAGCGAAAGGTATTCAGGGCAAGAAATAAGAACATTGCTTCATTTTCCCACTTCGCATTTCGAGTTTGATACGTTCGTGTACAGTCTTGATAGTTACTAAAGCACTCTCGGAATTAAATCGCTTTGAATTCTCCCTCGATATCCACAATCTTTTCAACGGCTTTCTTATATCCCGCCTCATTTTCTAATCTTTCCGTGTAAGCAAAAAGTTCAGGGTATTTGTCCTTGGTTAACCCAGCGCGCTGTTTAGCTGCTACAAGAGGGAATGACATGAGGATGTCTGCACCGGTAAGATGTTCACCACAGAGATATTTTCCACCATTGGGAGAGCTCTGGATTTGTTCATTAAGAAAGGTAAAATGAGTGCTGAAATTTGGTTCCAGGTATGACTCGTGCACTTTTGAAGTTATCATGCCAGTAATAGGACGGATAAAAAAAGGAAGGTTGGGCGAATTAATCACTGGGGAGTTAGTAAGATTTGAGAATGCGAAAAGGAAGAACTTACTAGACATGATGAGGGCGACAAGGAGGGGAGGCATCAGAGAACCTTCGGCATAATGCATGTAATAGCGGAAACGAGTCCATTCTTCGGTTTCGCCACCGAGTGTGTTTTCTTGACCAGGCTTCCAGCGGGCGGGGAGAAGGGTACTGCCGTGGGCGAAATGATCGAGGAGATATCTTTGGGGCGAGTTAGAGGTCATACTTGGAGGGAAATCTTTTGGGTTTTGGGCAGCTAGGGAAATGATCTCCAAAATTATCTTATGATTCAGATACCTCACGTCGAAATCCAAGGACTACTTGAACTCCTCTATTTTTCAAGTCCATTTCTAATTCCATATACACACCCCTCATCCAATTACTTTCCCCGTCAAGAAGAAGACAAACTTACTCAGTAATAAACGCACTCTCCGCCAAAACCACCGGTTCTGTGGCTCCCGCAGGTAAAATCGTAACGACGGGAGATTTTCCCAAGGCATGCACTTTTTTCAATTCAGGAGGTGCTTGTTTAGAGGGAAGTCTATGGATGATTTCTAGCTCGTAGGGAACTTTCAATTCTTCTAGAAGCCAGAGAATCCGTTGAGAGCGGGATTGGTTGAGCCTGAATTTGTTAGTTTGAAGGAAGAAATGGACCGGGATGAGATGGGATGGGATGAGATGGGATGGGATGAGATGGGATGGGATGAGATGGGATGGGATGAGATGGATGGATGGGGTAAAAGGGACAAGAGGTATGTGTATAGGAAAGGGAGGGAAAAGAAGAGGAGAACTGCTACCAGTAAAGCTTGATCTTTGGCAGATCTGACATGGAAGCTGGTGAAGACATGACTACTTGAGTATGTAGAATACTAGGTAGTTATTATGAATAATATGAGATTGATATGACGATGTACTCTCTAAAATCCTAATCGGAATAGATACACAAACACAAAGAAAAGAAATCAAACACTCTCATTCCAATACTCTCACTAGATTCCCCTCCCATAAACAAGTTTATCTCATCTCACTACCGATTAGCTCACCTCAGCCCACCTCGGCACAATCGATAACCCATTGATAGATAACCTGTCCTGTGAGCCTGTGATAAAAAGCTAAAAAAAACTGGACCATACATCCGGCACATCAATCAATCAATCAATCAAGCGCATCATCGCTGCCAAATCTCAGCCGTGCGTGCGGATCATCGGCAAACGTTTTTCCGACGTCTGAGCTTTCAACCGCGATCCTCTATTCACATGAGGCTTAATGACTGGATTTCTAACGCTTGAATCCAAGAGAAATAAATCACACAAGTGTTTCTCTCATCCTCGCAACTTTATTCACAATGGCTGGTCACGATCATGGTTTGTCTCTTCGTACTGTGGATATGGGATTGGGCTAATGGTGGAAATGTAGTACTTGCGGTGGACCCCGCGTTGGTCAAATATAGCAGTATGTTCTTTCTGCAGCTGGGACGTCTGGCGCTTTACAATGGCGATGAGGAGATTGCGAGGGTGGGAAAGGAGGGAAGAAGGGAGACTGATAGAATGTAGATATGTCGACCAATCGCCACAAGTATTTCCGATGGACGGGTCGCACGGCCGCTATTTCGTTTGTCTTTGCAGCGGTCATTCCGAGTATCGTTGGGTATATGGCTATCAAGACTGAAGTAAGATATTTCGACGCCATGTGCTGGTTGTGAATTAGGGGATGGAGAATTGGAAAGCTAATGTGAGGATAGGGAAAATGGGACATGAGAGGAAAGCGCAGGGGTGATACGATTGCGGAATTTTAGATGGTGATGAAAGGGAGGGAGAAGAGGATGGGGCAAAGGTCGAATGCGGGGAGTTGTACATATGTGGAGGGAGATATCATGAGAGGCTATGGAATAAGAGAGAGCTATGAAATTGAGTTTGCATTCTTCACCATTGTCGTTTAATGCAAGGACATTTGATATGGGTATTGATATTTACTCGGATTTTGGTATTCTTTGATATACCTTTTGCAGGACTGACCTAATATGTTTCTAAGAGACGAACCGATTACCACCCATCCGTTGTTGATACTCCGATTAAAGTGCTTAAAGAGTTGAGATGATATTGGAGAAATTGGAGCACTCGCTTCCGATAAATCGTGGATGATTTGAGAAGAGATCATGTAGTGTTCCAAGGAAATTCGGTACCGTCATTCGTAATAGCATGGTGATTGGTATCATATGTCTTCGTGCCTCCCTCAATATCGACCTCTTCCACCCCCAAAACCACCTCCACCTCCATACCCGCGACCTCTTCCCCCAGATGGACCATCTGGTATCCTCTCACCTCGTCTCCATTCACCCATTGGTACACCACCCGCTCCTCCTTGACCCGTACCTTGACCAAATCCTCCTCCTCTTGAACCCCCCCTCCCTCTATATCCACCTCCAAATCCATTTTCTCTCGGTCCCATCCCCCCTCTTCCCCCAAACCCACCCATTTCCGATCTTCCACTCGCAAAACCGCCTCTCGAAGGACCACTGGGTGGCGGTGCAACTCCTCCATCTGCCATCGGTGGTAGAATTGCGCAACAAACATAATCACCAATAACAAATCTTGCATCCTGCAGCGTCTTCTCTGGTTCCCCCATCAAACTCCCCGCCATGATTCCTTCTCCGACTATCGCACTCTCTTCCTCATCTGGTAAAATTCCCGGGCCCCCTTCCCCAATAACAACACTGCCAAGCTCCTTCGTTACATATCTAGCGGGTCCACTAACAGCAGGTCGTGAATCAGGAAATATCAGTCGATATGAAAGGCGAGTTCCAATCGCCGGATCGGGAAGAAGATCAGGCAGCGCGGTGGCTAGTAAATGTGATAATTCGCGCAGAGTACATGATTGCCATGTAGATATATTAACGTGTAGAGGCAATTCGCCATGTGGATTAAATTCTTCAATTCTATTGTCACATTAGAAAGAATACAAATGAATATCATGGGAAGGCTGAGATTTGTTTGCCTACCTGGGAAATGAACCGCTTTTGTAGAAAAGCTTGAGATGAAATGGAACGGTAGTATTGCGATCAACTTTTGTTAGAGTAGTGGTTGCCATATTTATGTCATGAGCTAGGATAGCTATGATGGTTTTAGAGGAAGGATGTTGGGGGAGGATAACTTGGAGGTGAGAAGTTCTCGAGGCAGAATCGCGGCCTCGTCAAAAAATGTTCAGCCTTGGGCTTTGTACACTTTCTGTAATCTGACGACAACATCTTCTACATAATCAACAATTCAATCTCTCGCTCAGTTCTCTCAATTTATCAAATCTGGAAAGATAGAACAACGAAAAAAACGTTTATCATAGTTATAAATCACCAATTTAATTGCCATAAATACAATCATCTGCGGCGCATACCATCATAACCGCCATCATGGATTTCGCATCTCTCATGTCTAAAGAGATATCCAAAAAGAGCGAATCTTCCACCGATACTTCTAAGAAATACATGAAACGATCTGAAATTGAAGCGGAACGACAGGCCAAATACCTCGCCGAACAACGCGCGATTGAAGCAGAGCGTGAAGCCAAATTGGCACAAAAGCGCAAACGCGAAGACGAAGAAGAAGAAGCTGCTAAAGCGCGAGAAGAAAAGCGCAGGAGATTAGCTGAGGAATCTAGGAAACAGAGGGAGGAAAGAGAAGCCGAAGAAGAAAGAAAGAGAAGAAAAAGATTAGGATTGCCGGAGTTGGTTAAAGAGGATGTAGAGGAAGTGGTGGAAGATGATATTCCGGATGAGGAGTTAGTGTTGAAATTACGGGAAATGGGACACCCTGCGAAACTTTTTGCGGAAAGTCATAAACAGAGATTAAGGAGGTATAGGAAATTGGGGGTGGTTATGACGACGGGACCGATTCCTACGACGTTGGTTTTGATCGAGGAAAAGGATATGAAGGTTAAGGATGTACCAAAGGATGAGGAGGGGAGGAAATATCTGTTTAGACAGTTGGCGAGTTATTTTACGATGGTTTTGCAGGAGTGGGAACATGCGCTGGAGAAAGAGAAGAGGGATACGTTTGCTAGTAAGGCGGCTTATAATGCTATGGTGCAGAGTAAAGACAACATGACTCCTGTAAGTTTTCTTTCGTATACCTATCTATGTTATAGAATTTAAAACTGACGATCTATAGCTCTTTCGCAAATTCGAAAAAGGAGATCTAGATGAGGATATTCTAGGCCCTGTGGTTGAAATCGTCAAAGCAGCGCAGGAAAAACGATACGTTGATGCAAATGATGGGTATCTACGTCTTAGTATTGGAAAGGCTGCATGGCCAATCGGTGTGACGATGGTGGGTATTCACGAGCGTAGTGCGCGCGAGAAATTGCATGAGACTGATAAGGGACATGTAATGGGAGATGAAATTACGAGAAAGTTTTTGCAGAGTATTAAGAGGTGTCTCAGTTTTGCTCAAGTTAGATGGCCTCCGGAGGATATTAGACAATTGATGGGTTAAGAAGGTAGATATGTTGTAGAGCTTGAGCCTCGAGGAAGGTCACAATGGGTTTCCCATCTGTGTCTTCGATTCTACGTCCCCTTCAGGCTTCAAAACGCTGGTGGAGCACACCTTAATTTAAACTATTATTGTATTTTGATGCTTACTTTGTTGTTGTTTTTGCTTTGATAACGAGGATCTGTGTTGTGTTTATTGGCCCTATTTATTGGTACTTCAAATTCTAAAGCAAGGCCCTTTAGTTTTCAGCCGATTCTATTCTGAGTTTCGAGTATATACTAATGTACCACCACCGGATAATACTTCAAATAGTCGGGGATAAAAGGCTTCTACGAATACTAAATAGTAAAAGATCGCGTTTAGCGAGAGGTTAGAAGGAGGGGTAGCGAGTAAGTCCTAGTGTATGACAACCCATCATTAAAGTAATGAAATATTTCATCTTATATCGCATACAAGAGTCCCGGACAATGGGAGTCATGTTTTAGTGAAGGGTACTTTATAGATCATAAATCTTCGCTGCTTCAAATTAGTCCAATCGCTAACTCAAAGATGCCTAGATGCGTATTATATTGGCAAAAATGAGATTGTGTGTGCCTGAAGGCGACTTTATTTTTCATGATCCCAGTAGATGCTAGTATAACACAGATGCGTAGGTATATACAAACTCGTAAAGGCAATTTGAAAGACCTAGGGATTTGGGTCTAGAGACTCAGGCTCAAAGGACTTCGGACCGCCATAGCGGATGACGTTAATGAATCTTGACCGAAATATATGATAAGAAATGAAGCTTCTTGCATATCTACAGATGATCATTGCGAAATTTCAATACAATCGCGAAGTAGTATGCAATGTTCAAACGGCAATACTTACAACACCTGGTACACGTAAATATTAATCACTTCCCTCATGATTTCGGCTGCTAGAAGTGCCCCTTCTGATGAATGGATCCTGGCTTTCCATAATTCTTATGCTACCCATGATGGATAGGCTGCCTTGGGACGTTTGATATTCCTAATATACGGGGAGCTTGTGTTAAAAGCTTTTCATCGTGCCCCTGTGGTGGCGAAGTTAATATCTATGTACGAATAAAATGTTAGTATAAATTCCTATATAATTATTTGATACATACATTATTGAATTCAAACTTTTTTTATTTCTAACGAAACACATTCTTCGTCATCGACGAATATTTCCAGTTCAAAATGACAACCGTTTATTATTGATATTTTAATAATAGAAAAAAAGAAAATAAAGGCCTTCCAGCTGAAGGACCTTTATGATTTTTAGGACGAGTGGATGGAAGGGTATATGCGTAGGAGCTAGGAGGAGGTCAAAGAGATGAAGAGGAGCTAGGGGGAGAAGGGGAGCGAGCGGGGGAGCGAGCGTAGATACTAGAGGATAGGAAAGGGTATTAGCCGAAAGTCTAAAGGGGAAAGGGTTCCACACCTTGCCACTCACTTTCAATTTATTCTTCAAGCAGAAGCTTTACCACTATACCATATAGTATAGAATGTAGTACTGTTTAAACAAGAATACGAATCAATTTTAATCTATATAGTTATAATTGATAATCGATTATTAATCGATTTCAATACAAGTAAGCTTTTTTACTTACAAATAGCCTGTGACGGAAACGGTGTTGTAGACCACGTGGATCAGATCATGTGATGGTCAGGTATTCATTATATAGAATACTCCGGAGCGGAACAACGATAACCGGATCGGCCGCAGGACCGATCACCGCTCCCGTGATCGGTACCCGAAGATCACCCAGTATATAATCCGATCTCTTCTCTACGAGAAGAGATCAGTTCTAACTGTAGATGAGGAGATATACACATTCTTATACTTATACCATTATTGTCCAATCATTCCCCTCCATCGTGATATGCTATTGTCCTGTACGATATAGCCTTAGGCTAAAACTTTCGAAAATCAAGAAATTTCGAAAAATCGAAAATTTCCGAAAATTTCTCTAAGTCCTATCGTAGGTCATGAGCTAGTATATGAGTATATAGTATATAAGAGGGAATAGACTAATATTAGTCTATTATGGGAAGCTGGCTCGTATTAACAACTAAATAGCTATGAAACACGTGATTTTTATGAAACAGTATATGATTATTGAATTTCTTATCCTATATTAAGAGGGAAAAAGCTCATATTATATACCTTTTCCATTCTAATCTAGCTTTCCGCTTTCGTTTATCTCTCGTAGATCTCTTCCTAATCCGGCCATTCCTTCGAAATAGAGCTCCTTTTCATATTCTTTATTAGTAGTCGTTTTCGGAAACTAATATGTTCGTTTTCGGAAGCTAATAATGGTCGTTTTCGGAAGCTAAATACGGTCGTTTTCGTATGGTTGCTTTCGGAAGCTTATAAGCGACGATCACGTTATTGGTCATGTGATTCGATACTAGTATAGGACTTTATTCTATATATATTCAAAAAGATATATTATTATATTATTTTATAATAAAACAATAAGTCCCCTTAAAGTAAAATTTTCTAATCATATATATATATAAAAGTTAATCACATTAATACTGTATGACCCATTTTTTCAATACAATATTAAAGATTAAATCTTTTATTATACTTGATGAAATAATGCTTTCGTCAACCACGGATTCTGCCACCACAGGGTGCGTTATATCATGCTATGCCTCACCAGTCATCTATTTTATCTACTTCACTATGACGAATTCGCTTAAGGACTCAAATGACACCAGATGACGACCCAAAGATTACTCAGATCATCACTGTTGCATATCGCATCTTGAGTCATGAACGATAATATAGACATTGAAATCTGAAGATTTGACGACATATACCAGGACGAAAATAATCATCATCGCAATTATACAATGTCAACGGAGAAAGAGATGACGACAAAGACGGAAAGAGATCACAATTCACGATTCTATTGGTAGTCTCAGCTAGATTGTGAAGTGTATCTTGACATCCCAAGGAAACTTTAACCCTCCGTTCAAAACTACCATGATGGAAGAAACCTCCTATTCCTTCTATTCCTGCTTTCAATCTTCCTCAAAGGAACCTTCGTTCCGACAGGCAAGCAACAAAACTCTCTGCCGAAATAATCCTAAAGTCCCATTCGTCCCTTTAGAATTCCCTATTCGATGTCTAGAACAAAGAATCTCTTTGTCTTGACTGAACAGGTGGGAAACATGTTTCAGATATTAGATATGCAACAAAACTCAATTTGCATATTTTTCTTTGTTTAGACAAAAGTGAAAGAGAGTTTTAGGAATAGTTAATTTCGGGAATTTACATAGTCTAGCGATGGTCAAAGATTCTAAACTCGTCTATCGCACGTTTAAACATGCATGGAGAAGCGAAGCTCTTTGATGAAAACCCAGTGACCTGCACCCAAAAGATTTTCGATTGGTAGATTGAAGTTCCTCACACAAAGAATCGAGAGGTTGGAACCTTTTGTTGCATATCTGAAATCGAGCGCAAGTTGAAGAAACATACCTAGGTACATATTTACACAATACTGCTCAAACTACTACTTGAGCAATTCAGCCGTGCACTAACAACTCGCCTGAAAAGTTAGATTCTGGAAGAAAATTCTTACTAGCCCATTCACTTACTAGCAGATGCCCGAAGAAACTTTCTTTCTACAAAATTATTTGTATGCACTTCTTCGCATTAGATATGTTATGTACACGCCTTGCTTCTAGTAACGAGCATACCTAGGTAGTATTTCGACCTACGATAACATTGCATTGGAATATACGATTGCCAATGTGTTTACTTTCATGACGTCAAGGAAGATTCCAGTTATGTTGAGGTTAAGCTTGTTTGTGTGTCAAACGACAGAAAATTTTGGGTGATTGCATTATATACTTCCAACACGCCAATCGGTCATTAAATCACCAGGCACTTTGGCGGAGTGGTTAACGCGATGCCCTGCTATTGTTTATAATAAAGTCAGGCATTTCCTTCGGGAGCGAGTGTTCGAATCACTCAGGTGTCGTTTTTTGCCGTTTTTGACCTTTTGAAGTCAAGGGAATTTTTATATGTTTAATCATTCTTATTAGCTGCGGATATTTTAAGATCTTCCTTTTGGATGGATGGGGTAGGTAGTACCTAGGTATTTGTTCTTTTGTGGAGAGCATGACGGATTACGTAATGACTGAGTGAACTGAGGTTGAATTCATTTCCGTTGCAATGAATTATCTATTTCATCTACTTCATGGATTGTAGCACAAGTTATCATCCCCCGTCTTGGGTAACTTCGTGCACTTTCCAAGAGCATCAACTGCAGTGATTTGTACCATGACACGTTGAACTTGTATTGCATCAGTCTATTCAGGAAACAGTGAAAGTATTTACATCACTTTGAGTCATTGAATCATTCGTTGAAGCCATCGCGTTGCCGAGAAAATCAATACATATGTATTTCGGTTCACGATCTCTTAAAAGCTTACAGCTATCTGCCCCTTTTTTCTTTGATAATAAATGAGAATGCTCAAGTAAATACAGAACAATCCGAACTTCTGAATGGAAGCTATTTGGCCTCGATGCGTTTGTGTGTTCAGTAATTCTTGTGTGCTGTGGCCCAGTATAAAATCGAAATCAGGTTTCCAAGTTGACAGATACTATTAACCTAAGTTTGAGCACGTGAAGGGCGGAACAGTCGTTGAATGAAAGGGAAGCCCAAGAAGAATTATGTACAAATAGGCTTTGATCGTACATAGGGGGGTGGAAAGAGGCGCCGACTCAATCTAGTTAAGTGATGCTGGGACCTGTGACTCCTTTCAAGCTATTCGGAAATATATAAGTGACGAACTTTTGAAGGGCAGGAATATAGCGTTTAGAGCAAGATATCCCTACAACTTAGATGTGATCCTACCTTGCTTTGATCTGATGTATGAGTGGAAAGTTGGGTGATTTATCTCTTCCACTTGCAAGAATATCACAATATCCAAGCAGAGCATAGACGAGGTGAAAGAAGTAGCCGAATCTGACCCCTAGATCTATCTCGTGTGGTTTGGAATGTTCTGAGAAAGTATCTTGGCCAGATTCCTGGTCGAAGATCATGATTCAATTGTTCCAATTGTACCATCTGACGCTCCTAGCTGTTGAATAGCTAACTTACCCAATAAACAGCATTAGCCACAGGCTATATACCTTGGCAGGGCGAGAAGGCAACTTTAGCTCTTGATCGGATCTTCTAGTCTCACCGAAATCAACTTTGACAAAGAAAAGACCTACAAAATTGATGAACATGTACTTGATTGTTCTCGAATTTTGGATTGTGTTCTGTCTGTCAATGTCATCATGTGGTTGTGGCACAGATAGTATTGAGTGGCGCTTCAATGCATGAATGCCATATTATTAAGGCCAATGTAGAGCTAGCGTGGACCAGGTTTCTTGAGAGCCAAATCAATCCACGTATCTATGAACTTCCAATATAAATTCAACCATTTGATTTTCATCAACCACAGTCCGCGAGGATATCTTAACACCGATTTCATTAATACAAGTCAATACAATAAACATACAACATGTGGCTCCTCGATTGGTGTATGTAGTATTCTGGAATGGATCCGAGAAGAAAGTGTTTACAACATAACAGCTTGCTGACTTTTATCTCATCTGAATAGTTTGGGATACTCTTGCGTCCTTGGGACTCTTGAACAAACACGCAAAACTCCTCTTCCTCGGTCTCGATAATGCTGGAAAGACTACACTGTTACACATGCTGAAGGTGCGTAGAGGAAACCAGGTTAAGGGGATGCTCGATCCGAGGCGAACGACAACTTCTCGCATTTTGATCAAGGGAACAATTACTGATAAATTTATGCTTTTAGAACGACCGCGTTGCCATTCTCCAACCTACTCTTCACCCTAGTAAGCAGCTTCAAGTCTCGCACATCGGCGCAAAGCACACGTAATCAACATTCACTGACCATGCGACAGCATCTGAGGAACTTGCTATCGGCAATGTCAAGTTCACAACTTTCGATTTGGGAGGACATCAACAGGGTACTTATTCTCATATTATTAGAATGTTAATACCAAGCTAATATGATGTAGCTCGTCGTCTCTGGAAGGATTACTTCCCAGAAGTCTCCGGTATCGTTTTCTTAGTCGACTCCAAAGATCACGAACGTTTCGTCGAATCGAAAGCCGAACTCGATGCCCTTTTGTCGATGGAGGACCTTTCTAAAGTACCTTTCCTCATTCTCGGAAACAAGATCGATCACCCAGATGCCATCAGCGAGGACCAATTAAGACACGAATTAGGATTATATCAGACTACTGGAAAGGGCAAGGTTCCTCTTGAGGGTATCAGACCTATCGAGGTCTTCATGTGCTCTGTGGTTATGAGACAAGGTGCGTTTTATTTTCTGTTGAAAGATTATTATGCCTCATACTAATTGTAAAAATAGGTTACGGTGAAGGTATCAGATGGTTATCACAGTATGTCTAAATAATAGTGAGAAAGTTGTTGTGAAGGAGGTATTCGGAATGAAGGGGGTGGTTTCTTATGGAGATCTGTTATGATGGACGGAGTTATACAAAGGTCGTTTTTCAGTGCTTTTTTGGTAGGTTCTGGGAGCTCATAAGAGTTTACATTAGGAACCAAACCGACCAACATGTTTGTACCAGCATAGTATCGCGATCAAGACTTTTTATCTCTCTCAACATAGCATTGTGAGGCGTGTATTTGAATTCTGTGAATATGCTACCGATAGATGGTGTAGTCTTGGAAGGACCGAGGCATTAGTGATTAGACCATTTAAAGGTTTCCATTGTTTGATATCGTATACAAGTCAATGTTGTTGACGATGCACCATAACTCATTCTCAAGCTTCTTGGATTCCTTAGGGTACCGAAATCTTTTGTAAAATGTGAAGATCTCAATGCTTGTAGCGATCTAGAATGTACCACTCGTATGGAGTAGTGCTAAAGGCTAAGAAGACCTAGTACTTAACTAGCTACGTCATAACTATTTTCGGATGCGAAACTCGCCCAACATAATTGTACATAGTCTCCCCACACTTTTCAATAATAGCCAACCCTCTTTCATATATTAACCAAGCAAAGACCCATACTTAATGCATATATAATGCAGGAAGACATCTAGAACTCCTATCTTCTACAAAATACACAACCAATAATTCGACCACCACTTAGAGATGGCGGATCTCCGCCACAAAACAGATGGCCCATCGCCGCTTTCCGCAGAAGGCTACGATGAATCTCTTCTCCCCGATTTCCACCGTGAATTCATTTCCGAAGAACACCTCCAAGCATTCTCTAATGCGCTGAGCGCACCGGATCCAAGTCCTAGTTCTGATGATTTGTCAATATATTCGCAGGCCCAAAGTCCGAGAGAGCCATCTACACCACATCGCAGCAGCATAGATGTACGACGAAACAGTAAAGTCGCAATTGGAAGCGGATCAAACACACCAGGGGATAGGGGGAGCTTGTTCATTACCGCACAGAATGATTGGGCTCCAGTCAACCCTACGAGGCTAGGAGCGAGAGGCAAAAGGAAAGGGGAGAGGCGTAAGGCAGGTAAAAACCCAAGGAGAAGTAAAGATGAGACGAGAGAAGGGTATTTGTACTCGATTTTGAAATGGCCATTGCTAGGAGTGGTTTTCATGTGGATTGGGGGGTTGGGACTGTCATATATGGTGACGCGATTGTACATTTGGACATATGAGCATTTTATCGCGGTAAGTGGTTTTCTAAATTGTGTTTCTGCCTGGAGGTGGAAGAATTCTATAGGATGTATGCCGTGGAGGTTCTGTCCCTGGTTCTCATGGGGCTATCCACTAGAGTTATTTACTAATTTCCTGGTTGCACAGTGGAGGGGAAAGCGGAATCGACTGCGAGAACAGCTACATAGTACCACGAACTACGGAGATTGGGTCAAAGAAGCACAATCATTGGACACATATCTTGGAAACGATAAGTGGAAGGGTGAGGACGAATACGCATATTATGATTCCAAGACGGTGCGAAGAGTTTTGGAACAGATTCGAAGATGCAGACGGAAAATTGAACAAGAGGATCGAACAGAAAGCTCATCTAATGGAAATAATACAACGAAGGCGAAAGTAGTTGAAGATTTGAAGGCATTAATCGAGGCATGCGTGAAGAATAATTTTGTGGGAGTGGAAAATTCGAGATTGTACTCTCAAACTTATTATGGAACGAAGGATTTGGTACAGGAGTTTATCGATGAAGGTAATTTTGAAGATTTACATATTTTCAATGGCAGCTCAACTGACGAAATATTTTAGTTGAGAAAGGTATTTCAATTCTGGCGAAGTCAGATCAACTTCAAGATGAGGAAAAGCGCACTCTTTTCAAACGAATGCACACAAACTACGGTCGTACAGCACTCTGTCTGTCGGGTGGCGCATCTTTTGCATATTATCATTTTGGAGTTATCAAAGCACTGTTAGATGCGAATCTCTTGCCAGAAGTGATTACAGGAACTTCTGGGGGTGCTTTAGTAGCTGCTTTGGTCGCTACAAGAACGAACGATGAATTGAAGGCATTACTTGTACCTGCTCTAGCCGGCCGAATCACTGCCTGCTCAGAACCGTTCACCACTTGGATACCTCGATGGTGGAAATCAGGAGCTAGATTCGATTCTATAGAATGGGCTCGACGATGCAGTTGGTTCACCCGAGGTAGTATGACTTTCCGCGAAGCATATGAACGAACTGGCCGAATTCTCAATGTCTCATGTGTTCCTGCTGATCCTCATAGTCCTACTATTTTGACAAACTATCTCACGAGCCCTGACTGTGTCATTTGGTCTGCGGTTCTAGCATCAGCAGCTGTTCCAGGCATTTTGAACCCTGTGGTTCTTATGATGAAACAACGCGATGGCACTCTTGCACCTTATTCCTTTGGTCACAAATGGAAAGACGGAAGTTTACGAACTGATATTCCGCTCAAAGCACTAAACCTACATTTTAATGTAAACTTCAGCATTGTTTCCCAAGTCAATCCTCACATCAATCTCTTTTTCTTTTCCTCGCGAGGTTCTGTCGGACAACCAGTCACTCATCGACGTGGTAGAGGTTGGAGAGGTGGATTCCTTGGGAGTGCTACGGAACAATATCTCAAACTTGATCTCAAAAAATGGCTGAAAGTAGTCCGTCACCTCGAGTTGTTACCTCGTCCTCTGGGCCAGGATTGGAGTGAAATATGGCTTCAGCAATTCTCGGGAACCATTACTATCTGGCCAAGATCCGTCATCTCAGACTTTTGGCGCATTTTAAGTGATCCAAACCCAAAGCAACTGGGGAGAATGCTTCATGTTGGCCAACAAAGTGCATTCCCAAAACTAATGTTCATTGCCAATCGACTTAAAGTCGAGAGAACTATCGAGTCAGGAAGAAGAGCAACTCGACAAGGTGTGAGGAGAGGTAGCATCGAGAGCATCTTAAGCGAAGACGATATTAAAGGTTTACTTCTAGGTAGTGGTACAGGTAGCGATGCTGAAGGAGAGACCGCCACAGAATATGAGTTGACAGATGGTGCGGTGACATCCGAAGATGAATCTGACGGACTAAACTTGAAGATAAGTGAGAAGGAAGCTTTGATCAGTGGGGAAAAGGAAGAGTAATATTGTGATTTTTGGGAGCGAAATTATACCACTCATAGATTGACACTCGATTTTAAATGGAAACATTAGATAGGTAATAGGCATAGTTAGGATAATAAGGTTAGATATTTAAATCAATATATTCGTCAGAAATGTATGCCAGTCTCAGCTAATGTTAGTCTTTACTCTACAAACGACGCACGTATCTCTGCCTCTTCAAAGATTATGTATAGACGGTGAAATCATTCAAGTCTATCTAGATCAGTAACTGAAATATCAACAAACTGTGCATGGCCTTGCATGTCATTCTTATCATCCTCACTCAATTCTTTTCTTCAATCTCTACCTAACATTACATAAACGAAGTCTTACCATCCTTATTTCCAGCAGAGAATGTCCTAATTGGTATCCAATAAACGAGTTAAATAGTCCATGAAGATAGGAGCGAAAATACAGTACCTTCTGGCATCACTACTCAAGCGGAATAATACATGCTGACTACCTACACAATACTAATGTCCCTCATTCACTTCACATGGTACCAAGCATAGCTTTTCAATGGCTGAGTGCATACATAGATATATAGTACACTTTCATTAGTTTGATATCAGTTCAGATAAACTGGAACTCCCACTGCTTTTAGTCACTTGCCCTCTTCGTTTCTCACTCGCTATGAATCTTCTTAATAAAGCTGCAAATATCTCTGCATCGATCGCTCTTGCTACCCAGCTTGTCTATACATCCCGGATGTTGTTAAACTGTAGAATTCAGAATCTAATAGCGATGTTTTAGATGAAATGTTAGAATTGCAATTAGAGATGTGACTTTCAAGGATATTACTTCGCTTCATGGAGAGTGCACGAGATGTTGAATATAATCGGAGTACTCCAATTTGCGCCAACGAAAGAGAATGCAGTAGTATTTGTACGCATCATCTTGAGAAATTGGACGTCATGACGGCTCTTATGGATTGGGCATTTGAGACTCGTTCTGAAAGAGGAAAATGGAGCTGTTGGATAGCCAGTTGGAGGAGGAAGCAAATAGGCAGGTATCGGAAGGAGCTAGGGAGTGAGACACACGGTAGCTTTGTGTCGAATTTGGGTTCATGACTTGGTTGGACTTACCTTTGGATGTGTGGATATGTTGCTATGAAATTCTGACTTGGATACAGACCACCACAAGATGAGATTCACTCTATCTTAGCTCAATCGAGAATTATGAGTTAGAATTCATATGCTGATGTTTACCAGGGGCTCGCTCCAAAGTATTTGAACTATTTGAGGAGCTACATTACGGATGCTTGTAGGAGAGCTCCGCCAGCCTAAGAGAAGCTACTGTGTCTGAAGGGTGGTCGCGGTGGCACACTACTTTGGGTCGGAGACAGGAAAGCGGGACTGTTGTATATGAATGGATTTGATGACTGCCTGTGGAGCTGGAATTCATGTGGCTTGTCTTGTGATAGGAGGACTGAGAGGAATGCACGAAATGGATATTGTCAATATCTCATAACGCCTGGACGATAGATACGTTTAGTAATTCATGAACTAAGATGGGATGTTCTTGTGGGCATATCCACCGTATCATGATCCCGTTGTTCGACAGTTGGGGAATACAACAGGCTGAGAAACTTTGTCGAAAGATTGAATTGAAATGTGATTCTTGAGCACTTTTTTGCCATTACATAGTCTTTGGTGTGTGATTTCCCCGAGATCAAATCCTTCGGCTTGGGGTATCCAACAACAGATTAAGAGTTCAAAAACGGACGAGAGTGAATAGATTTATGACAACGACATTCCTAGAGACGGGATGAATATAGTGGCAATTGGGTTCAGTTCTCAGATATTGAACGGGCAAGAATTTGCGCATGGAGCTACCTAAACCATTGGCACGTAATCAAATGACTTTGGGTATTGGAAACCTGGTCATAAGGTTGCTGGATCTACCATTCAAGATAGACAGCAAGCCCTGGGGAATGGATATCACCGACAACTTGAGAAGAAGCACCAAACATCTGAAAAGTCCTAAAGTGCCGAGGACAGTTCAGTTCAGTGGATCTTCGCCATCAGAGTGTCACTGTTCACTAGTCACTTGTCACGGAGCCACTGCCAAAGCCTCTTTCTTCCCTTCATACTATGATAGGCATAGCAATGCCAACAAACAGACTAAACGTGCAGGGGTTAGCGACATGCAACAAATTCCATTTATGATTAAGGTTCATCATTCAGCTGTGCGCAGAAGGAATATTAACGCGAGTTGACATCAACTAGTACTAGCTAAGATAAACCAAGAGTAACTCAAAATCTGCAAGGGTTAGCGACGTGCAACAGATATCATTTAGGGTTTTAGTTGAGGGTTGGTCGCGTAAGCTTGAGTTTAAGTTGAAGAGACCAACCACCGCCAAAATGAGACTAACAATGACTTAGAAGACTACAGGGGTGTTGCGATGTGCAACAAACAGCATTTAGTCAAAGCTAAAATAAGACTAAGAACCAACCCCTACTAGAATGAGAATAACAATGACTACAAGTGACCACAAGTTTGCAAGGGTCGTCGAGGGTATATGCCACATGACATGTCAAAGCCCTAAACTTTAACATCACATCACGATGACGATGATATCATGTACCAGCACTACCCCAAGAAAAACACGTGTACATGAATGAATTCACTCTACATCTAGCCCCTTGACTCTGATGAATCAGAAAGAGTTCATGCCGACTCAAACGATTGTCAATCACAGGTAAGCAATTTGGGTTTGCTAGGCTAGATGCAGGTGAAGACAATGTAGTTACTCTCCAACATATTAATGCGAGTTCCACCTCTTCTATATTCGATAGTAGGTCAATATATCTTACTTCGATCCCCAAGACAGTTCACCTCAGAATAGGCCCGGGAATATATGCGTGGGTCATAATGATTCCAGATTGATTGAAGATCTCAGATTCGTGCGGCCGTGTTCGGCAATTCAATCAGATTGATGGCACACTAATGAGATAGAGCTGATAGCTCTGCTCCTGCCTCCATTTCATAGCATAGCCAGGTGATCTGAAAGTTACAATTTACAGTAGATGGGTGAGCCCTTTGAGGTACTCTGGTTTGGATAGTATCAAGCGGCAATCCTCTTCAAACTTTCAAAGATTCATCATTAGACGAAGGGGAAAATTGAATAGGTTGGAATTTTTGTTACCAGTATACTTATAGCTGAAATCTGACCAGTAGCACAGGACGTTTTCTCTCCGCAGCCGTACCATTCGAGTGGAGAATGTGCTATTGCTTCAATCCTAGGTAAAATAATAGCACGCAGAGTACAACCATGAGAATCATGTAGAATAGTTTGTGCTTAAAGAATTTCTAAATCTGACAAACGTCATATACGTGTGAAAAGCTCTCTTTTCATGACACTTCCTTGTGTATATAGAAAGGGAGGTACTTCTTGGTGTATCATGCCAGAAGGAAACCTTTCAGGATCATGTTCAAACATTGTATCTGATGGACCATTGTGCAAGAACCTTGAGTGGTTACTTTTCACTCGAACAATGAAGACATTGAGCTTGAAAATGTAATATAGGGAAGTAAAACTTTGATACTGTAGAACTTTGAAGATTCATTGTATTGAATTCAGGGACATAATATTCTTAACAAGACCAAATAATAAATCGCGCGCTTACCTAAGCACTTCAACACGCTATCGCGTTACGTCGCGTCCAAAACTAGGTTAGTGGAAGCCCCCGCCAAAATCTCGAATACAGCATATCGTACACAAATTCGAGTTTCGCATCACAATATTTCTGTGTTTCTGCCCAAGTAATACTTTAATCACTCATTGCGCATGTATTTTCGAGAGCGAAATCCTATATTCTAGCTTTTCGAGGCAATTAAAATACAGAAGTCGAGGCGATAAGGTCTGTTAGCGCATAAGCCCTCCAATTATCACAGACAAGACGCACGGAACGACACGACACGAATCGAACGAATAACAACATTGAAATACTCGCTGTCATCGAGAAATAATGGCGAGGCTAAATAATACGCTTATTGTCTACAAACGTAAACCCTACAAGCCGGTTCCGAGTTTGGTTGCTGCACACCGACAAAATACGCTCGAGTCAAGGAAAGGGAAAGGTATGGAGAATGGTGGAGTTGCAAACAAGGGCAAACAAGCAACTACACCGGGAGAGAGTTCTGTTCAAAAGCCCTCTGGAACGGTCAATCAACTGAACAATATGGTTGGTTCGAGGGCACCCGTTGCGCAAATGATTGCGAGCACAGCAGACATAGAGGAAACCAATAAGAGTTCGACAGTGCAGGTAATGACTGAACCCAAAGCTCATGTAGAGGAAAGAGCGGATGGCGAGGGAGATGGCCAGAAGGACAAAGGAGATAACGAAGCTGGAGTTCAGAACAAGCCTCAGCAAGAAGTGGCACTTCCGAATTCGTTGCAGTCTCGAGGACCATCAACGCCGGCTAAGAAAGCATTTGCGAAGAAGACTGCCGAGTTACAAAATTCACGACTCCGCCAAGAGAAAAGAACGCCGCTCAGTAGGTTGAAAAAGGCACAACAACCAACTCCGGTCAATAAAGCAGGATTGACAGAGGATGTAACAACAGAAAAAGATACTCCTCGCGCCGGAGGAAGTCGAAGAAAGTTGGCTGATGCAATGCTAACATCCGGTAAAGAAGCTGAAGTTGTAGCTTCAGCAAAGAAGCCAAAGCCTAGCGGCAATCCAAGTGGCAATCTAAAAGCTATGGCCGAGGTACTCGCTCCTGTCGAACAAGCCATGGAACTCACTCCTGTAGTCGAACAAACCAAGGAACCAAGTCCTGTAGCCGAACAAACCAAGGAACCCAGTCCTGTAGCCGAACAACCCAAGGAACCCAGTCCTGTAGCCGAACAACCCAAGGAACCCAGTCCTGTAGCCGAACAAACCAAGGAACCCAGTCCTGTAGCCGAACAACCCAAGGAACCCAGTCCTGTAGCCGAACAAACCAAGGAACCCAGTCCTGTAGCCGAACAACCCAAGGAACCTACTCCTGCAGTCGAAGAAGCCAAGGGACTCACTTCTATAGTCGAGCAGGCCGAAGATGAGAATGGTTCAGAGGAAGAAAATGTGACCGAGACTATAGCCAAAAACTCTTATCAGCCGGATGTAGTGCACCAATCTCGGTTGGATGGCGAGAATAAAAAGCAATGGCTTATAGAGTGGAAAGGATATCCAAAACAAAAAGATTGGACTTGGGAGTCAGTTGAGATGTTGCGGGAGGATTGCCCAGAATGGGTCGAGGAAAAGGAGAATGGTTCGTTGAATGGAGACGCTGATGTTCACGAGGTCGAGGCAATTCTGGATAAGCGGAAGGTTAGGGGCAAGGTTCAATATCGTGTGAAGTGGGAGGGTTGGGAAGCCAATTATAATACATGGGAACCTGCGGAAATGCTAGAATGTGATGTTCCGTACATGGTGGAGGATTTTGAAAAGGAGCTAAAGAAGACCGAGAAGAAACGAAGTGCAGGCAAAGCAGATATGGATGGAGAGCTACCTGTGGCAAGGAAAAGAGGCCGACCTAGAAAGTGAGGGACACTTGACTTTGTATTCAGATTTTATGAAAGATCTCTCAGCGTGTGAATTGATTGGTTAATGGATGGGTCATTTTCAGTTGGAGTTTGTAGGACAAGGATCACTCTGAGTGGAGTTCACAGAGCGGATGAGATGTAAAATACCCAAGCGAAATTTTTCGGGTTTGCGTTTGTTTTGTCTAGGTATCTTATGTTTCATTGTTGGTTATAATGCATACAGATGTCTATGAAGCCTCTCACTTATATTCCATTGATTAAAAATATAAATTGTTCCTATTTACAATTCTCTTCATACATATTACCACCAATGTTGAAAAAGCTTTACAAATGAGGATTGCCTCATAGTTGGCTCCTTTAGCGAGAACTAATGATTTCTCAAGGGGTCGATGACGCAAATTAGTATTAGTCGCAATATGCTCTGAAGCCTAAATTTCTTTCTCCATAGTCCTCACTGCTTTCGTTTCTCCATTATTGCCTACCTACTCACACGTCACCAAGAAATCGCTCAATATGAACAGCCTTGACCCATGCAACTGATTTATAGCCTCTTATTCAAACGACAACCTCCACAACTATACTCTGACGAAATATCTAACGCAATTTGTCGATTCTGTATACTTACGCGCCGTATACAAGCCTATCCGGGGATGCGAAGACTCAACACCTGTACGCAATGCATTCTACGAACCTCCAGCTCTCTCTTGAGAGTCTGCAGAGCTAAGATTAAGTCGCAAATAGTATTGAAAGAATTAAAAGAAGAGAGGTTTAGAGATATAGCGAAAGATTATATTACGATTTTATGACAGTAATATTTACAAAAAGTTGAATACCAGCTTTAGATGTGGATACGAAGGTTATTATTATTATTATTATTATTATTAGTAATTTTCAACCGGGCCGTATAGGCGAGCCTCCCAGGGGGCATTACGGTTGGGCTAACTGCGGGATAATCTCTAATTTACATGATCCCCCTCTCCTAAAAATGAGGTCTCAATACCCTCAGTAGCCTCCCAAGCGATAGCTAGCGCGCTTGCGCTTTTGTCTCCGATCCTCTGAGCGCCTCCGTGCGCGCTTTCCGATCTTTTATATAATGTTTTGATTGAGAGCTGCTTTATCCTGTAAGGGTAGCTTTTGTATGTATTCTAGTGCAGCGCAGAGTATTGCATATATCGATTTTGTTCTTTATAGCCTTGCTATATCGATCGCCTCCTATTCTGTATTTGTGTTCACCCGGATCGGTCAATCCATTTCCATTTCCTCTTCCTATTCTTCTGGTAGCGTTCTAGGGCGATACGAAGGTTATGGAAGCTCTGGTTAAATTTAATATCTATTATCGATTATTATTTCAAATACAGAAATATGATATGTAGTAGGTTTCTTTTTTTAAAAGAATCTTTTTGATATAGAGCTTGCCGTCGCTCTATTCGTATTATAATCCTTTTTATATCCTTTGGCTTTCAGTTATTCGAATATTACAACAATACAATATAGAGAATGCTATTGCTTTCAAATTAATACCATACTCTGGGCATCGATATAATACAATGTTTTTCTTTTAATTTTCGAATTTTCGAATTTTCCGAATTGATTTGTGTGTGGGCAATAGAGCTTAGGATTCAGCCCTGTCCTACTATTTTCAACAGTTTCGATTATATACATTTAATAAAAGCTAAAGGATATCAAGCTTATGAAGATATACAAGGAACTAGTTTAAAAGAAATAAAGATAGAGAAGAATGGTGCCTTTTTCTACTACCTTATTAGTAAGAGGACTTTTTGCTATATTGGAGGCAACTCGGGAGGGGATAACTCTTGTCTTTTATAGAAAAGGAGGGATAGCAAATTGGATTTAGGATTTTAAAAAGAGAAATTGGATATTGGGATGCTTTAATTGGATTAGGGGTAGGGGAAGAGTGAGAAAGGAAATGTTTCAAAGGATGAAGACTATTTAATCTCTATTTGTATTTCGAATAGAGATCGGGTATAGCACCCCAGTATTCGTTTTTATTCCCCCAAATTGAATATATCTACTATAGATATCCACTAGTAATTGTTAGGTTCTTAAAGCCTAGCCATCCTAAATAGTCTTGGACTGAGAAAAGGACGTTAATTAAATCAATCAATCAATCAATCAATCAATCAACAAGCCTATCCGGTGATGGTGCATGCGTATCTTGAGAGAACTGCGGCCCTAGTACCACACAAGATCGATTGAGGACTCAATTGTGTATATCCAATGTGGATAGACATATTGTCGTTAGTTTAGTACGTCCTACAAATGTTTCAAGGCAGTAACGCGACTTAGCTCTTAGTCCTGGATGTAAAATAACAACAATCACAATATGCAGGTGGACATCTAATGCCTTAGGCACCCAGCCACTACACACAAGGTATCGGCTTCGCTACCGAGGTAACCTCCGGTTCTTTCGACCATTTAATCGTCCTTTATGATTGACTGATGGAGTAATATTAATTTTACACCCTCATATTTAATATACTATTGGGTACTTAGACATCACTCATCTCATTACTACATACTACAGTAACATTATTATGTCACAGAAAGTTAGAATTAAGGATCCCAATCTACAAGTCCAAAGTTGGACGCGATGCAAGCTTCCAGTCGAAATGCCCTTACCGGCAAGAGTGTCGAAGAATTATATTGAAGACCTTCCAGAAATCTGGCATGAATCATTGACTGGTCTCATGTACGCTCCAGGTTTTCTGAGGTCCAGATGTGCTCGAAACGTTAAGAATGCGGAAGAAGTGCTTTTTGCTATCGGTTAGTTGTAAATTTCTCGACCTTCTAGGAGCTTAATCTGATATCAGTGCAGAATGGGAGGATGACGCCTCGTTCAAAGCGTTTATGAAATCCCCAGCCTATCCGCTATATTTACGAGGATTTGGAATTCGTGACTCACAGACTCCCGACGCTATGGTTTCCCTCTTTCCCTCCTTCGATGTGTGTACGTTTAGCCCTGGGGGGCGGGTAACGGTATTTATTCATAGCTTTAAGTATCCAGCTACTGAACAAAATCGTCACGATGTAAGGGATGCGCAAGGACTTCTTATTAGCAGAAGGTTTGGCACGTTAGGGGTTCCATGTCAGCATGTGTGGATTCGACAGCCGCAGATGGGAGATGATAGACAATTGGTGGAAAAAGGAGTGGTGGTACAGGCTTGGCCTAATACAGAGCCACCAGTTATTTTCGAAGCTGTGGATCAAGATGAAAATGCGAGAGATAACTTGAGAAAGCATGTTAGGAGGATCAATCCTATAAATATGGAGGAGATGACATGGCATGTAGCAAAAGTTGAAAACGAGGACGAGGACGAGGATCAGAATGAGGATGAGGATGGGAAGGATAAGAATGTGAATATGATGGATTAAGCACTCGATAAAGTTTATAAGGTAAGACCAGAAAGACCTTGATGATGCATTCATGTTTGAACTTTACAGATTAAGTTCGAGGTGTCAACATGGCAGTGCTTTCTATGATTTGTTCGCTCATTAATCAATTGAGTCCTGCGTTATGATAGATCCGAAACTGCTAATATATTATATTCTGGTATTAGCAAACCGACTAATGGCCGGTGCATTGATTACAAGAAAACAAAGGTCTACTTGCAAATCACTTATCCGGCTCATGATGCTTAGATTTTCTATACGGATACTTTTGATCGTGATAAAGATGGATCAGATAAATGTAATAAAATATGCCCATTGACGATTCAGACATCAAAGAAACTCTCATCGCAATATCGACCAGCATTCTTCCACCGATTGTGACATTAACCGGAACCAGTGCCGGGACGGTGTACGATCGTACAATTCACCCACCACCATGGCCATACACTAATCCAACACCGACCACAAGATCAAGTGGTGGTCCTCCACCCTTGCTCTCTTTCACCTCATCTGCAGCAAGCTCAACATGCACGAAGGATTGTGGTTCTCCCTGCAGAGGACTATTCTGCAACATGCCTTGCCTTTTCGACTGCGTGAAACTTCTAGATCCTGACTGGTGGGACATGAAAGACCCCCATAACCCCCGGGGGCCTGAAAGAACACTATACAAGCCTGAAGATACCGAATGCACCACCACTAGTGCAAGCAGCTGTTGGACCGAATGTTTAGCTTCTAGCACAACGAGCACTTGTATATCTTCTTGCTCTATCAGCTATGGTTGCTCTGTGACTGCAACCTCAACTCTGGGAACGTATTCACTTGCCCGATTCGGATATTGGACTGTGGATTCCTTTGACCGGGCTTCGGATTTAGATGCTGCATACGCTAGCTCTGTTTATGCAGATGTAATCTCAGAGTTGGCGGATTGGTTTCCTGAAACCGTAACCGTTACACCTGTATCAACCACGACAATACCATATGTAACCGCGCGAGAGTGAGTAATTTGCCATACGTAGTCACGTAGTCTTGGGGTAGCCTGCACACTTTATGCTAGACCCTCTCGATCTCTACGAATGAAGTGCTGAAAAGGTGCTTTGGAAAAATGTAGACGATCAAAATGGGATCAGCTTGCCTGTTTATCATGTACCGACTGAGTATTCAGGGCAGATATCATCTTTGGAATGAAGTTTACAATATCCTCCCCTCTACAAGGCAAAAAAACACACAGGAAAAACATAATCAGGATAGCTCATTTATATAATCAATTGAGCCCTTATTTAACTAGCTCTTTACAATAACTATATTGTATATTGTAGACAGAATGAAAAAAAAAGAAAACATAGAAAACAGAAGGATTAATTTTAATGTCTTATATTCAACTCAACTGTCGACTCTTACATCTCGAACTAAGTACTTCCCAAATGTATTCTCTATCACCTCCTAGTACACAAGAATTACATCCCCACGTTCACACTCATCATACAGAGACCGATATCATATCCGCCACCATCATCAGTACCAATACCAAATACTAATAAGTATTTCCCACCTCCCGCGCGAATGCCGCCATCCATCCAAATGTATGCAGCCAGCCGGAATCCACAATCCCCATACCAATACAGCCAAAGTCCTCCAGTCCAGAAAAAGACAAAAAACGCAAGCACACAGCCAAAAATAAACACCACAGAATACAAATCTCCACAAGAAATCAAAAACAGAAACAAACAAATCTCTCAATCCCATACATACAACCCAAAACCCTGTCCATCTATAAACCTTTTCCCTCAAAAGTTGAAATCCACCAGCACCCGCAGTGCATACGCATATTCAAACAAGAAAACACGAAAAAATAACAAGGAAAAAAGTGTGAAGGCAGAGAGGTAGATAGCAAGCTATGTGACCAAACCACCGAGAACGAACAAATCCATCATATCATAACACATAGCCGCTCATGAACAAGAAATAGAAAGATGCAATCCGGCTTGCAATCTTTTATCCAAGTTCTCCGGGGAAAGAGCCGCAAAAGAAACACCATCATAACGCGTGGGATTGGATACAAATAATCCAATCCACTAAACTACCAATAATGCAAGCAGAGGAAATGCAAACGCAAACGATTGTACGAATAGTGATACAGAAATCCACCCTCTTACTTTTCCGTCTCTGAAATTGAAGTAAACAGTCGAAACTCTTGTTTCTTTTTGCTTTTGTTTTTGATGAAGAGAACATAGGAAATCGAGTCGTGACATCATAGATCGTCATAGTGGGGAGCTCTCAGAAAGAGCTGAATATTTTTGGAAAGGAAAAAAATGAGTGTCCAAGTGTTGGTGGTGGTAATAGGTAAGTAATTTGGTACAAAAATGTACAATTACACAATAGTGTGTATGGTATATCAATCGACATTATACTTTAAAGAGCACAATTTATTTTGGTAAGGTTGTTGGAGGAGCGGGGAATAGATTATAACTTCCTCTGCGCTTACCAGCCGTAGTGGCATTGGTCAATGTGCTGGATCTTGATCTTGATCGTTCATGAATGGTCTTTTCAGTAACGATCGGTGCAGAAATCTTTCTTCCATGATTGGACATGAAGGACTCGACTGAGGCGGGAGCGTATAATTCTCGAGAAAGAGCAGATCTTAGACGTGGTCTTGGAGGCGAATCGGTAAAGCTCTCAGCCACAGGACTTAAAATGCTAGATGCTGCATCGGGAACAGCTGTGGAAATTGGAGGGGGAGGTTGAGCGAAAAACTGAGCGTTTTTGGACGACCTACGCGCTTGATTGGCATGACTTTGCATTCCAGTAATTTCAGAAGGCTGCTCATTGTCGTCAAGTTTTAAACCGGAAACCTTGGTAATAAGCTCTGGGTCAGATGTTGTGGTGGCAAGTGCTCCTAGTGTTCTACTGTCACGCTTGGGACGAAGAGATGGAACAAGATCGGGCAAGGAAGAAGCGGATCCGATACTTCTGTGAGCTTTGCTCATGCTTCCTGCTTGGAAAATAAGTAGAGCTGAGTCTTGACTGGATCGATTGTAGCGGCTACTAACAGTGCTGCTTCTGAGGCTATTATGTGAATAAGTCGAAGAACGATAAGAATTGGTACTAGAAAGAGCTTCATCTATTGGCGAAGCGGGTTGTTCATAAGTATCCATGGGAAATATTGAAGCTGATGGGACCTCGTCGTTGTGATATGTGTCGAACAAAGCATCTTGTTCGCTTTGTAAAGGATATCCATCGGAAGGAATGAGGAGACTTGGAGAAAGATTGAAGCCGTCTGACTCTTTGAACGAAGATGCATGAGAATCAGGTCGTATTTGATTGGGGCGGAAGTAACTGGTTGGTGTAGGGAGGAATGATGAAGCGCTCGATAGATTGGATAACGGAGAGAGTGCGGGAAGATCATATGGGGCAGGGACGAGTAGTGATGGACGAAAGCGACCTGGCGAAACTTCTTGCTCGGCCTGTTCTATTTGAGTGGGTGAAGCAGGTTCTGCTGTGATGACAGGTTTGTTCTCTTCAAATGTTGCATCGAATTCGTAATCCCAATCTTCACCACCTTCATCCTCGTAACAAAAATCGATCGCGTCTTCCCAGGAATCAGTAGCCAAGTTAAGCTTAACCGAGCTGTATCTTTTTGAAAATCGTGAGGTATCAATCGACCCAAGTCTTCCTAGCACTGGTGGCATATCAGGCATATCAGGAGCTTGCTCAAGTGCCCTCATCCTCAAACCGGGAACAGATTTTGAAAGTCGTAATTCACCACCGTCGGTGCTTGACTCCCTTGATCGCGTCCTAGTATGTTCGTCCTCTTCGAGAACATCTGCAAGATCGACACCAAAACTTCCACTTAATGGCGCAGATAAAGGCCATGCTTCCTCGCCAGGTGTAGTGACTGCATGAGATAAATGCTTGACGGATACCTCGGATTCTCTTCTTTCCCATTTAGGGGGTGAAGGATGTGTTTGTGGAGTAAAATCGAACGCAGACTCTTGAAGGCTGACATTGGCACCAGCCAAAGCTTGACCGAACTCTAGGGCAGTTGAGTCTCCAACATGACTGAAGAAAGTTGACGCCGCTCTTGACGATGTTCGAGCAGGTAGGTTGACCGGGCAGCGAGGAGATTCGGGAGACCTCATTGGACGTGCAGGTACCGATCGTAGATTATCATGTGACATTGAGTAATTGATAGGTCTCCATGGCTGATTCTGTGGTGGTGATACGGACGCTCGAAATACGGGCCGTCTTTGCGGGGTCACAGGACACGATGGACTCTTTGGGCTTGTGGGACTTCTAGGCGCGTCAACATCCGGCGCATAATCTATTGCTACCGAGGAGAAATTCTCAAACATTAAATCCCTCGCTCTAATACCCTTAAGATTTCCATTGGTTGGAGCTTGAGATGCTCGGAGAGCTGAAAATTCCGACACCAATCTAGTAGGAGGAATTTCCCTGAGGTTTGGTAATTCATTCTGTTGAGTGTGTGTGATGTGCTGAAAGTTATATGGTCCAGAGATGGTATTCTTTCGAGCACGATAACTAGTAGGAGGCGGACTGTGACTAGATGCGTCGCTACGATCTCTATCGGAGGAACCACTTGCAAGAGATAATGAGGAGCCTCCCATTGAAGTATGATTACGTCTAAATTTCTTGCTGCTTCGGGAGAATATTGTTTTTCCGAATAGATTCAAACTATCGGGTCTATCTTTCGTCGCCATGCTACTGCCGTTTGATCTACCGGAGGACTTTCGTTGTAATTCGATTCTGCTGGAGGAATCAAGACTGGATTGACGGGAGCGGAAAGAGGAAGCTGATGTGATAGAAGGGGTAGTCGATTTGGCAGCAAACGCTGAGCCCCTCCTCATTTGCTCAGTGTATGCGCGAATACCTTGAGGTGAAGGTGGTCCATCAATGGCTGGGTCGAAGAATTCGACAGACGGGTACGTAAGGTGCTTAGAGGTTGGCGGGGTGTTGTCTTTTCTAGACATCTTCCTCTTAGATGATGGACGGTGGTTGTTAGGATATGGCGCTGAGCCCATACCTGCAGATCCTAGACCGAACATATTGGATTGAGAGTTGATTGATAGCTGTCAATGAACCTAATCGACGTTCTGTGGGGAGGATATATATCGAACAATGCGTTGACTACAAGGGAATCCCAACCCGATAAATTAAAAGAAATTGTGCTTATGGCTTCTGCTTCAGAAGACGCAATCATCGATATGGGGCTGATGAGCAGGCTATATCGAGGCACGTTGCAGCCACGATGACGCCTTTTTTGTTTCGGTGTTTGTCGATAAAAAAAAAAGTTGAGGACTTTCAAAAGTCAACAATGAGGGCGGCAGCGTCCAACATAAAAGTGATGGATTGAGGATATCGGAAGACGCTCGGCTGGGGAGATATGGATCAGCGTGTGCCACAAATAAAATAGGCCTGTCAAAACAAGGGTTCTCCCCTTCAGGGTGTTTGTCAAGAAATATGGAGCAGGAAGCGTTTCTTCTTTAGCGATATAATCCAACGTCAGGGGTACTATCCTCGGAACGTTGAATAGCGTTGTGAAGTCTGTGGAGACAATATAATACCACGAGGAAACTAGTGTACAATCCCCCATAGGACGTGGATACCATCACAATGCTCGCCTTGAGTCGCAGCGTTTGGTTCAACACTTAGCATGTGAGTTATGATGTATATCATATGTTGAGAGCACTGCGTCCCCAGCTTTTTTGTTCGCAGTTGCGATTGGATGAATGACAGTATAGAGGTAGCGTGAAGTATATTGAATCGAGAGTGTTTCTTTCGTATCGATCCCCTTGGTGATGCATAATACCAAGGAAGCCGATTTGTCTGTTTTCATGCAACAACGGACGTGTAAATTACCTTGAATAGTAATAGCGACCCGTAGTTGCAGGTAATAACGTGTGAATTGGCCAATGATAGAAAAGCTTTTGGAAAAGAATTAAATTGAAAATGGCCCAAAGGAGGAATTACCAGAATTAAGAGGAGCAAGCAAAGGATCCAAAAAAGATTGCTGGGAGCCTGGGAGTCTGGGAGCGAAGCTTTAAAGGACTGGACTGGGTCAGTAAGTAGGTAGAATGCTTTTGCTTACAATTGTCAGCATTGATTGAATATGGAGCTGTGCACTGTAGTGTTTTATTGTACAGTAGTTATGAGTAGCAACTGGCTGCAGCAATGTCGAACGATGCTGATAAAGATGCGACATTTGTGTTTGCTTGCATCAATATCTATCTTTACCATTTTTTGATTTATTGATTTGAATCCCTTATTTCAATTGATTCTCGACCAATCTAAGGATCCCATCCCAAGAGCTGGGTTAGGACCCCATCCTACGTCTCTCGCAGGGTATCGCTTCTGAACAGTGCCATCGCTGAAATCAGACGAGATGAACGAGGCATGAAGCATGAGGCATGACATGAGATGTGAGGTATGAGGCACGAGGGAATTGATTACACTCTGCTAGCTGGCAGCTGCAAAGAGTTAAGGATTTGTGGGTGGGATGAGATAGGATAGGATGATTGCTAGGGTTGGAAGTCAAGGTTGACAATATTCAAGGTTGTAAGGGTCGACGGGGCAGGAAGGCAGAAAGGCAAAATTGAAATTGTGAAATTGTGAAATGTGGAATGTGGAATGTGGACAGGTGAGATTGAATTATTTTAGCCTGGTTAGTCAGGTGTTAATTTAACCAGATGAGGTTAGCGGCTTTTATTAGTCACTTATTTTAGTAAAGCAAGGCAAGTACGAAGCACTCGAGTACCTTACCTATATGCTAATAAAGAATCCTTGATATAATAAACATACCAACCTAGGTACTAAATTAACAGGTGGTGGAGATAAATTGACAGAGAAAAAGAGTTCTGTCTGGTGAATCAATCAAATAGAAAGGGTACACAAGTTAAAATCAATTTTCAATCAATTAGATCTTTTAATTGGTCAATCGTGAATATCATTCAGGAAATTCAGTCAATAAATACCCAATCTTTGGAATATCTCAATAGTCAAGACCCAATCAAGACTCCATCCAGACTCCATCAAGACTTCATCAAGACTCCATCAAGACTCTCAATCTCACCAACATGTATGCCTTCTTGGGTTTCACGACGGTCTGGTCGATGATTCAGTCGCTCTCGCTCTCGCTTTACTGGCCACCCCCCCCTGCTCTTTCCTTTAATAACTTTGGTTCCAGGCTCCATGTCTTCCCAATAATCAATTCCCACCCTGCACATTGCAAATGATCCTAATCCTGTCCTCTTTTCACAACAGGAAGCTCCTAGCGGCACATCAACAATCAAACTTTACTTGCATACCATATACATGAATGGGAGGAGATCATCTCATTTCATTAAGGATATCACCGAAGGATGTCCAGATGGGAAAGTCTATTGCGAATTCTATAAGAAATCTCTTGGAATATCAAAATTTACATGTCTGCATCGACGATGTAAAGAGAGTATCGTATTGTGCAATCAATTCAACGCATTTTGTTGGTTTTATTGTCATTATCATCATCATCATCATCATCATCATCATCATCATCATCATCATCATCATCATCATAATCATCGGCATCATCTCCCTGGATAACCAGAAACGAGAAGCCAGAACCATCCATAGACTAGAATGGATATCATACGGCACGGAAGACACTTCCGTAGCTTGACGCGTAAGATAAAACGCTTGCTTCCGTCTCCTAACTTGCAAAATGTCTTGCACAAAATTCCACGATTCGTGCAACTTCGCAAGTGCCCGTTCAGCAATCATCCTCCCGTTGGGCGGCCAAGATATAGCGGCTGAAGTCGTGGGTCAACGGCAGATAGGTGTGGGCACCAACTGGAGACAATATTATTGATCCCTTTGAAACCAATACCTGTATCATCGTATCCAAGGTCTTTCGTACGCTTCAACTTTCCTCGAGAAGTAGTTCGTGGAGCGCAAATTCTTTACGAGTACCTGCATACAGAATAAAGCTTACCTTTTCAGCTAACCCTTCCAGCTCACCATCAAGGCTTCAATATTTCCACGTTCAGCTCTTTGCATAAGGTACAACGAACGCAGTGATCATCCATACAGATACTACTGTACCCAGTTGTATGTGGGAATTAAAAGGTTACATGCTATTCATTCTTCCGAGATCCAACCGATTTCCTGGAAGCCTCTTTATGAGTGGTCCACAAGAAGCGATTCCGAAAAATGTATATGCTTTCTCCAGCGGTGTGCCTTCGTACATTTCATTACTCAAAAGATGTAGCATCATTCACAATAATTGTCTCTGCATGACAGGCATAATAGACACCATGAAATTCATATAATTCCCAGTCATTCCCAGGAGAGCGGCTCATCCAATTTTAAGCGCGAGCCTTTCAGATCAATGATAGCTCAATCATAATATAAATGCTTGGAAATGTGGAGATTGGGAGATTCTTTGGCAATTGATTTGTTGCGAGGTGGTTGCAAAATGATGTTGCGAAAGGGTTCCTGCAGAAGAGATATTTTTCCTACAGAAGAGATATGTTTCCTACCGCCTTCGAGAATGATTCTTGGGATTTTGGTACACCACGAGCTCCAGGGAAGTGTTTCATCATTCCAATATTGTTTATTTGTTTATAGGTCTGATTGCATATCTTGTGTACCAAAGACTCTGTCCGCACAACCTAACCCCTTGGAATTGATCTCCCTTGAAAAGCCTCCGAATGGATCAGACTGTTCATGGAGGGCCATGGAGACCATGAGAATATAGCGTGCTCCGTGGAGTCGTCAACCGGACCACTGTCTTTGGCTATTCTGCACGCTCCTGGTCAATTTATCCTGTTCATCCGAGGCCAGAAAGAGTCTCGACAAAGTAAGAAATCGATAGCAACGCTGAAATCCTGCCGAAATGCCTTAGACCCTACTCGTCTAAAGTAAAGTTATTACACTTTGGTGCAATAACGTTCCCCGAGAGATTGTCACCAAAGCTTGGTAAGAAATTGATTGCCGCACAAATTGAAAAGATCGACTGGTTTGTTTGAATGGAACTTGTGAATTTAAAGTTCTTATTAGTTTATCTTGTCAACGGTAGTTTGCTAGCCAGGCCCGTAGGCTCGAGGCCGTTCGACCTTTCATAGTTTCATAGCTTCATAGCTTCATCAGCGATCAAACTTTCGCTCGGTCTCCGGGTATTATCTTTATTGTCCTTAGGCCCTCACAGTTCCAAGTTCCAACGCTCTTGTTCTGTTATATCATTGGCAGCAGCGGGAAAAGGTCTACGGGTCTTCTGCAAGTTAAACCTTGGACCCTGCGGATGGTGTTAATACTAACCATGTCGCTTCCATGGGTAAGGAGGTGGGGTACTCCGAACCAGCTAAATTGCAAAAAGTAAAAACGGACAAGGAAACAAATCCTTCCCATTGCTCACCGCGGTACAAGGATCCGATGTATCCTGAAGATCGCAAGGAAAAAGTTTAGGTGCATTATTCTTTGGCGTGCAAAGAAGATGTGCTCCGTAAAATGTAACGGTTCTAGCATTATCTGCAGCTATCTCTCTCAATGGTCGCCGATGACCGACTCTTCTTAACCTTTCCAAGTCTTGGATGCAGCAAAATTTCCGTACACTATACTAATTATGAAAATGGGCGGTCGATAACTGCAGTAAGCCAAGCTTCAAGGGGAATGGGTCGCTTTTCCATCCACTCTTCCCCTCTCCATCCACTTTCACCCCCCGCGAGGCGCGAGGCAGCGGTGATTTTCTACAGCAGACCAGTGCAGACCAGTGCAGTGCAGTGCAGCACAACACAATCAATCTTATTGTTGATTAATTACCAAGCTTGCAATCTTGTAGATGGTGGATACAAGCTGTACGTCGTAAATGCCATGCCATGCCCTTATCCTTCGTCCATTATTATTGCATTTGTGCATTGTTGATACAGATAAGTGTGCTACCTTTCAAAAGAGTAAGGAATGCAGAGTTGACACGAACAGCGCATGAGAAGTTCAAGGTTGATCGTAACTCTCCCAGAAAGAGGATACCCGTATCAAGTCTGGATTAATTGTCTCGGTATAACGGTTCAAAAGGGGGGAAGTGTGTGTGGTAGTGTGTTCGCTCGTGATGCGGAAATCCCGGATCAAGCAAGCTTCTGTTGGATCCGCTCTTGGTTTTAGTCCTGCATTGAGATAGGTCGAGTACGTACTGGATTCATTTCATTAATATGACCGAACGTACATGATAAGGCTGACTGGCTTGCTTCTGACAAAAATAGTCTTGAGTTAGGTTTAGGGCAAGCTTGTTTGGAAAAAGGTAGGTATCATGCATGATTCACGAATGACGATGTTACAGAGTGTGGATTTCTTTTTTGTTTCTTCGGTGGTATGATGTAGATTCTTCATTTATTCACAACGACCTATGTATCAGTCGTGCCATTTTTATCTCTCATTGTTACTTTCTGTCCCACGACTCACGAGGATTCTCCCAGAAACCAAAAGAAGAGAAACTCGGGAAATCCTTGACCTATGATCCACAGAATGGGTGAGGATTAGCCGGCCTATCAAAATCTGGAGCTCCGCAGAAAAGTAACATGACTGAAAAATGTACCATTATTCGCACGACCGTCCAGTTTATCCACAGAAATAACAGCGATTGCACGGACAATGATGAAGGGGGCAGATGTGCAGTGCAGTTTACTGCAGCATTTGGATATCTCGCACGCGCATTAGTGAGTTACCTCCGCGAGCTCAGATGCTGAAATTCATTACTCTTTTTGAGGTATCCTCGCTATTCTATTCCACTATCGACAAATCCCATGGGTTTTCGCAATAGATTTCCCTCCTGTAGGAATCCCGTGTGTTTTTTCTTTAGGTGGTGCTATGCTACGCTACACAATACTGCAGTACGCATAGCCCCCAACGTAACGTGCGATGATCTCATACTAGAAGTCACCACATACATAGCCGACGAGTCACGATAGAAGATTTGAATTTTGGCACGCTTCACGTATGTCTTGTCTTGTATCCACGCAGAATCCACGAGTTCGTTTCAGTGTGATATTTTTTTGACAAATGGATCTACATGATTCGATTCATGTCTGCGGCAACGCTTTCCGGCGCGTCGCACATATCTCGACTTTTTTCCCCATTCCTTTGTGAACTATCTAACCCTCGTATACACACGATAGTGAAAACTTTGGATCCGGTGTTTCACACTGGGTTTGCTTCACTTGAGCAAATACTTTGGGGACTCTAGACTTCTCAATCTATATTCCAGACCCCTCGTCTCCCCTCCCCCAATTTTTTTTCATCTGATCCGATTGATTCTGTGTTTACTTGTTTTGCTCTCCATGAACCATGTATGTGCCCGGCAAGCATCTCTTCCAACCAATCCCCCACTGATAATCTGATTGTCCTGCCGGCCGCCGCGCAAATCCCAAAAAATATGTATATACATCAAACAAAAAGCACCAAGTGGAGAAGTTTCGAAGCAGAGGCTCGCAAGGACATTGCTTGCCAGCGAAAGAAGCAAAGCGCGCGGTCTTCGATCTCTGACCGATCTCCCAGAGATTCAGATCCCCCTTCCCCCATCATTTGGTTTGACCAATTCCTTTCGTTTACATCGTACCGCACGTAGATAAGAAAAGAAATCCCCTATCCATCCAGTTTTCATTGACCGCTAAGGGGGCGGAACCAAAGAAAAGCGACTGCCTACGTCCGTACGCATGCTTAAGCGCCCGTCTGCCTATTCCCCCATAAATGCATGTTTATATCTGCAAATATATCTCATAAGCCTCACCGTTACCCTTCTCTCATGTGTAGAATCAGATACTCGAGCTCCTCCCGCAGACAGTTACCTTATGCAAGGTACTGTGTACACTGCATCGTCCCATCTATCGGGAACTTCCCTGCACTCAGATCACTGCCGATTCTCCACAAATGTAATATCTGAGGGCGTTTCGTCATTCACTCAAAGTGTTACACGTATACATGGTGGGAGGGAAAACGCGTTGCAAAATTCCTTTTCATAAGGCGTCAGGTTCGTCTGATGAATGTGAAGAATCCAAGCGGATTCGAAGATGAGACGCAACTCGGTGAAGCGTTGACTTTGGGAGGGATGGGGTCGAGAATGAAAGGTGGGTATGTCGTTCTATTTTCATCTACTTGCAGCTGGGATGGATGATCAAACTGACTTTTGGCATGAGGTTCCGGGATCTTCTTTTGTAACCTAGATGCTGGTGAAAGTCTATATTTTCTTGGGTGTTCATCTTTCTCTCCTGTCTTTTTCATAATTTATGCTATGCTATGCTATGCGATGATGTGTGTGCATTGTGCATTGGATATGAATCTCATTTTTATGTCATTCATATCTTAAATTCTCCAAATGCATAACATCAATCTCGGACATCTAACAATTGAATTCCATCCCGTCGAAATCAATCATTTCTTCCAGAGTCTAGTAAGACCCCAAATCTCAATCCTTCGATTTGGCACAGAGAACCCAAAGACAATCCAGACTCGATCAAGTCGCGAGATCAGATCTTCATGTAAATTATCTCCGATTCGATTCTCCCAAGCATCCTATATCTCAGCCTGATATAAATGAACTCAATCTATACGAAAGTATATATGGATCATGATTCACCATGCCATCGGAAAATCGGAAATCCTCAGTTAGGTTAGAGGGGTACGAAGAAAATGTTCATCCACTCATGAGAGCGATAACCTGGCTGGACATCAATCGGAACTTTCATATTAATGAATTCGAGGAATGCTGGGAAGATTCTCATTTCATACCTTACAAAGAACAGATAGCAGATAGAGTTCTCTAAACCATGCACCCAGCAAATATTTCACCTAAACAACTTTTCCGTCTCATGAACGCTTTTACATTGATTTGTTTTGTTTTGTTTCAGTTCGTTTCATGCTTTTTAACTTTCCGTCCGTCCGTCGGCTTTTCTAATGCAGGGGATCGATCCACCATCTATCTGCATACCACACAACGTTTTTCTTCCTGTCCATCACTCCCAATCCCAAGTCCACGGCAATAATCCTACTCCATCCCCTAAACCTAAATTTCTAGTCCTGAAGTAAAATATAATGAGTACCGTACCTATACACTCCGTACTACACCCATGCCGAGCCCTTCTGTATTGAGCCTAGAGCGCAACCAGCACTGCGATCAGACCAAGCCAAAAATACACATTCAAATTTACTAGACCCATCATGTATTTTCTTGGGCTGGATGGATGGTAGGACGAATGCATCGTTTAGCATCATTTAAACTTCACGACGCCTGGAGATGAGAGGAGACGAACGAACAAACAACGTGGAAGCCGGGTAAGGTAAGACATGTTATTATTCCCAAAAGTAAGACAAGGCTAAGCTGAAGAGGACACAACATGCCGGTGCTCGGGCCGCGAGCATTTCGGCGCCACCGATCATGATTGCTTGGGATGGGTATTGTGGCAGTGGAGTGAGGCGGAAAAGTATAATCTTTTTGATTTGTGATGGGATTTGTGATGGGATTTGTGATGGGATTTGTGATGGGATTTGTGATGGGATTTGTGATGGGATTTGTGATGGGATTTGTGATGGGATTTGTGATGGGAGTTGTGTTTTGATTGGATGGGTGGATGGATGGATGGGGAAAAAGAGTGAGGATGATATATGTGTTTTGATGCATGCATGCATGCTGGCCGCGTGGTGGGTGGGCGCTGACGAGGTTAGTGGCGATGAAGGGGAGGGAAATTGGACGCGCATTATTTGTCGTGAGATGGGTTGCTGGGAAATGGGGCCGAAAAGTGTAATTTTGAATTTGGGGATGCAGTGGAAGGGCATGGAAGGACGTGAATTGTACTAAAATTTATTCTAGAATGGTGATCTGGAATATCGCAGTCTGAACTACTGTGCTAAATATTATGAGGAAGTATTGAAGTTTAGTTGCGCTTTGCTAGTTTGCTGCTTCGTATGGGAAATTTGGTATGCGGTTGCTGGAATACCTACGGAAGGAGATTCTCGTGTGCTTTGATCTTCGTGTTGCGGAAATAAATGTTCGCATTGTCGATACTCTTTTGTGACTTCCTGCCGTTAATCTATTTTTAGTTTTATTTCTATGTTCTGGGGGGATTGGGTAGATTTCTAGAACGAGAATGTGAATAGGTAGATATGTACGGGCTTGATGAGCTAGTCCATGAGTAGGAGTTTGTAGATTTATTTCGAGATTGAGTATGTTTGCAATTCCCATGAGATTTCTGTGCTAGAGATTCTAGAAGTCTCGATGCGAGGAAACACTCGTATGGCCAGGTTTTCTATACATATTCCTATATCGTTCTTCGTGGTCCGTAAACGTGGACACGGGGAATGAGGACTTAAAGATAGTAGTTCCGGCTTTCTCAATCGAAGTTCATCTGTATTAATAGACCTACGATGTATACTCTATCTCTTGATACCGAATCGCATATCCACATTCGGAAACACCGCAATATTGTAGGAGCTGATACAAACATCAAATGTAAATATAGTGCAGATAGGGTATATATTCAACAACTTTCCTATCCAGTCCATTCCATCTTCGCTGCGTTACGACCTTGAAAGCAGTTTTGATGTAAAGAATAAGAACTGTACAATAGTCCACAATCTTCCAAGACGAAAACACACCCGAACTTTCCGGCCCTTGAAAGCTGCCGGCGATACACCGTGAGATAATCGGGCCGAAGAAGTATAATTCTTGGATAGTGGAATAGATAACCCGGGAGTTAGTTCCTCAAGTTTCGACATTCCTTACCCGAGCTGGCTGGTGGAATTGACAGCGTACTCTTTTAACTTCTGGTCTAAAAGAGATCCTTTCACCGCTTATTGAATATTTCAGAATCTGCACCGAATCTCTCGGGAATTTAAATAGACAATCGTACTCCTAGCTGAATGCTGTGGGTCTAGACCAAACTATCGTCTCTGCGGGTAGATAAAGGAAGACAGAGTTCCTAGAAGATTCGTATGGAGCATGCTTTTGTGATGAATATGTAGTCATATTTCTTGGGGGAGGGGGATCCTCGGCATGTAGTTCTACAACGATTACTGCAGTATGTTAAAACAGTTAGGGTCTGTAAAGATGACATACCATTTCGAATCCAACATCGATACGGATTAACTGGGGTAACTCAAAAATTTTCAGAACAAACTTTAGATTGAAAGCACATTGTTCGAGTTGCAGAAGAATAATCAGAGACTACGATATAATTGTAATTGGATGGGGTAATTCCATATCGCCCATCTAAGCTCTTCTCCATTTCGCAAGTGAAAATCATATATCCAGTATCAAAGCCATTTCTCTAGAAAACTCAATCTGGCGAGATCCTAGTGAAAACAGAACGCGGAAAAAATCATAGCTAGAGACGATGTTCGTATGTAGGCCCCTTCATTAGAATTCGGTTAACATTGTTCGCGTAGTCCAATCCAAGATAGAACTTTACCCCGCAGCCTTTTTCTTTCCAAAGTTGGAGGATTTCATGTTAAGCTATCGTCAGACTAATTCAAATGCGATGATTTGAGATATCAGTTGTTCAGGACTTGAGAGCCTTTGGTATCTTCGAAAGACGTGAGATTGTTCCTTGTCTTTACATTATTGGTACAAGGAGTGTGTAGTTTTGATCCACGATAATGCTCTGCATGGAATAAATTCTAAGGCTAAATTCCTCAATAATTATTGATATCATATCAATCACAGAATACTTTGTATGGAATAGACAATTCAGGGACAATTCGGGCATTTGCTCTCTGGTACGCACTTCGCCCACACGGGGATCTTAATTCTATCATCTAAATATTGCCAATAAGCATCCAGAACATAACAAAAGGCTTATCCAAAGGAACTCGTCATATCAATTAATGTCTAAACTCTCGGAATGTATTCAATGACAACAAAGTATATGAATTTAGACATTCGGATGTATCTTCCTGTGTGTGTGTGAAGCCACAGCGTAAGAGATGGCATCCTGAGGTTCCAGTGGAGCTGAGCAATTAGCATTATAGGCGGTCTCGGACTTGATGGACGGAGCTAAAATCTATGCAGAATTCACGCTCCTATGGATTCTTCTCCCAATTCCGGTTCAGTTCGTCAAAGAATCAGAGTCAGGAGCGGTCTGACTATATCGACCATTATGTTGATTTGGAATCTGCCACCAGAGAATACAAGCAGAATTCCTGGCCCCATTCTGGATGATTCTCAAAGATGTTGAGTTATCCCCACTAAAAGCAAGAAGAGTGACCAAAATCAGGGCATATCAAGAGAGAATGCTTCAATTAACTTTGAAAGTTGGGCTCTGAAAATTTGTTTGCAGTTGAAGAACAAGCAATGGATTTTTGATTTTCTCCTAAATGATAGCGCATTAAGGTCCCAAAATATTTGAGATGGCAGACAACTGACGATCAAACGAACAAGCCAATTTCAATACATGCAGTCTTGAATACATGAACTGAGGCAACATTTTCGTGAATTCTTCAGTGGGAATTACATGCCATTATTTTGACCACCTAATTTGTATCATTTGCAAATGTTATGCTATTACCAACAGCTTTGTCTTAGTCTACTTTTCTAGACCCCCTTTTTCCATCCTTCGCTGCACGACTATATCCACCGTCTCAGTAGTTGCTCTCAATTCAACCACATCCTCGATTCGCTCTAGTTTCACTTCTCAACCTCGATATAAATCTCTCACCCGCGATTTCGAAAGTTGTGAACGTATGTGTCTCCGCGGTAGCAAGTTTGAATGCATGATATTGATCTAGAGACTGTCTACAACACTCTTGTGGAATATAGAATGTATTTTTGGGGCATAAGGGATCTGATACAGAATCTGATGAAAGGGAATGCTTATTCTCAAAAAAGGGCCGAGGCAGCTCGCCAGTGTTTCGGAGCATCTAATATTCCCTATAAACCTATCAAGAGTAGGTATGGAATATAGTTTTGATAGGGGAAAATGAGTTAAAGACTGAAAATAAAGCTTATTCTTTGTTTTTAGTTTTCTTTTCAATTCTTTATACATTTGAACCCGTAATAAAGGTATCATATAGTTAACTACCTATATACAAATCATATAATCACACACAAATTGGATTCCTGGGTATAGAAAACACAATCAATATACGGAATACGCCATACAAAAATTCCGTAAAATCCGACGCATAAGTTTCTTTCGCTACGCTCCGAAACATTGGATCTGATGATGAGAGGGTTTGGTTCAGGGTCACTGTGGCGGGTAATCCGAGTAACAGAGTATTAATTTGTGGCATGATTTAAACGAACAAGCAGCCATAGTATGGAATAATTTGGGATAAAAAAGATTGTACCATGCATGGAATGAGACAGCACAGCTGTTAAACTGTATACCTTTATGATTTGAAATATTGATTCGCACGCTCACAATTTTTCGCACTTGCGAAAGAAGGGCAATCCAGTAGAAGCATCTGGAATACCACAGAGAATTCTGGAGAAACCATAAACAAAAAAGAGAGCAAAAAGACAGCATCAGGTACAAGGCTGAACTCTTCCCCGATGCAAAGAAATAGAGGAAGAATTAACAGAGCATGAGGAGGCAAAGGATATATCTGAGCATGTTTGATAATTAAGAAAGAAAGCTTGAGTCATAGGTCAGAGCCACTTGGTCCTTTAATATTATCATGAGCTTGATACTACTATCAAGGGCACCAAGAGTTTAAAACGATAATCTCTGTAGATGCCTTACTCCCGTTCCTTCAAGAATTCCCCTATCACTCCACGGACTTGTGACCCAAACAACAGACGACCTTGGAATCGAGTTTCTGTTGTGGAGCTCCTAAGGTTGGCTAATACGTCGACGCATTGCTCTGGCGACAGAACGAATTCGGTTCTTTTGTTTGTTGTATCGGGAATGATCGTAGATATGCGCTGGAGCAATTCTTGCCACCAAAGCTCCTGCCACCAAAGCTCCTGCCACAACAGAGTTTCTGCTCATTGACCCAAGATCAATTTCTCTAGTGATAAATTGAGGTCTGCACGGGACCGAACGCAAGCCATCAGGTAAACGAAGTGTTGGCCGACGATTAAGAATGCAGAGTCTTATTCTGCTATCATCAAAGTGTAGCATTGATAGGTCCGTCGTTTTGACGCTTTGTATATGATGACGGGGAGGCAAAAGCACCTCACAACAAGGCTAGGTGCTGTGCAGTAGTCTTCTCTTTTCGCTTTACTTAGATGCAACTTTTTGGGGTTTCCGGTGCATCGCAGAAATAAAACACAAAATTACTGGTGAATGAGGGGTTGGATATTGTTGGTGAGTAGGAAACAGGTGACTGTCCACTAAGGCTTCATTGGGCCTAGCGCAGTAATACCTTATCCTCCTTATCTTCATAACGTTTTCCATTTTGTATCACCGAAGCAAGCATTGAGAAGCTCCAAGATGGTAATATCACAGTTTCAACCGCTTCCACCGAAAAGAGTTGGTTTCATCGCAGGAAATATCGAAGCTTTTTAACATGGATGGACAAATGCCGAAGGGACCCCCCCCTTGAGAGATAATGCGACTTTATCGCCATCGATATGGTTTCTTGCGTGATTAATCTCTGGACCTCGACGCAAAAGTATATAAAGTACATAGGATTCCCATCTCTAAGACTCAGTTGGTTCTTCCTCTACACATTTATTCTGCTTCATCTCAGCACATTGCAGAATGCACAATAAGATGCATAGTTGTTTTCAAATGCATTGATTTTGTGGTGAAGTTAAAATGGTAAGGGCTAGTTTGGATGTACAAATCCGCACTGGATCCGCTAAATATTCCGCTCTTTTTGAAAGCGGATTTTGAATTCATATTTGAATGTCAAATTGCGGATTCCATCAAATAATCCGCATTTCAATGAATTTAGTATATTTCGAGGTGGGGAGAAGATGGATTACTCTAAAATGACATTAAATAATCCGTGTTTTTCACCAAATTTGTATGGGAAAACAAGGGTACGGATTGAAAACGAGGATTAGAAAAAGCAGTCCTCGTTTTCAATCTAACAAATAATCCGTGTTTTTATAGGCTCTTATAGGTCTTTCACCCTATATCCATATAGTATTATAATAATATTAGTACTTCAAATACCTAAGTTTATAGGGTATCTTTATTTTTCTTCAAATCATTTCTAATTTCGATTTAGATTACTTTATATTTCTATTTCCTATATACTAAAATATATATAGCTTAATTTAAAAGTAGATTCTTCAATATTCTTTTTATTATAGTTTTAGATTCTATTAATAATTTAGATTGTAAATTGCCTTTTTCTTATTCATAATAAATAACAATAAGATTGATAATTCTGAATAGTTTATTCCTATCTTGATTTATAATTTAGCTGCTGTTATTGGCTCTTTTTATTATATTCCAATTTCGAAAAAAAGAACTGATACTTCTAATGAATTTAAAATACAATCTCTTCTTGATTTTAAATACCCTTAATGTTATCAAGAACAACTGTATATGCCTCTACACACTTTTCGACTTTTGATCGAGTTTTGTCACAAAAAAATAAAGCTACAACATTCTCAATATACTTTAATTGATCAAAAACTATATGTATTTCTCTATATTATAGGCCAGCATAGAATTATACATAGTATAGCTGAAGTCTTTTCTCATTTTAAAGAAACAATCTATAGATATAAAAAACATCTTATATAAATCTACTTATTGGTTTATTCTAATATACTTTAAGATAGTTTTATTAAGTTTTAGATACTATAATAATATTATACCCATTAGTAGTAAAGCTACCGGATTTAACTATACAATTCGCTCTTCCTTGAGTAGTAGAAGATGAAAAATATCGTATATATTTTGCGAATTGCCTAGAAGCTCTCGATAACACCTTTATTCCAGCAACAATACCTTTCGAAGATCGATCTGCTTATTTCAATCGAAAAGGGTATACTGTACAGAATGTTCTTGCAGTAGTTACTTTCAATTTACAATTCTGCTATATATTAGCCGGTTGGGAAGATTCTGCGAATAATCAAAAGATACTTTCAAATATTTTGATTTCAAAAGGTTTACGAATTCCAGAAGGTTATTATTATCTAGGTGATGTAGGATATGTAAATACTAGGCAGGTTCTTATTTCATTTAAAGGGGTAAGATATCATCTACAAGAGCAATTAGGATCCAATAAGATACTCAAAACACTAGAAAAACTTTTCAACCTTCGACATTCTTCTTTACAAAATAAGGTTAAGAGAATTTTTGGAATACTCAAAATGCGCTTTCCATTTCTAATATAACAATAAAAATACTTATATATAACTCAAATACGTATAGTTTATACTTTGTACACTCTACATAATTTTATTCAACAAAATAGCTTCGAAGAAGATTCATTCGAAATTCAATTTAATTGTATTATTGATTGTATTCCAAGCATTATAGATAATACAATAATGAATTCAAGCAGTAACAAATTAGACTCTATTTTGTTACAATCTATAAACTATTTTCAACAAGGAATTATAAAGGCTATATGGAGAGATTATTGCAAGGTGAAAAGAGTTCGAAAAGTGTAAGAGAAAGAAAAGCAATATTATATTGAAATAGAATTTGATAAGTATATATAATTAGAATAGAAAGTAATCATCAGGATTTCTTTATTTACCATTATCTTCTGCTATAGCTTCTGGTGTTTCTTCGAATTCTTTAAGGAGTTGAGAGAGATCTTCTTTTCATTCTGTATAATGGAATAGATTCCAAGCTTACTTATATCTCACCCTATCTTTAGGAATCCAAAATCCATATCTTTTTGGATTATAGCTTTTATTAGAGATCCATTATTCTTTAGGTCTAGAAAGCTTGATATCACTCTCTCCCTTTAGCTTCAAAATATTAGAGCTCCAAAAAACAAGATTTCTTCAAATAGCATATTGTCAACAACTGAATATTTTATAAAAAAGTTTATTAGAATATAAATATATTCTATTAATATATTAATAATTTGATATAATAATAAGTAAAGAATAGTAAATAAGAAATGGCTAGGGAGAAATAACTAATAAAAAAAAATCAAAATAAACCTACCCAGACAAATCTTTTATTTATAAAAAATCCAAAGATTCTTTATCAATTTTTTGTTTAGACTCTTTAAATTAGTTATAAATTGTTTTACGCTAACTTTTCAAGCTCTAATTCAAATCAAAATCCCAGAAAGTCCAACTGTCTAAACTTATATATTAGTATTTATAGAATCAATAAACATTATATCTTTATATTTGTTTTAATTCTTGATTGATATTCAAATCTTTTAAATCAATCTTTTCAAACTCTTTAACTTTATTGTTCTCTTCTTTATTATTAGATTCCTTCTCTTCCTCTTTCTTTTTCTTATCAATATCAACTTCCCAACCCTCAAAATCTGTTTCGGAATTATCTGATTCAGACTTTGATACAGGATTATTATTGTTTTGAACAAGATTTTTTGCTTTCAACATTTTTCTAAATAAAATTAATTAAAATCAGATTTTCATTTAAATCCACGTACTGAGATTGTTGCATTTCGATATTCAATCGAGTTTGTACAACCATTTCATCTTATCTATTCTTCGATACCTTTAAAAAATCAGAAGTTTTACGAAGCACTTTCAAAGTATAGGAAATCTAATGCTTTTTTCTATCTTTCTCTTTTTCGACTTCTAGCTCTTTAAATGTCATTCTTGCCTTTCGATTGCATGTATTTCTAGCTTTTCGCTTTTGCGAATATTCTTCTTGCTTTCCCTGTAGCTTTTTTTTATTAGATTTAGTTACTACTGGCATCTTTTTGATTCTTTAAAGCTTAAAAGAGATTCAATATTATAAATATAATGCTTATTATTGTTATTGTTATTGTTATTCCTAAAAGCACGTTGTTTATACTGTTTGTAATATTTTCGTATTCGGAATAACTATATTCCATAAGAAATAAATAATATGATTGGTTGAATTACGCGATACATAATATATTAATTTACAAATACATATTTCTAAACATTTAATTTTTCAATACTTATTCCTTTCGCCCCCATTCTTGAAGCTTTTTAGGTATACACCCCTTGAATATTTGAAACCTTTTCTATAATAAACTGAAATGATTCAAATCTAGACCTTGAAAACACTACATTCCAAGAAATCCTGTAGCTGTAATATAAACTACAAACGTACTATATAGAGAAGCTATATCACATACTAATATCGAAAAGAGATCAACAAATAAACAAAAACTAGATGTAAATGGAAGATCACCTTTTTTTAAAAATAAGAGTATAAAGAAAGCTTCAAAAACAAAGGTTCAAAGTGTAAGAAAGCAGTCTAAAAAAGGAAAAGCAGAAGTTGCTAAAAGAGCTCATTGATGGAAAGTGGGGAGTAAGTAAACCTTTTCTTGATTTCTAAGCTTCTTTCTTACTAATTGAGTATAGCGGTTGCATTACGAGAAATTAAAAAGTATCAAAAATCGACCGAATTGCTCTTGAAAAAAGCCTTTTTTCAATGTTTAATTAAAAAGATTTCAGATCAATTTGCACTTGGTGGAGAGTATTGGAAATGGAATGCTACTGCTCTTATAGTAATTCAAAAGGTAGCTGAATCCTTTATAATTACTCATTTTGAGAGTACGTTTTCTATTCTTTCTATTTATTAATTGAATAGATTATTGATTTAATTTATAATATTATAATATTATGCATTTCATGTAAAGAGACAAACTATTAAAGATATAGATAGCATTTTTCTTCAAAGAATAATGGAGCTGGCAATCCCTATTATTGGTGGATATTACACCTTAAAAGACTAAACTTTACAGTTTTCTCACTAGCCATTTCTCACTAGCCATTTCTCACTAGCCGTTTCTCACTAGCCGTTTCTCACCAGTTGTTTCTCACTTGCCATTTCTTATTAGCTAGTTATTACATATTTATATTCTTTATTTCACATATTTAGGGCTAATGAATAGATGTTATTCGTACTCATATATTGTTAATATCAAATAAGACAAAGGTATTGAAAGATATAATATTAATATCTAATTAAATAAATATAAAGGTTATATTAATAAAAACATATAATAAAGAGAACAGAGTGAATAGAACTGCCAAATCAAAAGCTATTAGAACTTGAAAGCCATCCTTTATTTAAAGCTTGTTATAAAAGAGCGGATAATAGAGGTATTTCATTATTTTCCTTTTCATACTACTCTTTAAGCTCTCTACAGATCTTATCCACAAACTCTACTTGAAATGGGCTTATACGTATAAACATCAGTAGCTTATTATAAGATTGGTGAACACTAGGCACCGGATATTGTAGGAAATCAATAAGCTTGAAAGCAATATCAGCCCCTAGGGACTTATATTTACTAGAGTAGTTTTGTGTGATCATATAGTATACTTGGTGCCAAAGGGGCAGTGGGTTGTCGACTTGAGTATGTAAGGTGTTAGAATGGTTTTTCGATTTATTAAAATCTCTTAAAGATTTATTAATATGAAGTAAACTATCTGCAACTTCAGAAGAGATAGTTTTTCAAGGCTTTTTCAATAGTGTATAGCTTGCAATAGATTATTTATATCACTCTGTTTCTAATTATAAATCAGTTAATAATAAAATACATCTCAAAAATATAAATTCCTTATCTTATATATTCTAGAGCTATATTTATTCCATTTTTTAATACTCTTATCTGAAAAAAATATAGAGTGTATTGAATTAGCAAAATTATCCTCCTTATCCGAAGAAACAATTGTTTGTTGTATTAAAACTATAGGATGATATACAAATTTATTACTAGCTATACGAATTTCGAATAGAAATTAAAGAATCGACTAGCTTTCTGTATAATGACTTCGATACCAATGATATTTTCGATTATTAGCTTTGCTTACTTATAAAAGTGTTTTCCATAAATGATCAGGTGTATAAGACTACATAATATTATTCTTTTCATTAAATCTAATGCCCCAACCAGATAGATTAAAAAGATACCAACACTCTATATAATATCCCTTAATCTAAATCAAATCAATTAGATCAAATAAACAATAAAAAAAGAGAATGTTTATATCGAATTGATTTTCTTTTTAATTTGATTACCAGTTAGATTCTCATTACTATTAATACATATCTTATGCTCTAAAGCAATAGCTTATACAAATTGACTATAATGAAGTATTCTCTATCTAATGAATTAATCTAATTGTTGATTAATCTTCTATAAATAACTTTGTATTAAGTTTAAAAAAAGCTTTTCGTAGGGTTTCTATTTAAACTAATTCATAGATTTCTTTAAAATATCTTTGGTTTCAATTTCTGGATTCACTGATTTATTCTTTCTTTTAATAATATTGGTAAAGGGGTTCTTTTTATTTTTTAAACTACTACAGGTGTTATGTTTTGGATTTTGATTAATGTTATAACTATTATCGATATCCTTTTTGTTGTTATTATTCTCATCACTATCTATATCGATATTTATTGAAAGCCTTTTATCGATTTCGGAATCCTACTATATATTATAAATTAATATAATTAAAATAAGCTTTATTTGAATCAAATATCTATATATAGCTTTTCTTTTTTGTAGAGGATATTTTCTTCTAATTGAAGGTAGTATTGTTATTATAAAAGGAACTGGATAATGAATCTCTAATGAAAAAAGAGGAGGAGATATCATAATCTCGAAATTGACTTTGAGATTCGGTTGCTTTTACTATAGATTTGGGCTTTCGTTTGGAATAACGAATTAGGGGAGAGGGACTTCAAATTCGAGATCTTCTACCTCTTTTTTGTACAGATATAAACCTTCGATTGCTATTGTCATCAATAATTTTCGACTTCCTAAACGCTTTCGAGGTGTTTTGGGTAATAATTGCATTATTAGCTATTGAAATAATTTTATATATAAAAAATAGCTTCAAAAATACTTCAAAAAAAGGTTCTTTTTTGAAAAGAAAAGAAAAAAGAAAGATAAAATCAAAATATATTTCTTTTCCAATTCTAAGTACTTTTTTAAGATTATTACTCTATTAAAGCTTTTTATATAGTTTTCAATTTTAAATATGGGGTTTTAATATCGAATTGAAGTTTAAATTGAATATTCTAGAAAAACCATGGATTATTTGGCGGATTTGATATCCAAACTATAAAACCACAGATTAATAATCCGCTCTTTTTGAAGCGGATTGATGTTATTACAAAATCCGTGATGGCACAAAGTGCAGATTATTTCAGCAGATTCAGCACGGATTTTACATTCAAACTAGCCCTAAGCCATTACAATATTAAGTGGGAAGAATTAATTTTAAACACCCAGCGGTCATACACATCAATCTCATTTCCTTTTCCAGCTTCCAGTTCCTATTCCAAACTTTCCAAGCCGTCCAAACTTTAACATTCCATCATTATTACAACCCTCTTATCCTTATCATTCATCCGATTACTTAGAAAGCAAAGACAGCGGCGACACCAAGAACAAGAGCACCCGCAAAGCTAGCTTTAACTTGGGCTCCAGCGCCGGTGAATGGAACAGTCGTTGAGGTAGGTGATGGACCGGTAGCGGTAGCGTTGGATCCAGAGCCACCAGTTGGTGCAGCTACGCCTGAAGTAATTGTGGTGGCGACAACAGACGATACTGGAGTCGAGGCTTGGGAAGAGACGGGAGTGGAGGCGGCGGTGGAAGAGACCACAGTTGACGACTCAGCAGCAGATGAAGAAGGAGCGGCAGCAGAGCTACTGGGTTCGACAACCGAAGAAGATGGAGCAGCGCTAGCAGAGCTAGCAGAAGTTGGTGCAGCAGATGAGGCAGGAAGAGCAGCACATGCGGCAGCAGCGGCAGCTGGAACGGCTTAACTGAAGTCAGTTGGGTCGATTTGAAGATCAAAATATACTACTTACTCAAAGCGACGGTGATACCGCAGGAACTGATGACACAGGTTGTAGCAGCGTTTTGAATACTCGAGACGTTGTCAGGTAGACATTGGCAAGCTTTATCAGTAGCTCCACAGGTGGTCTCTGATTTAACTGCTTTGTCGATACAAGGTTGTGCACAAGCTGGAATTCCGCTGTCTTGAGCAAGAGCCAAGCTGGCAAGAGCCAAGACTGAGACGATGGTGAATTGCATTTTGATGGTTACTTTGGTATAAGGATTGCCTTAAAAACGAGTGGTTGGCAACAAAAATGATTGACGATATACAGAGAGTCTTGATGTTTGATTCTGAAAGACGGTTGGAGAAGTAAGTCACCCAGAACTGCAGATGACCGCACTTATATATCTGTGAACAAGTCTAATACGAGAGTCAATTTAGGAAGATATTCTATAATGTCTAATTGCTCCACACTCTGCAGTAAATGACCAGCTAAGAGACAACCAACAACTCGTTTCCTATTTCGTAACAATACCCGTCAATGGTGCCAACGAGCGACAAACAGGGTATCGAGTCAGCTTGGAGAAACCCGACCACTTGTGCGGAGAACGCTGTTCGATCGAAAAGCAGGATCAACAAGCTCCCAGCTTGAATTACGGCCAGGGGGGCGTCCAACATATCCACTAAAGATATAGCAAGTGTTACATACTTAGGGCAATGTGTCGCAGTGATTGGACATGGCTATTATCGATCAATCATATTTAAGAGGCAAACCTCTAATTGTGATGCAGGAACGACATTACTAACATTTACTGCCGAAAGAGCCTTCCAATGGCACCTACCATTTCAACTATTTCAACTGTGGCCAATACTCAAAGTTCGTATTCCTCTTGTTATACTACGAAAAATCTAGAGGCGGGGATATTTATTGGACTCAATTTGATTGGGGCAAATTCTGGAGATTCTGGGGTATGACAAGGATGATTATGCACAGTCTGGGGTAATACGCCAACCAACCTATACTACACTACACTTTACTAACCACATCGGCAAATTTCTTCCGATACCGAGGAAGACATCTTTTTGACATCTGATCTTACTTACAAATAAGAAGTTATCACTCAAGCCACTCGAGCCACCAAAGTTTCTGGGTCACTTTTCCTACCGAAGTTCCGAATTTGAGCTATTGCTTCTCTTGAAGAAAATTCACCCTCTTCCCCCCTCGCAACATTTTTGCAACAAAAATACTCTCCGAATGCATGCACTCATCCGAATAACAAAGATTTGACATTATATTTTCCTTTGAAGCAAGGCTTCGCAGCGTACATACATAAACAAGAGTCTGGTTGACGCTGACAAGGACAAGAGAGACTGAAAGTAAACCCCCCCAATGTTGTTTGACAAATTGAATTGAAGCAAAAGATTCACCACCACCACCAACAATCAATCGGCCCTCCTAAGTCTGTGCAAGTGTACACTTTCGGAACTCCCAACAGATCCCTAATGAAAATCCTGTGCTGGGGTCCTAACATATTGTGTTGATTTCTATTCACGGCACGAATCAAATCTTCATTTTCAAGAATCGAATCGGAAATCATCCTAGTTGCTACGCGTAAACTGGAAGAGATTCTTATCGAATCAGGAAGGTATCATGCGACCTTTTAGTTTCTTTTATATAATTGCAACTGAGATCTACGATCATTTGTCAACTTCTGAACAGCATTAATTTACATATCATGGCATTGGACTTTAATGTCGGTTGTGATTCCTAGAACATCTTTAATCTTGGATGAAGAGAGCATATGAGTTTTCGTCGAATATGACCGCGCACAATGAGTTGTTACATTGCTTGTGCCTGATCTACAGTTACAGTCTGTGTTAGCTGACCGAAATAGTTCAAGGTTTTACGGGGAAGCCCGAGCAACGTGCGCGAAGAAGTAGGATATTGGAACGACGACCTTTAGTTATTTTCACATGTTACTCAACTCGATTTTGAATCTTTCAGTACGAAGTTAATGTTTTGCAAAAAAAATAATTCATCGCTATTGTTGTTGAGGTCTACTTCCATTTCCCAAATACCGTAGTTGCACAGACAACTCACTATGTTTGAATTTTGAACAAACTATTAGACGTCCCACCATCGGTACGTCTCACAGCTCGGGCACTTGTCGCTTTGAAATTGCAGTGGTTTTGAAAATTCCCGATATCTTACTTCGATCATTCTAGTCAATTACTATTCTCCTAGTTCTCTCTGTCTAACCCTCGTCCTCCCCGCCAGTTGTCGGACGAGGCAAATGAATCGCAAATCAAATGAAACCAAATAAATCGCCGAACTCCTGGTATCATAAAAGCAAATGTCAATTGTATCGGGATTCGGAGTATGAAATCACGAAACAGATGCGTGGCATCCTCCTGTACTCTGTTAGTGACGATATATTTGATGCTAGGTCAGCGTACAAACTTTGTTACTTGGGCGAGAATGATCTCGTCTCCGCTACCTATGTAGCCATGTTATTGTTCTATACTCGATCTCAAAATATCCCCATCGAACATCTTTGCGTATCCACGAGGAGATTCACGACCGGAACGGAGCAATCCAATGGAAGAGTCTTTCAGAGTGATAAGGCTATCAACTGGTTTGCTCTTTCTCATTCCCTTGAACCATGCGGCCCCCTTTTTTATTGGCTGACTTCTCCATGTCATACTATTTTCCTCGTTCTGCTCAGTGCTTTATATCATTAGCGTTCTATCTTTGCTTCGATATGTTTGTTGCTGTATATACTTTGCAGAGTATGGCACAATACCATATTGTTTGAAGAATTTGTTCTTTTGTAATATTTTTCTCTGTATAACTATTTCACTGCTAACAGAAAAGGATCTCGTAAGATTCGTATCTACGGTAGATCTCATGCTCAAGTCGTGTCGCGCGCCGTCGTTACCAGTTGACTCACATCGACCACCTTGATTTGAACAAGTGGACTGATTTGAATGCATGGATCGAAATTGGAAGGATGGTCTATTAGGCATCTTGATTATTGTCAATCTTTGGCATGACATTATTGCAAAAAGCCAACAAGAGGGATTTCTTTTAAGAAACTTCGAGGATGGATAAGCAAAAGTCTTGTGCGGATAGTGAAAAGCTACCCTGAAAAAGTTTCCACCACACATAGGTCTCGCCCCAAAAACACGGACGCTTCGAAACTCATCGTGTCTGTAGCAACACAGTATAATAGCATGATATTATTACTTATTGCATGACAGTGCACAGTCGTCTCGACTTTTCGACCCCTCCTATTTGCTGACGGAGCGGATAAGGAGGAGTCTGTGCATTCCGGCGCATGGTTCGCTCGATGCCTTTTGAGGAGCAAGGTCCTTTTCAAACAGTTTAGCATCTCATCTATTCATGCCAAAGCTTTCAAAGACGAATTAAAATCCGCCTGTCAGATATAAAATTTCCGATCTCTCTCACGAGATGTTTCGTTTATTGTTTGAATAGTAGATTTTCGTCCCATAACGAACTGCTTTAGAGAATTGCATTAAAGACTTCTTACGTGGAGTTTGAACAATGAAAGTGCATTATGGTTTATGTATTTGGTAGGAGAATTATATTTTTACTTTGCTTCTCGTTGGCACTGACGAATAGGGTAAGAAGTGCGAGTATGGAGCGAATCGACAAGTTTGTCTGTCATTGTCGTCTATTGATTGATCTCTTGACTTTTGCATATTTTTCTTCACTCAATTTTTCTTTTCCCGTTCACTTTGTAAAGCGCCCTTGATGGGCTAGCTAACGACTCATTGATTTTTTAATGTTTTGTTTCTGCGATGCTAGATGGAGGATATAGATTTCTCTTTGAAATTCTTAAAAGCAACATGAATAGAAGAGACGAAGATCAGAGTCAGGACAGTCCATTCGGCACACCTCAATCTTCAAATAATGATGGAACCAAAAATAGTAATAATATCCCCTCCACATCTTCATCCACAAGTCCACCCGGTCTTGAACCTCATCTCATTGCCTCTCCATCAAAAGGTTTAGACCCAGGCTATATCATCGGCATACTAGTCGCAGTTGCTGTCGCTATCTTTCTCATCATAGCTCTAATCGACATCCTCCTTCTTTCTTCCCGTATCCAGAATTCGATATTGAGGAATAGATTCCTGAAATTAAATGGGAGACGGCAATCTGGCTCTTCGCAATACTACTCTCGACGGAATGAGAAATTAGATAAGAAACCTTTACCCACAATCCCTGATCCGGCATATTTTTCAAAGGATATTAGAGCGAGTGATAGAAGGAGGAGTGAATTTTCGGGATACTCGGAGTCGAGGTACTCGAGGAGTATGTCTTTTGATAGTGGGGTGAGATGGGGTAGAGATGAGGAGGAAGGTTATGCGAAAAGTTTTATTGGGGGTGGAAGAGAGTGGGATGAGAAATTTACGAGATCGATTGCGAGGTCTGCGAGGCAAGAGAGGTGGAGTAAAGATAATGGAGTAATCAGACCGGGCATGGGAGTTGGAAATGGGGATGATGAGGGGGAGGGGGAATGGTATTCGATGTACGAGGAGTCGATCTATACGGATGATGGACGAGAAAATCCGATTCCTGATGCTTACAATCCTTCCTATCCATTTTATCCCTCTCATGTATCTCAATCTACGGACCACAAAAATCAAAAACCATACGACGAAGAGAATACAATGGGATTGACAACAAAAGAAAGAGCAGAGATCAAAAGAACGAGAACTACCCCATACAAATATGAAGGGAGAATCAAAGCGGGAATGGGCGTGCAGAAAAGACATACGATGATTTTTGTGAGGGAAGTAGAGGAGGTGAGGAGGGCAATGGAGAGGATGGAGAGGATGGAGGAGAGGGATAGAGTTAATTTTGAAATTTGAAAAGGTTTTGGAAGAAAGGGGGCGAGGGGATTGGGGGGAAATAATGATGTGGGATGGAGAAATATAAGGAAAGGAACGAGTGAGCAGAGGGAGTTGGGGAGAGAGATCTTGATTGAGGGCTCTGAGGTTTTGAAGTGAATTGCGGGGGTGGGAGGAGGATCAAAGAAGAGAATGGTTCTTGTATATAGCGATTTGAACTGGATTTGGAACTCGAAGAGGGATTGGAGTGGTAACTTGTGAGCGACCAGCTGGATATCTGGAGCCCGCTTTAATTATATGATAGATGATGTATGTTACATTGACCTATAAACGTCAATCACCCTCATATGTTGGCGTATACAACAGACCTAGCTTTGACTCCTCTGTAGTTGATTTAATATAGATGGATATTCACGATCTCTCTCTAGGTATGATGAGATTGGTCGTTCTCGAGGGATTTCATGGGGTTATTTTTCTGTGGGATGATTAGAGAGGTAGATATATTGTATGTATTATCCGTTTATTCATTCTGGGAATGGGGGTTTCTCGTACTTGTTTGGAAGCGATACGATTTGGCGAGGAGAAAAGAAATGTTTAGATGATAGTGCTGTCTCTAGTGTAGGTATGTATACCTACCTAGTAGATAGATAGATATCGAATAAACCACTAGCAGCCTGGATACAAAAAAGGAGAGATGAAATATAATATACAATATATATACATATATACATACATGCATATACTACATACACTACCCCCATATAATCATATTAAACTAAATCCAATCCAATCAAAATATCCAACATTTCATCTCATCTTATAAATCCATCCAGATTCTATATGGATGTATATCAATATATATCAGTCAGTTAGCATCATAGTGATTCATCGACATCACTCTCAACCCCCTTCAGAATTCCTACCCACTCACCCACTCAAAGAATTCAACAATCACAACTCCTTACTTCACTTCATTCAATATCAGTGTAGGCAATGGTATTTCCCATATTTCGTATATGGGTTAGTTTAATAATACATATCGAATTTTTTCAATATATATATAATCATCGAAGAACCGGGACGCAACCTCCGCACTGGCCTCGTCATTATTGTTGAGGTCCTCCCCCTGAAACCCATATTACAATTGTTAGTAACGATCACAATAGGGGTACAAAAGACAACTCACAGTAGTGCGGTATATATCGACGAATTAGGTAAAAGAAGATGTAATAAATTCCATAACCTTATTCTATCGAACCTACATGATAGCCTCGATAACAATAGAAGTGCGATGCAATTCTCGATCATAGTGTATATAGCGGCCTCAGATATATCGAAAAAATTATGGTATTCGAAAGGAATCTCAGTGGACCAATCGATATTGATAGTACTAGCAATGACAAGCAACTTTTTGTGGGCTCGAAGGCTATAGATAATTACGAAAGTATTAAGGTTCCAATTAGTATTATAAATATTGGGCTTACTTGTAGCTCTTTATGTATTTTCCTTATAGATGATAATAATATGTAGAGTAGTTATTATAATATTTATATAGTTTGTGGGAATCTATATTAGAAGTTGGATTATTAGCTGAGTTTCTTTAAAGACGAAATCTAAAAACAAAATATATATATTACAATACATACCCTTTTTGATATAATAATGAGAATATTTTCTATAAATATGAATATAAATTATAAAGGGATTATAGATAAGCTGATATAGATATTTGATATTATTGTTTTTATATAAAAAATAATATAATAATATATCTTTTTATATATATATATAGTTCTATATTCATATAGTATACTAAGAGCAAATCACAATATCACATGATCAGATCACATGATCGTCGCTTAAGAGAGCTCTTAGCCTAGAACGGCCTGAAAATCAATTCTTTATTAGCTCTTTATTAGTTCTTTCAATCCATTCGTAGTAAGATCGACATAGTACTAGCGAAATCGAATAAGGAATAAGAAAGAAAAGCTTTATTTGATGGAATGGCCGGATTAGGAAGAGATCTACGAGAAATAAACGAAAGTGGAAAGCTAGATTAGTAGGAAAAAGCATAAAATAAGGCCTTTTCCCCTCGAATATAGAAAAGAAAAAAGGGAATATCATATACTGTTTCATGAAAATCACGTGTTTCATAAGCTATTTAGTTGTTAATACGAGCCAGCTTCCCATAATAGACTAATACTAGTCTAATCCCTATTATATACTATATATACCATATACTCATATACTAGCTCATGACCTACGATAGATATAATAGCTGCGAAGGGAGTATATAATAAAACGAGATTGAGGGAAGAGCCTTTGAGCACTAATCTTCTTGGATAGTTTGAATGGCTTAGGAGGTATTTTGATATAAATCTATTCCGAGATTAATAGGAAGTTGTATAAAATAGTGGAGTTCAGATAAGTAATAGAATAAAATATAATAGAATTATGGGGGAATATAAAGAAATATATATTCTATTATAAAAGATAAAATGAATAATGTATAAAGAATCAAATGAAATAAATAAGGAGAAAAAGTCAAGAAAAATAAAAAGCAAACAAAGAAACACAATTGTTATAAAGTAAAAGCAAATAGTTATAAAGTTATATTATTACAACAATAATATCAACAACAAATACTTATAACAAATATTATTATATTAATATAAAAGAAAAGGGGAATCAATATTACCAAACAGGATAATAATAGATCATATATTAGTAACTTATAAAATAGAAACGAAGCATTTAATAATATCATTTTCAAAATACAGATAGTATAAGCTATAAGTATTAAACAAAATAAATATATAATATAAACAACTCAATAGAATACCAAAAGGGAATAGATTTTTATATCTTTTTCCTATCTATTTCATTCAATTAAATATAAACTGTCACGGGATCACCTCTGGGAGTATTCAGAAGCTTTACCGCTGAGCTAAACGCCCAAAAGACTAGGAGGTAGAACTGGAAGTTCTATCTTACTCTCACATATATAGCAGGACAGGACAGGACAGAAAGGGCTTAGTGTCACCCCGTGACATAAACACAAATACATCGCATAGTCTTAGCATAGTTAGATAGACCAAATCGATTATGAATTTACTACTACTACTATATATATAATATAGAATTCAATATTACTAAAAGTATTCAATGTTATTTAATTATTCAATATTATTAGCAATATTTTGAAATATTAGAATCCAATATAAAATATACATTCCTATCCAAATTAAACTAGAAATAAGGAATTCCTATTCAATCTGAAATAAGAAATAGAATTTTATTATCTAATATAAATAGAAATCCCTTTTTTCTAATCTAATTAGAATAGAAATCCCTTTTTTCTAATCTAATTAGAATAGAAATCCCTTTTTTCTAATCTAATTAGAATAAAAAAATATATTTTTATATTGGATTTCAGTATTTTGGTATATTATTAATATTCTTTAGATATATAAATATATATAAGAATGATATAACCTCCTTTCTATATATACTAGTTGCAATATCAATATACTAATACACGCCACAGTTTTACTATAGTATACTATTGCTTATACTACTCAATATCACATCACACCACACCAAATCACACAAGCATACAAATCCATATACCAATTTGTAAAGAGAAGATATATTTTAAATTGGTTCTATTCTATACTATGTAAAAAAGTAGTGAGTAGTGTGATATCGTCAGATACATTTCTATCCCACCACATTGCATCCCATTCCATTCCATCATGAATCAATCAATCAATCCACGTTTCCAATCATGTATCCCCTTATCTATCATCTCCCCCTCCAAATCTATAATCAAATTCCAATCCCATCTTATATCAAGCCATAAAGCTCAAGCCTGATATAATCCCCCAGCCCACCCGCCCCACCTCCCAAAACGCCATGGCATTGCCAAAAAAGACCCTTTTCTATCTATGGTCTCATGACCCCATTAGAAAGTGAAAAAGAGGTATAAACTCCCATGAGGTATCTCTGCGTAACGCTGATCACATCTGCAACCATTAATATGCATTTTAAAAAAGTTCAAATCCCTTTTTCATATCGAACATTCCCTTTCTCTCCCAAAGTCCCATAATTTCTTTACTTGTGTCTTCCCAAACTCTGCAAGTTAACCAACTCCGAGTATCTACCTCCCTTGTGAATAAGTTCTGTATGTGTACCGCTCTCTACAACTCTTCCTTGATCGAAAACATAGATACAATCCGCCTTTTGAATTGTACTCAATCTATGCGCAACAGCAATTGTAGTTCTTCCCTTTGCTGCCTTATCCAATGCTGCTTGCACAACATGTTCACTCTCCGAATCCAAAGCACTGGTAGCCTCATCCAACAACAATATTTTAGGATCACGAAGTAAAGCACGAGCGATAGCGATTCTTTGTTTCTGACCACCAGACAACATGCTACCCTTGGAACCAACGATTGTGGAAAATCCATCCGGAAGTGACATGATGAAATCGTAGATATTAGCTTCACGACATGCAAACTCGATTTCGGAGTCAGGAACATCTTCGCGATCGGCTCCGAGAAGCATATTCTCACGGATCGTGCCTTGGTAAAGGGTTGGTTCTTGAGATACGAGAGCAATGTGCGAGCGGTAATCGTTGATATTCAAAGTGGAAATTTCCTTGCCATCGACATAGATACCGCCAACGAGAGGATCATAGAAACGTTCGAGAAGAGCGATGGTGGTGGATTTACCGCAACCAGAGGCACCAACCAAGGCAACGTATTGTCCAGGCTTGACTTGAAGGTCAAGACCACGGAGAACTGGCTGCTCCGGACGAGTGGGGTAGCGGAAATGAACATCACGGAACTCAACATATCCTTCCATGGATTCCATACGCTCTCCATCCTCAGACCAAGAGTCAATGGTCGGTTTGAGATCGAAGAGAATCTTGAGTTCCTGGGCGGCTTGCTTGGCTTTACCCATGTCCGCTACGATTGATTAGCATGATACTTCAGATGATAGATAGATAGAATGACTTACGTGCGAAGGAAAAGATGGTTCCGGCAGATTGAGCACCAAAGATGACAGCCGAGAAACAGACGAAGAATTGGAACATGGTGTATTCCTTGTTGGCAATGCGTTGGCCACCATACCAAAATCCAAGTGCAACACAGAGGAACATCAAAGATTGAGATGCAGCGTAAAGCAACGAAGACTTCAAAATTGATCTCAGACTCTTTTGTTCTTGAGCCTTGAGGGAATCGGTATAGTGAGCGAGAACATCATCTTCTCTAGTCAAAGATGCAACTGTTCGGATAGCACCAGTAGCTTCACAAGCATAACTTGCACTCTTCTCATATGCCTTCTTCGCTCTTTGTTGGAATCTAGCCAAGAGCCAGAATCTGAAGAAACCACAACCAAGTAGAACAGGAATAGTGGCGATACACACAAGTGCCAACTTCCAGGCAATAGCAAGAGAGAGAGCGCATGCGGCGATAAGGGTAGTAATGACTGTCAAGAGCGTACCCAATGTGACTCCAGATAAACCTGCAACGTGAGTCGTCTCAGTACTCAAGAATGATGTGAGAGCACCTGCAGTGTGTTCTTCCCGGTCAAAGTATTGGATATCCTGGCGAAGCATCGTACGGAACGCACGGTCACGGACTCTGTGAATGAGTCTCTCTGAGCAGAAAGCAAAAGCAATACCCTGACCACAGAATGCAATGAATTGAACAAATGCCAGCATAAGGTACATTAAGACCAGAAAATCGACATCGTGTCTGATTGTATGGAAATTGGCAGGAATAACGGGATAGGAAAGCGAAATGATATTTTTGGCGAAGAACACGGCTTGAGTTGGATTACCTCCACCGCAGATGATGGAAAAGAATAAACCGACCAACATCAATTTCCATTCAGTTTTGTTGAACGAAGCGATCAACTTAATCAACGTCCATAATGAATCATGTTGTTCAGATGGGGAGATCCTGCCTTGAAGTGCGAGAGAGGATTGAGATTTTTCTGTCAATGTTCGCATTAACTTGTTGAGGATGTTCTTGTCATCTGGATCCTCAGTGTATTCGATTCCTCCGACCTTGTTAGACATTTTGCGTACGAGTTGATCATCTTTGGCGTCAATCTCTGCCTCCTCCTCAGCAGACATTTCTTTGGTTTCAGCAATCTTTTGCGCTTCGATCAATCTATAGTAAGCACCTTGGCGAGCAAGTAAATCGTTATGGGTTCCTTGTTCCACGATGCGTCCTTCAGTCATGACAACAATGTTGTCAGCGTCCTTGATGGTGGAAAGTCGATGAGCAATTGTAATAGTGGTTCGTCCTTCAGCAGCAACCTCGAGAGCGGCTTGTACAACACCTTCAGATTTTGTGTCAAGAGCGGAAGTAGCTTCATCGAGTAGGAGAATCTTTGGGTCGCTGACCATAGCTCTCGCAATGGCAATACGTTGCTTTTGACCTCCAGAAAGTAAACTAGCTCTTTCACCAACATTTGTCTCGTATCCTTCAGGCAAAGCACTAACAAAGTCATGTGCATTGGCCATCTTGGAAGCTTCAATAACCAATTCTCTTTGACGTTCTTCGTTCTCATGTTCAAACTTGGTTCCGATAAGTCCATGTCGAATGTTTTCAAAGATACTGGTTCCAAATAATGTAGGTTCTTGGCTGACCAAGGAAATCTGTTGTCGCAACCATCGCAAATTCAAGGTACTAACATCATGTCCGTCAATTAAAACCTGGCCACCAACGGGATCGTAGAATCTCTCCACCAAACCCACGATGGTACTTTTTCCAGACCCAGATGCACCGACAAGAGCTGTCATTTTACCAGCAGGGATAACCAAACTAACATCGTTCATAATGGTGACCTCAGGTCTGGAAGGATAGATGTGCTTGATGTTTCTCAGTTCGACAGTTCCCTCTACGTGATCGAGTTTGATACCTTCAGTAGAGGTTGGATCCAAGGGAGAAACACGATCGATTGTGTTGAAGATCTTTGCGGCAGCGGAAATGGCAGTAGTGAAAGCCTGGGCATTAGGAGCAACATTTCCAAAAGCAAACGCTCCAATCATGATAGACATCAAAATTGTGAGAATGTTGGAAAGAGTGATTTCTCCCTTGACGAGGAATCTGGATCCCATCCAGAAGGCTAGACCATAATTAAGATAGATGACTAAAAACATGCCTCCAACCATGATAGCTAAAGAAAACTTGGTTTTGTAGCCATACTTTTCAGCCTCAGCAAGATGTTTGTCATATTGACGTGCGAGTTTGTCTTGGGTACCAAAGGCGTGGCATTTTCTGATGGATGAAATGACTTCTTCTGCGATAGATCCTCCGGTCGCATAGGACCCGAGAGATTGTTTGCTGTACTTGACGATCCACCTGGAGCCTCCTCCCATGATAACGGTGATGGCTGCAACGGTGGATGTGAGAATAAGAGTCAATTTCCATGATTTGATGAAACCAATGACGAAAGCAGTGAAAAATGTAGCCAAGGCATTGATCGTCAAGCCAACCTTTTCGGAAATACCATCTTGAACCAAATTGGTATCAGCGGTGATTCTTGTGGTAATCTCGCCGCTTCCTAATTTATCGTAGAAACCAATGTTCATGCGCAAGCAAGCCGCCAGGTATTGCGCTCTGATCTTTCCACTGATGTGTTCTCCAACGTAGATGAAACCGACTGTCGAAATGTAGATGGTGGTGAACTCGGCGATAGCTAGGTAGATAAAGTAGAGAACCATATGGTTAATGGTGTGATCGAAATCCGCTCTCGTAGATTGACCTGCAAAGTAATCTGCAAAGGTTCCCGCCAATTGACCGAAGATAACCGTCATCAAAGGTAATGCAGCACCCGCCGCGATACTGCAGATGGCGCTGATACTCATGATAATGATATCATTTGTAGTCGAGAAGCGATAAAGATTTCCCACACCCGAGGATAATTCTGGCAATTCGACTTGACGTTTCAGTATTGCCGCCTCGTGAGGAGGTAGATGTGCGTAAATATCCTCATCCTTGTTGGCTGCAACCTTGATAATGTTTGTATCTAATTTTGAGAGATCATTTTCTTCCGCTGGCAAGACCTTTTCTCCTCCCCCAACCTTTTGATTGTGTGTGGAATCGCGTTCAGATATGGATGAGCCTTCATTACTGGATGACAGACTCCCCGACCCCGCGGTCTGGGGTTTCTCTGACAATTCGCCAGCCATGATTGGCGGCTTGGATAACGATTATGGATTCGTAGAAGTCGACAGTCTTTGCAAACGAATCGATGGGGAATATGTTGAAGTTGTGTATATATGTAATCTGGAGGGACTGTATGCGACCCTATAAGTTTATTGTAATTCTTCTTCTTTCATGTGTCGACGATGGAGAAAGCTTCAATCAATAAATAGACTGTTGTCGAAGTTTCCGAGGTGTTTGCTTTGGAGGAACTTTGATGTAATTAATTAAAAGGACGAATAAGATTTTCGACGAGAGTATTATTAGAAAACACTTTGATGGGTTAGTTAGTTGAATCGATTAATAAGTACAAAATGGAAATGAAGTCGAACTTAAGGAAGAAATGTAAAGCAGACGGGATGGTTGATTGTATTATATTATATTTTATCCCCAGATGTATTTTTCTATTTAATCGATATGGAGTTTATTAGAGTAGCTAGTCTCCTAGTCCATCTGGATTATTCCATAACTTTTCCAACGGAATTGTTAGATCCCGAGGCGCGGGCGATTCAATAACCCGTTTATGGCCTGTTTATGACTAGGCCAGGTTGGTGGTGGGTGGATGGTGACTGATGACTGGGGTAATAAACACCCACCTATGAGTAGGTAGGTACTAGGTAGGTACTCATCAGTTATCATCTTGGAATGACTAGGGAGAACGGGAGAAAGGGAGAAGGGAGAAAGGGAGAAAGGAGAAAGGGAGAAAGGGAGGAAGGAGGGAGAGGAGAGGAGGGGTAAGAATCTAGTCGTGTTTGAATCTGGTACTCTGGTATCTGCGAATCTACGTAAACCTTAATTGTTGGTGCTTGATTTGCTTGATTTGCTTGAATGGCCTCCATTACCTTACTTGGTTGGTACGATTCTCCAGAAAAGTCGGACATTAAAAAGGCACGACGGTGGTAGGAGAAAGTATCACTCGCAGGAAGAGAAGTATAATGCGGATACCAAAGTAGGATATATGATAGATCCTCTAATAATTGGCTCTCCATTCACAAATGCATCAATTGGGCAAATACTCTGGTTCTAATCTACTCCGAGGACGATGGGTACCTAGTATGTACGAGTACGATGAACTCTTCATCCAAGACTCGAGGATATTGTGTAGGTAAGAATAAGACATGATGCGCATTGGGAAACGTTGGAATAATACCTCTTGTCTCTTGCCTCTTGGCCTCGTACCTCTTACCTCTTACCTCTACCTTTCACATTCACCTACCCACCTCTCGACTCGAAATCAATTTATATCTTTTGTTTTGTTTCACCAATAATCAACCCAATCTTTCATAACTCTGTACAATGTCAGGTATCTGATCATCCATCTATCTATTCATATCGAATCCATTCTTCACCATGTCCTTTGAAACGCCACCGTATGCTTGCCCTTCAATATTGGAGATTACTGTATCAGTGAGTGTTTCTATCCTCGTATCCCTCGTATATCTGCATCTTGTTCCCCCTCCAGACGCAACGTAAAGATGTGATATCGATCCTCCATTTCCATTTTTGCGAACAAGGTTCTTCGGAGTGAAATGCTTAACCTTACCTACCGACCTACTCATCAATCTCGTCAACCTCTTCAGCCCACCTATCTCCTCGTGCGTGCTTAGTTAAGATTTGACTAAAAGGAGTGAGAGTCTAAGCCCAGCCAACCAATCTGAGTAAGAGGAGGAGAGAATCCGAGCCAGCCAACTCAAACATTGAGATACGGGTGCGGATGCGGCGATTGATGATCGAGTCGCTTTGAACTTGGAACCTTCGACATGAGACGATTGATGTTACTCATTATTGACTTTGGACTATCCTCATTCGTTCGGCACCTATGAACAAGTACACAATACGAATCCTCGTATGAATCCTCAATCACTCTCCAACTAATGCAGTTGATCCTGTCAAAAGGTCAAAACTTGGAACGCCCGTCTCTATGTCCGTTGTCTGTCCTTCATCCTCCGTTACCATCATTTTTATATCCGTTACTTTTATCCCGTATCTCTATCCACTGAAAATCCCGTGTCAACGCAGTCCATTCCACTTATGGCTTTTCCATGGTAACACGAACGCTCAACCACCCATTTCATGCATCTGCGGAAAGAAAACACGACATTTGACAGGATAGAAACAACGTGCATATGTTCTTAGCCTATGAGTCAAATGGTACAGATTCTCTTTCTAATTGGACAGTTCGTTGGAACTTCACATCATCATCTCGTCACCATGTCATACGAACATCAACGTCGCATTCCTTCACATCAATAACGGCATGCGACAGTTTATCCATCTATCCATCTTTTATATGCGCATAGTATTGCCCAATTCAGCAAATTTCAGTACCATCTCAGTTCAACAACTCGATTTGATCGTTCTCCATCTAATGAATGTTCGGGTCCGATATCATCAATTGATCTCACCAAACCTAGGCCAGATTTCAAACTTTTAATCAAATTCAATATCTAGATAATCTGGATACTCCAGCTAACCTAGCCCGAGGTAAACTAACCTCGTAGCGAACTCCTCTTCCAGAATACTGAGGGAGCCGATGTTAAAACAACCGCCCCTGTCTCATCTTAGTTACCCCACTCAGTAGAGCTAGAGAGGATGGAAGTTCAATTCATTGAAGCTTTTCTCCTCCCTACCGCGTATGTCTATGTCCGTTTGGTGCTTTGAGACTAGGTAGACATCGGGGGAACGGGATACGGACGTATCAAGTCCGTTTCTTGGCTTCGGACCGAATACGATTGGTGAAGGAGTGATTGTTCTTGTTCTTGTTTGAAGGACGGACCTCGGGACTACGTGTGTGTTTGGCCACCGACCAAGTTGCAAGTTTATGCACGTTACATAAAATTGTGATCGAGGTGGAGTGAACTTGGAATGCTTGAAGAGTGGACGGAGATGTCAAGGTAGCTGGAGGTAAGATTCATTCTAGAAGGCGTGAGGAAGATTCTCTGTCTCGTCTCTCTCCTATTTTTATAAAAACACTCTCGTTCCACAACTACGAGTACGAATCCGAAGTACGCAAGATCAAATGCTTGTGCTGATCATCTAATTGTTGCCCAGTGTTCATCAACCTTCTGTACAAATCTTGTTACATAAAGATCTTCTAGATTTGAGATCTTGCTTTGCTTCATTCATATGGTGTTGTCAAGAAAGAATCATCTAATTTTGATTTGGGAAATCCTTTCCTGTTGAATCATCCATCTGAGATATCAACCAATTCGTCTAGATGGTCTTCAATCTTTAGAATAAGAAATAAGTGCATGCATTATTAATTAATACACCGTCAAGTATACCCGAGGGAGGGACTCTGATCGATTATCATGCGTAGGTAACTTCACGCTTGAAGTATTGGACTGACAATATGTATCTGGTACGTCAGTATTGCAGGAAGTCTTGAGCTGTTTCTTTGTTTTTGTTTTTGTTTGTTTTTTAGAATTTGACACCATTGAAAATTTCAGCCGAGATCTAATATCCTTTGCACATCCAACGTGTATGATGTTGGAGTATAGGTAGGTACGACTCAAAGTATATCCTCAATCATCTGATCAACTACGCGTGAACATCTTCAAGATCTGTCTTGCAAACTCCGGTAGACTTATAGAGTAGGTATTGATTACTATCTTTCAACTTGAGAGTTAGAGTCATGGTTGAATCGAACGATATACTGTCCTGTAATTACACTTCATTGAACCGCTATAATTTAGAAGAAGAGCAATATACTTTTCTTAGCATCAAGTCATAGAAAACGATCAGTCAAATATTATGAGGATATACGTATTTCGATTTGGTGGTTGCGGGAGGGTTGAGCAATTGATATTATCTTGATACACATATCGGACTGCATCTAGATCCGTCTATTTTTATACTACGAATATTAGGTATGAACAACTAAATGTACATGTTTCAGAGCGTACCGTACCAGGAAGACTTTGTAGAGAGGATTTTCGACATTTGATATACCACAAGAAATCATGTAACTTGGTACCTCTAGATATTCACGTTTCATTGATACCATATGATTCTCTGATCCAGACCCTTAATGTTGGGGAAGGGCCTTGAGGTGAAAGGGTGCATAGGTTCCTTCCCTTCAGTAGATAATAATAGTACAACAAGATAAGATTGAGTTTAGAAAGTAAATTGAAAGTATAAAGGAGTGAATTTGGATTTCAAAGTCTTTGAACACCACATTGTAGATCGCAATCTCTCATCCCATTGTGTTCAAGTAAATGTCTGAATAGTTTCATGTTTTACTGATCACCTGACCAGCCTTTGGCTCCAAGCTACCTTGTCTCTCGGGTAACCATCCAATCAACAAGCTTCATCGTCAAACGCTTCACCGCCCGACTATATTGCCATTAGCTATGGTTCACGATAACCATGAGGCTACACCAAAATCATCGCTCCCATCAAACCTACGACTAACATCTACTGTGCCGTTTGAATCACATCGCCTTGGAGCTACACACAGAACGCGCATCCGTGCACATTGTTATCGCGAAGGAGGCCTTGACTTCGAGAAATCAAAATTCAATCTCGATCCTATCGAAATGGCCGGCGGAAAGAAATCTGGAAGGACGTTGATGCGGGAAGAAGGTCTAGAGCGAACAGATAATGGATTGAAACAAACAAGTTGGCCAGAAGCCTTCCCAATTAATCAGAAGAATTATTACACGTATGCATCTCACTTTCTCGATTCTTGCCCTGCATTCTGAATTTTTCCCAATTCTTACCATTCAATCTATACCATCCACTAACTGATAATTTGTAGAGAATTCGGAAAACGCGATGATCAATTGCTTGCATCACGTCTGCAAAATGAAGCCAATCAAGAAAAACTTATCCGCGATGCCAAAAATAAAGACAGAGCTCTTGCGCGCACAGGAACTGCCGATGTACCACTACCCATGGATGAAGATGAAGAAGATACAGATGTTACCGATGAGTTAGCTGCGTCGAAGATTATCGTCATCCACCCTGGCAGTCAAAATTTGCGCATTGGTTTGGCCAATGATGCTCTCCCAAAGACCGTCATAATGGCAATCGCAGAAAGGTTTCCGGTGACAGAATCGCAAGAATACGAACCTCGACCCAAACGCCAGGATTTTGAACTTCCACCAGAGCAGCAATTTGGAGAGGAGTGGTCGAAGAAATATAATAAACAATGTGCTGATTTGAAGGTGGATATGCGTGCAAACAGGCGCAAGGTATTGCCGAATTCGAAAGAGTTGGTTGTCAATTATAATCGCCGTATGGAACCAGAAAAAATTCCAGAACACAATGATCCACTTCGAATGGAATGGACGGATACTGCCAAAGGGACAAAGCCGACTTTCACAGGTCCCGATGCGCAACGGATAGCAGACAATTCTGACCCACCATATAGATTATTCTGGCCTATGCAACATGGATGGTTCCATGAGAATGATTACAACGTCCGTGAAGCCATGTTTGATGATTTCGAAACAATAATTGAGCAGGCTATGAGAAGAGATCTGGGTCTTGATAAAAGTAGTGAGTGGTATCAATATAGTTGTGTAATGGTGGTACCGGATCTCTACGACAAGAAATATTTGGAACAAATGCTGGATATGTGTCTTCGAGGCTTTGAGTTCAAGCAGGTCGCCTTTGTACAAGAAAGTCATGCTGCTACATTTGGAGCCGGTTATACAAGTGCTTGTGTAGTTGACGTTGGAGCACAAAAGACATCAATTTGCTGTGTAGAGGATGGTATGTGCATAGAGGATTCTCGAGTCAACCTCAAGTACGGAGGGTATGATGTTACTGAAACATTCATCAAAATGATGCTCTATGATCACTTTCCATATGCCGACATAAATCTGAAACGACGTTACGACTTTCTTCTCGCGGAGGAATTAAAGATTAAGTACTGCACTATGAATCAAGCCGAGATCTCTGTTCAGCTTTACAATTTTCATCTCCGCGCACCAAATCAGCCTACTCATAAATATGGTTTCAAAACATATGATGAGGTTATTCTCGCTCCTATGGGCTTTTACGATCCTTCAATCTTTGATAATAGTGACAAATTGAACGGTCGTCGCAAGCTCTTGGATCGATCGTACAATGCTTATGATATCGACACACCCGATGACCCTACATCTTCAGTCAGCTTGCATTCTGGCCGCGATCAAACCTTCTATCGCAACTAATGCAAATGGATATAATCCGAAACAATTTCAATCTAATGGGATGGCCGATGTGTCCTTCTCTACACCTCAAAAAGAGAAGCCCAACCCGTTTAACCTACTTCGTCTAGATCCAGATAATGCAGTACATTCCAGCGTTACCTCCGCTGCAGCTTCGCCCGCTCCTGAGGGTGCAAGCACGCCAGCTCCAGCTCCGTTTGTTTTTGGAAACAATGGGCATACAGCCGGTTCCCCTGGTCCTACTAATGGAACCAATGGTACTCATAGTGGTACGACACCCATACCCCCCGCAGGTATGTTTGTCGATGTTCACGCCCGCACAGCCAAAGATCTCGCCATTGAACGTGATTCCGTCCTCCCTATCTCTGCTTTAGGACACAGCATCATCACATCCATCACCCACGCTGCTAAACATGATGATAAAAAAGCGCGAGATTTTTATGGTGGCATTATGTTAATAGGCGTGGTGCGAAACACCGGGCTTTGGACCCTTTCTCGAAGATCGACTTCAGAAAAAGAGACCAGATTTGGCGGAGAGAATCTTGGTAGGGACGAGTCCGAGGGAAATGGATGGGCAAGTGGTGGTTTGGAAGGGCGCGAGTGTGTTTGCGAGAATGAAAATGCATGAGAGTTGGATTGGGCAGAAGGAATTTGAATGCTGGGGCGAGGGTTTTGAGTCAGAAAATTCTGTGGCATTATTGAGGGTTCTGATTGGGTTGGAATGGTGGAAATGGGATGCATGAATGGGTGGATGGAGTCTTGAGTGGAATTTAATTGGGTAGAGAGTGATGGAATGGAATGGAATGAAAAAGAAAGAGATGAGATGAGATGATATGAGATGAGGTATTAGGGATATCTTGAATTTATGGTATGATTAGATAATGGATGGATGGGTGGATGGATGGATGGATGAGCATGGCGTTTCATGGTAGATAAATTATCTAGGTAGGCGTTGATGGGGTGGTAAAATCTTATTTCATATGGGATGTATGGATGGATTGATGGATGGCTGGCTGGATGGATGGATAGGAGTTTTTTAAAAGAGAAGATAAAATGAGATATGATATGATATCCTGAAAACTTTCTAGAGAATTCAATTTTTTTATGGATTTATTGAATGGTGTTTGTTATTTATGATGAGTATTTATGATGGGTATCTATGATGGGTATCTATGACGGGTATCTATGTAATGGTGAAAGAAATTCTGGATTGTGATTGGTGAGATGGGTTGGGATGGGTTGGGATGGGTTGGGATGGGTTTGAAATAGGATGAGATGAAATGAGATGGGATAGAATGAAATAAAATGAAATAAATGGAATGGGATGAGATGAGATGAGATGGGTTGAAATGAATTAAGATTAGTTAGTAGAATTGGTTATCTTTTTTATGGAGTATGGATGTATATGTATATATATATATATATCTTGAGTATTTATGGTGTTTGGTGTTTGAGGATTTGAGGGATTGAGGGATTGAGGGATTGAGGATTGAGGGTTTTGATTTGTATATGTAAATAGGTAAATAGATGGATAGATAATGGATGAGTGGATGAATAGATAATGAATGAATGAATAGGTAAATGGAGGATGAATAGATGGATGGATGAATATGTGAATAGATGTGTGAATGGATGTGTGGATGGATGTGTGGTTGGATGATTAGATGATTAGATGAATAGATGGATGAGGGATTGAGGGATTGAGGGATTGAGGGATTGATTGTATGTGTGAATAGATATGTGGATAGATGAATATAATGTGATGAGATGTAATGTGATGCGATGCGATGTGAGAGAGTGAGTATATATATAAAGTAAGTAATGAAAGTAAGTAATGAAAGCAAGTAATGAAAGTAAGGAATGAATGGAGAGGAAACAGGAGAGGAAAACAGGAGAGGAAACAGGAGAGGAAACAGGAGAGGAAATAGGAGAGGAATATGACTATAACGATCTCGATTGCTTGAAATTGGGATATTTGGGGGTTTGTATGGGGGCTTGTTTGGGGCCTTGTTTGGGGCTTGTTTGATAAAGGGGGGAGGAGGAAGGGGAGGCGAAGGGGGATTGGAGATAAGGGGGAAAGGGGGAAAGGGGGAGGGTGAGAGGGTGCGAGGGTGAGAGGGTGAGAGGGTGGTGTAGGTGTAGATTTTTGAATGTGGGTTTTGTGGACTTGGGGCGGGGGGAACTGGGAATGTGGTTGGGGTTGGGGTTGGGGTTAGGTTTATGGGATTCGTTGTATAGGTTTTAGGGGGGGGGGGGGGATTTCTGAGTGTGGGTGGTATGTAGGAGAAGGGGAAGGGGGAGGGGGGAGAAGTTTGGGTTTTGGAAGGGTGGTTTCAAGATGGTGGGTTGGATGAAGTTGATGTGTGGTGTACGCTTATGAATGAAAGGTGGATAGGTGGTTTTGCTTTTAGTTTTGTTTTTGGGAGACGATTGGATGGATAGATGGATAGATGGGAGATCAGTAGATGATTAGGATTTTGGTTGCTGAGGGGTCGGAAATTCTGGAATGGAAGTATAGGAGCGTCTTAAGAGGAGTGAGTGTCTTTGAAGGAGGCGGGAGGTCTTAGAGAGGGGAGCCGGGAGTGGATCATATATTGAGTGAATTGAATGGGAGGTGTGAATCAGAGAGATGTGAATGGATAGATGGGAGTTACTTGGTTGATCGCCTATTTTGTGTTTGTGTAGAGCGGGAAAGTGTGTGGGGAATATGAGGATTGGTAGAGAGTTGTGGGGTAGAGATAGGAAGAGATTACGCGTGTGAATGGGATGGAAGGGATGGTGGTTGAGTTTGGTTCAAGTTTGAGGGCTGTGGGTTGTGGGTTGTGGGTTGTGAGAGGAGGGAGGGGTGGAAGGGACGAGAAGAGGTTTGTGGAGGAGTTTTGGTGGGTTCGATTTGAGAGGTAATGTGATGTGATGTGATGTGATGCGGTGTGATAGTGGTAGATATGATACGTATACCATCGATAAACGGAGTATCCTGAGTTCTGTGATGTCGTGGGTGGACAGGACGAGGAGGATTTGTTTTCTTTTCTTGCTGTTCTCGGAGATGATCATTAGAATTTCAGATTGTTGATCCAACGATGTTTTCAATGTCTCTCGATCTTCGAATCTAGACGAGTTCCTCATCGTTTGCATCTATTGCTTCCTTGTGTATCCTTAAGTCTCCTCTTATTTAACGGTTTCTTCTTGAAGATGATATCAAAATTCCTGATCTTGAAAAATCGCTTGTATGAAAAAGTGACGGGGTTGATCTCATGTATACTAGACTACATTATATCTCCACCGAAGTACCAAGTGATTAGATAGTAGCCATCTAGATATTATCCCAAACGTGCATGCACATCATTGTTAGCACGAAGAGAAGGGTCTCAGAACTCTAGAAAAGCTAATCACGACGTCGAGTTAAATTCATGGGTGATGCATCATGTACGAGATTCAATTTCTGGAGTTAAGGATAATTCTACAACGGAAGGATTGGAAGAATAAGATTTATGGTAGATGGATTGTCGAAATTTCTTCTGTTCTGTGATTCTCGTAGAGATCAATGAATTACGTATATATAGTCCTAGAGCTCCCAATTTCAATGTCATAGATAGAGCATCGATATACGCCAGAATGAAAGATATACATGAAACGAGCCTCCCAAGAAAAGACCAAAGAGTAATGAAACAGCTGATTCATCATATAAACGCACTCTCAGCTTTCCTATTACCAGTAATATATCCCATGTTCTATTCCATATCTAACAATCTCGCCATCAAATTGGCTTCTCTACTACCCTACCCGTACAACCCCCAGTTTCAATATTCCCGACTACTAATTTTCATTTGTTGCATATCTGAATATCTTGGCATTGATTTAGCTCCTGTGATATTTTTGGTTAGTGGCTTTAACTTTTCATACTGTTGGATGTCTAATAGTCTTGGCATTCGATTTAGCTTTTGTATCATTACACAATTGACCAATACCATGCCTTCAGTCTCGGTATCCCGAGTAAATATGTCATTGAGTTTGTTTTTATTGTCGTTACTTTTTATATTATAGTGTATATAACAAACGCGGAAGTTATTCTCTGCTTCAGTATTGTAGTTTTTGGACCTAGTCATATTTATTTCGCATGTCATGTTTCCGGCTGACAATTATCAGGATTTGAAAAGAAGGTTATGCGATGCAAAATGAGAGCAGTAGATTGTTAGTAATTACTTCATATTATCCTTCCGTTGAGTGTTAGTGCTACACGTCATTATAGAGATCTGATAAAAATTTGTTGTTGTAGATTTAAGCTTTCGTTTGGATCTGTAGTTTGCGGCTAGTGATACTAATTAGACCTTGATCGGCCCTTGCTGCCTTCAGATGGTGAGCTAAAATGGAGGACTATACCTTATTTCTAGCGTTTTTACTATGTTTGACAGGTGTAGGGTTTTGTGGTTCATTTGTTTCCTGGCATGACTGTTAGAAATACTGTAGATTACCTATGACTACGCTTAACTTATATGTATGGAGTCTATATTGTAAACTCTATAATATCGCAGTGAGAAGAACTGTGGAAGTAGAATGGGCTGCAATGTTGGGGTATGTCTATTCATTCCGACATATCAACCTAGTTCAATTCCTGAGCATGAGATATATGAGCCTCTCTTCTTCATCGTTGATCTGAAGATCGATTCAGTGCATATTGTTTGATCATGAAGATGTAAACAGGTCTAGAGTTTGATCTAAGTGATATGCGTTGTGCTACTTTATCTTAGCCTTATGGTGGATGTTTATTTTTTAGCTTGTCGGGTAGCTTTATTGACATGTTCATATAAGCTTTCCTTATGTGTAGGTATACATAGCTGCCTTCCCAAAATGTTTGTACCGGGTATACAAGATTGAACAGCCGGAGAAGGAATCATATCTTCTTGTGTGTAAATAAGATGTTAATATGATATTGTATTTGAGGCGCGTGAATTACCTATGTAGAGATGATGCGTTGTTAGGAACGAAATATGGTTATGGCCATTAGCATAATTAGAAATAATCAGTACGATGATCAATATTTAGTTCATAAGTTCACATAGAAGAATCGAGAGACTATCATCTGAACTTACCATATATAATTTGGTTGCTAGGCATAGATCTGGTGGTTGCCATGAGACCAAAAAAGTCCTCGTCGGTGCCAAATTCAAAAAATCCTTTAGTGATGTCAACAACATTAACACCAACCAACTAGCAGATCACTCGATTATAGCGTTGTTTGTCTTTCGTATCCTTCATACTCACGTCGCTGTTCTCTCTTCTTTCCCTTCTTCTCTTTCTTCTTTCCTCTCCATCGTATGCGCTTTTGATTACTTTGATTTTCTCAATCTAATTATTTTACTGCATACACTGACTTCTTACTGCTTTTATCTTTGAGCTACCAACTCATCGATACCCATCTATTTACCAACCTCTTACCTCTTACCTCTTACCTCACTTTCTACTTATCTACGTCGGCGTGCCGATTTTTGTTCTAACATCAATCGTTGCAATGTCTTTCACAGATATCCTCACCTTCGTAGGCACAGCCCTTGTGGTTGCTGTCTGCTTTTACATCATCAACAACCCAGTTGATATCGAGGCTGCACCTGTTGCCATCCAGGTTGCCCCTCTTCTACCTATTATCAGCTGCCCAGTTGTTATCGAGGCTGCACCTGTTGTCATCCAGGCTGCCCCTCTTCTACCTAAAATCAAGGTGCTTCCAGAGCCCCAAGTAGCCCAACTCGTTGCTTCTCCTTCTGTAAAGAAGAGAAACAGAGTTGAAGAGTTTGTCGGCTCCTCCGTGGTTGCACCTTCTTCTCCAGAGAATAAGAGAAAGACTTTTGTTAGATTGTCTTCTCTTTCTGCCTCGGAGAAAAGACCAACTTATAGAAAACCTTCTCGTCAATCACCCAAGGTTACTATTAGTTTGGCTTCTGTTGCTGGCGCGCAACTTCTCGAAGCCATCCAATCTGCCATCCCTCCCCCGGTTGATATTGTTCCAACTGAAGTTGCGTCGGCATATGCCGAAATCTCTGAAGTTGTTTCAATGGAAATCGAGATGTCAGATGCCCCAATGGTCTCTCAGCTGAAGTCCTGCTTCAAGAGCTCCTCTAATCGCTTTGCGAAAAGAGTTCGCTTTGCAGGACCAAGCAAACAATTGTATCCGTGGTCAGATTGCCACTTACGTGGTTAAGAAGGACATGGTATGCTTTCGTGAGAGCAATGCAGGGGCTAGGTCAATGCCCATGAGAGCTTTCCTCTTATTGAGGAGATGGATCGGCAAGGCAACCCTACTGGATGGTTTACTAAACGGGATAGTTTTTTCTATCCCCCAGAAGAACAGAGTAGATTTGATCGCTGCAAAGAGCACACACTGTGTAGACAGTGCAGAGAAAGTGTGATTGAAGGATTTTGCGATCCTGAAGTCGATTTCTCTGATGATGTGCTCGAGTCAGATGATCCAGATGCTCTAGTTCATCATGTCCAAAGGGACCAATATAGTCGATACAACTGCATCCTTCATGGTGGGAATTGATGCACTGTATCTTCTATTAACTACTAACCTGTGACCTGACCTTGGCCTCTCCTGGAATACCCGGACTTCAGGTTAGTATTCTTTTCTTTTGTTTCAACCAAAACAGATGTGCCTAATAAGCCATCGCCAAAAAAATATTAAAATAAAGGCCTTGTTGGAATGGATTTTTGGATTGGTAACCCAATTATCTATCCTTCAAGGTATCACAAAACAATCACCAAAAAAGCGAACATCGCATCTTGTATATATTTATTTCCTTTGTCATTATTTGGGGGATATGGGGGATGGGGGAGTTTTTCTTTTGATGGGATTGGAAATCCCATCTTGCCTTACTTTTGCTCGTTAATTGTTTACAGATTAGAGACATACGAGCTGTGGTCGCTCGAATTTAGATCATAACCTTCGGAATGAATGGTTAGTTTTCACTCCATCCTCTTTTCACATCCAAGACAGTTGCTAATCACTTTGAAGTATCCCCAACGCGAACCCACGAACCATCGACGATTCCCCGATCCCAACGACTACGACGATCGACGACGATTGACTACGGCTACACCACCATATTCCAGGAAAGGTTTCAGGTCACAGGTTAGATTATTATATTATCATTTTAAATGATTCACATCACACCACATCTTTAATTCTCTCACACACCACTTCGTTGGCCAAGGAAGAATGCGCCCTCTGCTGCTCTCGAGACGACAAGCAGAGATTCTTTCTTGATCAACATTCGCCCACACCAACTTCACCAATTTGTTGTTCTACAACATCTTGAATTCGCCCTCTCATCCACTTCGAACTTGCACATAATGGAGAATCTTTTAGGATCTCCAATGCATTCGATGGATTTATACTGTGCCCGTCCAGTTACTCGACGGGATTATTTTGACACACTTGACTCTTGTGGGAACGCTTGTCGAACACTTTCACTTCGGTGATCTGTTCACGCTATACCCCTCGGTCTTGTGCTGTCCTGCTTTTCACTTCTTTTAGGAGGTGATTTGGCGATATATCCTTGGTTTGGTTGGGTTCAGGACAGTCTCATTGGAAGCTCACTCGATGGGGCTTCATGAGAGCTCGTCAGGGGAGGAAAAATGGTTCAATTCGATAAGTATATCCACCCGTTTAACTTCTAATTTGTCTATAGGGCGGCTAGCTTTGATCACACGTCCTCGTTCGTGCTAGCTGGGTACCCTCAAATGAGGAGCTAAGTGATCTAATCGATACGTTGAACTTTCGACATCTATTTTAACCAGAGTAAGTGCAGGCTCTTTTTTCATGCTGGATATATTGCTGATTTCTTGACAGACGATTTGGGTTCACGTCTGATGGAAATGTATAGCTTTAAATTTTAAGAAGGATGTGCATATTTGAGATGGAGTGATAGTGAAGAATCCAGCTTTGCAATATTGTGGTGTATTTATCAGTAGCAAAACGAATGTAAATTATCTCATCTATTCCTAACATATGACATCGCTCAACATCTTCCCATGATTCTGAACAAACACACTTTGGATACAACGCTCTCTTACGCCGATTAATTAACCAGAGATCTAGAGCTGGTAGGTTCTAGATCGGTGAAGTGTAGGTGGTATGAATACCCATATCTGATAATAAAAAGCGGCTTTTCAGATGGTAGAAGATAATATCTAAAGTCAACAGAAGGATACAAAAAGCACCGGAAAGCGCCAAATTGACATGCAAAGTAGGTACTTGGAATGGGTATTCAATTATATCTCGTGCTTCTTGAAGGAGGGAAGTAGTCTGAAATGCCCTTTCCCAGAATTTTTGCATTGGGGTAAATAGGAGGAGATATGGACAGGGACAACTAACCGTACTTGCTCTTTCTGTATCCCGACAGTAAGAGACATTAACTCTATCACAACTATAGCACGCCTCTTGAACACGATAAAACAAAAAATGCAATGGTAATTACATAATTATTCTAAGTAAATACCTGGTCCCTTCATAATAATAGATCTAATCTTCTCCATAGTTTTCGCACTCCCATTTTCATTCTGCATTTCACAATTCTTGGACTTTCTTATGTGGAGCTTCCGCTCTTTTATTCTTATTGACGAGTTACCGGTAGAAGAACCTATTACATCTTTCGAGCTGAAAGTACTTGCGAGTATTGGCATTGCAATTTTAGTTTTGAGTTAGAGCTTCATCCTCGTGATGAAAGTTATGGTATCTGAGGGCGATATTGGTTTGTGAGATTTTATTATCACTAAACAAGACGGATGAACGATTGAAAGATGAATTCTGGCGATATGAATCGAGTACTGCTCGATGACCGAATGTCTCCGAATGATGAAGCTCCGCTAGGTAGTCAAACCCGCGACGATGACAGACAGAATGAACGAGGCCCCTCGATCGCTAAACAATAGGAAGATCTCGAAATCCAGAAAGCGGAAATTAAGAAACTACAAGAAGATCATAAAAAACAAGTCCAAGAATTCGAAGAGGCAAAATTCGAGCTTGAAGACAAGGTAATGAATGGAACACAAGGGAAATACACCAGATCGTAACTAACACCTCCGCAAGCTACGAACGTTCAGGAAGATGGAAGGGGAGAACGAGAGAAAGCTAGGCGTACTCAGAGCCGAGCAATATAAATTCAACACTACGGTCAGGGAGTTAAACATGAGTTTAGAGAGAGCCAGAGAGGCGACAAAACGTTTTAATAAGAAGAGTGAGACGTTGGATTGGAAGTTCAAGGCAGCCAATAATAGGGAACAATATTTCCTTAGAGAATACAGATACAAGCAGAGATATTTTGCGGAGAGAGAACAGAGGATTGATGCGAAGGTAAGCATTGTTGACTCTCGTCAATAGCAAAATACCACTCCGTTGTGTCCTTTTGATCTCACTCTTTGGCTTTTTTTGAATGTTGGAACAAGCTTTCTGTTTTTTATGTTGAGCCATTGCAGGAACATCATGGTGTTGAATTTTCAGATCATCTCTCATAGTAAATTACTTACACCCATCACTACAGCTCAAACGCCTTGGAATAGAGGAGAAGTTCTTTAATCCAGAAAAAGAATCATCTCAATATTTGGAAAGTATTCTTTCAGAAATGCAGGAGGAAGAGAGGAATTGGGAGGCTTTATAACAGCGGGAATAGATGATCTGGTCTCGAGAGACGGCTGGAAGATCTGGACAAGCAATTTTAGCGATGAAAGGAATTCATAGAATTGTCTCAAGATAGGTTCATGATAGGAATAGCATGATGAGATAGCGGTTTTTCCAAGTTTCAGGAAGTAATGCAACGATGAGAGATGATTAGATTTTCAACCTGTGACTGCAGATTGATGGCATTCCGAAATTCTAAAATCTGGCAGCGAGAAATCTGATGATAGAGAATTTGTGTCGACGGTGATGCATACTATTCTATCACGGATTGTTCTCTCAAGGTCGCGAAAAAGAACCGTACACTGACACTCAATATCCCCAACCTGAGTGAACCCCTTCAGCAGTAAATGCTTCAAGTGAAAAGTCATCGTAGACTGTAAGTGGATTCATCGAATACTTATTGATTCTTACGAATTCTTGCGCATCTCCATTCTCTATGATCTACCCAGAATACCCAATCTCGGCTTTGATAAACTATCCGATAGTAGTTTGCCACATGCATCGAGGAGCTACGGCATCATCTATTTAATCGGTTGCTACCCCCTCATTCTTTCCCAAAACAAGAATAGATGAAGGAAGCTATAGCACCCACAATCATAGTATCTTCTCCAAGATCTGTTCGCGGGTGAAATTCGTGTTCAAATATCTCGAAACATAATCATCACGATTAACTGTGTCTTGTTAGTATCTTTGATTACACAAGAAAGAATGTATTTTAAAGAAATTCAACTCACTGTATCCACCACATATACGTCTTTTACCCGTAAATTCCGATCTTCCATGAAGAACTCTCCAATTATCGAAAACTGGTGCTTGAGTGTCAGCCATCGGGAACTTCGTCATTTGATACTTGATTTACTCACTCAAGGCCCGCCCAGGTACAAGCTGGGACCAATACTGTAGCTTCGGGTCATTAACCCGATCATTATATGCTTTTGCCGCTTCGTACCACTCCTGGGAGTATCCAGGATGAATCGTACCTCTATCTGCCTCATTCCATCTAATTTGCGTTGCAGCACGATTTGTATTCATAGTAAGGACAGGGTATGGTCTATTTGGAGTGATATTGATACCATCGTTACCACTAGCATGCCAGGGGACTGCTATCTTAGATAAAGCATCTTTGTGGCGAGTGCGAAGTAAGCGAGCGGCCCAGAAGCCGTCTACGAGGAGAGATTCACCGCCAGTACCTTCGGCATGAGAAAGGAGATGGAACATCTGAAGGCCGGCAGGATCAGTGAAGTAAGTTGTATCGGTATGAGGACCAATGGCTTCACTGGTGTATGCGGTGTCTTTCATTGTTAGATCGGATGTGAAGTCGTAGAATCCACCTAAAGGCGTTAGCTAACTTGCGATGATAATATATACTACAGTGGGTAGGTTTTACCATAATGTGTTGGCCGAATAAAGGCAATGCATTCCAGAAGCTTCTGAGTCTTTTCAGGGGATACTGGAACCCCGTCTACGAAACAGAAGCCATAGTTGTGCTGGGTATAATTAGTAACGTATTACATATAGGCTTGGAGTAATTTGAGAATATACAATCATGCGTGTCCACTTTCCTACGCCAGTTTCACTTGCCATGACTTCTTCATAGTTGACAGTAGGTGGATTTTTCCCGATAAGCGAATCCCAGAGAACGACTTCATGGCTGCTACAAAAGATTTCAGAAAATTGTGACGGATGATGATTGGGATGTACTTACTCTGGATCAGGCATTGGCACTTCTGCTTCCGCTGAATTATCTCCTCCGTGAGTCGCACCAACAATTGAAGCTTTAGGAGCCTGGAATTTCTCCGCATCGCGGTAAACTTGATGTTTGTGGAGCCAGTCCCATGGGTAAACAGTAACATGATCTGACTTAACGTCATTATCCGCGCTATCCAGCCCTGTAAACCATTAGCAATAAAAAGAAATGCAAGACAAAGTGCATACATGTCACTTCAAGGCCCTCTTTCTTGGCTTTGTTGATAGAATCCGGGAGGACTTTGAGGTCAGACTAATGAGTTGTCAGACTATAACACGTAGTGGTGATTGGGATATTTACCGAGAAAATGTTTACTTCTCGCTGCATGGTATCAGGGCGTCTACACTTTGCACAACGACAATTGTCTCTAAAATATCATCAGAGTAGTTCCCAAGAAGAAAATACATTGGATGTTTAAACCAATTCTGTCATTTACCTTAGCCATCGACGCGGACTGCAAATATGTCAGCGCTCAAAACCAGGAACAAACTTGAATGAGTGAACCTACACCGAATCCGGACCTTCAGCAAAATTGATTGGCATGAATGCTCCATTATCGAGCAAACGAAGATTCTCTCGATAACCTTTTCCTAATTTTGGATGAACAATCTCTTCTCCAAGATCAGCGGCCGAGTTTATCAACTCTTGGTTTGCCTTTTCCTGTGCAGAAAGTTCAATATTGAGAAGAGGCCGTATGAAGGCTGGAGGCCGAGTTTTCTTTCGCAAGGGTACAGGTGGGCCATGGGAGGCATCGAAAACAAACTGGCCATTGGAACGTTTATATGAAGAGTATGCATTGTCTTGAACTCCAGGCGAGCTCGGAGTAGTATGTTGAATATCTAAACCCTTTGTCCGCGTGTTGCTGTCTTCATCTTTTGTCGATAAAGTGGGATCGTGACTTATCTTAGGTCCACTACTGTAACAGCGACGAGAAGCCAAAGGACTGACTCGTTGGACCCGAATGATGGAGCGATACATGTTGGCAAGGTCTTCAGTTGTTTTGTATCATGATCGATTCACGAAAGATCATTATCAAAATGGATCTCTTTCAAGCTTTCATCTTGTCATCTACCTTGAATGTGTTCCGGTGCCCACCATTGCCTCGGCTCGGATTGCCGTGTGATAGGAATATGATACATGATGAGTATCGGAGTCGACATTTCACATTTGGATATTGATCTTTTGATGGACAGCAGTAGAAGTATTGTTAAACTCTTCTACATCTAAGCTATTTTAATAAATAAACTGTAGTCAATAATTCCTGCAAGCATTTCAAAAGATGCACAACGTTTAGCCAGCCAATCAACGGAATAAAGTATTTCCAGTACCCCTGCACCAAGCTCCCACCTCATAAATAATAGACATGAATGAACTCCGAGCTCCTTCCTATCAATAACCTCACAATTCAACCATGCGCCATAACCACTCTTACTAATTTTCACAAAAATTCACCATGTCTACCGAAGACGCCCGCTATCGTACTTCCACTCAATATCGTCATTGGTCATACACACCGTCCGCACTCCGTTCCTTGCGCGAAAGCACAAATGCCCTAGCCGCAACCCAAGTTCGAGATGCCGTTCGACGCGCCAGAGAAGCTCGTGCTGCATCCTCAAATGACAATAGTGAAGCAGAGAATAGCAGATCTGCTAGTACTGCCCTACCGGATGGAGATGTGGATTGTTTGACGGTAGACGAGGAATTGAAGTTACTGGATTATTATTGTAGACAAACGCTACAGCTAGGGGATCATTTGGGTGTGCCGATTGAGGTCAAGGTATGTTCTTCTCGTGCGGAGATTCTTTAGTTCTAGTCGACCGGCCACTTTTCGACATGAAATGCTGGTGCATGTCTGGTGAACCGCAATATGCGCAACTTGTCTTTGCTCAAAATATATCCTAACATCTCTTTGCACTCTAGGCCACAGCGATTCAATATATCCGCCGCTTCTACATAAGCCACAGCCTGATGACCTACACCCCCACGACCATTCTAAAAACTGCCCTCTTCTTCGCCACCAAAACCGAAAACCACTATTTCCGCATCACCAGATTCGCAAGCGACATAGGCAAAACCACCACCGAAGAGATTCTCTCCTCAGAATTCCTTCTAACCCAAGGTCTCCGTTTCCAATTCGACATCCGCCACCCCTACCGCGGTCTCGAAGGAGCCATCATGGAACTCCTCGCCATCTCCACCCACAAAATATCCATCCCCGCAGAACTCGAATCCCAACGCCCCGAAAACATGCACAACTTAATACTGGAAAGCCACGGACACGCACGCCATTACCTGAAAACAAGCGCGCTATTATGCGATTCCTATTTTCACTATACGCCTTCACAAATAATGTTCGCATCCCTCTATCTCGCTTCCGCCCCTTTAACCACCTTCTACCTCGCTTTGAAATCCTATAATCCCTCGAATCCAGATACAAACACCGCAACATCTACCTACCAAAAACTTCTCACCCTAATCAAAAACCTCGCTCAAACACTCTCCTCAATCCCCGAGGAACAAACTCCCGAACAAAGACAAGAAATCCAAGCCCTTGTTAAGAAATTAAAGAAATGTAGAAATCCCGAAAAGGCAGATCTAGTCGGACTACAAAAAATGAAAAGGGAAGGCGTAGAAGGCAAAGATGGAGAAGATGAAGAGAAGATTATCAAGAAGAGAAAGATGGAGCGGGAGCAGAGGTTAAAAGAAGAGCAAGATTTGTTTGGCGGGAGTTTGAAATGATCGTTTGTGAATGCGGAATTACTATAATAGGTTAGGTGTAAATACAAATCTAGCGGGATTGGCGTTATCCGAGCTGGTCACAACGGGAAGGGTTGGTGCATATGGAAGAGGGGCGTTCGTTGGAAAATTTAGTGCTACATGGTATCATCTGCCCAGAAGGTCATATTTAGGATGATTTGTGCTAGGATCAAGTTCAAGGAACAACATCATGATAATATTGAAAAGAAAATTTTCATTCATTCGTCCATTTTGTTAAAAAGTATCTTCTCTAGCTATTGATTTCCACCCGGGAATCCTTTCGTGCATGTCCATTCCGTCCGCTATGATAAAAGCAGTTCATATCTGATATTGTGTTCGCAAATAATAAGTAAGTAACATCCCATTCTCCATCCAGCTCCATCAAATAAAGGAAAATAAAAGTAAATAAAAGGAGGAAAAATGATAACGATACTTCGCAAGATAGATAAATAATAAGAAAAAGATGTGGCGGCTCTTGTTCGCGTTGGAATATTCACAGGATGAAAATACCAGCTCGCACGAGTGACTTTCAACCATCAGAATACCTCCGCAATCCGAAGCAAGCTCATCGTCCTTTTCGACCCTCTCACTCATTCCGATAATTTGCTCCGTCCCCAATTTTAGCCCTAATCCTCAATGATAACTACTTGTGCTTCAGCCCAGGGCAACTCATGCTCATGGACTTTGGTGCAAGTGAGATATTCGATTTCACCAGCATTTCCGCCGGTATCACCCATTAACTCATTGACCACCAAATCACTGACCTTCTTCGCGGCACTCTCTTTTAAAATATTCAATTGCAGCTCAACCTGGTCCTTCTCCCAATGTCCCCACTCTCTGGCTTCTGAGCCGGCTCTGAATGGTTCAACCATTGCCATAACATCGTCGATCTTGAGATACGCATCACCGCCTTGAGCAATTAGCTTATACATGTTCTTTTCCACATTTCGGTGCTCATGGCGTTGAACCAACGTGCAATGGTGTAATTGTTGAGAGAACCAATCGTGCCAGATTTGAACAATAACCCAAATATCAAAGGTCGACCGGTCCAAATTATTGATGCTGACTCTTACTTTGTCTTTGACGATACAGCTCTGAAAGAGTGGGCCATTGGCTTCGAATCTCATGCCTTGGAGATCTTCGAATTTCTTTCGAATGACCCTGCCAAGATCGTGGCCCATCCGATCCTCCTTAGTGAGCCATGACCAGGAGGGGTATTGTCCTACGATATGGATGAGGGCTTCCTTGAAGATAGGAGAGCATTGAAGCTTGTATGCCAAAAGCAGGAAATGAGGAGGGTTGCGACGAATGGATGCGTATAGGCTACGTCCTAGGGAAAGGAGAGATGCAACTATGTAAGGTCTAACAACTTTCGCTGAGTCATAGAGATTGGCGATTTTGATCAGCAACATGGACTGTGATGCGGCAATTGCAGCATTTGTTGTAGAAATCGTGGGGGCACAACCAAAGTAACACAGGAAAAGGGAACGATAAGCATCGAGGATTTTTTGCTCAACTTTCAGAGGGGCTAGCTTTTGGAATGTTACATTGTTGATTGGCTTTTCTGCGGTGGGAATGTCTGTCTGTTCAACAACATAATTGCTAGACGGTTCTTTGACAATTGGATCAATCTTAGATTGCTGCTTCGAAAGCGAAATTGTAGCTTGCTGTGCTTCCTCGATTTTTATCTCAGGTCCCATTGGATTTTCTATGGAGATAGCAACCTGAAGTTGTTCTTCGGGTGAGATTTGGCAACCTGGTGGCACTTTAATTTTCTGTAATTCGGTGCTTGATTGCCCATCAATCTTTTCTCCCACATTCGAAAGGACTTCAAGTTGTCTTCCTGGCGACTTGTGTTCTGGAAGACTTGGCGAGAGCATCTGTTCCTCGGATTCAATCTCTGCTTTGATAGCCGTATCAACTGTTGGAATGATTTGATCTGCAAGGTCAGTCTGTGGGCTCGTGTCGATCTGTGGGCTCTGAATCACTGTCTGGTCTGTCTCGGTTTCAGCTAACACCTTGGTGGGACTCGTAGGTGGTGTTGCAACTTGCTCCGTCACATTGTTCTGGGCTGGTAGATCAGGTTCGGCACTATTCGATTGAACAATGGTATCTGGTTGTAACTTGATGCCATTCTCATTTCCTTGAGATCCACTGATTGATCCTTGAGTAGATTGAAGGGCACCTGGCGACGAAAGGAAGACGGATATATCAAAATCAGGAGATACATGAGGATTACTCATTGTTTCTGCCATTTCAATATCGTCACACGAACCATCGAATTGTGGCAAAAATACAGATGATTGACGAGAGTTAGATGAACCATAGTTAGAGAAACTATAGCAGCCGTTGTAGCGATTGCTGGAATCGGGAATATCTCTATTGATAATAGCTTGAGGTTGTTGCTTGTACATTGTGAGTCCCTACAGATATTAGCTACATGTGTTCAAGTTTAGCGTAGAGGTGCATGAGTTTTAGACAGCAATGAAAATTACTTACCACCCGCTTCAACGTGTGATACCCAAGATGATCATCAAATCTAAGTTCAAATCTATATTTGATTCCAGTATCTTTGGTAATCGTAGCTGCTAACTTCTCATCCACCTCATTGACCAAGTTTTCCTGCAACTCCCCAGCGAACCAAGGAGAGACGCGTCTCAGTATATATGAGTGCATCCTGAATGAATATTCGGGATTCTTTTGAATGAGTACGATGTAAATGTCCGCATCGTGGTCTGCGAATGGCTTGAAAAGCTTTCTTAGTGGCAAATTTGCACAAGGAATGACTTCTGGGTGGGAATTGTCTTCTGACTCTGATATGTATTCAACCACATCTTTTCCTTGCTTGGCATTAGACATGGTTGATTTTGAGGCGCGAGGGTCTATTCTGAGGTTAGCGATTGAATCCCAAATGCATTGATTGACATTGTAAGGATCTGGGGTATACTTGGACGAGGTTTTTTGGATGTTTGGGATTGCTCATCATCGGAACCAATCTCGATTGGATTGTTCTTCATTGCTCTCTTTCTGCCGTTCTTGACGGGTTGAGCTTTAAAAGCATGATTGCCAGGATCATCAACCTGCATGACCTTCTCACCTCGCTGGTATTGCATACGAGGGGCCTTTGGAGGCATGATTGTAAAATTCGAATAAAGTTATCAATAAGTAGAAGGATGCAAATAATTCAAAGAAGCTAGATGGCAAATCAAAAGATAAAATGGATAGAAAGAATCGAGAGAAGTCGAGATAGATCGACGGAGGTATGGGAGGTGGAGGTTGTAGTTGAGAAGGTTGAAAGAGGGTGGAAGTGGGAAAGTAATAGATTGAGAAGTCTTTCGTTTTCACGCTAAGGATAGTGAATAGAGTTGGTAGGAAAAGATGAGGGGTATCCGTTTTTGGAAAGTGAGTGAAAGTGGGAGATATTGGAGTACGTGTTGACGAGAGCGGTAGCAAGGTAAGAAAATCGGCAACAACTGAGATTGTAGACTCAGGCTTGCATGTATGGGAATTTTCTGAGAGGGAGCTTCAAGATACGCGCGAGCTTTGATAGTAGTTGTACATTAGCTAGGTTGCTGAAGAGTAGAAAGGAGAAGATATTGTAGATTGTGGGTTCGTGAGTTCAAATGTGAAGTAGCCAGAATTTCCTGGTTCGATATGCCGAAGAAGAGAAGGGTAAGCTGACCTTGTACCAAGTGAATACTGCGTGAATTTGATCCAATTGTAAATCCGGTAGAGGTTTGGAATAAAAATTGAATGTACTCTGGTTAACGGTAGACAAAGACAGCGAGGATGAAACTCTTGGAAATGGGAATCAATTGACTCTGATAGTGCTCACTGTGGATTATCTGAAACAGATCCTTGGGACCACTGGATTGACCTCCTCTCAAAAGCAGAAGCTAATCGACACCAGAGAAATTCACCAAAACGCGAAAAAAGCATGCTGTAAATGATTTCGAGAATATCGAATGATTCACGTAAGACTTCAGATGATGTCAAAAGCTCGGATGGATGAAATGTGCAATGAGAACTTATCTCTTTCTTCTGCATGAGTATTTGCGAGGCCAAGTCTCGGGAAGACTCGAAAGGGAAAGAACTCAAGCGTGAAACTTGGAGGAAGAAGGTGCACTTTCCTTCCAGAGAGTATATACGCGTATCGTGGTTGTAATCTGCAGATCAACATTGCTTCCTAGTATTTCTAAGTTGTCATCGTTTATGAGGACTTATGTAGCTAATAGCTCTCAGAGACTCAGCTGCTGTTAGTGTGTAAGTTTTGTCTCTTTCAAAAATAAGAATACGAAGATCAAGCAGGAGTGGTATCAATCAAATTTCCGAATATCCAACCGGCAATGGAGTTGAGATGAAAGTAGAAAAGTATAACAAAGCGTATCCCACCACTAGCCAGACTTTCCATCCTAAAAAACCACTTCACTCCTTCGCCTTAACCTTCAATAACCTCTCCGCATTCTCAAACGCAAACCCCCTCATCTCCATCGAATCCTCCTCCCCAAAAAGTCCACTCTCAACCACCCTCTCTACAAACTCCCTCCCCCTCTCATTCTCCGAAAACGGATAATCAACACTAAACAAAATCTTATCCTTCCCTTTCGTCTGCACCAAACACGCCAACGGCGCCAACGAAAACATCCCACTAGTAGTAACCCACAAGTTTTCCTCCCAAACCTTTTCTAATCCTCTCTCCCTTCCCCATCTCCCCGATACCTTAAATATCCTCTCCAAATTAAACGGCAAAAGCTCCCCCATATGCCCCAACACAATTTTCAACTTCGGGAACCGATCAAACACTCCCGCAGCATAGAGACGCAAAAAATGAAGCCCGGTATCGAAATGCCACCCTAGTCCCCAATTACTAAGCGCCATCGCTATACCCTCTGGATAATTCCCGCGATATTTACTCATATCTTTTTCAGCTGTGAAATTGGGATGAATATAGATAGGTACATCCAAAGCACTAGCTTTTTCGAAAACACTCCAGAATTTCTCATCGTCGTAGAATTCGCCATCAAGGTGATTATCAATTAACGCACCCACAAAACCGAGTTCATTAATGCAACGATCTAACTCTTGAGCGGCTTCTAAAGGCGATCCCATAGGCAGGGTTGCGAAGCCTTTTAGACGGGAAGGATTCTTGGAGATGGCAGCTGCGAGTTCATCGTTGATTTCTTGACACAATTTAAGAGGAGCATGATCCATAGGACCATGAGAAAGGATTTGTAGAGAAATGTTTCCATCATCCATATCCTTTATCCGTTCATTATCAAGAGATTTTAGTTTCCTGGAGATTTGAACTGGGAACCCTGCAAATGGGTCAGGGGTTCCGCTTGCTTGTTGGGCGGCAAGCACTGCGGAGGAAAGAAAGTGTTCCTCGAGAGTGATTAGAGGTAACATTTTGAGAGATCTTTGAATGTTTGGTCTTATTCTTGGAAGGAATTGAAACATCATCTTCTAAATTCGTTGGTGAGAAATATTCATTGAATATATATAGAAAAGGGTGTGAGATGAGGTGCAGTTAGCTTCGGGTTTATTCTCATACTTGATTTATCTCCGGATCGCGAACGGATATACCTATTACCTACTCCGCAGGCAACTAGAAACAGCACATCCGTAGATCTTCCCACTTTCAATTCAACATGTTCTATTACTATGGGTATAATCTACTGATAGAGAAGAAATACAGGAATTTGTGGAATATTCATCGCTGATTCATCCATGGGAAAGTTGTAAAAGGACCACCTATAGCGCGACTGTTTTACCTCTCTTAGCACTTTCCCTGGCTGCCTCAATAATCCTCAAAACATCTCTAGCTTCGCTTGCTTTCACTGGAACAGCATCTTCGCTGCCACTAGTTATAGCAGCAGCAAAGCCTTGGTAAAGAGCAGCATAGGTTTGCGGAGTCACGTTCTTGTAGGTGCTGCCCTTAGGTTTTCCATCCTCGAATACCACTAATCTTCCAGACCTATCTTCTGATTCAATACCAAAGTTGGCATCACCCGGCTTAAGACCGGCCTTCAATTGGTCTTCTTGGATATCAAGGTGGTACTTCTTGAAGCTACCTTGTGATCCTCGAACCCAATATCGTAATTGCTCTTCTTCCACGCACAGAACCTATGAATTGTTTATTAGTGATGTTCGAGATATGAGAAGTAAGCTGTGAGTAAAAACAGTGTTTGATGCTTACCCCAGCCTTTGCGGTTACTAATGGTCCCTTCTCGCCATAATTCAGCATTACGGTAATACTGTCTGGTTCTGCCGAGCCATCAGCTCTTTGATTCGTAAAGATTGCCGTTACTGTCTTCGGTTGGCCAAATAAGCAAAATGCTTGATCGATCAAATGTGTTCCTAGATCATATATAACACCGCCAGCATCCTCCATAGTCAATGTGCCCTTCCAAGTTGCGGGTTTCTCGCCCTTGAATCTATCGAAGTGTGTCTCAAATTCAACCACTCGTCCCAATACACCATCTGCCATCAATTTCTTGACAGTCAAGAAATCAGAGTCCCATCTTCTATTCTGGTATACGCAGATGAATTTTCCAGTTTCTTTGGATATAGATATAAGCTCTGAAGCTTCCGCGGATGTAGGAACGAATGGTTTCTCTACCATGACATGTTTACCAGCTTGTAAAGCGGCTTTCGTGAAAGGGAAATGTGTTTCGGGGGTTGTGGATATGATAATGATATCGATTTCCGAATCTGCAAACATAGCATCTGCGGAGTTGTAGATTTTGGCTTCTGGATGATCTTGGGCGGCATTGTCGTTTGGTTTAGGTGTTCGTTGAACAATTGAGTGAAGGGTGAAGGATGGTGTAACAAGAATGAGCGGAATATGGAAGACCTTGGCTGACAAGCTACAAGCTTCAATTAGTACATGTTCGACGGCTTTCGAGGAATTATACAAACCCGTAGCCAATTACTCCAACATTGTATTTCTTATCTGCCATTTTGATTGAGATGAGGTATTGAAAATTGAAAAGTTTAGCAAAGAACAGAACTCTCAATGTTACGATATAGAGAATTTTGAATTATAGGAAAGTCAACCCCTCTTTATAACTTATTGCCCCTCACCCCGTCATGATGATTTCTCATTTATCCTGCGGAGGTGGAGAGCCAAGGGAGCTCTCAGAAAAAATACCGAAGTCACCCCGGTCGGACTTTCCTAAATTGATTCGCCGACACGTGATGATTGGCTCGTTTCGATGTTTTTTCTTAGAAAGGAAGAGGAACATACTCGTATAAGAAGTGGCCTTTTGTGAGGGAGGTATTTGGTTCTCTATGATCTTGTTGTATCAATGTGATCATCGAAGGAATCAAGAGGAAATTGTAAAGCCCTCACTAATTTCGGCAATTTCGGTGTCATAATATTAACCTGCAACAACTAGTATGTGAGCCACTGGAGGCATCACTACGTGTTCGTGGGTATGATTAGTCTCATTACCTTAGAATTGGATTTCCGGTGGAAATGTGTCCTACTCAAAGTTGAGTCCGAAGTCATAACTTTATGTTAGTCAATCCAGACCATACTTTTTAGAACATGACCTGAAAACCCGGAAATATCGAAACTCGATGAAAGCCCCTGGAATCCCATAAACTTCAACACATTATCGCCCAACTAGGCGATAGTAACCGATCTTGGGCCTCAAGCAAAGGAGAATGCGAGGCTTCCATACAGAATCTGCATTAATCCAGGTGCAGACTAGAATTTGAGGACATAATGGAAGCTTTCTAATCTCTGTGTACGGTGCTGTTGTGGTACTCAGAGATGTTACGATTGTGCACAAGGGAGCAAACACTGGAACAGATGATGAAGGCCTGGGTCTCATTGAGCAAAAATCGTTGTAGTTTATTCTTGTTTGCAAGCTTTATGATCGTCTACTCTACTTACCCTCTATCATATGCTGCGATCATTCAATCTAGCAGATTTGTCATGCCCTACCGATGAAATCGAGAATCTCAAAAACATTAGACCATGAGATCTAGCTTTAGGTAAATTTCACACGTGAGGCAACTTGTGAGCTAGGGATAACATAGAGGGAACTTTGGAGGTGTGGAAAAGGACAGAGGAAAGAATCAGAAGCATATGAGCGATAGTGTCGTAGTATTTGGTATTGAACTGATCTAGTTTGAAAGTTGTGGCTCCAGAAGTTCAGAACCCCAGCTTCCTCCATCTTCAGGCGCAACAGGCACGATGTTCCTAAATTTCTTCTTCCTGGATTTCTTCGCTATCAAGCTTCGCCACGTGGAGATGTTATTTATTGCTTCATCTTTTCTTGCCACGTATGTATGAGCCGGAGCCTCGTCCGCCTATCAGAACATTTAGTTATTACAGCTGAAAGTTGAGGGATCTATACTAAATCAACTCACTAGATTGTTCGCTTCTCCCTGATCGATTGCGTGGGATTCGACGTCGGCCTTCACACTTGAAACATTCGAGACGTGTAAGTCAGCTACAGAGGGCTCATGGGACTTTGGTGTCTGTATTACGGGGGTCGGAGGGTCTTCGAGAGTAACTTCTAAGGTAGTTTCGGATCAGAAAAATTCTGGCTCACATCGGATATTACGTACCTGAAGCATACCGACCCGCATGCCATTTGCAGGTCTTTAGGCCTTCCTCTAGAATATGTATCTTCTTTTCCAGCTGCTCTCTTTGTGTCTGGTTTTCCTGTGACTCAGCAGCAATTTGTGAAACAAGTTCGTTGGTCATCTGTGCTACTGCAAGTGGATTGAAGACATCCGCTAGCTTGTCCACGATTGATGCCTCTATGACCTGGACAGATACATTGTCCACAAAAGTCTTCATTGCCACCTGAAGAATTATTTAGCCAAATATCACGTTATTTTTATGTTTTGATATCTCACATTGTAAAACGCTTCCAAATGATCAAGAAGCTCAATGCTAGCACGCGTATCCATGTCTGGTATAGATCCTGACACCATAGAGCATATGATCGAGAGATCCTTCGGTCCAGTGCGAACTTGACTGTAGTTGTCTAAAGGGAACATTTTCTCCAAGACTTCTAAGAGCTTCTTTTGATTACGAGCATCAGAAATTTTTTGGGCGTTTTCAGTGAAGTAATGATTATAAGTTATGGAATGTCTATGCCGATCACGGAACAACCTGTCCAATTCATCAGTGGCTTTCTTGAGTAGCTTTTCCATTAATGGATCGACGTAAAGCATGAGCAACGCCATGTATGCCTCTGAATCCATGAGAGAAGAAAGTATGTCTTCTAAATGATCACGAGCTTTTGCCCAGATATCTTGAAGGTGGGTTTTGGAGATGTTTTCCCATGGTTTCGATTGCACTCTGAACAGATCTCCAATCAGCATCGGACTGAAAGTTCCTGGCAACTCTCTCCCTCTCGAAGAAACTAGCATATCCCGAACCCATGAGATAGCTTTAATACTTTTCCCTTCGAATCCAATACCCCTAAGATTGATATTTTGGCCGTCTATCCGCACCATTTCGGCAAATGCGAGGTTCAAATTTTGAACAACAGCTCGGAATCTGCGGGTCTTGAACTCTTCACTAGCAATATCTCCGAAAAACTTGTCCTCGTATATACCATCACATGAAGCTCTGCAGATGTTCGTGAAATGCTGGCTATGCTTAAAAAGATACAACCGTTGTTGTTCAGCATTTCCGCGGCGATCCCCGAGTTTTGTAAATGCTTGCTGTGACTCGTGCAGGATGTCTTGGATTTCGTGAATGAGAGCTGGCAGCTCCGACTTGATGTGGTCTAAGAGGACCCTGCTCAGACGCTCTCGTAATTTTGCAACCCCTAAAATTCCTCGAGGCAATGTTTTCCAAATTCCTTGGGAGAAAAACTCTTCCTCTATCCTGTCTCTCTCCACAGAGGTGACATGTTTCGTGTTAAAATCGCGGTTCCTCAGTACGTGCCAACCGAGTCTGAGTTGCGTTACTTCATTTGAAGCTAGCTTGACAAAGTCTTTTTCGCTCTCGGAGTCCTCAAATAGAGTATCAGGCTTCGTGATTAAGCCCATAGTGCGCCTGCCGTGTGGATCCACTGCTTTGACTTGCTTTAGTACTGCTTGGAGAGCCCGATCGTTCAGCGCAGAGACAACTGCCAATATGATTGTTCTTGGACGGCGCATATATGAGTAAACAAGTTCAGATACCACTTCCTCCACATTTTCGTCATCCTCGTCATCATTCTTGGCGTGAATCAAGCCAGGTAAATCAACGACTGTTAGATGAGGCCTTGTCGGGCCAGATATTTCGATGCGAAGTATGTCTGAAGAAAATCCGCTTCCAGGCTTGTCAAGACCTAGAGCAATCTTGGCAGATTTTATCAATTCCGGCAACTTGTCAAAAGAATGAAGTGTGTACTGAAAGCCGGCGAGTTCTTGGCTCTCTTTCTGGGACCTCTTTTGGCTAGGAACAATATTCACCACGACTGACTCCACGGAACTCTTGCGAAGAACAAGCTCAGTAGCAAAGCGAGTACACAAGGTATCTTTGCGGGGAAATGGGATTCCCGAAATGGCCTCTAGGCAGGAGCTTTTCCCACTAGATTGATCTCCACAAACGGCAATCTGTGGCAAGGAGACATGATCACTAATGCCAGAACGGCGAAGCGTGTCGATTTCATTGAGTAGACTCAGTTGCTCTTCTGATCTGAGAGCGGTGAGCTTACTGCTTTCGAAAGTACCCATTCTTTAAGATGTCGTGCGTTGGAAAGCATCAGGAGAATAAAATGAACTGAAGTTCAATCAACATTATGCGTAACCAACGCATCATGCATCCAGCCGCCACCTGCGCTTCGAAAATGTTTGATTGGATATCCCAAGATCCCTACCTTGTATTCTGATTGTGTAGGATTTGGATCAGATAGGAAGGTCTCTATCCCGACAGTGCTCGCTTAAGCCACACACAGAGTGTTACATGCGAATCAAGCCAGCTTTCGTAGTCCTCAAGCTGCTTAGCAATTTTCTGGATTGGACGCACCGAGGTTCTTGAAGAAGCTCCAGGTCAGCCATCTGTGGCAGCCAATGAAATAGAGTGCGCATTTTTGCATGGCCATTGGACCAACGATTGGATCTACCATTTGCAGATACTTGTAACTTGAACTTGTCTCGAACGGTGAAATAATTATATGAAGATCAATCAATGTTGGAGTATTGAACCACTAGAAGAAAGGTTCGTAGAATCAATTGTATTGATGCAGGTTATATGAAAGAGGAAAGCTCTCCATATGCAATTGTGCTTAGTCAGCTACCGTAATGACCTGGTGGACGACATTCAACAATTAATCTACGAATTTGAAGTATCAAGATGATATTCTGATTCTATTCCATGTATAGTTGTACTTGATATTTATAAGGGCGATTTGTGTTTGTCCATATTGTGGAGCTGGTGAGCAAGAACAAATCAGCAGGTTAGTAGTGAAATGAATTTTTCACCGACAGAGTAGATTTCTACAGAGTTCATGTCTTATGGGAGTTCACGAGAGCAAACAAAGCTCTCAATAAGAAAATGGTTTACATGTTATTATTATTCTGATTATGTATCGTACATTATCTATCATCTTCGTTTGAGAAACACCCCTTCATATGTGACTAACTGGCGCGAGCCATACGTACTTCTTGATACTCCCGTACCATGTGTCCAAAATATGTACGATGACTGACTAGCAGAGTCTTAGATGCCATACGCCATACGCCCAGGGTCAAATGGAAGTACAGATTGAGATGAAGAAATGATTCAGCAGTCCCAGGAAGACCCCCGACAACATTCCCCCCAAAAAGTATCCTATGAAAAACATAGTTTAAAGGAAAGATTTAGTACAAGATCTTAAACGCCGATTCAGAAATAAGCAACTATCAGAGCATCTTTATGTCGTAAAATATGGCTGGCAAAGGCCAAGCAAGCACATTAGCACAAACTAGTACCTTGAGTATCTGTTTCTTCCAAATCCATAACCCGAAGAATATGATCCGCCATAGCCGCCATAACCACCATAACCATATCCGTTTTTTCTGTAACTAGAGGACTTGGAAACTTTGTAGTTAGACGATTTGGTTGTAGATGAGCGCTTGCTTGTTTTCTTGACTTCAGTGGGAGGAGCTTTGTAATTGCCACCTGCCTTTTCGGCTTTTTTTCTCGCCAAATCCCTAACAAAGCGCTCTTTTACCCACTTAGCTTTGTTGACAGTGGTCTTTCTCTCTTCAATGGGCTTTGTAGACCATGCTGCTTGGAGAGCGATAGGGCTTGAGATAACGCTCTTGAAAGATTCAACATCCAATCCGATATCGATGATCCATAATCCACGTTTCTTGGAGTAGCCAACAGGGTCATTCTTAAACTCCTTGTCTTTTTCTTTAATAAAGCCATATGTATACTCAAACTCTGCCCAGGATTCAATAACTGGATTGCTATCTTCTTTGATAGATTTCGCCATCTCAAGAACTCTATTGCGGTCAACCTCAGTCATTTCACTCCAGGCAATTTCCATTCCTTGCATATTGCCTTCATGGAGCTGTGCAGTTTTGTAGGAGAATGGTATAACATCAAGGCTAAGCTTTTGAAGCCATTCGCGGCGTTTTTCACTATATGCTGTGTGTGTCGTGAAAGCACTTACTGGGTAGATCTCATAATCTTTCTCCAGAGTCTCCCACGAAAGAGCTGGCAGATTGGGCTTAGCATTGACATACTTTGCTTTAGCTTCGATAGCTCTTCGCTCAACACTAGGCTTCTGATCATAGAGATGGTTCAATGCTTGTAGTTCTCGTGTACTCTGCGCTAGAGGTAGATATCGGGGATCATCGAAGCCAAGTGCTTCAAGCCAAGCCAAGCGTTTCGGAACAAGGTCATAATATGCCAAATTCTTTCCCTGGGGAGTATTGAAATAATTTTGCTCCAATTCGTAGAACGACAGAGGTGTTGGGCCGACAAGATCGATTGGAACAGGAGTTCGCAGAGCGAAAGGTGCTAATCGAAGTGGCACCGCGTGCGTGAGTTGATAGGGTGGCTTTAATTGAACAGCTTTCTGTTCAATGTCTCGGCGCTCTTCTGGAGACTTCAAAGCCCAATGAATTTCGACTTTGTCTCTTTGTGACTCATTAGTAAACACAAAGTTGTATGGCGAAACATCAATACCCAACTTTGCCAACCATCTTCTGCGTGCAAGTTTTGCATTCTCATCCTGAAAGTTTTGGCCATTTGGATACATTTGTTCTAGCTGATAGAACGTTAAGTAGGGAGCATAGACCAAGGGCTTTTGGGCAACCTTAACGGACGATGGTGGTGACATTTGGTTATTTGAAATGTTTGCCAATGGCTGACGTGGAGTAGGAGTTGCAGGTGGACAAGACTTTTGCGACTGCGACATTGGACGATAGCCTTGTTGGAAGCTTGAAGCCGGTGGAGTCATGCCATAGGCTTGAGTGGAAGTGGAAGGAGACATGTGATTTTGACTGTGCGCACCAGGCTGAGATTGCGGCTGAGAATTAGGGAAGGACGTTTGAGACATTGGCAAGTCATAGTTTGTGTCCAAGTCTATATCATCATCATCACTGAAATCATTCTCGCTGAACGTAACAGCATTATGGCTACTGTCTCGAAGGGACTGTGCATAATTATTCTTTGGGAAAGCGGATTGCGAACTCTGGCTCTGTGCAGAGGCATGACTTTTCTCTTTGTCGAGCATTGTGTGACCTGCGGCTGTGAGAGTGAAGCCTGGTATGTTCTTAAGATTATCCACAGTTTGAAGCAGATTGTCAAGCTTCAGGTTGACAGCTCCATTTTGCGATGGCCTAAAATTACGTTAGTTATATAATCATAGTCAAGGACAACCAGCGAAATTTGGGTTTGTCCACGCGCCTTCTTCCGTCCAATGAAAGCTCCCAACGGCAGTCATCAACCAAAGAGGTGACGGCAACATGAAAATTGAAAAGATCCAAAGTTATTAATAGTACTCACGCAGTAGAGGCTACATTTGATTTAACCCTTTTATTAACCACCTCCTCGATGGAAACATGACGGGCATCTGATTGTGTCAAACGTTGCACTAAAGCAGCTTTCAAGCCATCAGTCCGAAGTTGACGAGCTTTGAGAACCTCCTTCAATTCTACCACTCGATATTTTGCGTAATCGACCATCATGTCGTCGGTCGAATGTGATTGACTGGAGATGTGGTACACTTCGTACTGTGAATTCATCGACTTATGTCAATTCCAAGTGATGTGTGCACCAAGTTTTCAAACTTCAAAGGAGTGAGAAGTTTAAAATGATGTCGTGGCAGGGTAGGTAAACAAGCTCGAAACTATTTACGCGTTTGTTTGGTCACTTAGATTGTTGAAATGAGCAATAACGCGACGGCCATTATCTAGTGAATTGGAGTGGGCTGTTTTGGTATATCATCCGATTGAAATGGGATCTAGCTAAAGACGTAAGTTCATTTCGAGCTTCAACCCATATCTTTTTCCATCTACACAATCTATTCCATGTACGTTTTCTTTTTACACAAATGTGGACTGACTTGCGCTCCTACTTTCCTTGTGAGAAAGCAACATGAGGTAGAATAGATCCAGTTGATGACGCTGGAGAGACCGATGCGAGGGAGCAGCGAATATCCTTTCTCGACGAAGTCATAAACACATCGTTCGTTGCACCGATATGTAGACCTTGCTTTCGATCCTCAGGGTAGAAGTAAACAGCTGTTGCAGGATAAAGAAGATGATAAAGGAGAACTCCAATGAATAACTCATGACAGTGCAAATGAAATAATGCCATGAGAATTGGCTAAAAGGACCTTATCCGTGTTCCGTTCCTTTTTTGAAAAGTTCCCAAATATTCCATTTCTATGTACCCGTTCGCCCCATCCATCTATCCATTACCATGATCCCAAATTCCTAGTCTTACAGCCAATGTACTCCACCACTCCGAGCCCGCCTGATAACCTATTTACCATCCTTGCTCCCCACTCTGCGCTCCATCTTCATGCTCTACTTTCATAGCATCGTGTAGTCAGATTCCATTTCTAATTTCCGCTCTTGGTACCTCTCCCTCCTCCTTCTTAACCACCATTCTCTTCCCGTTCGGGAATCTCAATTCTCCCGCCCCATTGCTCGCAGACACAAATCCATAAAGCCATCTTGCCACAACCCATGAACTAACAGCCCATACCCACACCAGAATCCCCAATCCACAGGTAACGAAGAGAGTTGGCACAAGTAAGAGCAAAGCAATTCCGATCCAGAAGAAAGAGAAGAGGATAGCAGATATGAAGGAAAACGCGAGGACCGAGATGGTGAATGTTGTAAAGAGGAAGAGAGGCACGAGAGAGATGCTCAGGGTTGCGAGGAGGAATGTCTATCAAGTGCGGTTAGTGAGGTTGTGGGGAGACGGGAGATATGATATGAAAGTGGGATCTGATTGGCATGGGTATCGATGGAGGTTGAGATAAGAGTTAATTGTATGTATGTTGGCAAATGAAGAGTGGGAAAAGAGTGGGAAAAGAGTGGATTCAGCTGCAGAATCCATGGAGAATTCGCCATAGATTGAACCAGCCGATTCTTCGAATCCCTCAGATGTGACAGGAACAGAAATATACATACAGCAATAAGAGGTTGTTCCTGAAAGAACTTAGAGACATTCCCATAGAACTGGGATCTCTGTTCAGGGGTTACAGCGCGATCAACCATCCTTTGAACGCGTGAAATTGTACCGGCGACAACCATTTTCGTAATTTTACGTGTAAAATTGATCGTTGAATGTAGAGTATGAGTTTAGTATTGATAGAACCAAAGGAATCGAATGTTGAGTGTCTGTCGTTAGAAGCTCAGCGTGTAGTGCTGTACAAGATGAACATTGGAATGGATGATGACGTAATCATGACGGCCTCCTAATTGATGGAATTGTCAAAGCTTCAAGACATCCCTGAGTCGGTATCAAATTCAAAGTTTCTCATGATATTATCAAGCTGAAACATATTCTCGTGGCAGTACTCGGAGAAGTTACAGTGCAAAGCCGCGCTGTTGTACCTCTATAAATGCTATGGTGACGACATTTTGACCAAGCGGGATTACAAGGGCCAGTGCCTACTATCTCGAAGCAAATGCGCAGCAAACAGAGTAGCTTCTAGCACTAGTCATACAAATAGCTCTATCCGATCATGTTCGATATTGTAATTAGCGTCACAGACAGGTCCAGCGAATTCTGTTGGGTTGGGAAGGAAGAATTGATGGTTTCTATCTCCTCAGAGATCTATCTAGCTCTTCTAGAGGATAATGGAATCATACATATTAAGACAAGAAGCGACCAGCACATTGATTCTCGTCCAAGCCTCAAACTCTTTGCTGTTAGTGATGGAACTCGATGTAAATGTATCAGCTCCTTGGTTATGCAGTCAGTTGGTTCCCTTGTGAAATAACGGTTACTTGCATGATACCCGACCCCATGGAAACCTTTCGTTCTTTGGTAGAAAGTGATACATCAACTCCGAAACCCTTAACCATAAAGAATTCATCTCAGTCAGATTATGATTGATTATTAAATACATAGCGATTCACGTCTTTTGAGGACTATGGTATCTGAACTAAGCAAGTAGTAACATTTTCCTTTTCGAAAACTTACACTAATGTTAGAAGATCACATCTCAGAAAATTGATTTGAAAGGCAACAGTCAGGTTCATTCAGAATGTCAGCTACCGTGAATTCCAATTCACGCACGAAGCACCGTATAACTCCGGCAGCGGGCGGCCCTATCACCCTTCAAGTGGGAGAACGGCGATTCATCACCACAAAGAATACGATGACAGGAGAAAGCCATTTCTTCGCGGCACTAATGTCAGGGCGCTGGGATAGTAACAAGCAAGCAGATGGCTCTTATTTCATTGATGCGGATCCCGACCTCTTCGAACATATCCTGCGGTACCTTCGACGAAGTGTCCTTCCTATTTTCTACCATCCCGAAAAAGGTCACGACCACGTTCTATATCTCGCACTTCTGGGAGAAGCGAGATATTTCCAGATTACACGATTAGAGAATTGGTTAAAGAACAAGAGATATCTTCATGCAGTACGTGTTCACTGTTCTATAGAGGAGTTGGACGATTTCTAGTCCGAAACTCAATGGACAGATGAGAATGTAGTGTATCATCCGCGTTGGGATACAGAAGAAGTTTATATATGTCCACGAGAAATTGATGTCCACAAGGGTAGCGAAAGTGCGTGTAGAAGGCAGTGTGAGAATGTACGTGGTGATTCGGGGTACAAATACGAGGATGAGCCAATTTTGAAGACGCTGGTGATTCGAAAAAAACTTGTTGTCGATCAGGAGGCTTGTCTGGAGGGATTGGATGAAAATTGATTAGACTAAAGAAAAAATGAGGACTGGAAGCACAATCGCAACGACAGGACTGCTCAATGCCTAGATAATCATATATCTTCAAAGAGCCGAATTGGAAGGTGATAGTCCAACAAATAACTTCTGGCGGTGATCCTAGCGATTCTGTACTGTTCAAGTATTTTCCAGGGTGGTACGTAATTGCCAGAAACATGCTTTGAAGTCAAATGTTCATACTATAAATCCACTTTAATTGTTGATGAGGTTTAACAGAGAAGTCGAAAATTGTGGATAAGCACCCAAGGTCAACAGCCAGGCTCCGAGTTCCTAATCACCCAAGCTCAACTTCCGAAAATCAAATTTAATAACTCAATCATTCATCCGACAAAATCATCTCTGCTTTAATCAGATCCCAGCAAAATAGCATACATGATAAGACGAGCCACATCTTGATCCTTGCACTCTCAAAGTGCCTTACAGTAGTACATATACATAACCCAGATATCAGACATTATCTTCTCCAATTGCCGGGGCGGAATTCTTGAATTTGTCTCCGCAAAGGTAGAACACCCGCGATTCATCATTTGGGGCTGCTTGCTCCTTGTTATCCGAATTTTTGGGTTGTGATTCAATCGTGTCTTTGGCGTTTGACGCAGAACACCGCCGATATACATTTGTCACCATCTCCCTGTACCTCTCTCCCAGCTTTTCCTTAGCTGAGCCGACAAGCAAGTAACGGGAGAGTCGCTGCCATTTTTCCGGCTTTTTTCTATATCCATACCATGCCGCCTTAAATAAAACAATAGGAAAGAATAAGAAGAAGGGAAATATCGTGAGTATTGGCCTCGGTGCTTTGAGTGCCAAGCAAAGGAAGAACAAAGTCAGCGCAATTGATATCGGAACTATAACATAACTATCAGCATTGGTATAAGATAAGATTGGGGGCAAGAATGGGCCAACGAACACATGAACTCGAACTGTTCTCCAATGCCCATGACGGAGTTTGACGATCCAGTAAACTCCACCGCATTCATACCGAATATACTGCTCATGAAAGATAACGGAAGGAAAATAATGGTGATAATGGTGAATATCATGATAGATCGACCTTGATGCACACTTTCATCCGCGAGGTCTAGTGAAGCGGTGGCTTCTATGATACTAGCTTGTTGTTGTTTTAGTGTGAGTAGGTCTCTTAATTGATCGGAAATTTCACGAGCACTATCCTCGAGCTGTTTCAATTCGCTCTGATGATTAGATATAGTTTCAACCAGATCCAAGGATCGATTGATAGTATGTTTTAGAATGACTTTGTTGAAATTTTTGGGAGTATCCTTAGCCGGCGAGTCGTTGGTTATGCCATTTGAATCCGAGAGATTCTTCTTTTGCAGTTCTTTTAACATAAGACTCAAGAGGCCAGCCATTTCTTGCATTGGCTCCACCTGTCCATTCATTGTCTGTAGGGCTTTTGAGAAGACTTGCGTAACTTGTAATCTAAATAATGGTAAGCCCAGCAGGTGAATTAAAGGGATAATAATGGAAGGAGAAGAAAAATGTTTCATCAAAATGAAGAGTACCAGTGGGGGGACCACTCACTGTTGCAAATTGATACGCGAAATCATTTTCAATTCTTCGATGATATCATGGGCTTCTCGTAGCAAAACCCCTTCTGGATTAATATTGTGATAGAGTCGTGCCTTTTCTGGGCTGATTTTTAGTCTGTGGCCACTCAGTTGCTCAACATGACCCCAGAATAACTCGAATGCGTTCGTTTTCATTTCGGACTATTATTTATCAGCTGATATTGCATATGATATGTCAATGCGTCTACACTCACAACATAACCAATAGCATTGGAAAATATATCCAAAACCTCGGGGCGTTTATCAGTAGGCTTTGTGCGATCGAAAAATACTGTCGAACACTCATTTAGGATTAAAAGAGCTAGATCATAGACTGAATTGATCTGGCCTGGACGGATCTTTTCCAGTCGGTCTCTGATACATTTATGCACACCAGAGGAGTCAGGCTTATTACGACCCAGCCTTCTTGGAAAGCTAGTAATGATGGTATCTATGTACGTGTCAGTAATGTGATCCAGTAAAAAAAAAGTGCTGTCTCCAAAAGGCAACCCACGTTCGTCAAGAATATACATCCATAGCTGATCGACCATCACTACGCGGGTACTCCCATTAATTTTCCTCCGCTCATTTGTACCACGAGAAACAACCTGATCCTTGTCCCGAGAATCTGTATTTTCAAGCTTGAAGTAGTAGGACTGATCAAGCGTACGGCGTGGATGCAAAGGCGGTGTTTCATGCAAATGGCTGCGTAATAATTTGATATCCGGTTCAAGATCCATTGCCTCGTAGACTTTCGCAGCTTGCATCAAGTAACAACCACAGGGATTTGTGACCTTTCCCGGAACGTTTTGATTTGAACCACTCTTAGAACTGGTTCGAAAGAAACGGCTGAACCCAGTTATCCGCTTCGATTCACTAGAAGGGGCAGGGCCATCAAAACTCGTATGCTCCTTGACCTCGGGCTGTTGTAAGAAGGCATATTTCTTCCTAGTACTTTCGACAATCCCTGCAAGTTTGTTTTTGTTAAGTATGTGGTGACGAGGCTGTTTTGCTTGATACTCAGATGTGAGTTCTTTCGCAATTTTGGTCATGTGAGCTCTTTTTCGATCCATCTCCCAGTGAAGGTAAGGCATCTAGAAAGTTTGTCAGCTGCCAAACCGAATACATTTGAACTTGATCTTACAAAAAGGACTATATTATTATTGCTGCTCTTTCTAGGAGTATAGTGATATTCGGCAAGAATGGCATCCATCTCTGTATCTATTTCTGTCAACAAAAATAACATTTATCATGAAGAGGTGACTTGCCTTGAGGAATAAATTTGCAATGCGAGCGCATGTGCCGAGCATGAAGGGGGTCGTTTAAAGCGCCATGCTGCTGCCCTACCCACAGTTCCCTAGAAAGAACTTTTGATGTCTGTGGTCGATGGTCTTTGCTTTCATTGTAATGCCTTTGTATTGCTTTCTTCAGTTTCACATTAGCTTCATGTCAAGGCATCCGAGATTTATAAACTTACTTCGATCCATTTCATATTATTAGCAGGGAAATGAAAGTAGCGAATGCTTTCGGTATTTTCCTTTACCCATGGATCTTCGTCGCCGTTAGGCTCGAGTACATCCGAAACGGAATACCTTTCCATCTGATACTGGTCAAAAGATGTGATCTTGGCCGAGTTTTCTGATTGCCCCTTCTTTAAGGTAATTTTCGAGACGCTGAACCCATAACCAGAGTCATCCAGAACATCTTTTTTTACTTCGGGAATCGAATCACCAGGAGGACTCCACTTTTCTACCACTTTCAGGATCCTATCTTTGTTTTGCGCTCCAAGTATCTCTTGGCCCTTTTCCAAAAGGTCTTTTCTAACCTGTGCAGCCTTCGTTGGTGCGTTTCTGAAAGCTCCGAATTCTCGCTTCAATTTTGCTTGCTCATTTTTCAGTTTCGTTATCCAAAGTGCATTATCCTTCGAGTTCGCCTCACAAGAGGTGATAGCATTTATCTTCCAGGCTACCTTGAGCTCTTTCAACTTCTCAATGTCAGTAACATTCCTCTGTTTCCCGACAAATACTGCTCGTAATTCCGCAATTCGATCTAGTTCTTGCTTGATCTTAAGCTCATACTTTTTTGGTAGTCCCTTCCTGAAATCATCTGGAAGACCCGCTTCAAAATCGCCTAATTGTCCGGTTTCGATATCACCACGTCTGTCATATCGGCAACGCAGGTATAAAGAAACGTAATCGCCTTTATCAAGGAGCTCCTGCGGAGTTGAATCATCATAAAAGTCTTTTTTAATAGTAGAAGTGCCATTAGCGCCGTCTTGATTTGCTGAGATTGTGTGAGCCATGGGAACGATGCGGTATTTCTTCTGTGGAGGATTTCAGAAGTACTCGACAAGTTATGGGAAAGGTCAGCAAGTTTAAAGCCTGTAGCTCATTGAGCCGCATCAAGAGTGTACTTGCTCCTCAGCCCCACCCCCCAAAATCCCCCAATTTGTAAAGTATTTGCGCGATCAGCGCCAAAAGAGAATCCCAGCAACATGTTGGATTTTCAATCGACCAAATCATAAAGCACTGGGGAGTATAACATTCCTCGATTAACAAATGAGGCGAGAGCTCTAAGGATTTGTGGCAACTACATGCATGCGAACCAAAAAGGATATACAGCTTGAGGTAGCAAGGTTACATTGTATAATAATCCCTGCTTTTTCTTACCACTGAACGAGTTGGCCTTTCCGCATCATCCATGTGATGACCTCATTTGTGCATGTAGATAAGAAAAAAAATGAGTCCAGAGCGATAGAGTTTGCGATGAAGCTGAAACTTGACCTGGACAACTTGACCTCCAAACTCATTTGACACTAGTCTCCGAAGTTGAAGAACCGGAAATAAAATAGTGAAGCGAATTAATCCCCCACGAATTCAACTACCATTAATATGTACAACATGCGCCAAGAAGGAAAGGCTGAAAGTATACCCCGATATGAGCAATTACACTGGCCCAACAATTTTGTATCATGGGCAATCTGCAGGATTGCAACCATTGTCGATCTTGAACAGTTGTTCGTATTTATGTATTTAGGCTACAATCTGTTTCATCATGCATCTTGAATTATTTTATCTATCCAGTCTTTCACTTTCGCTGCCATTGTTTCGCTGTGATCTACGTTTATATCCAATTAGCGAATGTTCCCCAGCCGTTCACCCCCCCCATAAATTAGTTCTAGACCGAGACCAAGTACTCACTGATGCAGAATCCATGATCGATCCCCTCTTTGTCAATCATCATGATAGGTTTGTTAGTTTCCTTGATTGAAAATGAGGAGGTGGAAGAGGCTGATGGCACAGGAGAACCTCGTGCAGCAATGAGTGCATCGCGTGTATGAGATGCTACCCAGTGATCCTGTTTTCTCTCAGCATAGATTCACGAGTATCAGACTAAAGCATACATTTTCCCCAAAGTAAAAAATGAGCTTAGGTGGAGAAGATTGAGACGACTCGGAATGCTCAACACCCCAGATCTCCGAATCCCATTTGTCATCCGTGATGGTGTTCATTTCGTCACGTGCAAGATGTCTGAAGACTTCATCAGTGTTGTCATGACCCAGAGGCGAATGAACATACAGTGCTTGCAAAATACCATTTTTACTTCTCAAAAAGCTCGTGGTGACTTTCGCTGCCTCCTCTGGCATTCCCGTGATCTTCTTCACGAGAAAATCCAAAACAACATTCGGAGCACAATAAAGAAGCATTTTAGCCGTAGAAGATGCCAAGACAGGAAAGTTCGGAATCGACATCAGAGGCGTAAGCTTTGCACCGGAAGGGGAGTGAGAAATGTGAGTAACTGTTGGGAACAGAAGAATGCCTGACAAAACTGCAGATATTGAAGAAACTGCAGCCGGTGCAATAAGCTTGGAAAGAGTTTCTAGAAGGATATAGGATCCAACCTAGAAATTTAGAACAAACTTTCCATGGAAGTCTGGGAAACTCACTGAATGCCCTATCAAGATCACGTTTTTGTATTGTGTGGGTGAACCATTTATCTGCTCTACTAGGCATTCATGAACAAGATCTGTTTGTTGTTCCAATGAGTATGGATTTTGATTGGGAGAATAAGAGTGGGCATCGTCCGTCTCGAAACCAGCCAACGATTGGCCAAATATATGGTAGGTATCCGAATTCTTGGTGGGCGAGGAAGACAGGAGATCGTTGAGGAGCGAAAGAAAGGTCGAGCTACGTAAGTGTCAATGAAGGCATATATACATATCGAGAAATACTAATACTAGTAGCCTATCAATCCTGGGTTGCCTGTGATGAAGAATATCAGATGATAGGTAGCGTCGGGAGAGTCTGAAACGGGACGGTATGAAATTTGTTGAGGCATCTTGTTCGAACTTTTATTGATATATAGAACAGCAATTTCAAACGAGTGAATTCTAAAGTTTATTATGTCTGAGAGGATAGAAGCGACCCGAAGTGAGTATCCCTTGATCTAGGTATACATGTTCCAAGGTAAGGTATGATATGGACTTTGGAGATTTAGGTACGCAAATTACGGTGGCCGAAACAAACATGCGGCGAGGTTGAAAGTCACAGAACAGGCCACCGTAGTTTCCACGTGAACACCTAGATGATATGTTTGGATGATTGGGTATAAATAAAACATCATCGATCCCAAAATCTCTTAAGAAGCCCATCAAATATCAATACAACAAGCTTTCCCTCGCAAAATACTCTTTGACCGCCTCACCCTCCCCAGTTTTCCTTTCCTCATCACCCAACTTCACCACGCACTTCTCTCCATCCATATATTTGTTCCACGTTCTTAAATTTTCATTTTTGTAACTATATTTCAAAGTCCCCGTCAAAGTCATGAGTCTATACCACTCCCCATCATCACCCGAACCAGACTCTCGAGATAAGACTCTACAAGGTAATCTGACACTTAGCACATGATTGATAGCCTTTTGATTGATTCGCTCCATCGGAATATGGTAATCGACGTCCAAACATAAAAATGCCATTTCTCCAACATCAAATCCTTTGTGATGAGTGGGTTGGGGAAATGCAAGATCGTTCAGAACAACTTGCGTCCATTCCACTTTATCTACTGGTTTGCTTGTCATTGTAGGATATTGGAGATTATCGTCTTGATCTCGAATACAACCCCAAGTGATTTCCTTTCCCGAAATATCTCCTTCATCAGACGGAGGATGACATGATGCGCTAATAGAGATTGACGTGGTGTCCCCCCTCAAGAAAGGATGCAACCTCCGTGTTCCGCTCAAACCAGCTTCTGAAAAAGCTGCGTAACACCACAAGCTTGCATTGAGAACCAGAGGAATATCGATTTCGATTGTAGAAGAGCCGATCCCATTGCTTGGAGAATTGACAATAGAGTAGACGTACACGGCTGGTATTGAAGGCTCGTTATGATTCAAGGGAACGACGCTTGTAGCGCTCATGAATATAATAAGAGAAGCCCAGAAATGCAGGATAATGGAACGGATTTGGATGAGGATAAACTCGCGCTTCGTGAAAGTGAGGAATGGAGTAGAAGATTGAGAGGTATCTGGCCAGGGAGAGGTTACGCTTAGTGCTGATGAGGAGGATGTGTAAGAGAGTAAAGAGGCGCGGGACTCGGACATGTTGCGATACAGAAGATACATGGAGTCCTGTAGCCAAAAGACCACTTGAAGTATATTGGAATAAAATAGTACCTAATGATTGTGTCAGTGGTGATGACAGACTCCACAAGTATGTGTGATATCTACCTCGACTATTCACATAGTGTCCTCCGATGATTTGGGAGTTGAAAATTGTTCGCGCCATTGTGGGACCGTGGCCGTTGTCGTTGCAGCGGTTACTATTGCGAGTGTCCAGCTATAAGAGTAAAGCCTTCTAGACCACCCAGAACCTTTACCATTTGGTATCCAAGCTTGTGATATCACTTAATTCTCGTCGTTAGCGTGTATATTACGAATCGTTAGTCTTCTAATTTGTTTCCGTGTTTTCATCATGTGTGCCCAATCCAGAAAGGCTATCAGGAGTTCGAACGATCTTTTGCAGTATCCTTTCGACAAAGTCGGCTTTCGAACATCGCCTAAGAAGGAAATTTTAGTGGGCCATGATTGTGCCCATGCTTGATTACACAATGCGAAGTTGGTGGAGTTTTCGGGATGTTCGAGATAAAAAGCCATAGCGTCTCCAACGTTGAATATCGGTTCCGTCTTGAAATGGAAGAACAAATAGACCGTAGCGGCAGTCATTAAGGACGCCTTAGCTATAACAGCATATCAAAGAATTCGCAGTGCGATAGAACCAAATTGGAGCTTACATTTTGAGGGCGGCTCTTGGTACAACAAGCAGTATTCTGCCTGTGGTTCAATATCGTTTCGAGGAGTTCCAACGGTGTATCCAGAGCATAATTAATATGCAAGATTGTCGCCGTTTGCCTCTGGTTTTATCAGAGGTAATGTGCCGTTTGAATACAGATAGCCTGGCGTGGCATCCAAGAAGTCATTGGGACAGAGCTGTAAAGACCCTTGTGTGCCTTTTGGTGTAAATCCGGGCATGGAACCAATTGCAAGGATACCACCAGTCACATTGGACGGTGGTGGGTAATTTGATACTATGACGAGTGTGGTGAACGTACCAACATTCGCATTCTGTGATCAGATGTGCATAACGGCGCGGAAGTAAAGAAATTTAGAGCCAGATTGGGTTCAGTTCCCGCGCGCTAAAGTGTCAAACATGGATCAAGGAGATGCCGAATGTCCATAATCAGCAAACCGCTATGTATTTGAGATAGAATTAGGACCATCAATCCCTTCGACGACCAGCATCCAATCATTTTTCGATTCTAGAGATAGGGCAGAAACCTGAAACAGAACATTGAGAGTTGCAATTGAGATTCTATAAAGGAAAGAGCGCAGGGTTACAGAAGTTGCTTCAGATGCAGTGTTCCGAGTGTTGGGCCTTGTATTAGACACCGAGGACGCGTCACTTCCCTGTCAACGGACTATACCGCAATCGTGGTATCTCATCAAGGAGTCAATGGCATACAACACACGGATTCCTGATGACAGCACATTGAAAGCGATACCCGCTGCAATACTGCAAGCTTCCATTTCGGGCTTCGCGGTTCTTCCAAAGAGTATGTAGGACAGAGAGCTGGAATTGTGACTCATGGTGGTTGCAAATGCTACTTCTGATCGCGGACTTGTCAGATCAACAGCCTTGTCTATTTGTTGCTAGAAAGAGTTTAATGCGTACAGCGCTGTTGTATTGCAGTGTTTTGAGCTCTCCCCTCGAACTTTGCTTTGAAGGGGTTGGAGCTGGATATCGGAAATTCTCCAGTAGAACAGCTCACCAGAATAAGAGAGAATTCATCGTAATCCCTTTCTCTCTCTCTCGCAATGACCTGTCAGCATGGGGGCTGCACAAGGGTCTTTTTCAAAGAGGATGGATTCTCCGACTTGAGCCAAAAATCTTAAGCCACCTGCACACCCAAAAATGGCTTTTTACGATTCACGATGATGTAAGATCTCACAGCATCGCTCATCATTCAAAATTCCAACCGTAAGTATTAAAATTAATCACAGTGAGAGTTATTTCCCTGTCCACATGACTTCCAGGATGGAAGTAAGGGAATCTCCTAACTTCACAGCATTCTTAATCTCGAACCGCTCATCTGCCTCCCGAAAAAGCTCTCTCCAATCTTCAATAGACTTCTCCCGAGAGCCAAAATATGAAAGCATATTCAAATTCATCGTTCTTTATCACTCTTCATCAGTAAAACCATTTGGGGAATGGAGAACTAAACTCACCGAAGTCTTCTCTCTTCATGCCATGGAAGCTCTCCTGACTCCACCAACAGTGGCTCCACGATAAGTAACCTCGATCCCTTTTTCAGTGCCGGTATTTGATTTCTTAAGATTTTGATACAATAATGATCCGTCCAGTTATGGAATATAGCACGGAAGAATATCACATCTATATTCCGAACAGTCTGTGGAGTCAACATGTCATACGCCATGAAGTTTATTCGATCTGAGATCTCAGCTGGTACGTATGTAGGCCCTTCTGCGATTGCCCCTGCGAAGTCCTGTACAATGAAATTCAAGTCGGGGAACTTTTTCGCTAGGCTAATGCTGATAGGTCCATACCCTCCGCCAACATCAACTATGGTTGCGGACTCAAGACTCTTCCAGTCATAGCGTTCACATAACAAAGAAAGGTCATTCCTGGAAGTGAATGCGCACATCGCGTTGGCAAAACGCTTCCCTCGAGAGGGATGAGCACTCAATTCTTCGTAAAGACCTTTGTTGGTTCGATGACCAATGCTGTATCCCTAAAACACCAACTATGTGAGCATATTGCATACCACAGAAAGTATCTTCAAATTTCTGATAGTATATATCAAAAATGAAAGGGTTGGTGTCCTCACAGTTTGGTTGGGCTCTTTTGCATACCCAAATTTTTGCACCGCCTCGACCGTCTATAATACGATTAGTGTCGGAGATATGAAGCGTCACCCAGAAAACAAATTACATGTGCAGCAGCCTGGAATCGTTCCTCGGTGACAATTCCAACATAATCCGTTAACAAAGGGTCGGATGCTAGAAGTTTGGACGCTGCTGTATGGGCTACTACTCCCGGCCGAACCTCTTTGAAGATGTGATTCGTCATCGCATATCCCAAGATTCTGCGAGTATCAATCAAGTTCAAGCCGCACTTTTCAGAGATCTGTTCATAGGTCGCTTCGCCGTTTATTGGGAAAGTATTGACCATATCATATGCATATATGAATTGCAGGCTCATACTATCCATTGCCTAAACAATCACGTTTAGCTTAGTTGACAATTTCCATAGAATTCTCAATCTTACGAACCGATGTGCCCATCAAAGCTGCTGTAGGTCCTAACATTAGATGATGAAGCTCCATGGTTGCCTTCAAAACCTCCGCATATGCCGCAGCAACCTCTTTTTCATGAGATGGAATGATTATGCGAGAAGGGCCAGAGATATCAAAGGATGGCATCGGAAGCTTGTTTTTCAAGAAGTATTCATTGACAATAGCAGTGCGACTCGAGATAGTCGTTGCAAGCACTGTGATCTGTGATGGAGAGGCCATTATGTCGATCGCCGGAGCTTGAGTGAGTGCGCAACAATTGGTGTCTACAATTGTGTAGAGATTGGATACAAATTCTTATGGATGGATGATTTATATTGATACACTCAAAAACAAAGTAAACATGAACTCTCATAAACAATATTGATATGGAAAGGGGTCTCCTTTTTCTGCCTATGTGGATATGTGGAGTGAAGCAAGAAAACTTCCAACATTCCCTCAATGGAAGTGGTCCAATCATCCTTTGTGGCGGTGACAATAAGTCAAAGGTTATTTCATGATCAATGCAGTGTTTGGAGGTATCATTCTGTTACCAAGCATTTTGAATGTCTTTTTGTTAGATACAAAACTTCTTCACAAATGTGGTGGGACTAAAAGTATATAACCGAGCTAACCGAATTAGCTCTATCGATGCCGAGCCGCTAGTGCTCCCGCACCAGGAACTTGGAAAGCGGTAAGGGGCCGAGCCAATCAATGATGTCATGTACAAATTCCCAACATTTATAAAAATGTTTGTTCGCCGATTTTCTGTCATTTTTGAAAGCAAAATAGATTGAATTTATCAATATTTTGACACATATTCCAATCAATTGCCCGCTGATATGCTTCAATACGGATGGGCTTTGGCCTTAATGGCCATTCCGGCAGTCTCTTCATCGCAAATCCCACTTCGTATTTCACAAGATTATTCCGCAAACTCTCATACCCAGGATTACAAATTCGATCCTCTCCTTCATCTTCCCGGTATAAGTCCATATTTCGATGCAGTTGGCCCGGGTCTTAACCACAAAGCACCTCGTCTCTGCGAAGTCACAGCTGCATCTTATCTTGTCAGACATGCCGCAATTTATGCTAATGACGATGATTACGAAACCTATATCGAACCATTTTTGAAAAAATTAGATAGTACATATACCACCAAATCAGGAAAGAAACGGAAGGGATGGACTGGCCCGCTCGCATTCTTTGAGAAATGGCAAACTCCCATCGATGATCCAAAGAATCAAATGGAACAAATCACTCCTCAAGGAATCAAAGACTCGAAAAAGGTTAGCAAACATTTGTTATCCAGATATCCCGAACTAGTACCCACAACGAAACGAATCTATGCGGACAAGAAGTCAAGAACACAAGATACGGCCAAGGCATTCGGTTGTGTCTTTCCACAAAAAGTCGAAATTGTCGAGATTGGAACAAATCGATCGTCTTTCCATTCCCAAGTCCCACATAAAGCATGCGATGCATTTACCAAGAAACCTGGAGACGAAGAATTACAAACTTTCCTCGCAAAATATGCACCGTCGATCATCGCAAGACTTCAGCAGTATTCACCAGTCCAACTTGGGAATTATGATATAATGGGGTTGCAACAGATGTGCGGGTATGAATCTGCTATCACGGGCAAAATTTCAAAGATCTGCGACGTATTCACAGACGATGAATGGATGGCTTACGAATATGCGTGGGATATGAAATATTCGCGCATGGTGGGTCATGGAAATCCTCTTTCGCCTTATTTGGGATTCCCTTGGCTGAATACCACGGCGCATCTATTCTCCAAATTTCATGCGCCTCAACATTCCGAATCTTCCGGTGATGGGATTCCCGATGACGACGGCCAACGATTTTTCTTATCTTTTACCCATCGCGAAGTTCCTCCTTTCATAGCCACCGCCCTTGGTCTCTTCAATTCCTCCAACGCATTCGCCGAAGAATTCCCAACCGATCGTATAAATTGGTCTCGATCATGGAAAATGTCCGAACTCATCCCATTCTTAGGTCATGTTGGAATTGAAAAACTCACATGTAAAGGATTGAAAGGCGATGCGGATGACGAAGACGATGTGCAGGAATTTGTGAGGATCATTGCCAATACCGCCCCAAGGCCAATTCCCGAATGCCAAGGCGGGCCTGGCGCTTCTTGTGAGTTCCATCAATTTGTCGAGATTGTAGAAAGGGGAATGGGTATATATGGTGATTTTGATAGCGTTTGTAAAAATAAGAAAGAAGTCCCGAAAGATCAGTATTAGGTTACTGACACGGAAGAGGATCTGAAAATGTATTTATAGACCTTAGACTCTAACAAGAGTAATGTATAATATCAGAGATTGGAGATTAAAGAATTTATTTAATTGTCGTCATGATAATATATCGATTTGAATACAAAACATGTGTTTCATATACACGAGGTTTTCGCGTGGGTAAAGAAGACTTGCAACATTCTAATCCGTTCTTTGAAATTATTCTAGATAATTCCAAACACGATAGATGTGCAACAAAACTATCTATCAAACACTGAAGGTCACGAGGTGTTTGCAAGAAGATTCGTTTATTGCTTCTCGAACATTTGATTCTATCGTTCTCGAACATTCAAGCGTGGGAAACAACTTGGCGTTTACAGAAATGATAACCACATCCTGCCGCAGTTTTCTAAATTTAAAACCTTCGATTTTTGATTATAACATTATTGAAGCTTACAACGACCGCGGTTTTAATGCCGCAGGGCGACTTAAGAGATGTGCCTGGCTTTTTCCAGCCAGTATCACACATATCATAACCCTTCTCATCGAGAAATATCGACAGCGAATTGAAAGACAACGACCGATGAAGAGGAATTCATGATCTTCATAAAATGAGTATATCTCCGATCCTGGGTGCGATCCTGCTGATCTATTTGCTCCAAGTGAGAACAAACCAGTATTTTATCAGTGCTTGAGGCATTTGGGTTGTCTTTCTTTTGTTATTTTGGATTGATTGATGTTGATGTTTGGCTTCTAGATTCTGAGTACCCCAAGTGTTCTTCAAGAGTACTTTGAGGTGTTCGTTTACTGTCGTGCTCTTTACTGCTTACAACTTATACGATCATTTTACTTCAATTTTTACTGGGAGACCCTGGGAAGAACTTTCAGACCTTATAGCTGATAATATTCTCTAGCATTAGATCGAAAGATGTACGGATAGGTATCAATCTAGACAATTTGGGAATATATCAATTTCAGAAAGGTCAGTACGGCGTGAGCCCCTTCATTGTGTGTGCACAGACCACTCAATCGCTTTCGTTCCTGTCTGCAATTGAACTTCGCGATGGTGGCAGGACATACCGGTAACCTTCAACTTTTGTAATTTGATTCAGAACGGGTCGTTTCTATAAGTGGGAGAAAGAACCCCAAAATCTCAAAGCACATGGAGATTTCGCGTGCCATATCTACATGCTGTCTAGTGAATGGCACATTGCGGGCCAGCTGAGTGCCCAAATACAAAGGTGGGCCCAATATTCAGGGGTGACAAGAAAACTTTAAGCCAAATTGGTCGTAGATTAGAGCTCATTAACTACTTTGGTAACAATGATGCTTGTAAGCACATCAGATGCGAGCCGATTTTATGATTTTGTGCTGATTTAATGTGTCAATGCAGGTACCAGATTAGTGTCATCCCATATTCTCCAATAACGTGGTGGAAATCAGATCTATCCATTCTATCGGGTACCCCGGGTCCATAAGGGTTCAGTCCTACAACATCGTGAGAAAAGCCTTCATGAAGATGCTTCTTGGCTCGGCTGAATTCGTTTAGTATAATGGCGCCAAAACGTTCAATAGTTTGAACAGTGAGGTTGTATGATTAGACGTGATATAAGTTGGCATGCTGCACATATAATATTTTTTCTCGTTTCTCGCGTTGTGTCTACACTCTTTGACAATCGTTAAAATGAAGTCGTTTTTTTGTTTCTCAGTCATTCTTTTGGCGCGCTCTGTTGTATCGGAAAACATTCCTTTTTGTGCTCCAGCTCCAGCTCGAGTAAAATATTGTGTATTGGTATGTTAGGCGATATTGATATTGATATAATGTAGCTGATTGTAAAACAGGACGATTGTCTTCAACCATTAATCAATCAGACCACCTCAGGACCTCGGTTCTGTGGCAAATATTTAGAGAATGACAGCATCAATATTCCCGATTATATTCCAGCTGCAGCTCCAGCATCTCGTATCTCATCTGCATGTTCTTGTTTAATTCAGGCTCAGCCTACAGCAAAGCCCACCACGCAGTCGTCAAATGCTGTAGGCTCTATTGACCTTTCAGTCTCTACTAAAACATTTCCTTCTCTCGAGACGTCTGTTCGAACTATTCACTCTGGAACAGTGTCCGTAGTCCCTACATCTTCACCAGCCATTCCGGGGTCGGGAAATCAAGTCACCACCTCGATCATATACTCTCTCTCCACTTATACTACTCAGTTAAGTGGACTATTGGTAACAAAAACCCAGTCTGTGGTCGATTCTACCACAACTTACACTGTCACCCATGAGATTACACAAAGCCCAAGTCCCAAATCAACGGCACCAGTTGGATACACCACATCAATAGTGTACACCTTGTCTAGTTACACAAACCCAAGCGGTGAAGTTATTACGAAAACAATCGTAGACTACACAACAGTTTGTCCTGTCACCGCCAAAATTACTTCAACTTCTCAAGCACTGGGAGAGTTGGCTAGTGAAAGCACAACTCCATATGAGACATCGACAATTTACAAAATTTCGACATACACGACCCTTGGGCAGACAATCACAAAAACTCTAGTAAATTATTCAACCGTCCGTTCTATCACAAAGGCATTGTCCCCAAGTCCAACTCCCAAATCGACGGTTGAATATACAACATCAACTGTATATTCTCTCTCCACTAGAACATACACGTCCAGCGAAGAGACTTTCACAGTAACAGATACCGTCGTTGATTACACGACTGTTTGTCCTATCACAGAAAAGTCTTCCCCAACTCCAGAACCAACAGTTCAATATACGACTTCAACAGTCTATTCTCTTTCAACCAGCACGTATATTACTAGCGGGAAGGCTGTTACTGTGACCAATACCGTGGTTGATTACACAACTGTTTGCCCTGTCACCCAGTCAGCATCTTCAACGCAGGGCACTTCATCGCTCATCACATTCCCTTCGGCGGCTTCATCCACTGAGAGTGTAATTTTGACTTCAGCCTCCGACAGTTCAATTGTTCCCTCATCCGTATCTGTTTCAGCATCGGTTTCCAGCAGCTCAATCGCAGTTCAGTCAACAAAAACAAGATCGCGCCACTCCCGCACAAAGTGTACAAAGGCTTCCCACTCTACACAAAGCTATTCATTCGGAAATTCCACATCTTTATACCGACCTACTGGAACTGGAAGCTCGAGCCCTTCTTCCATATCCGGAACTGCATACTCATCATCGGTTAGGTACCCAATGAGCAACTCCACAACATCAGACCTTCCTCTAGGAACTGCATCTTCAACTGCTCACCAAGTGACAGACTCTACTCGATTGCAAGTTCCTTCAGGAACTGGATACTCAGCATCTTCGACAGCTTATGTAATTGCAAACTCCACAAGCTCGAATGTTCCTTCGGGAACCGGATATTCAGCCCCGGCGAATTCCACAACCACGGAAATTCTCCCGACCAGCACTTCCAGTCTAGAGATCAATAGCAGTACTTCAGAATCACCAGAAACTACTGAGATTCCTATTACAAGCGCTCCATCTACAACATCAAGTCTTGTACTTCCTTCTGTAACTGCATTTTGTAGTACAGACGCGGCTGCCCTGGTATTTGCAGCAGCTGGTACACCAGTAACTTCTTATTGCAGCAGTCTACTCTCCATCCAGCCAACTTACGCAGATGAACAGTACGTTCTCGTCACAAAGACAACTTTAGTCACAACTACCACCACCGTCAGCCCCGCAACTGTCACCGTTTTCAAGAGAACGACAAGGACTGACCCATATCCATTCACATCAACATATGATCTAGCTCAACAATCATCAGCTTGCAGCTGTCTTTCAATCCAACCAGCCGTGATCGCCGAGACTGTAACAATAACAGTTCCTGCAACATCCTTGGTCGTTGTCTCGACTACAATTCCAGCTTGCACTCCATCACCTACCCAAGTAGTTGTCAATGGTGATTTTGAAACCGCAACATCGGGATCTTATCAGACGCCATGGGTTCTTAGTAGTTTAGCCTATGTACAATCTAAGGTTAATAATGCATTTACTTCATATTCTGGCGATAAGTTTGTGTAAGTTCCCTTCCTCTCTCTTGACTCTCTATCCAATTATCGAAAGCGAAACTAATGTCCCATAGCGCCCTTTTTGGTCAACGCTCGACTACAGCCACCATATCCCAGCAAATTGATTCCCTCGTCCCCGGCCAATCCTACACTCTTCGTTATTACATGTCAGTAACGGGAACCATCGTCTTGCCAACAGCTTCTTGTGTTGTGTCTGCTTCCGTGGGAGGAGTAGTTGTCGATACAGCAACGATTACGTACTTGAATATCGCGAGTTATAAAACTGGCTATTCACAACGCTCGGTAACGGTAGTTCCGATAACTCAGTCGGCACAGTTGAAAATGACTTGGCAGTGTGGCAGTCAAGCTACTATTGCAGTGGATCTTTTGCTGGATAATATTTCGATGGTTGGGGCGGGTCAGAGTTGTGATGTGTCTCCTTAGTTATTAGAGCGGTTATAGAATAATAGAGTAGATAATTTTAATAGAAGACATTTCCCTGTCTGTGGTTTAGTTCGGTTTTAATACCTACCATATGTTACAGATCTGTCTCTTACTCCAGTCTTGGAACATGATTTTTGTACGGTTTTCAATGCGCAGGGTCCTGATACCATGTAAATATTTTATACATATCGTGTCCAGTGCATGGCTCAGTTTACTGTAGTTCCTCGCTAGGATCTAGATCAATGGTAAAGTCTCCGATGACTCGAGTTCGAATCACGCCCGGAAATCAGACAAATTCCCCGCATAGTTTCACAACATAGATGCTCATCCACAAGTGAGACATTGGATAGAAATCTCTAGCCAATTCCAAGGCATAGACGCGCTTTTACAATCAATTCATGATATGGATGTCGACGCTAACAATCTCATCAACTATCGTACTTCATCTTGATACTTCGGCCCAGGCCTTGAGAAACCCAGAATGTTTTGGAAAAGCATTTATCTCTACAGTTTGTATATTGACTATGGTTTTTCAGCTCGTCTACTCGCATCATCTAGATAGTTACCACAGTTCGATATACCAATAATACGAAATATATGAACGGAAATTCCGGTCCGACTATCAAATACACATAGACGGATACTAAGCTGATTCTTTTCCAGAACGGTGGGACTATCACACTGCACTCTTGGATGCATGGTTTGGGAATTTTTCCTATGGCTTGGGATGGATAGCTGGATAATATCGCTCACTGCATAATATCGCTCAGCCAGGGAGAGCGAAGCGGGGAAAACGAACGAACATCCCCGCGAAACAAATTTCGACTCGATCGATAGGTTTATCAACTGTAAAGCCAATGCAACGATTATTTTACTGCTATGATTGTTTTTAGAGCTGCGTTCGGGCATGTTCGAATGGTATGCCAGCGACTAACTTTGTCGCAGCATGTTAGCCTTCCTCGACTAGCCTTTTGAGGAAACTAACAGCAATGTAACTTGGGAGTTTCGGTGGTGTTGAAATGATTACCGTAGGTTCTAAGATCTCAAAAGGAATATTTTGATACATATTGTTCTTGGTACTGTTGTGGCTTCTAAGGTCTAGTCCGGATACGTGATGCATCTCACCCGCCATAGGCTTGTGCTTGTGCTTTTGAGTTGGAGTCGGGAGCCGGTTTTTATCTTGTAACACGGCATGTTCATTGGTATCAGAGTGGAATGAGAGCTCGTACTACCTACTCCCTGTTCAGAATGAATTGAAATCGTTTTGTTTTTGGGCTGATGGTCGAATCGGCAGTTGTTATATCTGCCGTTCTCGGCACAGCACAGGCCCAAATGTGATAGAAACCAGTTCTGAAATATAGTTTAGACAAACGGTAGAATGTATCCTTGAATTTGAAGTCTCAATCCAAACCCCATAGAGATTATCTGCCATCTCCGGATTATGCAATATACGTAGTACCCCACTGGATTAGTTAAAGTTTCCCGCTGTCAAAAGGTGGCTGAGCTAAATTTAGAACATCCATAACCAGGATCCATTCTGATTTGCCTCGGGAATGCTCAGGCTTCTAGAAACATGTGGCGCGATCAACGACAATCTACTAACATACCACTTTCCATTTGTACTCTACATTGTCTTCAGAAATATCTAAACATATAACACAAATTCAGACGAATTCTCGTTCATATAAACACTATTCAGACCGTTCATTTTCGTTTCATTCGCACAGTTCAGGCTAATATCATGATAGGGCATGTCTCATTACCATAACGCCATTGTTGGAATCAAACATGTTGTTCATTAATTTATTGCTTTGAATGATGGGATGGTTACATGAAATTGAGCTCGCTAGGAGTCTCAATACTACCAAACCTCAAATCTTCCTCTGATTTGCCTCTATTTACATTCACCCCATCGAATCAGCTTGGGTATTTCCCTCTTCAATACAGAACCTTCGTACTTTCCTCAACGGTATGTTCCCAACCACAATATACACATTTCCTACAATCCGGTCTCAACATTTTCCACTCTCCACATGTGACACATCTTCTAGCCAATACATCTCTGTCAATCTTGTCCGCTACAAAGTTGAGATCATCATCGTACCAGCGCAACAATCCCGCCCATCTTCCCTTGTATTTGCCACTGGCCATCGCTCTTTCCAAATGCTCAGCAGAAAGTTTCTTGACATCATCAACAGTTTCCTGGGAAATCTTAGCATGCGGAGGTCCATCCAGTATCTCAATGGCCAGTTTGCTGAACGTAATATATTCCTCTTGGTTGGAACCCCAATCCCACGTTGTGAGAAAGTCATGCACGTTTTGCAGATTCAATTTCTTGGCATTTTGAAATTTTTCGTTTCCGGTTCCGCATAAGTATTGCCAGATAGGTCCTATTGGTCCGATCTGTGGGGATCGCATACACATGTAGTTGAAGACGTTCATGCGTTGATTGTTAGGAACACGGTCTTTGCAAAAGTCTTCGTACTTTTGGAATAGATCCTTCTTGACGGATGAATTCTTCCCTGAGAGATAGTTCTTTGTCATTTCAGCGGCATAAATACTGGTGCTCATGTTCGCGTTGATGCCGGGGGAGTATAGTGGATTGGTAAAACCAGTTGCATCACCAATGGCCAGCCAATTGTTTCCAGTAACTCGTGGGGCACGGAATGCCAAATTCTTGCGCACGAACCAGGTGGTACCGGGACCGTAGAGATCCTCGATAAGTTTGTGCTTTTCCATTAGTTGAGTAACTTTCTGGTATCGAGAAACAATCCAGTTGAACTTCTGTTCCGCTTCGCTACTTCCGAAGCTGGAAAGATTCTCTGGGTAAACAACATCGGAACGAAGTGCAAATCCAATGCTAACAACCCACCGAAATTTGACCTGGAATCTCGCGACTAATTCAGGTACTGAAGGATAGGAGTCTGCTGGTGCTTTGGCCGCATTGAGATCCAACAGATGATTGATCATGGTTGTAAGGTTAGGGATAGAGCTACCCTCCCATGAAGGAAGTCTAATGACCCAAGCCCATCTAAAAAGACTGTATTAGCTTTTGTTGTTCAACCAAATCCCCAAAACTAGAACATACCCTTCAGGCAGACATATATGATTTGTGTTGACACTTTCGTAATGTCTCAATGGTATATCAGACTCATCTCCTAGTTGTTCAAAGTACGCCCAGTACGCATTCGTATTGAACCCTTCTACACGTTCAATACGTGCCTCTTTCGAGATGAAGCGGTGGAATCGTCCTGTGGCATCAACTACCAGCTTCGCGTCCACAGATTCTTCCACCATTGTCTCGGAGTCTCGTACTTGAAGAGACATTCCATCATTTTCGTCTGTTGCCGTGGACTTCTTATCAATAACGACCTCTCTTCCATGAAGAACTGTTATTCCAAGGCGTTGCGCATAGAGTGTGAGCATCAGTTCACTGATTTTTCTCTCGACTTGGAGTGTTGGTACAAAATCTGCAGCAGGTCCATTTGCCACAAACTGAGTGTAATCTTCTGGATCACCTTCGGAGGAAAAGTAGAAAAATGCCAAGCCATCTTTCGGTCCAAAAAGTCTTGAAAGCATCGGAGTTTGGATCCCGACAGTTTTGAGCCAAAGTCCAAACACTGTTAATGTTGACTCGCCGATCTTGTAAGTTGGGCTGGCTGACTTTTCTAGGATGGTTAGGGATGTGAGGTTTCCCTCTGTGATTCAAGTTAGCAAGTGCATGAAACTAATGTTGGTCGATAGATGATACCCATTCTTTGGACCCTTTGTCATATTGGCGTAATACTGCCCATGGAAATTAAAAAAAGTGGATTAAACTTACTGCCATTTTGAAGCTCCAAACTCCTTGCGTGAATTGCATAAATCAAAGCATGGATTCCTCCGCCGACAACAACAACGTCAGAACTCTGCGGCAGTTTATTGCCACATGAGTTGTATGAATTCAAATACGCAGTATCTGAAATTTGTTGACTAGTTGTCGCGACGACAAGACCCGCAAGAAGATCAAAAAGTTTGAGACCCATTATTCTTTGCAAAACAGCATTGCGTGCATCTTGGTTGAAATCCAAGCTTGGATTTACTTCTGTAGCCATAGTTCTTAAAATTATTCGGCACAAAATTAATGTTGGGGTAGTGAATGGTCAGCAGTATGAGGAGGTTGAATCAATCAGAGAAAGATTTTCTTGTGTTACAAAGCTGCTTGCATACATTCAAATATATATGATTTAATGTTTGATATCCAACGCCAAGCATCGTCATCTACTTTTACATTGCCTGTAAGATAGATCTCGATGATAGACGTCGTACCCCATTATTAGAATGGTCGTACAAGATTAAAGTAAGCTGGAGGCGGGAATCTTTGCCAAGGACGGGAGTTGTACAATCGAGTAGTCGACATGGTCACACATTGATGTCAATAATCTATCACCGCGTATTAGAAGCAAGCAAACGATGTCACACTTCGGACCCCAAATCCGAAAAAATCCCACTTTCCCATGCTTTAGGCGCCCGCTGGTATCATACATCATCTTATATACCCTCACATCAGATAGTCTGTGGAGTTACGAGCTGTTCATACTGTGATCAATGCCTCGGCTCTCCATCATAAAACGAGTCGACCATCCGCCTCATTTTTGCCCACTTTATGTCAGTTTATTATGGATCATGGTTAAATTTAGCCTTATCTGGTCTCTTTTGGGTTACAATAGATGTTCCCCAGAAGTTTCGGATCCATGGTCTCGGGGCTGTCTCGAAGCATTGACCATTCCATGCACAGTCTGTCATCAGAAAGCTGTTAATAATCCTCCATTCACCTCGTTTGGATTTGGGAAAGGGGCAGGGCAGACGCTTACCAGATAACACTTTTAATTTCAATTTGGTGTTGGGTTCAGACCGACTCTATATTCACTTTTGTCCGTGAATGGAAAGTTAATTTCTTTCCTAACCCCGTTCTCTCCATTTTTGTATATTACTCAATTTAGCGACAACGCTGTAGGGCGTTTCCCTTGATAGTTTATAAAAATACTTCAAGTCATGCTTTCTTGCATCATCTAGCTCCAGATTATGCCATCTTTCTCAACACTATCAATATGTTGAAGCTTATCACGCCGGTTCGACAGTACCATGTCGCTCATTTACCCGTTCGATATGCAACGGCTTCGCTTCAGAACTACACTCGTGGCTTTCACAATAAGCAACAGTTTCTGGGAAATTCCAGAAGGAGTTTATCAACCCATACCATTTCTGAACCCAAGCCTCTTCAAGCAAGTACCCAACCTAAAAACCATCACAATGAAACATCTTCCGATATCGCAAAAGAACATCCTCTGGGAACCATGCGGCCGGTCAAGGTCATCAGCATCGGAGCAGGAGTCAGCGGTATCAACATGGCTCGAGCTCTGAAACAATACGGTACCAACATCGAACATGTAGTCTATGACAAAAATCCTGAAGTCGGTGGTACATGGTTTGAAAACTGTTACCCCGGATGTGCATCCGACGATCCTTCCCACAATTATCAATTCTCTCACACACCAAATCCTGGTTGGAGCTCCCTGTTTGCACCAGCGAGCGAAATACAAGATTATTTACAGGATGTGTGTAGCAAGTATGAGTTGAGAGATCGTATCAGATTGTCGCATAAGATTATTCATGCGCAGTGGAATGAAGGATCGGCAGAATGGGTCTTGCGGATTGAGAATCAGGTTACGGGTGTGATGTTTGAAGATCGATGTCATTTTTTGCTTAATTCGGGTGGGATGTTCAAGTAAGTCTGGGTTATTCTTTGAGTATTGCAAACTTGGCTAACGAGAAATAGTGATTGGAAGTGGCCAGATATCAGGGGTCTACACTCTTTCAAAGGAGATCTCGTTCATTCTGCAAAGTGGCAGAAGGATGTAGATCTCAAGGATAAAAGGGTAGCCGTTATTGGAAATGGTGCATCTGGTGTCCAGATTGTTCCAGTCCTACAACCAGGTAAGATCACCCGATGGTGAAAGAGATGATCGTATAGCCAGCTTCTGACCACTGTGTAGAAGTCACAAAGCTTTCCCACTTCGTCAGGACAAAGACTTGGATTTCGCCCAACAGCAAATCAGTGTCCCATATCATGGAACAGTACGAGCTAGATGCTGCGCACAAGTTTTCCGAGAAACAAATCCAGAAATTTCGCGAAGATCCAATAAAATACACAAAGTTTCTTAAGGCTATTGAATCCTTATCTAACAAAAGATTCAAGACAGTAAGTGCTTTACCGAGCTTACCCATCAATAAACACTAACCTAAACCATAGATCCTAAGAGGCAGTCCCGAAGCACTAGAAGCCAAACGCGTCATTTCTCTGTACATGGCCGAAGCCCTCAACTACGACAAACATCTCATCGAAGCCTTACTTCCCGATTTCCCTGTCGGATGCAGAAGAGTTACACCCGGCGTTGGCTATCTGAAAGCTTTAACACAACCAAATGTCGACGTAATCACATCCGGTATTGAAGAAATACAACCTAACGCCATCAAGCTTACAAATGGTGAAATCATAGAGGTTGATGCAATAGTCTGTGCTACGGGTTTCAACTGCTCTTTCGTTCCACGTTTTCCGATCGTTGGAGAGAATGGAAACCTACAGGATTTGTGGAGAGATAATCCGAGTCAAGCGTATATGTCATGCATGGTTCCTGGAATGCCAAATTATATCAGTAAGTTCTCCCTCCCAACTTGTTCCCCTCTTGCCTACAAACTAACACCGTCCAGCATTCCTCGGTCCCAATGGTCCATTAGCACACGGTGCCATTCCCATAATAACAGAACAACTAAGTGCTTTCGCTCTAAAGTTCATCCAGAAATGTCAACTCCAGTCAATTTCCTCCTTCAGACCTCTACCCGCAGCAGTAACAGACTACGCAGAACATATAGCGCAATTTATGCCCCGAACGGTATGGACAGATAAGGGAGTAAGAAGTTGGTATCGCAATGGAAAAAGTGAAGGACCAGTTTTGGCGCTGCATCCGGGAAGTCAGGCGCATTTTTTCCATATGTTGGAGGCGCCTCGGTGGGAGGATTTTGAATGGAGGAGAAAGGAAGATGCAAGGGACAACAGGTTCAAATATCTGGGGAATGGATTTTCCGTGAAGGAAAGTGAGATGGGAGGCGATGATACGTGGTATTGGGGAGAAGCGGATAAAATGTGAAGTCTTAATTAATGATAGGAAATAATATGGGGAGTGGGGTATGATATTACTATTTGAATTGTGAAGGAAACAGAATATTCTGGATTTGTTCGAGAATAGCTGGCTGTTTGGAACATATGGAAGGGTTTCTGGAGCGAATAAAGCAAATGGGATGTCTTAAAACTGAGATGAATGTGGATGAGATAAAGGATCTGTAATTTGAAAGATCTTGATCCATTCTTAGACTATTAATCACGCAATGGAATTGCTTAATCGTATCTGCATTTTGGATAACCCCGCTGCTATTATAAAGTACCTCACTGTGTTCCTTATACACTCCGAAGCGAAGTGTTAGTACTGCTTCTCAATCCACTGATTTCGCTATGGCTTACTAGTCATCGATACCGAGCATCGGCTCGTTATTACAAAGCCTTATGTTCATACTTTCACAGCTTGAGCACAACGGTACATTCACATTCACAGATCTCAAGAATCGACAAGTTGACCGTCACATTAATTGTCACACAGGATCGAAAGTACAGCAATAACGAGCGGAATTCTGATATTCCAAATTTATGTTGCATTTCTGAATGTTCACCATAAGAAATCACTTAGAGAGCGTTAGAGTCTCCAGTATTGGGGAGACAATGCTCCCTGGAAATGGAACTCTCCAGCCATCAACATGACCACTTTCGAGATTGGTTCTTTGGCATCTTAAATCTCGTCCAAAACCGTCAAAGCCGTCCAAAACGTTTAATGAACAATCGTCTGAAGTGACGATTCTGATATCCCAGATGTGTGTCCCTTCATGCTGCACTGGAAAGTCAAATATTCACTCGAGACACGCTTCTGACTTCAGTCGCTATCAGATTCCATTCAAATTAGCCGAATCATTTATTGAAAGTGAATGAAGCAAAAACATTGATTCTACGGCATATTCACGTACTACGGCCATTCTTCGCCAATGGACAGTCTGTTATTGAATCTAGATAACGATACGGCTGCCAAATGGATATAAAGCGCACGACTTTTGCGACTGAACTTCCTCCTTTTTTTTTTCGACATAACGAGCAACATAAAGAGAAACAAGGCTGCGCAAAAACACGACAGGCATACCATCATAAGATATATCATCCTTTTGCTGACTTGAGAAGACACTCGGGCTCGCCAGTCGCAAACTTTTGAACCTATACCGACAAGTACCAGGAATTACTATCTCCATTGTTCGATATCTTCAGCCAGATCAATTACCTCGAAGATAACGCTTCCCTATATAACTTTATTTCATTTTATACTGGTCAACCAACAACCAATAGTGTTACTACACAATGGCTGGTAAACCACTTTCCAGATTGGGAGGAAAGAAGGATGAAACAACAGCAATACTAACATTTCTGCTAGCACGTTTTGCGAAAATCCATCGTTCGGCGGAGGAGCGATTCAACGCGTCGAGAGGTGAAGGTCACACACTTGAAGCCTTGGAATGTCGATTTCAGAGAGAATTACAACTTCATACGAACCTTCGCACCAATGCTGCGCAAATCTCCAAAGCTGTTTTGAACCTTGTTCAACAGGCTCGAGCGACTGAATTTCATAGGGCTGATGAATTACCTACTCTGGAGAACTTACAATCACCTCCACCAAAGATTCGATCTACGAGAGCTCGGGCATCTATACCTGCCACTCTTAAGCCTAAGTTGATTGTGAAATTGAAGGTCAAGAATGCTTGCTTCGAGCCGACAGTGGTACAATTTCCCTCTACCAGCGCCTCTTCGCACACGCCGACAGGATACGTAAAGTGGCAAATTTGCAAATCTGGAGCGCCAGTGTCAGCTGAGATACCCACAGTTGTACGTCCCGAGACTTTGGAATATAAGGGTGATAATCTAGATCGAGATCAGCTGTATTATAATGCGCTTGCGCGTAAGGTGGGTATCAAGGAAATTATCGAAACACGAATCAACAATGCATTGAAGCACGGCGAAGATAGAGAGGAAGCAACTCGAAGAGCACACTCATATGCGGAGTCTCAAATTTGCACATTGATTGCAAATTACGAATCCCGAGAAGAAGAAGAAGAATCGGAAGAGGAATGAACGACCAGCGGATCTGTCGGTTGCTGTGCTTGTCACCTTCTGGGTGGCAGTATGGGAATGACACAGGCTACTGGATATCAGGGCACTGTTTCTTGTGCTTTGGGTGCGTCTGAATAGTTTTGTTTAAAACAACTGTTTGGGATTTTGATATACCAGATATTTGATACCCGTCCTATCATCGAAGGGTGTGGTGGTTTGGGAGGATTTTCAACAGAGAATTGTTTCTAGCATCACATCATCGTTATAGCACCCTTGTAATAGAAGTTGACATAGAAAGCTCCTGTACCAGTTCGTAGATGACGAAAGCTGGGAGATTATCTCAACCAAGATTCGATCAATGATACACAAGTATGGATCATCAGAATCTCGTATGATGTTTTCGTTTCAAGTTCGAAAATGCCTCAAAGTCGTTGTGTATCGTATGACTAGTGAAACCATTCTGTCCCTTCCGACATTTGAACGTCATTTGTGCTTCCACCCCGTGTACAGCATGCTTTGTTTCAACTTTTGAGGTTACAGAAAATCCGTTGTTGTATAACAGAAGACTGATTGTGGGGTTGAATAGCATTTTGGTTTTCTATATTCCAAGATTCAAGTTGAATGCTTGAGTAACACAATTTGTGTGTTGTGTCAATACAAGCTGGGAACTCGAAGAATTGACGCACGATGGCTATGTTGTAATGGACTGTATCCATGATCTGATCTGTAGCAGCTCACACATCTCCTTTGGACGTCTGTGAAATGAAAGCCTTAGACATAGAGTTGATTTTTATAGATGATAGCCGCATAGTCACCACAGAAAAATTTCCCGAATACAATTCCGGACATTCCTAAAAAAAAACCCCCCCCTCAATTATAGGAGTTCCAGACGAACCTTCTGTTCAAAGACAGAGATAAGGCAGTCACCTACTCTTGACTCTCAACCTTAATATTTCTGGTGTTACAACTCTGACAAGTTGACTATTGCCACCTGAACGAACAACATATTACATGTGATCGGTCTTGTGAACTGCTTATGGGGAAGGAACTTACCATCAATTCTGGATGTTAAGTAATGGGCTTCAGAACCGGGTAGTTTCCTAAGATAGAATACGATTCTCAATCAGAGATATTGCAGTCTATGCAGGAACACAACAAGTTTTGTAAGTACCTCTACAGGCTCCCGTAAGAAGAGGGCTGACAGTTTTGATGATTTGTAAAGTATATCAAAACTTGGATTCGAATTACCGAATGTAAAGAATTGAAGGTGGACGATTTATGGGTCCCTGTCGACAATCACAATTCGGAAAACCTGTGATACGGAATGGAATAAATCCTCGAAATTCGAGAAGAGCTCAGTGCAAATTGGTATTGGCACCAAATACATGCGTGCAGTGCTGGCTGGAGATACCGGCTGTGAATATTAGCAGGATGGTGAATTTGGTCGGGGACTCTGTTAGAATGAGCTTCGTCAAATGGTTTGGTGGAAGTTCTCAGTAAAACAGAGCTCATGATTCACATATTGTGCTTACTCATCATGCTCTGACCTGAAGGGAGGGCTCATAGATGTGTTTGATGAGTGAGATCTAAAGCACCTCGAATGTCTCAGGCTTCCATAATATACAACTTCGATCAAATAGTTTAAGTGTTGTTTTCACACATATCTTCTTGAGGTTTGTGACCATAAATCTGTGTTGTGTCGTTGTGTCGATGAGTGAAGTTTGCGTTGGAGCCTGGCCTGGGCCGATATAGTTTCTGTTGCTTACTAATTCTCAACACGCGCTAAAAAAATTAGGGTCTCCACGATTCGTTCAGGTATCCTCGCGAAACCCTACAGGGCTGAAAGGAACGGTCATACATTCTGTTTGGGGGATTTGTTGGATTACTGCCCCATGCGAAGGCCAACGATTCTTACAGGGTAGATGTTGTGAGAATGAGCCGCGACTGTATTATTGATTTACGTCCAACAGGATGGGAAATCGTTATTCTGAAGTGTGAAGTTTGGGCCCCGACCCAGGCTCGTCAGATAATAGACCACATCTGCATTTTCACCAACAATCCTACGCCTAGGCGTTTATTATTCTCGTTTTCAATGGCAAAATATCTTGCAACTCACTGAGCCTCACCATTGAAAAGACCATCTAAGACCAATCATCGAATCCTCCACGGTCTATAGTGGTGCAATATAGTAAAGAATGGCCTAGCCAGTGACGTTGCCTTGCTTGCCAATGTGAAAAGTGCGGCCTGCCCAACAAGACCTAAATCGACGTCATGTGTTGGGATAAGACACTACATTTCCTCCAACTCTGTCTGTTGCTTGGCCTTTTCCCTTTCTTTCAGTTGCTGCAACCAACGCAAGCTGAGGTAAAAAATAAAAAATCGGCGCAAAATGGAGCGATCTTACAGAGTAGGTTCCCTATTGATATTATTACAAGATGTACTAACGATAATCAGAACGCCATTTCACTACTTGAGAGTAGAAAAGACCGTGTTAAGCCTAATAGACGTAGCAGAGCCTCTCAACTACTCAGGAGAACAGGTTGTGGCAGTAGTGACGGAGAAGATTCCTCCACAGAGCCAAATAATAACAGACTCAGTACACTAGGAGGCAATCCAACCAAGCACGGCAATGATGGTATGAATGAGTGGCTTGAAGCACTTGGATATACTGTGAGTAGTCTCTTTCGATACTGGAGATATTTTCTGACTATCCCCACAGCACAAAGAATTCAAGGTGATTCACATTGCGGGAACCAAAGGCAAAGCATCCACTTGCATGTTTGTCAAATCTTTCCTCTCATCTTATGCTTCTAGGACAGGTGTCTTGAGAAAAATTGGGCTCTACACCAATCCCTACTCTCCTAACATCCGCGAGCCAATCAAGATCAACGCAAAGCCAGTATCAGAAGATAAATTTGCTAGATATTTTTTCCAGGTATGGGAGATTCTTTCCAGCAAATTTGTTGAGACAATGATGCCGGATTTCATGCAATTGAGGTTGTTGGTCGCTGTCTATACATTCATGGGTGAAGACGTTGATGTGGTGATCATGGAAACTCATTGTGGAGGAGAAACGGACGCTACAAATTTTGTCAAGCCAACAGCTGTAGGCATCGCACAAATCAACGCAGATTATATTGAAGAAGGTGGCCCTTCTACTGAAGACTTAGCTTGGCATGCAGGAGGCATTATGAAAATTGACGCTCCTGCATTTTCCATTCCTCAAGGTCCTGAGATAGGAAAAGTTCTCGAAACACGTGCCAATGAAAAAGGCGCCGCGTTGAACTTCGTAAGCGAGGATCATCGTCTTCCAATCACCGCCCATGCACTCAAAACCGACATCAAGAGATTCGAATGCTCTCTTGCACTTGCACTCACAGATGCATATCTCTCATCTCTCTATAGCGAAAAATATCCACCTCTCTCCTCTGAAGATATCTCAATCGGACTCGATCGATTTTTCTGGCCCGGCCGATTTCAAAGACTAGAAGTAGGACAGAATTCCTGGTTTCTCGATGGTGCGCATCATTTTCAAACGATCCCCAAAGCTGCAGAATGGTTTGCCATGAGCGTTTGTGAAGAAGCAACGCTTTCTCCTTTCTCGTATGCGATTAGAAGGTTGAAACAAACAGTTTTCAACTGCGAGGAGAAGGGAAATCCAAAGGTAGTTGTTTTTGGGCATCGGGCAAGAGGAGATGGGGAGAAAGTTGTAGAGAGTCTTGCAAAGGCATTGGACAAGCATAGGTGCAAAGTTAAACATGTCATTTTTACAACAGATTGGGATGATAGTAAGTATTTCTTTTTCTCACCACTTTCTATCCCCTTCCTCTCTTCTGATTCTCTCGCATGCAACCAATCAATACTAACATGCCTGCCCCAGCCTCAAAAATCACAGACTCAGACATATCCGCCATCCGTTCCTACGCTCAAACATGGCAAAAACTGTCTCCAAACTCTAGTATTCTCCTCGAACCAAACAATGCAGCTGCAATCGACTTAGCCACAAAAATCGGCTATCAAAACCATGCTATGGAATGTTTAGTTACAGGAAGTTTGTATCTAACGGGAAGTGCATTGAGGCATTTAGATCCCACCGCGGAAAAAGTGTAGGAGAAAGAATGAATAATGGTACTTGAAATTGTTAATCCTAGGGTTCGCATTGATGAGATAGATAGGAGTAATGGTAATTCTTTAGGCGATGAATTAAAATTTATATCTATGATTGATTCCGTATATGAGATCTCGAGTTTTGTGATCGTGATCATGACCACTATTTCTGATATCTTCTGTTGACACTCTTACCAGTGATTCAACATCAGAATCCAAACAAACAGCTATGAGCGAAGAAATATCAGCTTCTCCAATCTCACAAAAGCGATTGTTTGATCATTTCACCAAATCAGAGAACATCAAAAATTTCGCACGAACCCTAAAACTAAGTCCAGGGCATCTCAAAAAGAAAATTTAAAATATCCGAGTGTATTTTCTGTTTTAATTCGCTCCCTCTAATAACCCGTTCCATGATAAACATAGGTTCTGGACATTCCAGAGAAAAAGATATGCACAAGATGAAGGCGTAACCTTTATACAATTCTACTAGCCCCTTAGCACCACCAAATAGCTACATATACATCCATTGTATCGTCTACCAAGCTTCACTCCCCCATCCCTCACATTCCTCTATTTATTCCCCGTCTCCGTCGCCCAAATCCCATCCTCCCTCCTATAAACCTGCGCCACTTTATTCTTCCCACCACTCTTCTTCTCAATAAAAAGCTTATACCTATTATCCCGTTCTGAATCAGCATCATAGCCCGTTTCTTTCCCTTCCGGTTTCTTCACAGGACCCGTCTTCTTCTTGACAGCTTTCTGATTGGCCGGTAACAATTCGGTTGATGTTTCGGGTGTTACGGGTGGTGTGTATCTTGATGGTTTAGATCCTTTTTTCGAGGATTCTCTCACAGCCATCACCTTCGGAGCATAACTGCGAGGTTGAGATGAGGAATTCGAATGCGAGCTTGAAGGTGCCATTTGAATGCGAATCCGTGCGATTAATGAAATATTTGTATGATGTATTCCTTGTTGTACCAATGTAAATTCGATTTGTGAATGCAAATGAGATATCGATCGTGGAATGTGGTTTATGATGTGTGATGTGATAGATGTGGGATGAGATACCAATGATGGATCATTCCTTTTCTTTTATAAATTATATAAATTGTCCCAGAAACTAGTTTCCAACATCATGTTTCCACTGCTTGAAAACATACTTGAAAGTACTTAGTAATTCTGAAGATCTTTTTTTTTTAGAAGACCTGGTCACGTTGTGACGGGCTGGTCTCCCAAAATTTCGGTAACATAGTGGGTATAAGTAATGAAAAGTCTGCAGATACTATGGAATCGGTCTAAGAATTACTCTTGACGTCAAACATTCAAGTACTCTGTATGAATCAGTGCTGATTCACATGGACAGTATGTGAATTTGTTGGTGTCGATGGGATCCCGGTTATTGATTTCACTATCGACCACAGATCGATTTCGTGAAAGTGTGTCTTTTATGTCATCATAAAAGTTCCGATGTTATGAATTTTTTGATGAAAGTTACAAAATTCTGCTTTAGGCAGATCAATTTTTCCACCAGCCCAATGAGAGAGGCATTACCTTCTCAATCAATTTACTCCCTGCACTCTCTCTTAATCCTCTTTTTCTCCCTTCTCCTTTCTTTTTTCGTCTGCTTTTTTGCGCCTACCTTACCATCCCACAATCCTTTTTTCCCACTACCGAACAGTATCTCCTCCTTCCACCCCTTATTGTTAAATTTCCACTTAATCTGAAAAGTTTTCTTTTTCGTCTTGATCTTGACCTTTCGTAAGTTACTCGAAAACGTATCGTCAAGTGTAGAGAAAAGCTTACGAATACCCTGTTCCTTCTTTGTCAAATCTGGACTTGTATCAACGTTGATTGCATCCGCTACTTTTCCTATTCCAATCGATGCTATCGTCTCATTCGTGTAAATTCTGAGGCCTACAACACATGATGCATTCCAAGCATCTTTGGACATATCTGCTTGCTCATTAGGAATGGGAAGAGCGGACGCTGGGAGCGGAGTTGGAGGAGGTGTAAGTATTGAAGGAGTGGTAAGAGTAATCGGTGTAGCGAGAGATATCCTCTTAAACTTCTTCGGAAATTTCTCCTGGATCACACCTTTAGCATAGGCCATATCATGCTTTAAACCAATTTGGATCAGTTTATCTCTTCTAGCAAGCCAATTATCTCTGACAACGTCTTCGATCTTCGGAAGTGTATCATCGCGATATCCGGTTATTTGAAGATAAACTTCATAAGTACCGGCTTCAAGAAAAATTTCAGTCGTAGCGGAACGATCACCACTAGAGTAGCCGCGAACTATGTGAGAGTCTTGACCTGGTTTATGGAGGTGAAAAGAGAGGTAGTAAGTATATTGACCCGTAAGACCACTAAAGTAACGAGTGTCGAGCTGTGAGAGAACTATCACTGTTGTGGTTGGGACTGGAATGGTAAAGTGAAATGAGGTTTCATTGTAACTGCAGAGTCAGTACGATAATACTTGTATGAATTCAAAGGAGAAAACGGGGTACAACAATTGGATCACTTACTTTCCGGACCAAGGTACGTTGATCGTCGTCCAATGTTGGGCAACGTGCCAATTGAACCAATCACAATGAAATATTCTTGTTCTCCAGATTTCATCATATCGATCGAGAAAATCTTCATAAGGCGTCCAGAAGATACCTTCATTCCCAAACTTATGATTAAGTGCTTGAAGTGCTTCTGGAGTCCATTCTTTAGACCCATCTGACCATGGGCCATTCCATTCAGTCTCACCCCAAGGATTTTTCACGAGGCAAAGACGATTCCCCTGGTATTCAACCGCTCGAAGAACAGAGTAAGCATGATCATCTTCGATACCTTGCCTTCCAAGTTGATATGGATCAGGATGATTGTAATCCCTTGTACCAGTGTTGAATATAAAATCCTTGCCGACTTTCAAAAGACCTTCAGTCCAGAAAGAATCTTTGTCCAGTATGTCAGCGGTAAGAAATTGGGTAGAAACACCACCGGTAAGATCTTCGACACCCTCACTATTGATTGATCAGTATCATATTTATGGAATGCATGCAGTACAGCAATGCTCACCCAGGCCAACCTCCACTAATTGAATCATAATCGCCATGGATTTTGGCAAATGCTTTCTCAATAAGTGGTACCCAGGTTTCGTTTGGATCAGCACAAGAACCAAAAAACAGTGCATCGGAGCCGGTTTGGAAAGTATTCTTATAGTCCGCACGAGAAGCTTCCGGGTCAAGTCTTCCATGAGAACGATCCCACACCAATCTTCTATCATCATTGCAATCATCGTAATCAGGATTGGTGAGGTAGAGTTTATCATCAACGATCTCTGAGACCCATTCTCCATCACGATAGAACACAAATCCATACACACCAACTTCTTCGTTTCGTGCTTTTTTCGGGCAAAGTTTTGTCGATAAGTCGTGGAAATGCTTCGTCCACAGTGAGACACGCCAGAGAAGATATGAACCAACAATCTCCTTCTGATCCTTGTCGTATATCTTGTACATGGGCTTCATGACCAATGAAGAATGTCGGGATATCGAATATCTCACTTATTCTCTTTGCACAAGCAGGCTCTCGCCCTTTAGTCGCGGTCAAATCGAAGGTTTCTGCTCGTATGACTGCCCTCGTAGTCGTGGGTTTCTTCGGAGAACTTAATCTAATATGTTCTCCTCCACTCACTGAGTCTGGTTCTGTAACTGTGAGAGATCTGAGGCAATACTCCATATCATCGAGGTTAAAATCGTTGTCACCGTATTTAGTATTATTGCGTTTGCATTCTGCTACAATAGCTGCAACCTTGGCTTCGCATTGTTTCACAGCTACATCGTATGAAACATTGACGCTACATCCAGAGACTAGACTGCTTGGTTTATTTTCACCGATCAGACGTTCGTATATATTTTTAGGAAGAACATTGGAGCTGGAAGTGGTCAGTAAGATGTAAATCTTTTCTGAATCGGAAAACGGTAAGCTTACGTCGGGTGATTGTTTCATTAGATGAGAGTTTGTTTTCCCAAAAGATGTCGAGAGCCTTTTGGGCAGATGCGGTTGAACTTGTAATTGTCATGATTTTTCTGATTTTTTTCTGTGAGAGGATGATGATGTGTGCTTAGGTTGAGTTTTGAGTGATTTTGTTAAAGATGTGTAATAATGACTTCACTATCCAGTATATATAGGGTGTCATAAGAATTGTATGTAAGACTTGTGAATGAGATAATGGGGAGATGAAGCTTTGTATAAATAAGAACTCCATCGCTTGGAACACGATCGCTCTTGCCAAGTTCTTGTTTAGTGCAACAAAGTTTGATTTCATGCTTGATGAGTGAGAATAGGAAAAAATGCCGCATATGTTGGAATAGTGACTGCCTAAACAGTAATTATATCGTGAATTCGAGAAGGCTTAAAAAATTGATACACGATGGTGAGTTGCCCCTTCTCTTCTCTCTCCTGCAAGCTAGGTACTACTTGCAATCAATGCTCTTTCATTCATTCTGTCGCCAACACTGCTGCAATTCCATCCCTAAATAAGGTTATTGCATACCATCTATGAAATGCAAATACCCAATTTGGAAAAGGCCTCTTATTATTAGTTGGATTACATGATACACTGGAATACCAAATTGTAGCTCCAGCTTTTTCATGATTGAGCTCAAAGCTATGCATTCCCGAAAATTGCTTGCGATCATCTCCATATCCAATCTCAACGCAACTAGGAGAGTCTGGAGATCCGTCATCCTCGGTCTTGGTGGATAGAACCATAAAATTACCGCCAAAAAGAAGAGAACCTTTTGAAGGTAGTCTTTTGGCGGATAATGACTTTAATTCCAAGGTTGGTCCTGGAGATATTTCTGTGTCTTTTTTTGAGCATTATTCTTGACGGAAGATTGCAATAAATACTGACTTGAGTACCCACAAGGTATAAACTTCATACCAAGAGATTGCAATGATGCTATGAGGTATCTTTCGGGGGTGAAAATCCAACCTGCGAAGAATCCACGGGTAAATGTTGCCAAAATTTCTCCGTCACTCCTATTTCGAATGTCGGCTTCAGACAATCGAATCTTGTAAGAATCTGTAATACTGATATGGTTCCTTGGATTGATTATCGAAGAAAACGATTGTGAGCTGCTGGCAAAGGAGGGCGATAATTGTTGATATGATGTTATTGTGGCCGTCCTTGCGGCCGACAGTGGGCGATCTTGAAGATATATAGTGATACCCAACCCTACAACAGCAGTAGGCACAAGCAATTTCGAAACAGTGAACATGGAAAGAGACGTTTTATTCTTTTTGTGGGGGGAGGGAGTTGAGTGTCTAAGATGATTAAGGTCGAGGACTTACTTTATAAGACTTCTGACATATATGACAACAAGCATATTAACTTACAATGTCTTCGTTGTTCCGTTCTCACCCGTGTTTAGTAGGTAGAATTCCGCAACTTTCGCGATTTCTTTTCGAGGATCTCTTGGAGATGATCCAGATGCTTCATGATATCGATGTATGAAGAAATATCCCCCTCTCTTCAGAACTTAATTTGCTAAAAAAGGAGAAAAGAATGCTCCATGTTTCAATCAAACAGTGACCTTGAGATTGTTTCCTTTCCGGTGCGCGTAATATGTCGCTACACAATTTGCGGATAAGATGCTAGCGCCGCTTGTTCGCGTGTGGCGTGGCTGTGGTTGTGGCTCAAGAATGTTCGGTGAAACATTGTTGTCCTGATATTATTATTATTCGGACGATTCAGAGTTGATGTTTTGGACTCGTGGGACAATCACAAACTCGTTCCGAATATTAACATAACAGCCTGGGTTAGATTGTGGACAAGGATTGATCAACTTTGTCATCAAGATTTACGAAGACAACATTGAAATTCGATCCACCAGATCCCTGGTCTTATCGCAAATGAATTGCAGCTCTCAAAGTAAGCTAGCTACCTACGTCCGGTGAGGGAAAATGCCCTTTCACTTGGTTCGAAATGACTCTCCCAGTACTTCTTTCGGTATCTTGTTCAAACTTGGTATGCTTCACGCAAAGCTCGATTGTCTCAACCATCACGACTTTAACACACAGCCATATCACGAACATTCTGATCGTGCCATTGCCGTTGCACCGTTGTCTCTGCTTACAGCCAAGAATCAAGTAATTGACATCGGCAAAAAGGCAAAGAACAAGCTTTCGGAAAATGAAAGCTTATCCAACATCTTGGACCGCATCCTGTCTTCATCGACATGATAAGCTTTTCATTCAGGTACAATAAGATCAATCCCGCCAATCATTGTTGGTAAGGTAGCAAAGATGGGGTTCCATGCTTTCCCCGCTCTACGACCTTCCCGATTAGATATCGACACAATATACGAGATCCATACTCGTGCTGCCAGAAAGTATGCAACTCCGACGCTAGATGCACATATCACAAGATGGTTAACTACAAGAGGACTAACCTGGTTTTCATAGCGCCGAAGTTGCATACTTTCTGGCCGCACGAGTAACTATCATTCTTATCCGATATCAAGCATGGAAAGCTGCAGGAGTTACTGCATATTATCATGGACAATTAGATTGCATCTCAAAATTATACGACCAAATGGTCGATCACCGGACAACTTAAAAGGGCCATTTTCTGCTCCTTTCAACATAATCCTCTTCACGCTTCTGTCTTCTCTTTCAGGACTTCAACATGTTGGTACCAGTATCTGTTGTCTCTCTTGCCATTGCAGCAATTGTAAATGCCGCCCCCTCCTCAGTCAAGCATGTAGTGCATGAAAAGCGAAATGCACCACCATCGGATTGGGTGAAGGGCTCCCGATTGGAAGGAAGTGCAATTGTGCCAATGAGAATTGGTTTGACACAAACCAATCTTGAAAATGGCTATGAATACCTTATGGAGCTGTAAGTCTCTCGTTGAGTTGCACCAGAGGGAGGAACCAATTGATGCTAACAACTTTTAGTTCCGATCCAGAATCTGCTAATTATGGCAAATATTGGTCCCCAAAAGAAGTCCACGACAAGTTCGCCCCTCCAGAGGAAACTCTTAAGTCGGTCAAAGCCTGGCTTGCTTCGTCCGGAATTCATCATTCTCGAATCTCTCATTATGAAAATAAAGGGTGGTTAGCTTTTGATGCTTCGGTGGAAGAAGCCGAACGTTTACTCAATGCCGAGTTTCACGAACACGAACATAAATTTAGTTCAAGTGTTCGGGTCGGATGTGATGAGTAGGGTTGTTCATCATACTTTTGAAAGATTTCTCTACTAACCTGACTCCAGATACCATCTTCCAGAGCATCTCGTACCACATATTGATTACATCACACCTGGTGTCAAGCTTGCACCAGTCAAGAAGAGAAGCGTGAAAGCCAAGAGATCCACACCTTACCTTTCCAAGAGAAAGAATCGTCTTGCAAAGGGCAATCCATCTTCACAAACTTATGATTGGACACCACCTTCAGCTGCCAATCTTCCAAGCGACCTTCAAGGTTGTGGTTCGAACATGACACCCACTTGCATCAAGGCCATGTACAAAATCCCTACTGCCACCTTAAATGCTTCAGGCAACTCTCTCGGATTATACGAGCAAGGAGATTACTTTGCTAAGTCAGATCTCGATCTCTTCTATGCAGAGTACGCTCCTTGGGTCCCTCAAGGCACATACCCCATCCCGGCACTCATCGACGGTGCAAATTTCTCCGTCCCTGCCTCCAGTAAACTAAATGGAGGCGAGTCTGACATCGACATCGATATGGCATTTGCTCTTATCTATCCCCAGACTGTCACCCTCTACCAAGTGGATGATCAAATCTACGAGCCACAAGAAGTTGCAACGACCAATTTGTTCAATACCTTCCTTGATGCACTTGACGGAGTAAGTTAATCAACTTTTACAATCAAGCCATCACTAACCTTCCTTTAGTCCTACTGCAGCTACAGTGCATACGGCGAGACCGGAGATGACCCATCAATTGATCCCGTTTACCCTGATCCCCAACCTGGTGGGTACAATGGAACGCGCCAATGCGGAATCTTCAAACCTACCAAGGTCATTTCTGCATCATATGGTCAAGCTGAAGCCGATCTTCCAATTGCCTATACAAAACGTCAATGCAACGAATTCATGAAACTCGGTCTTCAAGGTCACTCAATCCTTACTGCATCCGGTGATTATGGAGTTTCTTCCTTCCCTGGCGATGGCAACGCAAATGGATGTCTCGGCCCCGAGGGCAAAATCTTCAACCCCCAATACCCCGGTAACTGTCCATACATCACTTCCGTTGGCGGAACCATGCTCTACGCCGACCAAACTGTCAATGATGCCGAATCCGTCATGCACGTCGATCTCGGCGGTACCGCCTCAAACTTCACCAGCGCAGGTGGTTTCTCCAACTATTTCCCCATCCCATCCTACCAAAAATCTGCAGTAGAGAAATACTTCAAAAGGGCTAAGCTCACATATCCATACTACTCGGAATTTGAAGTCAACGTCAACACAACAAAAGGTATCTACAACCGTATCGGACGTGGTTACCCAGATATTGCTGCCAATGGTGCAGAATTTAGAGCGTATACTGCTGGTATCGATGAGCATTGGTATGGCTCCAGTCTTGCATCTCCACTCTTCGCATCGGTCTTTACTTTGATCAATGAAGAGAGATTTGCAAAGGGCAAGGGACCAATTGGATTTGTTAACCCAACGCTTTATAAAAACCCAGGAGCGTTAAATGATATTGTTAATGGAACAAATGTTGGGTGTGGAACAGAGGGGTTTGCAGCGGTAGAGGGATGGGATCCAGCGACTGGATTGGGAACTCCAAATTACCCTAAGTTGTTGAAGTTGTTTATGGAATTACCTTAGATGTGAAGAGGTTTCTGAAGAGATTCCGGGGAAGTAGGTGGGGAATGAAGAGAATTGGAATGTTTGCTTATTTTATAATTTAGATGATACGATCTATGTGTACATATATATAAGATGAAGCAATGAATTAAGGGAAGAGATAATGTAGAAATAAAATCTGGCTCAAATACACAATAACCTACCTACCTTGAGTCTACTTTAAATCTCCTAGCCAACAATATCTCCATCCACAACTACATAACCATCTATCTCCCAAGCAGACACCATTCCTCTCTCTATATATTCCTCTCTCTATGCATCCATCCATCTATCCATCACATCCCGATTCTCAAGCCTAAACCCCATCCCATCCCATCCCATCTTATTCTTCATCTCTTCAACATAATAACATAATGACATATTGGATATCTAGAATTACCAATTCCCTACTCTCACTCTCACTCCCAACCCCACCATAAAAAAATCAAAATACACACAGATCCTACTAGTCATAAATCCATAACCACTATCCCCAAGATTTCTCCTAAGATTTCTCCTAAAATTTCTCCTAAGATTTCTCCTAAGATTTCTCCTAAGATTTCTCCTAAGATTTCTCATAAGATTTCCCCCAAGATTTCCCCCAAGATTCCCCCAAGATTTCCCCCAAGATTTCATACAAGGAAAAGATACGGAATATATTTCTTCGATAGATCATTAACAAAATACACTCTATCCATTCCATCAAAAAGGAATTTGTACCTGTGAGTGATGTATTTCTATTTTTATAAATGTAATGTGAGATCTTATAAAGGAACTGATAGTATATCGGTGTAGAGCTCGTGTTTTATGTCGGCTTTGCTTTTATCAATTCGGACTTGCAAATCGGAAATTTCGTTTGATGGTTAGTTACATCTAGGGTGGGAGAGATGATCATACAATATATAGCCGTGAGTTCAAGTCTAGCGCAGTGAAGAAAAAGGTACTATTACCTTACACCTGAATTGCAAAACAAACTTTCCAATTACAAAGAGGCGAATATGCATACGATCACAGTGTAATGTAAAGAGACGAAAAGAAGATACCAAGCAAGCAATGATGCTATGAAAACGGAACGAGGCAGATACAAACTCGCCAAAGCATCTTGTCTCAAGATACAAAATCGAAGTAGACGCGCCAACTCACATTCGATCTTTTGGAGCAAAGAGGAACAAGTAGTATCGCGATGTGTATGTTAATTTGTATAGGTAATAGCAAATATAATAGCCATAGCTATGATAACGGTAATGACTGTAGCAACAATGATATAACTAATAAAAAGAGCAAAAACTAAAAATCAAATAAATCAAGACGCACAAGGTCAAAGAACTAACAAGTCTCACGAAAGCCATTTAAGGAATACGTAGCAAGTTCAAGTCATCACTCTTATCTCATCTCACCTCTTAGACACGAGAAACGCTTACGCTCAAGGGGAGACACTTCGAGCCGTAGTATCATTCCCATCATATGCCACTCCGAGTGTTTCCAAGAGGTTTCTAGCCGCAACCTCTCCCGTCTCGAATGCTCCGTGGACGCAACCGTTTCCGACGATGGTGCAATGTTCACCGGCGAATTGAAGACGACTGCGATTGTGATTTTCGAGGGCTTCGATCAAAAGTTCGGATTCGTCGCCGGTTTTCTCGACAGAATAGGATCCAAATCCTGCGAGTGGGTCTTGGGTCCAGTGGGTTGTCTCGAGGTTGAGGAGGTCAGGAAGATCCTTGTAGGGTTCTGTACGCATGAGTTTGAACAACGGCTCAAAAAAGGCATAGATGTCCTTGGTTGAGGTCATGGCTTCAACTCGTTGGGTAAGAGGTTCGGCGATTTGGATGCAGAGCTCCTTGGTGCCAGACATGATCCAACAATTGGAAGTCACTGTGGCATAGGACAAGATCGAAGACCTATTTGGAATTAGTCTTATAAATTGATAGCTTGGGAAAGGACTTGCTTACTCGTCAATTGGAGTACCCTCTGGGAGAGGGGATGGGTAATAGATGAATTGATCATTGTCCTTTGGCCAGAACACCTCTTCGAATTCGACAAAAACTTTTCCAAGGGCTCCATAGGAAAAGTTGTCGATTCCTTCCTGAATATCTTCAGGGAGAGCTGGCTCGAAGTTGATCATCTTTTTTCTCAAACAACCAAGAGGTGCGGTGACAACAACAGCATCAGCTTTGAAAGTAGACTTCTTGTCACCTTTCAAAGTCTCAACCACTATCGAATTGTCGCTCTCACCCCACTGGATGTTCTTGACAATTTCTCCCAGTTTAATTGTCTCGGGATCCTTCTGAAGGGGTCTAGCAGCCCAATTGACAATTTTATCATATCCACCCTTCATGTATAGATTTCTCTCGGTTACGAAGTAGCTCAAGTATTTAGAAGAGGCTTCTTCGATGGATGTACCGATCCACTACAATTATGATGTTAGGTTTGCATTATAATTTGGAGCATTGGGATATCTCACAAGTTCTACCTCGCGAATGGCTTGGGGAGCCCATTTGCGTTCGCTGTTAGTGATCAAAGGATGATTCTCTACGAATTCATGAATGAACTCTTTCACAGAGCGATCAGGAGCATGAGGATGAGTTTCAAAGTAGTGCTCACAGTAGTCAGCAAATTCATCAGCTACTTTCTTCGCCTTGAATTGAGATCCTGCTCTTCCCTCTTTGGTAAAGTATAGAGGTGTACCATCATCATAATAGTACTCGATATCGAGCTTCTTGATCAACTGAACCAATTTGTTCTGCGAAGTTTCATGCATCCATGCAGCACCTGTATATATAGTAAGCACACTTTTGCCGGGGGAAAGGATAAACAACCCACATTGTGTGGTCAAGACCGTAGTCCCAACCACCCACAACGGAAGATATTGTTCTGCCTATTAGGTCAGGTGTATTTACCAATGTCTCGAGCTTTCCCGTTTGGAGATTTGCGACTGGTGTGGATTCGACCACCGATGCGATCTGGTCGTCCTTCCAAGATTGTTACCCCAACTCCATGACGTTGTAGGACCGATGCTGCACGTAAACCGGAAATCCCGGCACCCACGATAATTACGTGGGCCTTCTTCACGCCATTGCCATAATTGTCGGGACTTTCAAGTCCTGTGGACCAGATCAAAGGTTTTGAGTTCTGGATTGGCAATGGCGCAGTAATTACTTGATATGACCGGTTTATTTCGTTTGGATTTAGAGCGCCAGGATGAGATATGGATAAGGTTGACATATTGATTCAACATCTGCGTATGTTTGGGGACTGGTGGATGTGTTTGGCTATGCTCGACGAGCTGCGTATTATAAATCGACGTCGACGAGTGGACGGTACAAAATAGCAAAAATGCTGGTCGAAGAGAATCTGCGAAAGTGTGTCGTAGTTGCACGGTTCTCCGAAACTGTTAACTCAGGTCAATTGCAGATGTATGCCGTATGATTTTAGCAATCAAAGATTCTTGGATGAGAAACTCTGCAGAGTAGTAATTGTGGTTGTTACTTAGATGAGAGGAAAAGAAGAAGAGAACAGGAGGGATGAGAAATGTAAAATATAACTTAGTGTATGATCATATGATTGATCCACCTTATTTAAGCTAATGTTCTCAACAACGAAGCCTATCTGGCATGCATTTATGTATGACAAACTCGAAAAGTAGAGGGATGATATCATTTCATGACTGTACTCGTACTCAAAGATAAATTAAGACAACTTCATTCCTTTGCAGCGGCGGAGTGTAACTATCAAATGCAGTGTTCGACCACCTGACACCAATGATGATAGCTCAGTGGACGCAGGGCGAGATTACGTGCGGTTCATGCGGTTCTCCCGAGGTCCAGTTATTAAGCAGTAATTATTGAGTTGATTGCTTTTTGGATTGAATGATTGCTTTTGCATTGGACGAGAGATTGAAGGACCGACGAGATTGGATCGATTGCGAGTTGGTGGTTGAAGAATGTCTTATCGTTCCTGCAAACCAAGTGTCCTTCTTATCGTATCGGTACATCAGATCCTGTCTTGGTAAGTCTAGGCGGTACAGTGGGAGATGGAAGTTCAGGGTCCTGTTGATCTTCCCGTCATCTCGTTGCTAAGCTGAAGAAAGAAAGTACAAGCAAGCTGTCCGAATTGATAGGATGTCAATATCCGGATGGTTAGCTTCAATCGAGTTCTCAGAATAGCTAAACAGGCTCGACAGGATAGAAGAGACCAGGAGATAAATGAAGGGGAGATAGCCGAGAGATGAAATATACTCTACTCTGCATGTTACCCATGAACTCACCCAATAAGTGGCAAGTGTGTATAGTAAGTAACGATCTCTATATCTCTATGATGGTATTGGCATTAAACTTATTTTTATCTTGATCGAAGGGGTAAAGAAGCACAATGATGGATGCCCAGTGAATGGTACCACGACAACAGAGTTCAATGTTGAACGGCAAATCTTGTTAGTTGATCGTTAGTCGAGAGTAAGTGTAGCTTAGCCAGAAGTTAAATATGGATATAATTTAATCAAGCAATCGGTATTTTGGTATATGGTATCGTCAGCCCGCTTCCCTCCAATACAAGCTTTTGCTAAGGCTCCACCAAACACGGAGCACAATTCAGTCAATCAATTGAGACCTGACTTATTCATCCCAACTCTGGTTGTACCTCCGACATTCAGACTTATTTCAGATAAGATCCCACGTTTTGTTTCCAATCCAATGTCAATCCTGACAAGTCGGACAATACGAATAAACATATTCACCGGTTACAGATCTTCTGCTTCTGCTTCTCCTTCTCATTCATTTTACCCCAGACCAGAATCATGGAAGATAATACACCAATATGGTAATGTATCGTACACTCTTCGGTAAGTCGTGCGTGGAGAGGAATTCGATCATCGATCTTCTTATCGGGCACGAAAAAATTGTTCAACTCCCAACCTTAACCCTAGAGTTTTCATCTCATAATGGTAATGTGGGAATCGCACAGATAAGACATCCAAGTGGAAATTCTTATAACTATATCTAATTTTCCCAAGGTTTGTTGAAGATATCTATTTTCGTCATCTTACCTAAAGTCTTCTCTCTTCAATTCAAATTTCTTCCTTGCTCTCCATTCTCTTGTTTGTTTTTGCAATTGTTCACCAGTCAATTATCGACTACCCGCAAAGATCAGGTCGCTCTATTGCCGTGGTTCAGCCACGATATAGAAATCGCTATCGACGATGGACCCAACTCAGATGCACGGTGAAGATTTCCTTCCAGGTACCACAAGACTGGTAGAAGATATCGAGCAATCCAACAATTCCAACCTTCTCAAACATGGGAATATCGTTTTGGAACCACAGCCTACCTCTTCGCCGCTCGATCCACTCAATTGGTCTCGCACAAGAAAATATTGGCATGCTTTTCTGGTTTGTTTTATTACAGGTCTAACGGCTGCTACTGCGAACGATGCGGGCTCGGCGCAAGATGGCATGAATGAGGAATATGGAATCACTTACGACGCAATGAATACTGGGGCTGGAGTTTTGTTTGTAGGAATTGGTTATTGGACTTTGTTGATCTCGCCTGCTGCGTGGTTATACGGAAGAAGGGTTCCCTATATCATTTGTTTGACATTGGGAGTCATTGGCGCTATATGGATGGCTCGCGTGCGATCCACGAGCGACTCGATCTGGAATCAACTTTTTGTGGGAGCATCTGAAGCTTGTGCCGAGGCCAATGTGCAACTTTCCCTCTCGGATTTGTTCTTTCAACATCAAAGAGGGACGGTTCTAGGTATATACGTTTTGTCGACTAGTATTGGTACCTATTTAGGTCCTATCATTGCTGGATATATTGCTGGGGGACCTCTAGGCTGGCGATGGATTGGTTGGTGGTCCGTCATCATCTCCTCGTGCACAATACTCGTGTGTTACTTTACCCTCGAAGAGACAATGTTTGACCGTCCCGAATCTGCATACGAAGTTCCAATCGATGGTGTTGGATCACAAACCAAGATCGAGGGATCTCTAGTCCGTAATAGCAACGAGAAAGATACAGTTTTAGCCACAACTCCCTCCGACACACCTCCCATTCCACCTTCGACTGCCCCCGCTAAGAAGTCCTTCCGCGAACGCATTCAATTAATTACACCCGCATCTAATCTCAAAGGAACTGGATTCAAACAATACTTTTCTCGTCTCTTCCATACTCTCCGTATCTTCACTTTTCCAGCCGTCTGGTATAGTGGTCTGCAATGGGGAGCTCAAGACGCCTGGCTTACCTTCTACCTTACTCTTGAAGAAGACAACTGGACCGAGGCTCCTTGGAACTACACCAGTATCAGCTCTGGTCTTATGAATGTTCCTTGTTTGATCGGCGCCATTATTGGTTGTTTCTGGGGTGGTTATCTTTCGGATGTTTTCGTACTTTGGTACTCTAAGAAATATCGTCATGGTGTTCTAGAAGCTGAAGATCGTCTGTGGATGATGTATCCATGTGCTATATTTTCGCCGATGGGAATGTTTATCTTCGGTCTCGGGACGGCATTCGAATGGTCTTGGCCAGCTCCGTACGTCGGGCTTGGATTCATTGGTTTTGGATGGGGTTGCGCGGGAGATTTGTCTATGTCTTACCTCATGGATGCATATCCTGAAATGGTACTCGAGGGCATGGTTGGAGTTAGCGTCATAAACAATACCATCGGGTGTATCTTTACGTTTGCGGCGAGTTATTGGTTGGATACCGGAGTTAAGCAGACATTTATTGCGATTGGTGTCTTGGATTTCGTATTCGTTATGTGTACATGGCCAATGATGGTATTTGGAAAGAGCTGTAGACGATGGACCAAAGCTAGATATTTGGAGTTTGTGAGAATTAGAGATTCTTTATGATACAACGATTTGGATATGAGGAAGATTGTAAGGGATATGGTGTGGGGGAGGTATTTTGATGTTAATGAGTTTGGGGGTTTCCTTTCATTGTTAAAGGATTTGATTCGGAACACCAATGAATACACGAACTCACAGGACACTAAAAAAGGAAAATACAATTTCATACCAAAAAGAGTGATTTTAATAATTTAATTAAAATATATAGTTTTCAAATATAAAGATTTTATATAAAATAAATTTTAAATTAAAATAATCAAAATTGAAATCTTGATAATAGAATATATAATCTCTCATCAAAAATTTTGATGGGAAAATACACTATTAAATTTTTGAACTCAAATTTCACTTTTTTAAAACAAACTTCAAGAAAACTATTCTTTAATAATTGGAAAATACATTATATCAACTTGAATAAAATTTAATTGAAATTTGAATTTGAATTGAATTATTAAAGTTACTCTTTTTAATATAAAATTATACTTTACTATCACATTATCACATAAATCTGTGCACCCACTGGTGGAGATTGAGGGGGCTTAGTAATCTTAGTGTGCACATTCTAGCGATCATATTTTCTATCTACGAAAACCTGGTGTTCTCAAAATTACATATTATTACCTATTTACTTCAATTCAATCTACTTCGCTTTGCGCTTTATCCAATTTACAATTGCCAATTTTGCTGATAATTTTTGATTGAATTGATTATCAAAGTATCATGATCATGTAGTTACAACTTTCCTATCTACAATACTATTCTCACTCAGAGATTGTGACGATTCAGTCCCTTTCAGGTTCCTTTCTCAATCACTTAGCTTCTAGGACCTTAGCCTAGCACGTGACTCATTGATGTATATAGTCCGGAGCCCTTACAATTCTCTTCTTATTCTTTTCTTCCTTCTTTAGTTTTAGATTCTAAGATAGAATTGAATCTTTTATGATAGTCCTTCATATTATCTAAAACTTATCTATACAAGTCTTTGCCGGTAATAGCATACCAAATAATATCTCACCTTTTCCTAGACTATTCAAGCATCGATATTGTATGGATTAGAAGAATCTATATCAGAAGATAAAGAAATATCTCTGAAGGATAATTAATCAATAACAATTCCTTAATCTTTATATCAATTCTTTAAAAAGATTAAAAAGAATTGCAAAGAAATGTATCCAAGCTTTTCCTTACAATTCTGAAGAATCCAATATGATTATAGTTTTTCAAAGTAAAGGATTATTGTGTACTCCTTTTTCTCAAGCAGAAGCTAGCCTTTTCATTTCAATCTCAAATCAGTTTGCTGTTTTTAATGATAACAAAGAAGATTCGGATTTCCTTACTTCTGGAACAATCATGTCATAAAAAGGCAAAGAACCAGATAAAGAAAAGCCTCTTGTTTGGGTTAATAATCTTTTCAATCTTATCATTCAACAAAATACTACTATTACTGAATTGAGATTGGAAATCAACAATATTTGTATCTTTTATTCTTCTAAAAATAACTCTCGGAATCAATCCCCTGCTTTTCAGGAAGCTCTATATCAGTTAGTTCTTGATACGATTAAATCTGTAAATCCTATGGAAGCCACTATATATCTTTCACACAAAAAGGATACTCATCTTATTCCTGATTCGATCTTTCTTCAATAATTTACATTTGATAAGCAAAATACAACTTTCTTTATTTCCTATAGAATAGAGAAGATCCCTTATTTTATGGAAAAGCTTTTGGATAGCAAAGTCTTGAAGCCTAAACTATGGAAATATTTGATTGAATATAATCTGGAACAATATGTATATGCTTTTACTAACGAAAGGCAATACAGGATTTATATTGTTGCTAATACTGAAGGTATAGCTTGTGATCACTTGCAATCCCTGCTCCTTGATCCATTTTCTGAATATAATGTATAAGGATTAATTGAAGCTGCTATACAAGTTACTATTGATTCGGCTAAGCAATAAATAGTATTAGATTAATATGAAATATTGAGACAAGGTGCAAATCAGCTATTTTGGGAATTCTATCAAAAATTTCGACAATTAGCTAATACTATTGGAATTCAAGATAGTTTTACTCTTTTCAATAGCCTTCGGAATTAAATTAATATTAGATTAGCATATACTTGCATTACGGAGTTCGCTAGTTTTCGAAATATTAATAATTATATAGTTCTCCTTTAAATTTATAATGTAAATTACCAATCTATTAAAGCTAGGGAATATACAACTATATTGGCTACCCGATCAAACCCTGTTAACAACTGTACGACTACTTCACAATAGTCATATTCTACACCTAAGACTAGTCAAGAGATCCCACAATATTTTGTGAATACTGTTTCATTCCGCTTACCATCGAATTACCGATCCAATACAGTTTCCATCTCGAATAATCCTTATCATAATTCCCAATCTTGGAAATCTAATAGTCCAACGAGAAATTCGATTCCAACTCAATCCGATTCCCGAATTCAAGAGATTATCGGCACTAATGAACTTTTTGGCGAACCTACCAATAACCCTTCCAATACCCAACAGTTAATGGATTTTGTCCAGAAAGAAAAAGTAATAAATATAAAGCCCCCAAAAGACAAACTCTAAAAAAGTCTCCCTTTTAGAGTATCTAAGAGATATAAGATACCTTGATTTACAAAAACTAATAGGAAATCCTCATATAACTATTCCTTGCACGATTTCGAAGTAAAAAATTACTTTTCAAGTTCAAGCTCTTATTAACTCCGGAACTAATAACTATGCATTTATTAACAAAACCTTTTTATAATAAATCTCCTTGGTATTCACTATCTTTGTTACTAAACTACCCACTCTGATATCTATCAAAGGGTATAATGACATTGTAGATAAATAAATTACTCATTATACTTATTTTATACTTATAATTAATAAATATATTCAATTATACACTCCTTTTCTGATTATTACTCTTCAGAATAATAATATTATTTTAGGATAATAATAACTAACTGAGTATTCCCTCCTTCTTGATTGCAAAAAACAAAAACTACTTTAGCCCCATTCTTATTCTCCAATTCTTTCTTTCACTTTTAATTATATTCTTTTTAGAAAAACCTCAAATCTAAGCCTCTAGATTTAGCAATGTAATTAGACACTAAACAAAAAGATCGAAAGTTAAATTAATATTAGAAAAAACGAAAATCCCCTATTCTTAATAATATATATTATTCTTCAAATCTAATTTCACAAATTAATTTTGATTATGAAATTATTCTTTTGGATAATTCAATAGAATCTAATATATCCCTTGATATTCAAGTATTAAAAGTTCCTTCTCAAGAAAGCTTTAAAATCTTAAAACCTTTAAAAGAGAACTTCGAAAAGATTTTAAAGGAGATATCCTCGATTCTGATTATTATTAATAATATTTTCAAGAAATCAATAATTAGAAGTATTAAGCAAATAAACGAAATTCTGAAGAATCTATTATATAAAATCTTAAAGGATAATTCATCTATACCTATACCTCATAAAAAGCACTTTTCTATCCTATATTCCTTAGATAGCTTTAAAGCGCCTAATCGAATTGCTCTTATTATAGACCCTGCATTCTATTTGATCTGTATATGCTGATAAAACAATGAATTATTCATTAGCTTTTTCATAAAATTAGTGAATTAATTGATTAACGCTTTGAAGAGGAAGTATTAATCAAATTAGTTGATATTGTATTGCAAAACCTTCATTTTAGTTTATTGCAATGTTATATAGCTGTATACTCGTTACTAGTCTTATTATCTGCGCTAAATACAGAATCTTCTATTCCATCAGAATATGAAAACTATGCTGACATATTTTCGAAAATCGAATCGGATATACTACCATCACATTGATTATATAATCATAAGATTACCTTGAAGGTAATAATAAAAAAGCTCTCAAATACAGCTCTTTTTATAAGATATCTTTTAAAGAACTTGAAACAATCAAGAAGTATATTATTAATAATCTTTATAAAGACTTTATTAAACCTAATCAAGTTCTATTTACAGCTTCTATCCTCTTTATAAGAAAAGCAGATAGAAATCTTCGACTCTATATCGATTTTCGTATACTAAATTTATTTACCCAAAAGGATTGATACCCTTTCTTTTTGATTGACGAAATTCTTGGTTGCCTTATTAATACTAAGATTTTCATTAAACTCGATATCCATTAAGTATTTTATTAAATTAGAATGAATTCTCAATCCAAAGAATATACAACTTTCCGTATGTGTTATAGAGCTTATAAGTACTATGTTCTTTCTTTTAATCTAATTAATGATTCTGCTATCTATCAATATTATATAAATGATATTCTTTTCGATTATTTTGATAATTTCTATACAGTTTATTTGGACGATATCTTGATTTATTTTTCAGATTCTTTGGAATATCAATCCATATGAAAAAGGTCTTACAATGCTTAAGAGATACTGATCTTCAAGCCGATCTAAAGAAAAGCGAATTTAGTATTATTCGTACTAAATATCTTGACTTTATAATCTTCATAGAAAGAGTTGAAGTAAATCCCGAGAAAGTTGCTGTTATACGCAATTGGGTGTATCCGACTATAGTTAAAGGAATCCAGTCCTTTTTAGGATTTTGTAATTTCTACCGTCGATTTATACACAACTTTAATATATTAACCAAACCTTTAATCAATCTAACCAAAAATAATATTCCTTTCCGATTCGATAATGATTGTATACACACTTTGGATACTCTTAAAGACTTTTTTACCTCCTTTCCTGTTTTATAGCACTATCGATAAGACCTTGAATGTATACTGAAAACAGATACCTCAAATAGAATAGTAGCAAATGTTCTCTCGCAAAAGCATAACAAAGACTAACTACCCATAGGATTCTATTCGAAAACTATAACTCCTGCTGAACTTAATTACAAAGTCCATGATAAAGAGATGCTTTCTATTGTGAAGTCCTTTGGATATTGGCATGCTGAACTTACTAATACACCACACCAGATTTGTGTTTATATCGATCACAAAGCATTAGTCTATTTTATAACTACAAAAGCCTTAAACTCTCGGTAAACACGATAAACCGAACTTCTGGCGGACTATAATTTTGTAATATGCTATTGTTTAGGAAAAGACAATCTATTAGCTAATACTTTTACCCACCGCACTAACAAACTCGATAACCAAAATCAAAAGAAAAAGTTGCAATGCCACTAGCAATTTCTGAAAAACAATCAAATCAATCCTTTTATTCTGACTCACAAGTTTTGACCAGATTCTTTCGAAGAAGCTTTTATTCGAATTCTAGACCTAGTTCCGATTTTCCCAGCTCTACGGATTATCGATTGTATTCTACTCGCTAATCGCTATACTCCTTCTTTAGAAGCCTTACGGAAACAAGCGCAGAAAAACGATAATCACTTTAGCCTTGAAGATGGACTGTTATTATATAAAAACAAACTAGTGGTTTCTGATACAGATAATCTTTGTACCCTCTTAATCCGAGAAGCCCACAATAATATCTCTACCACACATCCAGGTATTCGAAAAATCCTGAAGTTATTAACCAATCACTATTACTAACAAGGAATCTTTTAAACAATAGCTTAATACTATCGAAATTGTAATACTTATTGTAAAATAAATATCCCTCGAAACAAAACCCCTGGCTTGCTATACCCATTACTAATACCAAGCCGACCCTGGGAATATATTACTATGGATTATTATAGCTTCAATAAAGACAAATATGGATATAACAATATATTTGTTATTATCGATTGATTTAGTAAACAAGCTATCTCCATCCCTTACAAAAAGATGATCAATTCAATTATAGCAGCCAAATTATATATTTATTATATTTATCGCTATTTCAGTCCTTTTCTTTCCATAATATCCGATTGTGGATCCCAATTCATATCAAGTTTTTGGAAAGAATTTCAAAAGATTCTAGGTATTAATATTAGCTATTTAACTACAAATTACCCTCAAACTAATGAACAAATTAAGATCTATAATCAATATCTTCAAAAAAGACTTTAACCCTTTATTTCCTATTATCAAGATAATTGGTTAAAGCTTTTACTGATAATGGATTATATATAGCTCATTTTACCTTACAATTCTCTTGGTAATATTTCTCCATTTGAAATCGTACATAACTATCCCCTACAAACCTCTTAGGATTAGAAGTTCCATAATACCAAAACCAAGAACAAGCTTAGTGTAGACGAAGCCCGTATTATAGCTTAATAACACTACGACGTATGGAAACTCGTTACAAAATACCTTATAGATGTTTAAGAAAAAGCCTAGCTCAAGATTAACATGTATCAACAACCTATTGATTTCAAAGTAAGCGATTTTGTATAACTTGATATGCAATACTACCAAACCGAGCACCCTTTAAAAAAACTAGATTTTTCAATAACGGCAAATTCCTTATTATCGAAAAGGTAGGGTATTCCTTTAAGCTAACACTACCAAATACAATGAAAATTTTCAATACATTCCTAGCTGAAAAACTACAAAAAACTGCAAATGATCCTTTTCCTAGTTAAATAAACAATTCTGATTCTTTAATCAACATTACTGGTAAAGAAGAATGGGAAATCAAACAAATTATAGTTTCGAAGAGCACTTGTAATAATATTTATTATTGAGTACAATAGTGTAATTACGATATTGACCTTACCTGGTACACTACTGATAACTTCAAATACTCTCCTCACAAACTCAAAGAATATCACCTGACCAATCAAAACCTTCCCGGCCCGCCTAAGGCACTACCTCAATAACTGAAACACTACGAAGATAGTGATGATAAATATAATGATGTTGTTGGAGATAAAGAGATGAATAAGTACTCAAAGGTGAGCTTTTTTTAAACGGGGGGGTAATGTAACGATTCAGTCTCTTTCAGGTTTCTTTCTCAGTCACTTAGCTTTTAGGACCTTAGCCTAGTATGTGACTTATTGATATATATAGTCCGAAGCCTTTATAGTTCTCTTCTTATTCTTTTCTTTCTTCTTTAATTTTAGATTCTAAGGTAGAATTGAATCCTTTTATAACAGTCCTTCACAGAGATCACACATCCGACGCAAGAGATCCCTCAAATTCCAGCCCCAAGACACAGAGATCCATCTTGTTCCACATGGAAGGTACTCCACTCTACCACTATCCTCTATCTCGAATGACGCTGTCGCTTTGCAGGTGACGGCGCTTCCTTCGTAGTCTCCCGTACTCGTTTCCCTGGCTTGTGACTGTAGTCGAAATCGCGAATATTCCATTCCACCGGTTCGATGTTACGATCAAAGATTATCTCAACATTCCCATCAGGAATATCAATTCCTCTTGGAGTAGGTCTAGAATCCCATCGGAAGAGATTTTGTTTAGCCTTTAGGATCTCAATATATTGATCATTCAACTGGTTGACAACCTTCTGGAAGCAGTGTATGAAAAAGCCATAATCCCGAAATTTGTGCGCCTTTCTGACTCTTCGCAACAATTTCTCTCTTGCAGGATCCTTAACATAGGCTCCAGGACTTAGAAGTCGATATCCCGGGCGGTATATAGAATTCTTATTCAAGTCTATTTCCAAAGATTCGGCATACTCTTCCAGCAAAAGAAGAGCGGTAGTGATCTTCTCTCGCCAGTGACGTGTCTCGGGCGAACTCTTGTTAAGATCCAACATAAATCCCTGATCCTCATAAATGCGGTCGTGGAATTCTCCTTGACACAACATTCCGCGAAAGACCCTATCCTGCAAGTTGAAGTCGTTTAATTTGGAAAAACAGCGCTTGATTCTCTGGAATTGATCATTTTCAATATCTGATAACAGCTGCATGCGTAAAGATTTGAAAAGTTTAAGATTTCCAAACCAATGCTGCTGCTCGTGCTTGTCGTAGAGTGCCCTCAAGCGTATTGTATGACTTTTTGTGTTGATTGGTAGTATCTAAGTTGCCCACATCTATGTCCTGTCTGAATTCAGGCACGCTCTCAAAGGTTTGGGTATATGCCACAAGTTCGTCGCACATTAGGTTTGATGGGATCGGCTAATGGCGAAGACCCCTTCATTAAATCGATGTACTTGTCCTTCTCTTTTCCCGATGTGAGAGTCGCTGCAGAGTCCTCGACCATTTGATGAATCTCATCGAGATAGACAGGGAGCGACTCGGGAAACTCCTCTCCACCTTTTTCCTCATCAATATTGGAATGTGCTTCTTTGAACTCTACACTTTGCAAATTCCTCAGTAGTTTGAGAGGAGCGAAGATTTCTTCAAAACTCAAATGTCTGGCAAAATCCGCACGAGTTGCTTTTCGGGTCTGTTCCGATGTTTTGTCTATGCAAACGATGAAAGATAGCGAGAGGTCTTGACATTGACTGATTGCATGACAGAACTGTGCCAATGCAGCTTCGTCGAATCTGTGGGTGTAATGACCCTCATCTCCACGTACGATGACTTTCCACTTCCGAACATATCGGGCTTGAGGACCCACGAGACGATTGAAAGTTGGTTGTTCATAGAAGAATTCATTCCCCTGGTATTCCCAATCCTGCTCGGTTGGAGCCACGTTAGAGTGTTCAGCATATCGAGTCAATGGTGAGACATTCAGAGCAGTCGTGATGGGAAAATAGTCTTGATCATAACTACTCGTGTACTCATAGATTCCACCTAGCTCCTCATTGGAATCATCCCGATACATCCAATTTGTGCAATCCATAATAAATTCATTGTGCTGGTAAAGTACGTGGACGCCATCGTAATACATCTGCTTGCAAACGCGGAGGATCGCGGGATGCAATTCGTACTTGGGTACGTTGACTACTCGCTTCCCGTTCTTGACAGGATCTGCGATCGTGGTGATGGCGGTACCGGTTCCGAGAATGGGATTGGTGAGCAGGTATGAGAAAATCTTGTGGGTGATTTCTCGTGGCATGTTCTGAATGTGGGCGGCTGAGTCGCGAGATGGAATCCCTGATATGATAGGACTCTGCGGCGGGATGTCTCCATATGAGGAGGAGCCATTGGAGTGTGGTCTCGCTGACTGGTTGTTTTCGGTGAGATGCTGGAAGGTTGGAGATTTCATCTTCGCAATCTTTCTGGGGCTCTGCATGATTGGTATTCTTTTATTCTTTGAGGTGGTTCGTGGAACTTGTAGGTTGGTTTTGGTTCTTTGCCGATTGGTCCTGATGATTGGTGAGTTTGAGGAGAAATCAATGCCGGGAGATGATGTTGCTTGGAGGTGGGAGGAAGAAGTCTTAAGTATTTCTGTGAGAAACCACAGAAGACACTAATTGGACTATCGTATTGAACTGCACCGTGGTAGATGACCGTTTATCTTTCGTGTTCTTCGAATTAGAATTGGTTTCAAATTTGGTATCTTGGTGTAGTTATCAAGAGAATGAATGATAAATATCAAAACAAGATATCGATTGGAAGCGGGAGGAGAAAGATGTTTAAGTATTATAGGAGCAGTTGCTAAGACGATCAAAAGAATGTATTGCACCGTACTAAGGAGTTAACATGATTAGCGAGCTGTGCTGTTACGACGTAGGTCTTCAGGAGATGTGTAGAAGTAGCGAACTGTATCCCACCGTACATAGGGGGACTGCCAAGTTTAACGTGCAGTGTTACAGCGACCGTTTTGCGATATATACCTACTTGGAAAAGGTACAGTGCTTAGTAATCTGCACTGTCAGGTTTTTGACTTGGTTGTATAGGTTAATGAGAGTGTGAGGCCGTACTAATGTTAAGATCGATTGTCTTCCGGATCTGTCGCCCAAAGAACATGGATATCTAGGTTGTGGCCGTACTGGACTGAATAGCTTTTTGTCAATTGGTAAAAATTAATTGTGTGTGGGGTGTAAGTTTGGTGGGGGTGGTGTACAGTGAATGGGAGTTTTGAATAGAAATTATCTTCTTGATGTCGTCTCATGTTGTGAAGATATGTAGTGTTTGATTGAGGGGTTCTTGAGGATGAGGGTGAGTAGAGAGCAACATGGGATGATATCTACTTGGTATCTTAAGATTCTGGCTAGCTTTTGAGAAATGTTTCTAGGGAAAGTAGAAAGGGAAGGATATTTTGGAGCTAAATTTTGAAAGCTACTTCAAACACGTTCTTATTAAGTTGTCCGGTAGACCAAGAGCTTCGTGGTGATGAGCATAAAATGATATTGCAGCTTGAATCGAGAGTCAATCGCCAGTCCTATTATAGGTGACATTTTAAGCTATTTTCAGAATGCATTCACTTAGGTCTTCAATGGAAATGGCAAATGGTTCAAATTTAATTAAGATAGAGCTTGAGATTTATTTTTGATTACTGCTATGAACTATCGCTAATGTGTTATACCACTACTCAGAGAACTTATGGGTAGTATGTTTCCTTCACATCATATATCCTCATTTCTCTGGCTTTGTCAATGGTAAGTCTCACTCTCATGTCTGGCTCACTTACACCCCAATTAACAAACCCAAACTCCCTATAGTCAATTTGAATGCCCCTTTTAGTCTTTTCATCTCTGTCGTAGTCAAATAGTCTCTGTCTTGCCTTCCTAATCTTAATCAGTTGTCCATCCATATCATCCACGGCTTTCTTGAACCATTGGACAAAATCATCGTACGCCCGATATTTGTAGGCCTCCTTAAGGTTTTCCAGCAATCTTGCTCTCGGCAGATGATTGTACAATGAAGCGATGTCATACTTGCGAAACTCAATACGCTGTTGGAAAGAAAGTTTTCTGGCGAAAGAATCTGCATATTCTTCTAAAAGTAAAAGTGCCTCTGTACTTCGGTCCCACCAATCATCTCTCAAAGATTCTCGGTGGGCTTCGATGTATTGCTCGTTAGTACTCAATCTCGGATCTGCACTACTCTCACCTGTCCCGTAATAGGGTCTAGTTAAAGCAGTCTTGAGTTTCCACCCTGCTAGACCAAAAAAAGCCTTCAAATCTCTTTTCTGATTTGGTAAATTCGTTGAGTTTGAAAGCATGTCGGTTGATAGCTTCATATTGCTTCTCTAGCTCGAGCAGTGCCTGCTGGCGTGTATACCTGAAAAAATGTATGTTGCTATATGAATTCGTGGCTTCTCTGCGGCAAAAATCGACGTTTTTCCTCGATCTGATGAATATGTTTTGCACGGAACACGTTATTTGGACTCCCCCAACGTGGAAGTTTTGCGTTAATATCCGGGGGCAAATCAAGATCAGCTCTAAATTCTGGATTACATTCGAATGCCTGGGCATATGCCAATAATCTATCATACTGTAGATGGATGGACTCCGTGGAATTCAATGGCAAAGATCCTTTCATTAAAGCCACATGTTTTTCAAGAGAGTTTACCGTCGAGAAAAAACCTTTGCAGTGGTAATCTTCCCACGATCTGTGATAAAACATGTACTCTGGTATTCCGTCCCCTGTTGCTTCCCGAAATTCAACTACAGCGACATTTCGAAGTAACTTCAACGGGTGCCATGTTCTAAGCGCATTATTGGAATCGATTCGTTCGTTTTTGTTTTTTTCCGTCCCAACGAGCAGAAAAGTAATCTCAAGTCCTGGAATCTCGCACGCCGCTCGACAGAATTGTAATAGCGCGTACATGCCATAGTTTTCTGAAGCACAGCGGACAAGGACTTTCCATTTCTTGATGCGGCTGATTTGCTGAAAACGAGATTGTCGAAAAGTCCTTTGAAGCACTCGAGAGCTTAGTCCCATGCATGTGGCATGCGTGAAGTGACTGTCCTCTAGTAATCGAGTTACAGGACTGACAACTAAAGTGTCACTGATGGAGTATACGTCCAGGTTATCATGCAAGTATACATGATCTGAAGACCAAACTTCACCAAGCTTGGGACGTGCATTTTCCGATTCCAAACAGTCGACTATAAATTCATTGCCCTCGTATAGCACCTTGGAACCTTCCTCATATAGCTGCTTGCACACGGAGAGAATGGAAATGTGAAGGAAGTATCGAGGCATCTCTTCTGAAGTAGGTATATCGGTGCCATTAAGTTCGATGCATAGTGAAGCTCCAGTGCCGAGTACATGACTCATAAGGAGAGTGTTCAGAATTTGATCGCGTACTTCTCGAGGAATTTTGAGAAGAGTAGGCTTCAGGAGTCTTGTGATTGCAGTGGCTGATGATGTTGGCGTAAACTTAGGAGCTACGCCATGCTGGAGAGAGTATGGAATAGCAACGCGGATGTTGCGAATATCGGGACGTTTTTTAGACGACCGCTGCATTTTGAAACTTTTATAACTAAAAGCTCCTAATCTCTTGAAGTAGTCTGAAATAAAAAGACCTAAAGTTTCGAATTATTGGCTTGATGGAAGAGTTCCGATTGCCGAGTGGCAATTGAAAGTATTAAAAACTCTACTTACACAATGATCCAATGTTTTCTTCAAGTTGTGATTGTTCCAGATAGAAATTGTTAGAAAGTTTTAATTGTAGACGAGTTATTGCAAGGAATAGTTGTTGTGTAGAAGGGAAAAAGTTTACAGCAGGAGCGTGAAAGCTTAAATACATCGGCAATTGTCAAGTTAAGCGACCTCAGGACGCTAAACGGTGAACTAAGTCATCGAAAAGCCGTATGAAAACCATAGTCCATTTTTACTATGATAGTCATCCATCAATCGTATAAACGTATGTATAAGATGTGCATAGAAAGTTGAAGCAGCCGTAGCGAAAGAATTGTGCATCTTTCATTGGATAAGTCACCGCGGAATGACGTCGTCTATTCCCATCCTTCCCCACTATAATGATTTTCGAATTTGGAGCCCCTGTAGGAATATCACTACTTTTAAAGTTTTATAATAGTCAGAACAGACTTTTTCAATCTCGTTTTACACGGCAGTTCAGATGAACGAGCACTCATTGATTTGTCAGCCAATTCCCTTTCTACATCAAGTTTTTCCAGGAAAAGAGCGTTCTTGTAGAAGGGAACATCAAACTGACCTATATGCATAGAGGCTAGTCAATCAATATGGTATTCACCAGCACCAATCAATGGTCACTTGTATGGATAGATATCCGTGGGCAAAGACAACTGCTTCCTGCTCCATGGAAAGACAGTCGTCCATGAATGGATGCAGTTTTTACGATATTGACGTGTGAATATGGTCTACAAGAATAGAGAAATAATAACAGCATCCTCGTTAAAAGCAATGTGTGGTCTCTGTACCAAAATATAATTCAAGTCTGATGCATGATAGATTAAAGAAGCCTAGGTACACATATAATAAGTAGCTCATATATTAGTTCAAGCTAGAGCCTAATGATGACATTAGTGCACTTTTCTTATTCAATACTTGCACTAAATCCATAATTCTAGCACGGTGATAGTGAGTAACTTGTGAGATATTCAAAAGGATCTAAGATAGAAATTATCGCCGCTAGCTCATGTATAGTGACGGTGGGCTTTTGGTAAGACAATTGGACAAATTTGATAATGAAACTTAATCATGGGGCTGAATTGGTAAATCGTGATTTCCAATAGAATAAGAGATGTAGGAGATGGTCACTTGAGGTGCCAGCAAATTTGTCTTTGAGCACATACGTTCATGAATGATCTCATTCTTAAACTGATTTTTCATTCAAGTACCTAGGTACAACTATAAAACGGTATTGTATGCCTTGCCAGATGAGCTCTGATCTCCTACTTGGTTCCGGAAAAACTTGAGATACCAATGTCGCCATCAATGAAACCATTTCTTCCATATTCATGTGACCAGAAGTAGATTGAATGAAGACACTAGATAGTAGCTAGTTGAGCAGAAGCCGAATCGATACAATAGATGATAGTACTAGATGATAATCTAACGAAAGCTTCGATAGAATCAGCAATATAATGTCTGTTTGGATGAACATATCAATTTTCGCTATCGCCAAACTACCAAACATCATCATCACGATTATCGCCAACGCATAAAGAATCCTTAAGATCTGTGTCACTTGTCTCACCCTTGGAGATCTTGATTATATGCTCCTGGTCGTGTTCTGAATTTAACTCCGGCTTCGGCCAAACAATTGCCTCCACTATATCAGAATGAGTGTCCAGATCAGAGCCTCTGTCAGAAACATCCCATTTGAAAAGGTCTGTTCTGCACCATCTTATTTTGACATAGTGCTTTTCCATGCGTCTGATTGCGATTTTGTAATAAAACATAAGTTTCTTCCACATCCTTCTTTCGTATGCCCAGGCTATCTTCTTCATTACCATTCTTGACTCACCCGACACATACGCCAACACAAAATAATTGTTTTTTTTCTGCTAAAGAAAGCCTTAGTTTCTCTGACTTTCCCCTTACAAATGAGTATTCGTATTCCTCTAGTACTTCCATAGCTCTTGTTACTCTGGTCCAGTAATCTTGTCGATCAACGGCTCTGGAAGGCCCGATTACAAAAACTCCGGTTGGGCCGCTTTCGCTTTGAAGAAACTCCCGAAGTTTAATAGAACAAGCACGAACATTCTGGTATTCAGGCTCTAGGACATGAAGTAACTCTCCCCGGTACTGCTTGAAACAGAGAATCTCCTCGGCGGTTTCAGTGTGTTCAAGAGAAGGACCTCCGATAGCTCCAATTACTTCTCCGCAATCGAGGAAACTTTGTTCATCTTCTTGGATGACCAGTCCACCACCGACGGCCTCAGGTGGGCAAATCAAAGTATCATGGACTCTGATGCTGCGTCGAAAGCCCACAAACGCTCTGTTGATCACCACAATCTCTGCACGATGGAACAACCAGAAATACTCGTCCAATCTTTCCCCCAGAAGATATAAACATTCAATAACAGGAGTGGCTCCACTAGTAAGCTTGACGTACTCACTGATGAGCTCCGTCGAAGGTAAGTCAGGTACACTCAACTCGGCAGGCCATAGCTTCCTTCCGTGATCTCGGTGATAACAGTAGTCCGGAATCATAGGGAGTTCAGAACATTTGATAACAAGTCTCTTGATATTTCGTATCATCTTTAATGGCAATAGATTGTTGACCAAGCCTTCCTCCATATAAATGATCCTGCTGCTTCTGTTTGGATTTGACTTGAATGGAAGGTCACAGGCAGAATTGAGATGCTTAGGGAGATATTCGGGTACGGACATACTGAAATACAGAATTCAGCAAAAGCATTTGAGTTGAGAGGTTCGTACCAGCAATCTATTTTGAAAGAGTTCAAGAGGACGTTCCAAATCTTTACCTTTTCAATGTTTAGGGTATTGCGAAACAATGGCTTGTCTTGATGCTTTTTGCGCTGACAATTTGTGTACCGGGTTAATGGGCAGAGATTGATGATATAGGGCTCCAGGATTCCATTTCTTTCATCTTCTTCATCTTCCAAACGACGGTCATCGAAGACACCATCTGTGAAATCCCAATCACCAGGACTGTTGCTGCAGTCTATTAAAATAGGGTTTTTGTACAAGATGGAAATGCCTTCCCGGTATGTCTGCTTGCACACATAAAGGATTGCAGTGTCTAGATCGTACTTCTGAGTGCTGCCATAGGTAGTTTCTGACGAGACTGAAGTGGCTTTTCCTAGGACTGGGTTTACCAGGAGATATGAGTAAATCATGTCCCGAACTTCTTGTGGAATGCTGATGAGGGCGCTCTTAAGTTCTTTGGTTTCGACTGGAGAACCAGACAATGTGTTCCTTAACGTACGATTCATGATTTGACTCATTGAGGATGTCGGTGAAGAGAGAGATGTGTCCATAGTAGTCTCAATATTTTCATCTGAATTTGCCGACTTCGAAACTTGTTGTGTAGCCATTGTAATGTTTTCCTTGGACAATAGATGATCCATGACCTATGTTGTCTAGCACTACAGTGTCAGTGAATAATTTAGCATAACTGCAGGTACTATTTGATGTTCAAATTTGAATCTTAAAAGAATGTAACTTACATGTGTCAGTCGGGAGGGAAACGACTCTGGTTGAGAAAGAACTTCTCGACCCTTCATGAACACCTATAATCTGAAGAAATTACGAAGTAAATTTTGATCAGATTTTGTGATTGAAATCTTTTCGGGACTTGATATTTCAAAATATCTTTAGTTTGAAATGGAATGAAAATATGAAAAAAAAAGGTTCTTTGAAGTTGGTAAGTTTCAAAAGAAGAGACTAATTTTACAAGAGACGTCAAGAACGAGCCTCGGAATAATAGTCAGCCACAATCGAGAGCTGACTTTTACTACTGGATATTGATAATCATAATTCGCTAAAAGATAAAATTATAGTTAATACATTCACTTATAAACCAATTCCATCCCTAAGCCTGTTAAGCCGAAGTCCGAGTCCGAAAGCCGAAAGTTTTGAGAGTTTCAAGCAGTTCAAGGCAGGGATATAGCAGTGGGAGCATTGAAACCAATTTTGACAATCTTTGTGAGTATTCAGATAGTCTAGACTTCTGTACTTGTTTTCAAGTTTGTATTGTATCCTTAAATCACACCTTTTTATCTTGGAATATCTCTATATTCACACAAAAGAAATCTTGACAGCACAATAGATTTGAAATAAAATCTACTTTTCGAAACTTGATTGTACCTTTATTCCACAATAAAGCACACAATTGGCCCTGAATTTTGGTTACCAACTCAATAGCAAACAACATTTAATTCAGTCAGAAGAATTTTTTGGAAGACTCAGCTTGTGTTGGTGCTTGTTGAAGATTTTTACAACGCTGCCAGTGTTACACTTGTCATAGTAATCAGCACAAGTATAAGTTTCTTGAAACCAACATTCCATAATACTACAGTTTCTTGACCACTTCTCAAAATGGATAGAATAGAGGCCATTAACCAGGCAGCGTCTACCTCCATCACTATTATACCACCAAGTTTACTCAATATACCTACCGAAATTCGGAGAAATATATTTAAACGTCTATTGTTGAATACTGAGTTAGCGGAGGCGTCTTCTATCGACGAAAATCAGAGATATGGAGCTGATTTGAACTACGACTTGAGCCCACAGGTACTCCTCGTCTGCCGCCTTTTCCATGAGGAAGGCAAGGAGATTTTGTATGGTTTGAACCATTTCATTGTGGAGTCACTACCAAACATACACCCTCATGAAGTTAATACAATTCATCCCTTTACCTTATGCAGTCCCTTGACTCGCCGGGACAACCAACCTACCACGCATCTCCCGACCAACTCCACACAAAATACTTTATTGCATAGAAATCGAGGTATTAGATTGGTACGAAAGTGGAGAATAGTTCTAAGCGCCAGGCTTCATGAGCCCCGAAGTCAAGATGGACTCGTTGAACTGTGCCGTCTACTGTGCGAGCTACAGATACTTTCAGGAGGGACATTATTGAGAGAGTTAGACATATGCATCATTCCCAAAGGTGCTGAATTCAATTACGGCTATTTAGGTAAGACTCATTTCTATATTTCTTTTTTTCAAGTTGCCTGCCGGGTTTTACACTTAATAATACGGTATTGGTTGATATAGACGCGGCCGACATGCGCGAAAATCTTGTGCCACTAGAGCTTTTACGAAACATACCTAGAGTGTCAATTCGAACAGCCAGTATCTCTGAGATACCAGACTTTGTATGCAGGGATGACTGGTCGAAGACGCCACTCGTGACAAAGTCAATGCTACCTGCTGCACCCTATCGACACCTCCTCATCGATCTTATCCAAGGAAATTCAGAAGTCGAATTGAGCACTAAGATGTTCAATGCTCTCTTGAAGTACGCACAAGGGTTTGAAAGGCATTTTGAGTACAGACAAGAGATGTCCTTGAGTTTTGAAGAGGTAGCTTCTTCAATGTCCGGGGAGTTCACTACATTAAGCCATAATCCGTTCCTCAACCAAGAGTTTCATCCCAAAGAGCTAGCTCATACTGTCGAGGCTGGTCTGCAAAAGGCGAGATATATGACCGAGAAAGAAAGTGGAGATATTACTAAGACCACCAAGTTCAAGGAAGAGCGATCTGTCATTCTGAAGTACCTAGAACGCCAGTTCTGCAGGATAATTCACGCATCCCAAGAAATAGTCGACTTTGTCAAATTGCAAAAGCGAAAGTGGGGCATTTTTGATCCTGCTTGTACCAAACAATATAACGGTTTTGACATGGTCATCTACACTGAGGCTATGGTCCTAATCGAAAACTATGTCGCATCATTTACTCGAGAGCTCGACGCGTCAACTAAAATGGCGGTGCGCGTCCAATTTGGTCTTTTTGAGCATCTCTACGAGTCTATGTCAAGAGAGATTGGACTTAAAAAATGTCTTGTAGCTTATAGTAGGAGCGATCCTATTGCATTCAGAGCGTACTTCCAGGAAGTAGTGGGGGATGCGGATTTTCAGTATTTTACGATACTCACGGCTAGATCCAAGCTGTATGACTGGGACGCTCGTAGCAATATTCCTGATATTAAGGTGACACAATTAGGTTTATTAGAAGCTTGGGATATTAGGTGGCACATAGAGGAACCAAAAATTACGGCGATAACGGAATCAGAAGCCCAGAAGATGCAAGATGATCTTCGGCGCCAAATTGTTCAAAAAGAATTCCTTGCACAACAAGAAGCAGGATACCAAGCTTCCCAGGGCTCGCATACCGTCGATGGTGATGGAACTGATGGCCAAAATGCGAACGTACAGAACAATGCGAAAGAGATTCATCTTGCTGAAATGGAGCTCGACGACCTCGCAAATTGGGAATCTCTGCCATATCACGATGATGACGAATTCTATGAGTTGACTTTCCAATGGGAAGGCAATCAGTCTCGACCACCTCATGTCAACCCTATCAGTTCTGATAGTGCTTCGGAGAATGATTTCTACGAGAAACTGTTTAGAGATCACCCGGACGATGAGAGCTTCGGTTTGGAATCCGAAGACGAGGACATTCATAAAGAGGACTGTGTCAACAGTGGTGGAGTCGTTTTTCACGTCCTACCTTGGCTTGCTAACTGTGAAAGCTCTCTATCACATGTGTTCCCGTGGATGACACGCTCGTAGCAATGATCACCAACTCTCATCAAGGATGTTTCATCCGACCGGAACTGCTTGAATTCATGCTTCTGAAGTCGTACTAACTGAGACATGGCAGTACTAGTGTTTCAATCCATTGATGCTTAGTTGGTTTAGCTCTTTGCTGTTATTAGTCGATGAATTAGGATTCTCTGTACTGGATTATGGATACTGCCACAGACTGATGTGTGTTGGATCGAAATTCGAGTTACAGACTTGACGATTAGATAGGCGTCAAGAGAGCTTGTTAATGGTGTTTCTAATATTCGAAAGCTCTTAAGATATTAGGAGGTTAGTTTAGGTCACGGAAAATGTGAGAACGCAAGATTATCTCTGCCAGAAATTTTGTCACCTAGATAGAAATAACAACACACTTCAAAGCATTCTGTCTATAAACTTGTTGGTGACAACTGATATATATGCTCGATTGATAAAAAACTCATTGTCACTTTTTAGACCTTCAATTCTTTTAAAATTTTATGTAGTGGTGAGCTTCGATAAACAATGGTTTGTAAACTTGATACGTTGAAAAATATTGTAGGTTTGCTAGAACCGAGGGCTCACTCATGTGATCACAATTCGGAAACTTCATGTGTCAAATGGCGGAATAAGCTAATATTCCATTATTCGATGAATACTAGGTAAGAGGAAGCAAACAATGACTGGTATGACCAACTTCTTTTTTCTCCATCATCCTTCAGACATTTCAGAAATTCGACAAGGAAAGAAAATGGAAGATAAAAGTTATAACTCCGCCCCTAAATTTGCTATCTTCCACAAGATATGACTGGCACATAAGGAGATCCTGATGCTACAACTAAAGCAGAATAGAGGTAGAAATGTCCAAACGAATTTCCGACCGTCATCTGCGGAAAAAATAATAGAAGACGCCTCTAGATAACATCAGCCCCAAAACCATTGTGATATCTAAATAATATTGAAAACTTCCAGTGATAGAGCTTTCAATATCACATATAACAATATTTTAGAGAAACTCAAATATTATTAGTATACGGACTCTTATATTGCTGAGGGAGCTCTAGCTTCCAAAGGTTCCTGACATCCATATCCGGTTCGACTTTATCCCACTCGTTTGTTTCATCCCGTCTCAGTGGCTCCACGTCAATCTCGGCGGTATGACCTGACTCTTTCAAATCCCATTCGAAGAGCCGCTTTTTCGCGTCGCGAATGGCAAAATATTGAGTATCCATGTCATCGGCAGCACACTCGAAGTTTACCACGAATCCTTTCACGTCTCCACCCCTATAAGCATTTGTGCATTCCCTAATTGCAACCTCTCGGGGAAGCAGTTCGAATCTCTTCTCATATCGACCATTCAATCTGCAAATAGCAAGCTTGGTTGCTGTTGTTAGGTCTCTATTAAAAGATTCCGCATAGTATTTTAACAAAACAAGTCCCTCTCTTTGCACTCCAGGAGACAATCCAAATGCCGGTGATTGAGCAGGATCGAGCAGACCCCCACTTACTTTTTGGTCTTTGACAAATCTGACCAAATCATTGGCGGCTTGTTGAATCTTTCGATATTGTCTCTCAAGAAATCTTATGGCATTTGACCGAAGAATTCTGAATTCGGAAATATCCTGTACTCCTACTTCCTTGTTCGTTTGCATACGTAAAGCCTTTAGCAAAGCCGATTCTACAGGATGGGTCCCACGAAAAGGATTTTCCGCCAAGTATGGACTGCGATACAGCTGCAGATGGTCGACGGCCATCTGGTTTCGGAACTCATATATTCGTTCAAAAGCCTGGGCGTAATTGAGAAAAGCGTAGTACATTTTGTGGAATAGTTCGACTTCAGAGTCACCTTGAACTAATGCAATCAAGTTGGCCAAGTACATCGTCTCCGGTAATAACACCCTTCCACAGGGTGTGGTTTCACGCCTCTCGACCCCTAGTGACCAGCTGTAAAAGTCGTAATTCCGTCGATCTCCTTCAAAGAGAAAGTCAGGCACTTCCTCTGGGTCTGCTCCACGAATGACAACTTTTCCAGCACATCGAAGAATCTCCAAGGGCGAAAGAACGTCCTGTAACTTCTCAGCCGTTACTTTATTGACTTCAGCACTCTCTCTGGGACCTCCTTCCAATAAGCTTGGATGCTCTAGACTATCCCAAGGCCCAATCACAATTTCCATGGACTTGATTCCTTTTTGGCAAATAGAGCGACAAAGATTTGCAACATTATTGCGCGCGCTAGAGCGCATGGGAGCTATCAATATCTTCCAATGTTTGATGCGCTTTACACCTGGCACAGTTCTCAAATGATTTGTGGCTAGTTCGTCCGATGGATAGAAGCACTCAGCGCTCGGAATCTCGCAAAACCTGGTCAAGTCACAGCGGTGAAGCAGATGGTCCTGATTTGACAGAACACATTCTATGAAGAATCGATTTTTTTCATAAAGTATCTCCGCTCCTTCTGCGTGAAATTCCTTGCAGACGCGTAGAATTGAGGGCTGGAGTTCGTACTTGATTTTGGAACCCCATCCTTCATCCCTGTGAACGCACGAGGCTGTGCCCAGCTCTGGATTCAGCAAAAGATATTTCAATATTTCTCTGAGTATTTCAAGTGGCACACGTCCCAACGTTGAGGTTGACGCTGCTGCAAATTGAACCTTCCTCTTGCGGATGACGGCTTGTGGCGTATTTTGTTCTGAGGATTGACCATTGTCTCGATCGACTTTCTGCGATTGCTTTTGAAGCATCTTTCTGGTACTGCGTTCCTCGATTCGACTCATTGTGAAGGACTAGTCCAGTTATCAGTCATGTAAAACGCATTCACGATAAACCTCGCATCTCAAATAATAGTCGAAAACAACTATTTAAGATAGCTATAAGATTTGAAAGGAACGGGGCAGAAATACTTACAGAGTCTGATCTCGAAGTTCACTCAGAAGGTGTCGACTGAATTGGAGACAAGTTAAAGGAGAGATCCGTTGAATGAGTATTTTTGGTCGCAGAAGACGAAGCGAAGAGTAAGGACTCCCGGGGTCTATTTGAATTGTCCTAAACAATGAAACTACGCTAGTGAGAGCCTTCCGTATCAGATGACGGCAGAATCCCCCGAATATTCACTTCACAAAAATCACAATTCAAACTTATCCATGTGATATCACGTGATCTTTCTATCACTTGGGGCAATTCGCATGATTTTAATATGGCGTGTGCTATGAACACAGCCCCTAAAAACTCGGAGAAATCGGCTCAGGAGCGACAGGGCGCGTTACATGTGCTTCCTCTTCGATGCACGAACCTTGATAGTTATTTGTTGTAAAACTTGTTACCCTCTGTAAAGAAACCGACGATTGGATTAAGGATGAGATTGGGCTCTGAAGTGCGTATTTTAACATCTGGTAGTATTCCTTGTCCAGAATATTCGAGATCTAAAAATCAATTGTTAACATTGCTTGTGCAAGTAGGAACCTTCAGTTTGACAGAATGATAGGCTTCTTATGGCTTTCCACAGTTACAGATTTTCACTTTTCGGCTCATCATCAAGTCACTAAAACTAATAACATAGAGGAAAATATTGAGGATATTCATAGAATTAGGAATGTAAGTGCTATAGAAGGAATTTATCAAATGTTTGGAAGTTCTATTTAATCACTCAAGCTTCATCGGTAAACATCAAATTCTGATGCCTTTCCTTTACTTCCTCATTTGCCTTTCCAGATAAACCTTGATCAGACTTCTGTATAGTCTGACTGTGCTTGAAGTTCTTCAGCTACCTTGTAATGCACCTCGGAATCCTCCACGTCTTTGTAAAAGACGTTGTCTATTTTCAGAGGATTAGTCATTGCTATTCGCATCGCTGTCTTCATCGCATGTGTGGTCGGAAAGTTCAGGTTCTCCATAAGAGCGGTATTTACGCCACTCTTCATTGATCCGCATGTCTGGTTCACACTCATTCCAATTGATGATCTCATCGGAAAGCATAGGCTTTACATCCACTTCCCGAACAGTTGCCTGAAGATCCCACGCATACAACTTCTTTCGAGCCTGTCTGATTGCAAGATATTGAACATCCATATCATCCACAGCCTCCTGGAAATAGGTAACGAATTGAAGCCACCACTGCTTCTCATAAGCCATTTCGCACAGCTTCATGAGTCTTTCACGTGGAAGATCGTCGTAGAAGGAATTGAAAAGAAGCTTGTACTTTCGTATTTCAACCTTTGTTGCTGGCTCTAATTTACGCTTTAATCTAGCCTCATAGTCCTCTAGCAAAACCAAAGCTTGCGTAGCAATATAATTGGGCGAGGCGATTTCATTATAATCTTCATTTCTGTTGATGTATAGAGGATGACGGAAGAACCCATTTGCTATTTTATGGATTTTAATAAAATCGACCAAATTCTTAGATGCAGCTTCGATGATCTGGTACTCGTGCTCTAAGTACTGAATGAGGAGGGATCTATTCATTTTGAACTGATCCATTTTGTCCTGAAACATAGAAGTCTTGGCTGCACTCAGTGCTCTCTCGACAGGATGACGGCTGGCCTTGAATGGATTGATCTTTTGGTCAGAGATTGCAAAACTGCTAGAAACTTCGAAACTGTAAATTTGTTCTAGCTCGTCTTCGTTATGATTAATGTCCATTGCTGACTTGAAGTTCTCAAATCGTTCGAACGCTTGGGCGTAGGTGAGGAGAGTTTTGTACATCTTCTCAATTGTCTCAACTTCCGAGTTACCCTGAATCAGACCAGTGAGTTCCACCTCATCAACAGGACTAGGCAAGATTGGTATGAACTCATCCGCAAGTTCCTGATCGAAAGCGACAGCTGGAATCTCATGAATTTCCGCGGGCCGGATGTTGAATTGCTGAACGTTCCGGAAACGCTTAAGTGGTGACAAAGTAATCGCAAGCTGATGTTCATATCCATAATTGTCACTCATATTCCAACCATCCTCGATGCCTTTTGGGATAATCAAGACTTCTAGTGATTGAATGTTGGCCATATAGATGCTGTGACACAGACGCAGAAGTTTCTCTGTCGCTACTTGTTGAAAGTCAATAGCGCTAATCAAAATTTTCCAGTGCTGAACATATCTTGCAGTTGAAATAAGGCTTTTTTCACTTTCAACTTCTCTGTCTTCGCCAGTACGATCAAGGTGCTGTCCCCTGGCCAAAGCACACTCCAGGCAGCTGTCCCAGAAATACGAATTGTACGGAATACACCCAATCAAAAATTTGTTGCTTCCATAGAGGATATCCATACCCTTGTTGTAGATCTGCCTATTAACTCTCAGGATCGCGGGGAATAACCCAAAGACCTGATCACCGTCGATGAAAAAACTCTCTCCAAGAAGTGGGTTCAGAAGCAGAAGCTTCCAGATCAGCCTGCGACAGTCCAGGCTCAGTGAATTGAGAAGTGGGCATCCTTCAACGGGTACCTCTGGGTTGCAGATCGGCGACGGCAGATGTGCCTGGAGGAGGTCTTTGACCTTGGCGAGCTGGTCGTTTGAGAGAAATTTTCCCATGTCATGGTTTAAAGCTGCAGGAACACCGTTATATGATGACACAGATAGAGCTACGCTTTCGGCTTCGTGTATAGTATCGTCTCTTATATTTGTCGTCTCGAGATTTGCGAAAAGATGTTGTTCTGTTGGGTCGGTGACGGGAAGTTCACCAGGTGCTTCTTGATAAGGTGTCATGGTGCCATTAGGCTGTACCCTGTCATCATTTGTTTCGGTACTCATTATGATATCTATATCTTTCAATCAATTAGTGGATGCTCAACATAAAGTGCCACCATGGTTAGATGGTTGGGTGAGTATCAGTATCTCTCAAACGCCAAGATCTCTAGGCGCTCGAAAACAACTCTAAACCTCTCAAAAAGTAAAGGTATATAACATTTCTCCATGAGTAACTACTTACCAAAGTAAAGAAAGGTTAGGAATATAAAAGTTTGTGCGCGAGTTTGTTTTCAAACTTCGAAACAGACTTGATATAGTGCAAGTGGATTCAAACTTGGAAGTGGACTGCTAAAAGTTTGATGGAAGTTGTGTTGCAGTCCAAACGAAAGGTCGTACTATTGAGTGGAATAACAGAGAAACTTTCAATTATGAAGATAGACAATTAGAGAAATTAGTTGTCGGGTTGTAGGATCCAGAGTGCTTATAAGTGCTAGAGATGCCTACGATGAAGTACTAGTGCTTCGCTTAACACTTAACGCAAAACTCATACAGTAAGTCTTAGCTACCGTACTATCCCCTTCACCTCGATTCATTGATGGGGACGATTGAATTTAGGGTCAGCGAATTGTAAATATTCTGTTTAAATATCTATTATATATAACAATTCCGCCCATTAACAATGTGAATAAAGCCCTCTGAAGCTCCACAGACACCATTTGTCATCCGCATTCATGCTTAAATTACCATTGCTTGATGGCTATTACAGCTGCAGAATTCATCATGATCCTTTTCAGGATGGAGTTCGGTACTAATTGATCTCAAAAATTTGAACCTCGTGGCCTTCGACATACATCTAGAACAATCTTTGATCGGTGAATGCGTCGAGATTGATCAATGTAGATACACTATCGCAAAGCCCGGGATAATTCTTTTCATACATTTAATTCAGTGATATCGTATAGAGAGATGACGATCTCAAGGGTGTTGGAAGAATAGTTTAGTCAAATGCAGTTTATGAACATATGTGCGGGTGAGGAATTTCATCTTCGTTACTCTCAGAATCAAATAATTCCTAAGTCCGCAATCATTCATTTTCTCGATTGATATGATAAAAAATATATGAATTATTGCACACTAATATATGAAGGTGTTTAATCTCTTTGACTGGACTCCCGGGGCCTGCTTATTCTCTCACGGACTTTGGATCCATCAATTGACTTCACGCCGAGACCTTCAAGTCAGAATCATCGTCTCCAATCTTGTAGTCTGATTGAAAATCCTCTCTCTTACATTCAGAAAACCTAGTCCTATCTTGTCCATCAGACCCTTAAGATGTGCATCATATATTGGTCTCTGCTACCAGCAGGAATTTCGTTGGGTTTTCGCAGATAAGAAATGCTAGTATTCCTTCGCAAAGAAGGAAAGTGATCAGTCTGCATATCATCGCAAGTTCGATAAACAAACGGATATGATGGGAAGTATCTCAGGCAAGTGCCACGGCATCATCTCTCAGACGTAGCACAGCCATAGGGTAAAATATCTTAATTCAAAAAAAATTGGTTGTTGACGAATCATATCAAAATACCCGCTTGGTAATTGCTTTAATATTCAGAATTTGAGAAATCAGTAATAACTTTCCGTTACTTGATAGTCTCTAGAGAGTCACAGGGTGTTCATTTGTCCGGACGTCACGATCCTGTCTTCAATTTCACGAAGTATTGGGCGGAAGGAGGGAACGGTAAGCTAGGTATCGGCTTCTTTTCCATCGACAACTAAATGAACTTGTGTGAAATAATATGCATCCAGAAAATCTTAAGTACCAACTTGTTATCTCAGAGATCAGCTGCCATTCTAGGAATTATACACTTATTACCTTTTTACAGACCCAGCAACCAGCACAATGAGCACGTTCATATTGGTTGGACAGGCACACAAGATAGGAATACCATTTCATCCTGACTCAAACTGTTTGGACTCAGCCTCCAAACAATGAGTCATGATCGCGCGGCCGCCAATGACAAGGCGAGGGAGGGGTACATCGATGAGAGCTTATCAAGCATCAAAAAGCAATGAAAATTATCTGTAAGCAGCAGCTGTACAAAATCCACAATTGTCTCAGATTGAAAGACTAATCCTTGATCATTAATAAGTATTATAATTAATTTATTATTATAACGGATTGACAGCGAAGAAAAATGGTTGAAATCGCGGAAACAAAATGGCCGGCAGTTGAGTACGTCTAGTAGCCACAGCCCTGTTGCTGTCTGTTGGAGATCAAAACAGAAGGGTCAACCCTCTCTAAGGTCTTATTGCCTATCAAGTCCGCAATAGTCCGAGGACCTGAATAGAATTGCGTTCCAAGTCCCGGCTGACCAAACCACTGTAGCATCGGAGAGTCAGCATCTGTTTGGGTTGCAAATATGTGTAGTGAGAGCTGGAGAAAAGCCGTGTTTTTAAACCGAGAAAAACAATACATGTTTCTGGGATTTCATATAGGGAATAGTGATGTTCAAGGGTCAAAGACACTTACAGGAGCAATAGGCCCAGCATTTAGTATCAGCTTTTGAGTAGTTCGATACACATGATAGTCGTTGGGGAATCCTGGATCATCAGGTCGATTGTTGAGATTCGAAGGTGGTAGAGATCTTTGGGAATAGGGCGTATCGGCGGAAGATAGAAACATCCCTACGTGTGTTAGTTGACACCAAACCGTTACAAAAGTGAGCGGTACAAGACTAACCAGTCTCTTTTCCAAACCTGTCTAGATAAGTGTCTGGTGGCAGTTCTACAAACCCGCTGATGGGTTTCCCATTTATGTCGACTGAAAAGCCTTGGTCCCCTGGTGTTACATCCCCTGGGTATCTGAAACTCCCATACGGAGGATTGAGTTGAGGATCCCACCAGATTTTAAGAAATTCTCCGGGTGTTAGTCCACCAAATCTATCATAAGATGATAGCTCGCTGGAGAGAGGAAGATATTTTGGAAGCGTTTTCGGTCCAAGTCTCCAGTCATAGCAGATATATTGAGCGGAGGCCGGCAGCGGACCTGGAGTTGTACCAGTGCAGTTACAGCCAAATGATTTATCGGGCTGATCTGGATTCCCAGGCTCATCAAAGTGACGAGCTTTCACTGATGTGGACTGAGCTGGGTTAGCATCAGTGGGCAGTAGCCAAGGCGTAATTGACTCACATGAGGAGAGGCATTGCTGAGAGCTACGACACCAGCAAGAAAAGCAAGTTGCAGCTTCATGATGTAGGACTTATAATGATGATTAGCAACGCTACGATGGATATATTTGAATCCCAACGATGGTGGAGAATATGTGATAGAGGAACTTGGTGAAGTGGATGAGAGGCTGCCATTGCTATTATTTATACTCGAAGAATCATGCGTCCAATTGTAAGGTTTATGCTATGTAAACATTGGATGTAAACAATAATTTTGTGGGTTAAATTAAACAATGATTCCTCATGAACCATTGGACAAGGGAGGAATTTACATGCATAGCATAAGACAACGACTTTCAGCCACGTCCCATTACATAAGAGAAATTCTTGGCCCATACTTGGCTTGCAGATAAATACTCACCGATGAAGATTTTCTTGCCGATACACACTGAATTGGTATTTCTATGCATTTATTCAGCCCATTTGAGACCTCAAAGGGCTCAAATGGCGGTAGCTGAAATTTGAACTACATGCTTTTTGGGTAAGACAAGAGGGGTTAATACTACAACCTAGGCGTTTTTGAGAAAGAATGTACAGGCACAACACCACGTATGAAAGAGTATCGTCAGATGCTCGTATGGGTAGTACCATGCTGTCGTGAGATGCTTTGTCGGCAGTATATTGTTCTTACAACATTACAACATCGGGAGAACATAGACAACTTATTACCCCGACTTCAAGGTCGGAAATTGTGACTACACAGTTTTGAACAAATTCGACTCCATAGTGATGAATTGAGTCTTTAATGAAATTCGGCGCGAGAGAGTCAGCTTTCCGAATTCAAAATTATATTGCTTCTGTTTTGACAGGATTGGAATGTTGTGGAGATTTCTACCCTGGTCACGTGATTTTATTTCTCGTGACTCGGGTTTGACTTTGGGTGTGGGACACGCTAATGGCACCATGAACGACCTCACGTCCAGTCCAAACAATCTAGAAACATCATTACAGACGTCAATTGATCCTCTCCTGCCTTGACTTTCTCCATATATATCAATCCCAATAATAACATGATTGCGAGCTTTGAATTTGTTAGTGAACCTCCTTTGAAAGTCCGACAAAATACGAATGTCCGCCATCCTGTGATATGATCTCCGAGAGCCGTTTTCGGCAAGCATATAACGGCTCAATACCTAGGTAGCTATCAGTGTGACCAGTCTTATACATGTCTATACCATGGAGCCGGCTGGACAAAGTCCATCAGTGGTTGCATAGACTGACAGGACATTTCCTAACTTTCGAAAATTTCAGCAAATTTATTCTTCAATTATTTGATATCAGAATTTACATTCTGATTGTTCAATTTTTGATGAATAATTGTAACAGCTCCTCATATATATCATTTAAGATATCAAAAGATATTCACAAGTCCATTTCCGTAGTTTCCCAGCGGTACATCCACTGTTCGTTTTTCAAAGCTGACTATGTCCAAACAGAACTACACTTGTGCTCCAAGATTACTTTGAATTTGAGTTGAGATTATAAGACTACAAACCCCTCTCTTGTCGTTTGCAATACTAGCTTGTCAGATTACTTCCACGAATGTATTTTAGCAATCAGAGAAAAACACAAACCCAATGTGATCTATCCGTCAGATATGGTTTCACCTTTGATCTTTCGGCAACGGCGGCACAACCGTGATTTCATTCCGTTTGTTAATATCGCAAAATTGAACATGCAGCATGATGTTCAGCTTGTCACTTCGCAATGACAACCACAACGCCAACACTCTAGCTATCACAACAAGAGATCACGCACTTAACGGGATCGATAGAGAAGGCGAATATTATCCAATAGGAGAAAGAACTCATCATCACCACCGACAAGCGTCATTGTTACAGAGATTGATGTTAGGGTCAGAGGGAATAAATCGACCTCAAATCAATCGGATGAAGCATTGCGGATTGTAGATTATTTATTTGGTAATACTCAGGAAATAGCGTCGATTAAAATAGCAAATATCTTCAAAACTTTGCGTCTTTTGCATTTAATAGGTTTTCGATCGAATAATCTAAAGCTCATTCCAAAACAGAAACCACTGTGGAGGCACACAAGCCATCCAATACATGTGATCGGCTTTATTATCTATGGTGACTAGTACTCTCCATACGAATTAGAAGCAAAGGCTCTAATTTCTTTTTAGTTTATAGAATAAGTTTAAAATGATTTGCATTACATATTTGACTTTTTTCAATAAATTCTATTTACAAATAAGAAAATCAAAAATGTCATTTTTTGAGGTTCTTGATATAAAAAGGTAACCCAAAACAGGGGCAGCCAGAAAATAGGATGGGCAACTTACCTACTAGTTGAGCGTCTGAAGCCGAACCTCAGGAAACGAGGGAGAGGTGCTAACACACTAAGAGGCCCAATCACCAAACTTCAAAGAATGGGACGGATTCTCCCAGCAACAGAACGACCGAAGCTTCTTCGGCCACACTACTCCTCAGAGTATCGCACCGATCCAACCAATGGCATTGCGAAAGAAGATGCAGCAAAAGCCTTCAAGAGCTGGTGGAATTAACTTCTACCCGATGATTACACAGTCTTCTCGGATGGCTCTGAACAGTACTTTGAACGCAACCACTGTGTGGGATACGGCTATGCGATCTATCAAGGTAAGCAGAAAATTGAGAGCGGATACAAGCAAATTGGCAGTCGCTCTCGCGCGTTCGACGCGGAGGCGATCGGCACATAGCGCGGGCTGGGGCATCTTCTGAACATCATTAAGCGATTTTTCAAAAACTGTATCTAGATATACATTAATAGCACCTCAGTTATCTAGGGTATACATAGTAAATCCCCCGACTCCTCTTGATTGGCCTACCACAAGTGTCATCAAGCGATGCATTACTACAATATCGGGGTTAAATTGTCCCCTGGGCACCCCAAGATTAGGGGTAACAAAGCGGTAGACCGCTTAGCTAACCTAGGAATATCGGGATCGATGTATATAGGTCCTTCAACGCTAGGTTTCGACACGCAGAGACCACATGGTCGGCCACTGCGAGCAGCGTGATCTCCCCAGGCTACAAGATGTGGCGACCAGAGTACAAAACGATAGATCCGCCAACCCTCAAACTCCCGCGTGGGACGCTCCACAAGCTCTTAGCAATGCGAACCGGCCACGGTGATTTCGCAGTATCCCATCTTCGTTTTGACCACGGAAACAGTCACAATAAGTGCTCGTGCGGCAGTAACAAATCACCGCAAGGACACACATATTGCCAGTATATTCAATGGTCGGACACAAGCAATATCCATGCATCTGCAGGTTACGTCATCCATGTGTGGCCTTCTTTCTTGGTACAATGTCCCCAGACGGTATAAATCTGAGAATATATCTCAAGAGACTCTGTGAGAATCGTAGATTTAAGTGTAATAAGAAATGTTTGGCTGTGCACTGTAGATATATGGGATCTAACGAACATCGCTACCTCATAAACAAATCAATGATACCGGAGAATATCATTGTGAATGGTGTAGTTACAGTATCCATAACAGATTAGGACGACTGTGAGTTCGTCCCCATATCCCCAGGAGTGGCTAGTTACTTGAAGCTTGCGGACAACTGTAATTTAGTGAAAACATGTTCTTAGGCGCGCCGCGGATAGCAGGTATTCTGTATCTAATGTCTTTGTAATATCCTACAACTACAGGCGCTCATATCACAGCACTATTGTTTTCCAAGGCATCCACGAAGTCTCGAATGCGATCTTGTAGGGAAGATACAGTAACACCGCTTGAACATTGAGGTTTGCTCCTCACACGATTTTCATACTGACTAACGCCGGAAACCTCACTTTGTCTGACCATTTTTGTAGAGCTGTTCTCATAGCAGACTTTGGCTCGCTCGACGTGTGAGAAACTATGATAGACTACACGGCAGCATCCGAGTTTGCACTTGCTTTGTCTGGTCTCTGAAATTGCCTCTAAATGCATACCTTTCCCTCGTGAATTGAAAATCCCACGTACATTATACTCCCTCTAGGGTTTGCATGATTTTCAGATAGTTTTGTTAACTCGATCTCATCGCTCGAAGATAACACTCTACATTCCCCTAACTTCAGCTCCATAGACTTCGTATCTTCTACTTATCTATATCAGTAAGAGATGTAGCCACAAGGCTATCTATGGGGTACTGTACCGTGAGATAGTATTCTTCAGCGACAGACAACCTGGAAAAGAAATAATACTGACTTACAACAGATTGGAAGGAAAAAGAAATCACAAGCTTACACATCTTGGTCTGCGTCCAGTGTAGGCAATAGTATACTACAGTGAAACTATGGCGCGTATTAGCATATTGATATTGCAGCTAGTATGTATAGAAAGGAGGTTATACCACTCTCGTACATATTCATATGCCTAAAGAATACTAGCAATATACTGAAATACTGAAATCCAATATAAAATATACATTCCTATCCTAATTAGGTAATAAAATTCCATTCCTGATTTCAAATTGAATAGGAATCTCTTATTTCTAGTCTAATTTGGATAGGAATGTATTATTTATATTGGATTCCAGTATTTCAGTATATTGCTAATAGTATTGAATAACTAAATGATATTGAATACTTTCAGTGGTATTGAATTTTATACTATATACATATGTATTTCGAAAAAATTCGGTACGCACCACTAAACCAACCCGTATAAGAAATACGGGAAATACTATTGCCTACACTGTCTGCGTCCACTCTAAGCTGCGAACATGGGGAGATAGAACCATGTCCTCATCGCAGAGTACATCTATGAATAAAGGATTAGAATCCCGCATCATCTCAACATCTACTACTGGCCCCACAATAGACTTAAAGACGAAGCTACACGGGAGTCTATAAACTAACATACTAAGAAATAGATGAATAATCGCCTACAGTGAGACCAAACACAGCCATACCTTACCATTCCCACTCTCTCTCCGTCTGGCTTGGTACTCGAAGCGTGCTGATCTTCTTGTACAGAGAAAACATCGTATGTGCGAGAGTTTACGTTGGATATAGAGCCTAATTTCACTCTGCTGATATAAGAAGATAGATCCCTGAATGCAAAATCATTGGAGTAAGGCAAGGCTAGCCTGTGAAGTGTCTCAGATTCCGCCGAGGCGCTTAAATCTTGCACAAGACTGTCTTCCTGATATCCTAGTATGACCACACCATAGAGCTCTCTGTGGTACTCGAGGTGAGAGTAGGTATCTCTCATCTCCACTTGTGCGCTCGAAATCTCCAGGGGCATTGCCTACACATTAAGAGCGAGCCGCGCACCCTTGCCGCCGAAGATACACTTGTCTTGTCAAGGTCCGGTGATGTACTTTCTTAACATCATTGAGTCGCAGTATATAATATTCAGCACAAATGCTGTTTTCTTTGTACTTCTATATATAGGTGTTCTATTAGGGATGGATGTACGAAGAGTGTACACAGCAGATTTTACTATTACACCTGCCTGCTGAATCCTTTTCTTTTCCCTCTTTGTGCATTAAATATAGTTGTAATAAGTATCTGCTTCTTCAGAAACCAGCTATGGATAATGGACAGCTTCGTAAGCCATAACACCAGGGCATCTTTTAGTATAAGGCTGTACGGCTGGAACGAAAAGGAACCAGAGGGGCTAAAAATTCACTTCGGAAAACCGTTCACTGCGATATCTTACTACAAAAATGATGCATTATCGTCAATCTGACCATGAGTGCAGGAGATTCAGGAATATATTTACTGTCAGCTCCAATAAAGCTTTTTTTGATGACTTCCATGTAGTAGAAGTCTCCAATGGAAGATTTCCCACATGCCACTTCAGCTGTTCATTCCTTGTCTGTGCAACCACACCTCTGGCTGTCCAACTCATTATTAATCACTCAATTTTTCGAATCTAATTTTAAAAATTACCATACTGTACATTGTGGTTCGCAATATTAGTAAGGGGTCTCCAGTGGTTCGCATTTCTGATAGAGAATAGTGAAGCAAAGGAAGAAAAGACAGGGAGTATGGTCTTAGTCAATATCGGCGACTGTTCTAGATCATCTGAAACTGTGATACAAGTAATCATCAGGTTTTTAGAGAATGAGGCTCATCTCTGCTTATATCAGACTTATTCACGGGTAAAAATTTATCGCCATGCATGGTTTGACGAGGGGTAAAAGTTTGGATGGTATAACACTAATGCATCTTCTTCCGAAAGTGGAAAAGACGACATTGGCGTATCGCAGGGCATATTATTTGGCAGATTTGAGGTTTATGGGTGGATAAATATTCAATTAAACTAAGATTTCGTGATTCGTAACTTCATGACTCGTGATTCATGTTAATTTTCCGTGACAATGAAACTTTATACCAAGAAATATATGCAGGTAAAAAGTTGAACGTTTAACACAGTAGGAATAGAAATCATTGCTCCATGCGTATAATACTTTGAGGCGACTTCTTCATTCCCTGCTGAACATTAAAGTGGAGTCATGCATGAGGAATGAAACTGGAGCTTATCAGTAATATCCCAAAAGTATATTGAACGATATTTAGTGCTTACATTTCACCATGCTATCTTTGGTCAACTCGTTGAACTTGTCCCGTTCGTTACTTGATTTCCAGGAGTGTTTGGAGACGCGCCAATATAGACATTTTGATTTTGCACAAATACTACCATGACGGCAGAAAAGCTGTGCGATGATGTTAGTCTTTTAATTTTGATAGTTTCAAGGTATCGGTAAACTTACGCGGCGGTCGCGGTAAATATCTCAACCCTCGATGTACTGGCATCAGTCAAAAACATAAGTCCCATCGCGAAGATTGCCGTAAATGCTGCGATAACTCCAAGTAGCTCTCTGGTAGATTCAAGACTTGAAAGTACTGCGATGGCAACGGTTGGTAACAGGCACGCAATGACCGTGGCTACAGCGGAGGTGAAACGTAACATGCGTGCTTCAGAGTAAACAGTAAGCCCTGTCCTATCCTTTGACTTTTGGTCTCCCTCTTCTGTACTAAAGATAGATTCCCTGCGATAAAACCAAAAGCGGGAGCTTCTTGAACTTTCTCTTTTTTCTAGAAATGCATGGCTCTTAATCTCAGTAGTGGGCAGCCCGTTTTCCTCAGATGTAGCTTTCACCCTCTTTTGCCGTACTGCTTGTTTTATGCTGTGCCAAAACGGGACAAACTCATTAGCAACCCACGTAGTTAGACCGTCAACCGTATGACCTTGCCGAGGTACCATAAGATCGAGATTGTCAGGCTTGGAAGCTGGTGGCCAAAAAATACTGCGCATGAGACCGATGAACTGCCATCTCAAAGCCTTTGCCTCGCCTATGTTTTCTGTATAATTACCCCATATACGTGCTGCATCCCCACTGATACAATTTTTACCCACTCTCTTGAGCCATACCCTTAGAGTTTCTACATTGTATGGATCTGCCCTTGGTAGCGCTGTAATTTGGGAGTATTGTAATAATGCATCATCTGAAAAATAGATGTTGTCAGCGATGAAAATCATCGAAAGGTGAATTGAACGGCATACTATATTCTTTCAAGACGACTCTGATCTGCTTCATAATCTTCACTTGCTTAGACTTGCACTTGCTTTCTTCCATTCGAGCATGTATAAGATAGTAATCCAAGTTCATAGCCATCATTGAAGCTTTCGTTATGCCCTCTTGCTCACCCTGGCGATGCTCATTATATTCTGCCTGGTGTAGCTTCTTGCGTAGGTTCTCCAATTCTGCTTGATAATAGAGCAGACTTTTGATGTTAAGGTCGCGGAAGGCTTTGAACGCCTCGAGATCTGGGTATTGCGCAATCAATTTGGACACAAGTGGCCATCCTGGCAGGGGCTTATTTAAGTCTTTAGATGCGTCTTTTTCTTCATCCCATGGTCCTGATGTAAATGGCAGCGGAGATGTCGGGGTTCCAATTACGGTCTCATCAGTTTGTGAAGCTGAAGTCGGACTCGCAGGCTCACTCGACTTTGGGGCTTGAATAGTAATGTTACGAGGTTTCTTGGCCATTGCGATGACTTCTCCTTTGTATGAATAAAGAATTGTTTGAGGATATACTGATTCGATAATTGAATAATTAAGGTAGTGTATGTAAGATCTTACAACAATAGACAGCAAAAATACATAGTGAAAGGGAACCAGCTGTTTTATCTTACATTTACTGTGGTTTACCCCATCTACCTCTCTACAAATGAGAGTTATTCAAATTGATGGCTGAGTACAGCATTGCATGCTGAGTTGTGAGCTATCAAAAGTGGTTGTCTGGAATTGCATATGATTTGTGCCGGATAATGACACATTTGACAGCTACTGCTGTAAGACAAAATAGGAAGCCCATAGGGAGAGAACACACTCTTGACTTAGCAAGCCCTATTATCTCATGAACTCCTACCTCTGGATCGTAACATACTTGTATCGGGCGCAATCGAAAATTTGACCAACACACAATCACAACAATTTTAGGAGTCTGCTTGAGAAGAGCCAGTCGAAACCTTGCGAGGGAATTTTAATGTCGTGTTGCGGGCGAATATGATTACGGCTGTGCAAAGACTACGACTTGAATTCATGCACTGTAAGGCTGAAATTGCAGGTCATTAGCATCGGAAAATTGGACTTCGAAGTCGAACACGTTGCACGTACTAGAAGCAAAAGAATGAATAGATAGAGTCTTTTCCATTCTCCAGTCGTTTGACGATAACTCGAAATATTTGAAACGCATTTGGCATAAGATCTTTGTAACAACTTCTCCCCAAAAGCCGAGTTTAACACATTTGATTGCTAATCGGTGAAGATACTTATCTCGGGTGAAAGCGACAGATGTTGGCGTCCAATAGATGGAGCCGGATAAATAATCTCACATCCAGTACGCGTAACACAGCCTGACTGACAAACCGGAAACTTTGAGGCTCTTTCTGGAGGCAGCAATAAGATCTGGCTGCAGATTTGAAATTGAAAACAATGGAGTATTTGAAACTCAACTTCCACTCGGGTCATTTGGTTTTTAATTTCTTTCTGAAATTTTGTGAATCAATTTTATTGCGACTCGAATTTTCGCGAAAAAATTTAACGAGCTCCAAAGTCTCTCAATACAGTTCTGAGTTTTGGTCTATGTGATACGATTGTTTCTTGGCCTTCTGGTCATATTCTTATAATAATCGGTCGAACGTGGCAATGAATCCTTTCGGTAATTCCAGCCAGAGGCACAGGATGATTTGGATCTTTTCACTGCTTTCAGCATCCCATCAATTTTTCACTATCCCTCGAACCTTGTCTTCGTTGAAAATTCACCACTTCGTTCGCTAATATCCCCAAATTATGCTAATAATCGACATGGATCATCGGTCTGTGGGCGGTAATTCGGGGGCCGGCGCCTGTCATCATCCATTGGGGTCTGATTTTATGTTTCAATCTGCCCTGTGGATTGCTCAGGCAAAGAGAATTGGTGGCTGTCTTTCGAAAGGCAGTCGAAAGGCAATCGATGAAGGATTCCCAATCACACAAATCTCTCTTGTGACCGACTGAAATGCGGCTCCTCAGGATTGGAACTATGATATGAAAGCCTATAAGAGAGTAGATATATCATCCATTAAAATTTCAGTCAATCAGAAAAAAAGACACCCTTTCTTTGACAACAATTACCAACTACGAAAACCAGGCAAGCGCCCATGAGGCAGTGATCAGGAATATGGCAGGTGGTACGCATCATGCGAAGCGATGTGCAAAGTTTTTCTGTTGCTGACTTTCACAGATTATTCTAAGAACGTCTCTTCCAACGGTTTCCTCTCCCTTCCCATCGAATCTAAAGCTTCAAATTCAAAGCATAGTCGATCTATTTCAGACGCTGGCTCCGAACAATCCACGAGGTCCAGCCTGTCTAGAATTACATATGTTGAGGAAGATGCACATATAGCAGTATCTCCAGACCCAGAGGATTCCGATAGCATCGTCCCAGCAAATTACACCTGCTTGGATCGTCTGGTTGTATTTATTCGCATCTTGTTCTGTCTTCCAATTCCGATGATGATGAAAAAGAAAAGATCTCCAAGGCCTGTCGAGGCGGAATCATTCGATGTAAGTAAGGAATATGCCATCTCTATTGGAGGCTTGCTAAGGAAATATGGTAGAGGGAGAGCTCTCCATGGGTACTCCCCGTGTTTGTGCTATCAACGCGCAGGGACTCGGACAAACAGCCAGTACCAAAACGCGCGAAGTGTACCATCGATACCGGTAATATGCAAGGGAATATTGTGTCGAGGGATTTCGTCGAAAACGTCCTGGAGTATTCGGAAGCAAACTTTGTTCGTTTGACAGCAGAGGAAAGGGAGGGCGGCTTTGGTATAACAGGGGACAAACTTGTGAGTTTCGAATGGTTCCTTTTGTTACAGTATTCCAAAAAGGAAGTTGTCTGGATGAAAGTCGACTAATTTGCTTTGTTCAAGGTGCCGGAAGGAGCCATTTATTTGACCTGGTATCATAGCAAAAGCACTCGGGTTTTCCATCGCATGAGATTTCTAATCTCGCCATATTCCCAATGTGACCTTATCATCGGAGCTCGATCCATACTCAAGGACAATCTGCTTGGTGTTCCCAACCTGCTGGCAACAGTCTCCACTAGGGTCGCAAACACAGAGGATCTCAAAACGGGTGAGCAGCTCTGGATACGAATTTAATTTCGATGATGGCACGAAGCTAATCAACATAATTGCAGACAAAGAAGAGCAAGAGCTAGAAAAGGCTTTCCTTAAATGGAAGGACAGCTACGAAGAGAAGGAAGTCGAGCTAATAGAAGCGGGAGAGGATATAGATAACAACAAGGAATTGAAGAAGATCGGAGAATCCCGTGATATCGCCAAGAAATTTCACCTAATCAGAGAGGCAGAACTGAAAAAGGAACAAAAGCTAGTAATTCAATTGAAAAAAGAGCTGGAGACGCTACCAGGCTATGAGAATTATGTGGTCCTCTCTAAGTTAAATACTACATCCACTGGTCTAGAACCAAATAGTGGTGCAGGTGCAGGTGCAGTTCAACGTGCCGCCAAGAAAGCAAATGGAACATCTCCGTCTAAGGGATAAGTGTTTGCGGTATGTTGGGGATACCTTTTGAGAATTCGTAATGAATTAGAGAATCAGGAACAATCATTTGTTTTGTATGCTGGCACGAGACCCGAGAGGTTTTTGGAATGAATTTTCGCGCTTTTTTTATATTGACATTTGAGAAACTCAAAGATATGGGATGGTAGTGTTTGTTATTTGGCGGGTGGTAAATTTCGGCTCGATTAGACTTTCATTGAGCAATCAGGGCAGAAATATTATTGTCTGGAGGATTGTGTTGTTTTATGAATCCATGAATTTAAAAATTCATAGTGTCTCTCTGCAGAATTCAATGAATACATGACGCACAGAACACTTTGAACATGACTTGTTCCAACTGTGAGTGAATAAAGTCTGGATTGTGTCACTTGGTCAGACATTGAATCTGCCCTCTTTCTGTACTCCAATCCATTTTGTCACATGGAGATGGAACTACCACATACCGTGATTGATATCGATGGAGAGTTCTGAGGGGGCGTAGCCGTGCTATGAAAATGAAAATGATTTGAATGAATGTCCACAACAGATGAGAACAATAAGGGCTCGCATCTCAGAGGCTCCTGCTCATATTCTTTACTTTGATCAATATATTAGGCGTGATCAATAATACCTATAGTTCAAAGGGTGTGGAGGAGACTTCAGCGCTATTCCACTCATAAAATATAATTGCTAGCCATCACGTTGGAAGACAACACCACGTCCGTCAACTTTCCAACACTTGTCAGGATGGCCTGTATGATCTTTATAGGCAATTTTAAAATCAAATCTCCATGGGAGTCGATAGGTGATACGTTTTCATAGCAGAAACCCCATTTGGTGGGCGTAGTAGTACATTTCAATAGCGAGCACAAAGTAATTTTGCATTGGCGCGTAATCCTACTTTTTCAACACTCAAGCACCTAATTATCAACGACTAAAATACTATAACCAATTTCATAACTAGCTTCCAAACCCTTAAATTTTAGTTCTCATATGATTTTTGCTTAAATACATATTTTAATCTTTTGATTTATATCTTTATTATTAATATTTTAATTTAATAAATAATTAATACAAAATAATTATGATCATTAAAGAATCTAAACATTTTATTGAATAAAAGAATCTATTTACTTTTTTTGGAAAAAAGATCTATTGAAAATCTTAAATTAAATGAAAAAGTCTTAGATGAAAAGCAAATACTTTTTTTAAAATGAAATATTGTTATTCTATTATTTAAAAAATCCCTTAGATTTTTTTCAAAAATTGTAAAATCTTAGAAGAATATATTGAATGGTGGAAAAGCTTTGGTTATTTTTATTACTAACTGTTACGTAAGCGGACACAATGGGAGTTGTAAGCTTTACCACTACGCCACACACGCAATCTGTCCAAAAGGCACAGTATCAGGGATTGTTTCCTGATAGCTTACTACTATATATATATCCATATAACACTAACTTTACTTTTTTATAATTCTTTTCTTAAAACTTTTTAAAATTAATTGTCCCCCATTTAATATATTAATATTATAATATTAATCTTTTTTATATAAATCCATTTTCAATTCTAAAATAAAGGGTATAGTATATAATATATATGATCGATTTTTCTTTAAATGGTATATTGATGGAAAAACAATCTTTATAATTTATAAGGTTCTTAATATTAATAATTCCTTTTGAAAAAACTTTAATAAATTTTTAAATGATTTACAAAAAGAAATGAATGAATGAATAAATATTAGATATATATTTATAAAAATTTATATAAAATTAGTAAAAAGGTTGTCGACCACCTGCTCAAACATTTTACATGATTTCTTTTTGCAAATCAAGTTGTCACGGTCAAATCTGTGTAAGGGCTGGTAAGGGCACATAAGTAGATCCTGCGGATCTACTTCGGGCCGACACCAGCCCACACACAATTATAATTTGTAGAATTTTCATAGTTTAGAGGAATTAATGAAAAGTCTTTGTGCTACATTACACCTAGTTGATTCATTGCTAGTATCTATTCTTAACACAAGTGAGAATTTTTCCGAAGAGTTTCGATACCGCTTGGCGCTTGATTGTGTTCATCTTTGGGATCTGCGTACATGCGCTAAGGCAGTATCAGCTCGATTGAATCGTGTGCCGAGAGACTATACTCGGCTTTTAACATGGTGCGCTGCCAGTTGCAGTATCTTAGATGATGGGGAACCACCAATTCGCTAGTCTTTCTCTCTTGTTCAGCTATTGATGATGGTTTTCGTCACGCTCTGGCAGAAATTATTATGTAATAGGAGAAAGTAATGTTTGCTGAAATGTAGATATTCTCAAAGAAGGAGGTAAGGAAGCAAGACGCCCCAATAGAGAGGAAGAGTGGCAGCTTCAACTGTGTGCCTTCTTTTTCGCTGGTGTTGATTGGAAAATTCTAGTAGATCTTTGGATTTTCTCGGCGCACCAACCGCTTTTTCTCTGTGTAAAGCGAGCCTATCAAGGTTCTTAATGTGCGAAACCTCTGCCGTGGTCACTCAGCATCGTCTTCTCGCTGTGAAATTTTCTGGGCTGCTTCGTTCGTCAACAGTAACATGGCTTGAAATGCTCCTTTTCGTCGGCCTCTTTAAGCTATGTACATGGATTGCTCGAGCTGAGCTGGACATATGACCTTACGCCTTCAAGCTAACGGCTGCTTTCCTCCCAGAGTGAGTACTCCAACAGAAGCCATGATATTGCCAGGCGTATAGCACACTTGGAAACCTGGTTTTGCTTATCATACCACTTATTTTGACGGCGAGATTACCGCTGGGTAAATAACCCCTTGACATGGCGAAGATTGTCTGTCTCGTTCGTCTATAAAATGATCCTCTTTCTCTCCTGATTCATTTTAGCACTCGCCTACCTCATCACCTTCTTCATCTTTGGTTGAAATAGCCCCCGACAATTGTGAGATTCAAGATATTATGAAGTTCTCAAACATTCTTGCTGCTACTACAGCTCTTAGTGCATCAATTGGTTTTGCATCACCTCTGCTAGATGAGAAACGCGATTTAGTCTGCCTAGCTCAAACTATTATCATCAATCTCATCACCTTGAATCACGGTGAAGCATTCTGCTCATCTTATCCTGGGATCCAAACCTCAACCATCCGCACGACAACCACCAAGAAAACTACAACTACTCAGACATTGCCTCCAGCTGCTGTGACAATCACCGTGATGACTGGTACCCAGTGAGTCCAGCTGATTTTCCACTCACATACATCTTACTAATTAGTCTTCATAGAACTCAAACTTTGACTTCTGTCAGTAGCTCTTCCTTCATTCAAAGATTGTTAGAGTAGTGGTTCCGGATCAGTGCATCGGGACATGTCACATGCTCTAGGGAATCGATTTTTCTACTTTCACAATTGCTATATCCCTGCTGATATCTGTTTTCAAAGCTCATCACCACTTTGGCCACTGCAACCTCTACAGTGGATACTACTCAAACACTCACGACAACTAATACGATCACTATAACATCAACCACAACAGGAACTACCATGAAAAGATCACCAGAACCACTGATTAACGATGTACAACTTGACGCTAGAAATCCGCCACCAATTCCTCCATATTTGAGTATATTCGCAGCTTCTAAGATATCATCGGCTTGCAGTTGTTTGTCATTGCCAACTCCCAGCACTACCGTAACATCCACTGTACAACAAACTAGTACTGCGACTTCCACGCCACCTGCTGTCACTTCTCAAGTTCAACCAGTCACTTTTGTCACAGTAAGCTTTTGATTTTCTCACAATCTTCTTTTTCATCTATCTATACGACTGTTCAAATTTTTTCCACGCGCAAGATGATAGGCTTTCTGGTTAGCAATTGCTGACTTTATCCCTGCTAGGTAACGACAACAGCTATCAATACTATTACTGAAGTTCAAACGCTGACCAACACGATCTCTACCACCACAGCTGCGACCACAACTACTGCCGTGATTGTGACAGAAATTCCAACACCACCTGTAGCCTATTGCGATCAAGTGACAATTCCTGGTCCATATTCCTTCCTTTTTGGTGGACCAGCATACAATGAGATCTAGACCGGAGATTACAATCTACGCGATTGTTGTAGGATCTGCTGGGACATAGAAGATTGTGTCGCTTTCACATTCTAAGGTAGCGAACCAGACCAAGTGGCGTTCTGTAGCTATTCTCTTAGCGTTCCACCTACTGTATCACCCATTCCGAATCCACCGTCTTACTGTCCCTCCGGCGTCGAAAACGAGGAACGACTTGCAGACCAAACCTTTTTTGCTTATACATATGCCGGACCGTGCGATTTTGCAGGTGTACAGTATATTAATGGCGGCTAGAAAAGTATCAAGTCTGGCAGCAGTGGCCTGAAGAGTGGAACAGTTAAGGAATAGACAAGGTACGTTTTCTTTTCGTAAACGATGCTGTGTTTTGGGAAATTTGTTTGTTTCATACTACTTGATTTATTAAATCATCACTACGTGTCCACGTATACATCATAATTTTCATACAGTAAAGATACTATATATATTATTACGAGAATTCAAATCACAGTACCAGACTTTTGATCAATCTTTGACTTTAGAAGCTCTAGTGAGAATGCACGCTGAAAGTACGGAGTTATTATGATTACTAGTTTTATACAACCATCTCAATATATCCTGTCACAACTTTTGAAGTAGATTGATTTTGAGATAAATTACAAAGAAGAATGACATTCAAATGCCAATGCTGATGATATTGGTCATTGTGAAAGAGATTTGAATGAGAGGGAGATGTAAGGCACAAGATAAATCTACGCTTTATAAAAAGCTAGGAATACTACCCGAGAAAGATACCCAAGTACATATGAGAAGCGACAAAAGAAGTATCACTAGAGTGTGTTCATCGTGACTATTATATAGCTTGTGCTGGGTTTAACTAGTGAACATGTTCTTTAATGGTGACCGTTGGGACAGGGATCATGTGACCGCGCTAGCGCCCCGGCACTACAGCATATACGTTCGTAGCCCTTAGCTTTTAGAACCTCAAGCAATATTACAACAGTGTGAATCATTAGTACTATATTGACTTCACCATCCCCATGGTGATACCAACAGTGACGAAATGGGTTTTAATTGTATCGATGTAAAGAGAGTAGCAAGTAATATTCGACGGGAATATAGCCTAATATTAACAATACCTAGCAGTATTCATTTCTTTATGTATGTAGGAACAAGATAGAATCTAATCATATTGCTTTGAGTCACGCCTCATTCTCGATCTACAAGGAATCCAAGCTTATTATATCTTGCTAAGTAAAGCTGACCAGGGTGTCGAGTAACTTGCGGATGACAAACGATGTTTGAAAAAACAGTCATCAGTGCAAATCAACCCAAAAACCATCGCAAGCTCCGATCTAAACCAAAACACTTTCCTCAAAAGCGAATCCTTCTTCCCTAACAGCCTCCCCATCCATTATCCCAAAAACATAGCATTCACCCACCAGCCTGAACCTATTCTCCCCATCAACCGCTCTTAGCAAATACGGGACATCACAGCCATCCATCACATATACTATATCACCTTCTTTCGCATAACGAGGGAATAAACCGAAATACCCCTTTCTCGTGATCCCCCACCTACGATTCGTGAGCACGAATTTCATGGCCTCGCGCAACTCCTGAAAGATTTGCCCTGGTATCCTTCGTGCGAGGTTAGCTAATTCAAGCCTGCCTTTTCCGAGGGGCTTTTGTTGTCGCAGTGAATACGTTTGGCCCTCCAGCGATGGAGACTGACCCGTAGATGCATCGAGGAGGAGACTTATAATTTCAGCGAAGGAATCTGGGCATGGGAGTTTTCCGGAGTCGGTTTTGCTTCCTACGAGGGTTTGCCAAAACGCATGAAAGACTGTATGAGAAGTCGGATAATGTTTCGATTTTGAGACGAAAGTCCAGAGTTCCAAGAGCGTGTTGTTGTTGGTGTGTGGATCGAGATAACTGACATCGGGATGTTTGATCGTTATGCTGGTTTTAGCAAGAGAGTCAAATGAGGTCCCGTGTATTCGAAGCTCATTCCTAGATTCATCGTTGATTTTAACATACACTTTATTCAATTTGAACTTGAATGATCCGCTGGCATTATAAGTCCCAAGTTCATTCGTTTGTCGGCGTTTTCTCCAGTCAGGCACCCAGGATGGAAGATCAAGAGACTCATGGTCTATGGATTTAAAAAAGATGCTTGGAGTTAAAATTTGTATGTCTTTAGTCAGAGCGTGAATTGCTACGTCGTGGTAGAGTTCGTTTTCTGTAAAATCCGTGTACCTGACTTGAAACTTGTCTGCATCACTGCATACCCCAAGAAGCCCATAAATCTTATCTCGTGGATCAAAACATTGACCACCTCGAGTGCTCACAAGATTATCAAAGATGTGTGTCCCATAATCAGCGCTACGATATTGTTCGCGTTGACTAGTCAGCCCTAGTACAGTTTGGCTGATATCACTTAGTTCACCGGAGTCCTCAACGTTAGCAAATTTCAGCTCTAGCCATTGAAGTATTCCACACGTCGACAGGTGGTTCACAGCTCTTGAGAATTTGTCCCACCTAAGTAGCTCATCGCCACACATGATCCATGGGTTGTTAGAGAGCATAACTTCTTGAATAATCCAAAGCCGCGTAAACCATGGGTGCGAAAGAAATTTCCAGAGAGCATGCCAGGTCTTTGAGTCCGATTTTGGTAGTTGCATTCTCTCGAGATTTTCGGGATCAATTTTCAATTGAATAAACAGCAATTTGACATTGATATCTTTGAGGAGCTGTATTGCAGAGTTGGAAGCAGGCTCGCACCGCCCTAGCCAGATCACAGTATTGAATGCATGCTTATAAATTCTTGCCATCAGCGGAATCTGCATTTCCTTTTCTTTATTATCATCTTGATTTATACAAATCTGGTCAATCCACATGACTATGGGATGATCTTCCTTCCGCATGTTTTGCAGTGCCATCTCGAGGGAAGTTGTGATCGCTTTATCGTGTCCGTCACATTCAATACTTCCATCCATACTCGATGAGCCCCAGGTATAGCTTAGTGCTGTATACCAGATTGGGGTTGTTATATTCTCTACAGAAAGCGCATGCGTTGTGAATGCCGTCCTGTGAACTTCAAACTGGTCCACAACGGTCTCATACTCAAACTCGACTGAGCAATGATGCAAAGAACCGCGCAGCTTTTCACTATCGCGCCCCGGCTTAATTTCAAGCACACGGATCTCGTATGGGTTTACGATAGTCTTATAGAGTCCGCTATGATCATCGCCCTTGGGTGTGTTCATCGTCTTATCAGACGCCCATGTGCGGATTTCTTCCATAGAAAGCCATTCTTCTGGCTTGAAGTTGGTAGCGGGACCCCCAAAAGCAGTCGAGAAATTTTTAATCTGTGCAAACTCAAAGTCTGCGTCGTTCGCGTTATGTTCGGAACCGTGATACGCAAGAGAGTAGACGTTATGTTGTTTATTTATGGTCGCCATCTTCTAGGCTCGGACAGTAATTGTAGATTACTCTGGAGTTTGATACAACAAGCTTTGACATGGTGGTTATCTAGACTTATATTAGTTACCCAGCATGTGACAAGTGTCAATGAATTGCATTAAGGTTATGTGGGGTTGATCAGAAGCGTGGATTAATAATGAAAATTAAAAACTTCTCAGAATTCGAGAATTTTTACCCATTACAATTCGATGAGCTCAAGAAACTATTTCATCCATAGGTACCTGGGTATTTGGGTGTCTGTATGGTTGTCTACCTATAGCACAGGCTCAAGATTTCCTATACTATATGGGAAAGTCGGCGGAATTTCCGTTTTCGATTGCAATGCCAGGAGCGCAATCACTCAGGAACTTTCACATCTTTGCCAACGGTCTTGGCCAATGTCAAAATAAATATCAAAATATGAACTGTTAATGATTTCCTTAAGCCTAAGAGGATAAAACATCTTTCACGCTGATAAAACAAATATGATGATTATTGGAGTCAACATCTACGTCTGCAATCTATCGCTCGGTATCAAGCTGTTTGTGATCAACGATACTTACTCACTCTTATTACTTTGTGTCTTTGGTGAGTCAATTGTTTATGGCGGAAGTTTTTCATGTTTTACGCTCCAAACATGTCTCACTCAGCAAGATCGAGAATCACCTTGATTGTTTCCTCTGTCTATGAACCCATCGCATAAACTGCTTCCATGTTTCCTAGTAGAGAGTCATAATATCTATGGAATTCGCAAGATGCGCAAACGATAACTATTGGTGAGAATTGAGTATAAGTAAGCACATGTTCACATTAATTCCTTCTAATACCAGATCACTTTTAATTCCCTTACTTACCTACTTCCTCTCAGACTATCAAGGCGAAAATGGCAAGCTCTGAAAGTGCAGGGTCTGGAAACAATGGCTTGCTTAGAGTAAGACTCTTAAACATTCAAGAGGCTCCGCGCTTTTCTCAAGCAGAGCAAAAGATTCGAAATGACGCAATGCAGAGCCCTGGACTTGCAAAAAGCTTCGAAGGAGGGGCCAGAGGGAAATGAGTTCATACAAGCAAAACTATTTCAGTGTGTGACCATCTCAAGCACTCGTCGACAAAAAAAATCAGAATACGCAGATACAAAATCATTTTTGGCAAGCTGCAGTTACCATTACGAAATAGAGAAGACGTCAGAGACTTATTTGAGGAAATATTCAAGCAACATAAGCCTCAAAGCACCTCATGGACATCCGACTACTACTCTTGTATCATTTCTACTGATCCTCTTTACAGCGAATGCTCGGAGGAACAGGGCTCTGCCATATCTATTGGATACGAGCAAACTATCCAACTCAATGATCGAAAGCAAACAATAAAAATGACCAGTACTCTTTACTTTGAAGGTTTTTTTGCCATAGATTCTCTCAGAAGTTATTTGCGACCAAGAAGAGCTTCAACTCAGCAGTCATCAGACACGAGTCTTTCAAGACAGGACGGAAACTACTTGCCTCTTGAGGACCTTAGAGCCCTGAACCTCATCTCATGGGACATAATAAACAGTTCTTCCTTCAAAGGAGGTCGAGTTGGAAAAAAGTTTTATCCTCATTGTAACCCGAGACGGATTGTCAATCGATCGAACACCAGGTTCATCCCTCCTCAGCATTATGTGTACGATGTACATATGGGCTTCTTTACGTCCATGCTTCCTGGCCCCCAATCAATACTTCTCAACGTAAACACAACCACAACGGCTTTCTTCCCTTCCAAGATGAATTTGCAAACTTGGTTAGATGCGCGCTGGGGAAACTCGTCTAGTTATACCGGTGTTGCTCCGCGAACTGGAAAAAATGAAATCAAGGGAGTGCAAGTAACTTTCGATTTGGATCAAGTCTCCAGAAAATATGTCATCTCGGATGTGCATGATTTGTGTGTTTTTAAGGCGAATTCAGGAGTATCACCTCAAAATGATTCTTCAAAATCGGTCTGGGAGGACATGCAAAGTTGTGAGTAGTAAATTTCACAAGAAAACGCGATAGCTTATTGACCTATAATATAGGCTACCCTGGTTCCGCTCACAAATTCAGCAAGACTGCTTCTTGTGTCAATGTTGGAAATAGTTCTCATCCAAAACTATTGCCAGCAGACCATCTACGGATTTGCGAGTGGCAAACAGTCCATGGGGAATTAGACAATCTATTCACTGCGCAAATGTTAGGATTCGCGAAGAAAACGCCTTTTGAAAATGAACAAGAGATAATGAACAAAGCTTTCATACCACTGGGCATAAAACCCCCGGTTTCTCAGATTGTGCCGTGGAAATCTCTATATGAGGTGAACTACCATGAATTTTGTTGGGAAACTGTAGACTAACCCGTACAGAAATATGGCTTAACCGTGGAAAGAAAGCTGTTAAATGTATCCTCGAGACATTTGGCCCACCCATCTTTAACATTCAAGCCTGGGAAAACTAAAAAAACTTATCAGCGCCTCCTGGAACCTGAGCGATGTGAAAGAATTCAATCTAGCCCAAAAATACTCTGAGCTTAGGATCATTTGTGTGACTAGAGAGGAGAACATTTCCGATGAACAAAAAAAGATTGTTTCAAAGTTCGCAGAGGCTCTCGCAACTCAACTGAAAGGACATGGCCTTCAGACACAATCTTTCAAAGGGAACGTACCCACCGTTGCCTGGCCAAAAGTAAACGAAGAGAAAAAGCCTTTCAAATCTGCGGCCGAGAGACGAAAAGTAGTCAACGGTCTTCTAACTACTTGTTTGAAGAGAGGTAACATGACCCGTCTCGTATTTGTGATATTACCCGATAAAGACGCCGCGATCTACTCTGATATAAAATGGTGGGGGGATTGCAATCTTGGTATAGCGACGATTTGTGTTTGCCCACCAGCGGTGAGAAACAAAAGTTCTGGTATTCTAAACAACTTGAGGTATGTCTATCAAGTCATTCGTGTGGTGCCTGTGCAAATTTTGACTAATGTGTAACCTAGCCTCAAAGCTAATTTCAAGCTTGGTGGTATAAACCATATCATAAGTGATGTCAAAGAACCATCGGAACTCATCCGGTCCATCCGAAATGATTCCCTAATGATTTTCGGTGCTGATGTTAATAGTCGGCTCTCATAAGCGGCCGACTAGTTCTTAGTCGGGGAAAGCGAATGTCCCCGGAAAGCGAATGTCCCCGCTCAACTGTAGAATATCATATTATATCGAATTTAATATATTACAACTATCGAATATTTTATTAAAATTGATAAAAAATTGTTTCTTATATTTTATTAATAATGCTATTTATACTGAGCGAAGAAAAATCGAGATATGATAAAGCTATTCAATATTGTTTGGATTATCCTATAGAATCTGTTTGTATTGTATATAGAATATGGAAGCTTGATTGTTATTATGAGCAACTCAAAAAGGCAGTACAACGTATATGTAGTCGTCGAGCTAATGATATTGATACTGGAAAGCTTGAAAGGCAGAATAGGATATTGACTGATAAGCAAATTGAATATATTTATACATTTATTTGGAATCTTTTCAAATACAATATCTCTCTTATTCACAAATTCATTTTCAATGCTATTGTATATTTCAAATATATAATAGATCCTGAAGCAAAGATACTTTCAAAGTAATAGTTTAGAGGCTTTTGGAAGAATATGAAACTATATACAATTATAACAAAGCCTATTGCTAAGCAATATATTCAAATATAAAGGGAAGAGGATATTAAAAAATGATTCAAAAACTATTATAATTGCTTGAGAGAATTAGGTATTAGGAAAACAATATAGATTATAAACTTTAATAAAACAGGATTTAGAGCAGGATATATATATGAACAAAAGATTTTAATTCTAGATGATATATTGGAGGTAAGTGGTTTGAAGATTTATATATGAAATTAAACTGATTAAGTAGTTTTATTCTATTAGTCCTGAAAATCGATACTCTATTACAGTATTCGAAGCTATCAATACCACCAGCAGTCCTCCTCCTCCTTTGATTACTATAGAAGAAAAAGATTTGATACAGAATTGATTTCAAGAATCTCTGCCTCCTGGCATACGAATTATACTTTCAGTATTAAAATTCATAAATAATAAGATAGCTATAATGTTTTTGAAGTATTATATTGAGTATTCAAACTTTGGGCCAAATAAAGAATGGAAGATTCTACTTATGGACAATTACGGATCTCATTTACAGCCAGAATTCATTGAATTTGTAAATTTGAATCATATTCAACCTTTCTATCTTATTCCACATCTTACACATTATATATAACTACTCGATATAGGCATATTCAGAATATATAAGCATTAGTATCAGTATTTTATTCAAAAGGCTTTGATAAAATTCATTCTTGAATATAATATTATATATTTTCTACAGGATTTGGCAGCTATTCGATATAAAATCTTTACTCCCTCAAATATAAAATCAGTATGGAAAAGTTCGGGTTTGTAGCCTATCAACTCAAAGAACTGTATTCAAAATATCAAAAAGTTCAATCGTTCTGAGCCTTTACCAATCATTGAGGAAGATATAGAATTATCCCCTTATACTACACCAGCTCAACCTATAACAATATCTCAGGATCTAGATTATTGAAGATATAAAATCAAAAAAGCCAATTCAAGTTGGAGTGATCCTATACGAAAAAAAGAGTTCGATATGTTTGTCAGTAATATACAAACTATACAGGTTGATATTATTATGTTAAAAGTAGAGGTTATAGTATATTACAAGAGAAGATAGGAAGATTTTATAATTAATTAAACATTTAGAAAACAATATAAAACCTTTGTTATCGATGTTTTAAAAGGATTTACAATAGAAGATTCTTAGAGGATTCGGAAAGAGACAAAAGATAAAAAAGATATTATAGCTAAAAAGAGAGATTGTAATACTTTTTTAACTATCTGGTATACTGAAAGAGATGATATTTTAGAGTCAGGTAAGAATACTAAAAAGAAGAAAAGGAAGAAAATAAAAGAATTAAAAGAATTAAAAGAATATCAAAACAGAATTCCAATATCCTTTTACCTTACCATCTGATTATTCCAATAGTAGATTTAGAGGTAAAATGGAAATATACAAATCAGATATGGATAAAGCTACAGAAAGAGAAAGAATTGAAGAAGAATATAAAAGTTAGGGAGGGTTTGAGGATAATGAATACTAATAGTAATAACGATAATGATAAGGTTGCTTTTATAATAGATATATAGGGTGATATGGAATTAGGTTTATAGTATGATTATGTGGTTTTTATGTTTATGGAAGACTTTCAAGATGGAATAGAGAAAAATGAGGGAGGTAGTTTAAATATTAAAAATAACAATGATAATGATATTGATTTAGGCTTTTATTAATAAATATTATTGAATAATTATATAATTCTATTGATCTCTCTTTTCTTGATATTAATAATTCAGTTCTATAATACTTTTATTAATAAATTATTTTTAAAAGTATCAAATATATGATATTTTGAGCTTGAGCGGGGACATTCGCTTTCCCCGACTAGGAACTAGTCGGCCGCTTATGAGAGCCGACTATTAGTCATCCTGGCAAAGGGTTGGATCCTGAATGCCCATCCATGGCCGGCGTAGTCGCTTCTTTTGATTCCAAATTCTGTCATTTTGCTGCATCTGCTCGCCTCCAGCCAAATAATGCAGAGGTACTCCGTATATTATTATTCCTTGGAAGATTCATTTTGACTGTTTACTAACCGGTTTCTCATAATTTATCTCAGATCTAAGCGGCATGGTCAAAGAGAGACTACAGCTTTATCAGGAAAAAAATGGAGGGAATCTTCCCTTGAACATTCTATTTTACCGAGATGGCGTTAGTGAGAGTCAGTTTGGCATGGTACTTACTCAAGAGCTTCCACAAATCGACAAAGCTTGTAAGGAATTCACGGAGAAGCAAGGAAAACCTGATGTTCGTGTCACGTTGCTAGTCGTCACGAAGCGCCACCACAACCGTTTTTTCCCGCTTAATTTGGAAAAGAATACCGAGAATATAAGTGGGGGTCTGGTGGTTGACAAGCACATCATGAATCCTAATCAAATGAGCTTTTTCCTTCAAAGCCATGATTCCCCGCTGGGGACAGCACGGTCGGCGCACTACACTGTCATCGCTAATCAATGCAAATTGACTTTGGATCAACTAGAACAAGTGGTAAGATATGATATCTTTCTGAACATACTCACACTGACAATCCTTCCAGACACATAAATTATGTTTTGTGGGTTCTCGAGCGCCTAAGGGATTATCTGTCTGCGTTCCAGCAAGATATGCCGATATCCTTTGCGACCGGCTCCGGTGTTAGATGAAGCCTGCGCTAGATGGAGGACTTCGTCGTACTCAGGCTCAGATTCAGCAGAGCAAAGATCCACTGGCTCACTATCACGGGGCACAGCAGGCGTGGATTCGCCCAGGATCTAAACAAACTAATCCCTGGCACTGTAATCTGGACAACATCATGTTCTATTTGTAATTTACAGGAGAGTTTATGACTTTTCCATGAGTTCTTTATGAGTGCTTTTCAAGTGTTATACTTTCAGGTTTGATTTCTTATGCTAGTTGTGAGTTTTCGATACGTTTTAGTTTTTTATTAGAAACTTGGTGAATATTTTTTGATTGCTAGCTTATGCCATAAGTTATTGTGCTGTGTGGGCTGAATCTTGCAGTTTGTATTAAAATTCTTGGAGGTTAGCTTTTATAATAATAAGGAATAGTATTATTATAATGATAGTGGAAGATCTAGTCAATTTAAGCTTGAGGGATAAATCGAATATATAGAATAAGAGTTGAATTGAAGTCAATTTAGAAGAGCTAGGCTGAGTTGAGATGAAATTGCTTGCTTTTTCCTAGATTTTCTTTAAAGAATATTCTAGGTTTATATAGTTTATAATGAAATTCCAGTATATTCTATGCTTATAAATAAGATCGATTTAAATCGTATCTTATAGAATCATTTTAGATAATAAAAAGAAAGTACAACCAATCAATTTAGCGATATTTCCTGTATACTTCCATCTAGTTCCATTTCATTCTATTCCATTATAAATCAATTTGATAAGAGATACTATTATACAACTATATGATAATATGATTTTATAATATAAGATCATATTATATGTGTATTAGTCATCAAGATATCCCTTATTTAGTAAGATATTAATAAGTGATTTAGTGGACTTATTATGAATCCTCACAAAAATGCAAATCAAGCTTCTGAAGTTATTCTCCAATCCATCGGGTTTCTAACAAAACGCGTGCTTCAACAACAATCTTTCCTTCGCAATTATAGGAGTATCGGTGAAGATACAATGTATGTGACATTCCATGCGCGAGTTGCGACAAGCGTCCTTTTATTATTAAAGTGTATTGTAAGTATTTCAAATAATCATTCCTTTTTGTAAAACTACTAGTTAACCTCAAAACTCTGGTTGAAAGTTGCGATAATCGTATTTATTTGATATATTGTAGCATCTGAAGACTAGGATTAGAGTATTCGATAGTCAGGATTATAGTTTAATGATGAAGATTGTCAAATCTCTAGACTGATAAGATGAATCGAACTAATTGAGAGATTGGGCTTGATTGTAAGATTGAGTTTGATTGGAAGATTGAAATATTTTGATTGCTTTCAGACATTCAAACCCTTAGGTAGATATGTTGTTGGATTGCGGTTCGGACTGTCCTGACTGAGTGTAGATTGACCGTGCCGCTGGTTTGTCAAATTCTCGAATTAAGAGTAGTAAATTACAATAGCTATACTCTTCAATCAGTTTTCAAATCCGACTTCCATATGGGATCTCGTCTCGATTGTCTCTAACTGCAAACTTGCAAAGAAATAATATCATGTTTGTATCTTGATCTTTTGATATCCTCAACTATTGCCTTTAATCAACTTTGAAGTTGAATATACTACACTCACGTGTCCAAATCTAAGTTTTCTCTCTATCGAATATAAAGCAATTACATTTTTTCGCTTGCTGAAATTTTGCACGGAAGCGATGAATGGCATATCAAACTACTTCGCTTGTGAATCAGTAGGCTTCCGATAGCTCAGTAAATCTGACATTTGATCACATAATTTTAAGGAATTGAAGTATAAGTATAATTAGTGTAGATAAGTCTGAGTAGCTATCTGAGCATCGATTAGACTAGAGTTCTTCACTCCGTTAAAAGTAAATTCACTTCTCAGACGATCTCAGGCTTGCGGAAGATGTCTTCAGAACCGCGTACATGCTCAAAATGTCCCAACGCACCGGAGAACACTCAGCACTATACAAACTCCTGCAAAAAACATTGGCCATCTTGGAAAGACCAAGTCTGTGATATTTGTTTCAGCCCCGACCATTCATGTTTACTCTGTCCCGAGTTGAATGGCAACCAATATACTATTTGTAGCATTTGCGGACATCTTCATAGCCAAATAGCGTGTTCTTTCATAGAAGCTCCTGATCCTATGCAATATACGAAAGAGAAGTATGAAGCATACATGAGACAAAATCCCCCAAAAAATCAGCCACAAATAGTCCCGTCGACTTCATCTGCAGGCCCTTCGCAAAGTATACCCTCGACGGCAACCTCTGGACCACAAGTTCAATCCCATGCAACTCAAGCTCAGCCTCTCCCACCCGGCTCGATCAAACTGGTCGCAGATTTCATTCCACCAGCAAAGACAGCAAAAGAAGTTGAAGAAGACAAACGGGCAAGTGGTTTTCAAAAATTGGTCCATCGTCAGGCGACAGCTGTTGAAAATACAGGCGCCCATCTGCCTGCTCCTGTTCAGTCCAACTACTTCAAAGTCACTTTCAACTCCGATCTTGATCTGCGAAGATACAGGATTCACCTCGACAAAATCGATAAAAAAAACGTTGTCAAGCGTGAGCTTCGTCGTACTTTGATCGAAGAGCTACTCCTACAAGTCCCTCCTTCGGGAATTTGGGTTTCGGACTACTCGGAGTACATCGTCTCCGTCGGCAAACTTTATGATAAGTTAACTGATGTACCAGGAGCGACTGTCGAGATTACTCATCATCGTCATGGTCGAGATCAAATCTGGGTTCCAATGCATAGCCTCATTGTTTACGAAGGCCCTTTTCAAAGAGATGCTTTAAACACACATGTATCTTCGAGCGGTTCGACATTCGTACCAGATGCGGATCTTAGGATGCTGAACATTATCTCATGGTTTAGAATCAACGGCTACGCTTCACCGCATGCACCATTGTTTGATGGATTCCGGGTGGGAAATAGATTCTATCCTAGTGTTGGGGGGTGTAATTCCTTACCACAAGGTGCCATTGGATGGTGACGCGAAATTCCTAATCAGAACTGGCTTCTATACATCGATGCGGCCAGCTGTTGGATCGGTGCTGCTGAATGTCAACACCGTAACCTCAGCCTTTTTCCCTCCGGTAATACTGAGTACTTGGATTCGATTGTTTTGGCAGCAAGAAATTCCGCCAGTCAATGAACGAAGTAGTCTCATAGGCCTTCGAGTCACTTTTGTTGGTGATGGTGCGAATCCTAAAACGAGAGTCATTCGTGATGTCAATGGTTCAGATGTTAGTCAAGTCACTTTTGCGCCTAGAGATGCCAACGGAACCCCAGGCCAGGTTACCTCTGTTTATGACCACATGAGAAATAGTAAGTCAATCCTTTTAGTGGTTCGATACAGAGAAGTCTTGCTAAATCACACAGAATATCGATTGTTGAGATTCAATTCCTCTGTCTGCTGCTTGAATATGGGGACAGCAACCGACGAGAGATGGTACCCGGCCGATAATCTGCGAATTGTTGCTGTGCAAATCTTCAAAAAGATTCTTCCGGATGATTTGGGAAGTTTAATGATAAAGATTGCTCAGTGTGAGCCCGAAAGCAACAAGAGATTAATTCTCAACGGGGCATTGCCGTCTCTGGGAATTCCAGCTACCACGAGTTCCTTCTCGGTAAGTAGAGAAACATCAGTAGATACCATAGTCACTGATAAATGTAGCAATTCGGCCTTAGTATTAATCATGAATTTGTAGAGGTTGTTCCGAAATACCTTCGTCAGCCCATACTGGAGTTTGGCGGAGGGTCCCAGTTTCACATATCCACGCAACCAAATAACAAATCTTCCTGGATGCTCAAGGATAACTATCGTATTTTCAGGTTTGCTGACACTGGAAATTCGATTTCTAATCTGCATATCATTCGGCTCAGGTCCAACGACAATGCTAGTGTAGAACAAGTGAGGAACTTTGCCCGAGATCTCGAATGGAAAATTGGAAACTATGGTGTCACGCTCACAGGCAGTGCAAGTATCTCCGACGCTGCGTTCTCGCCAAATAGTCGGCTCTTTTGTGATAGACTTGATGTAGCCCTAGCAACTTTGTGTTCAAGAAACGGTAATAGAAACCCGAGACTTCTTCTTGTAGTAGTCCCCGACGGGGATATACGTACCTATGCAAATATAAAGTGGTGGGGTGACTGTGTCGCTGGTATTCCGACAATTTGCATCACCAAAAAAGTGCTTACCAAAGGGAAGTTTATGAACAATAGATTTCAACGGGACACTGGAGTTATCCTTAATATCAGGTCTGCCTCTACTGAATTAATTCAATAATAATGCCGATGCTAATTCTTGACCAGTCTCAAGATAAACTTCAAATTAGGAGGTACTAGCCATTTCATTAGCGACGAGGCAAGCCAAAGAATCTTCTGGGCTGGTGCGAAGGCAAACACGATGATCGTTGGAGCAGACGTTTCGCATGCTGGTAAAGGTAGGGATGCGACGTGTCCTTCAATGGCAGGGGTCGTAGCTACTTGTGATCAGCTATGCTCTCAATACTTTGCATCCGCTCGCCTTCAAGAAAATAACACCGAGGTAAGTTGTATCTTCCCATGTAAACTTTTGCTCGTGAGTCCTGAATTAGAAGATATAGTCGATCGCAGACCTAGCCGATATGATTGGAGAACGCCTTGACAAGTACAGGACTGCGAATAATAATTCTCTACCAGAACATATACTCTTCTATCGCGATGGTGTGAGCGAAAGCCAATATGGAATGGTTGTGAACGATTAAATTCCTCTCATCAAAGCTGGATGCAAGGCGGCAGGTGGAACAGGCGGAAAAGGCGGTAATTGGTGCCCAAAAATTACTCTGCTAGTAGTCGGAAAGCGTCATCACACCTGCTTCTTTCCCAAATTAGCGAAAAACGACAAATACAACAACAACCTTTCATCAGGCTTGGTGATTGATTCCGGGGTAGTTACACCTAATCATTTCAGTTTCTATCTCCAGAGTCATGATAGCGCACTTGGGACAGCAAGAAGCGCACATTACATTGTCATCATAAATGAGAGTGATTACACACCGAGCAGATTCAAGAGACGGTAAGTGACTCATTATCTCGCTTTAGTAGGGCCTTATTGAAAAAGTCTTCAGACGAACACTATCTGTTCACGGGCTCTAGGGCATTTAAAGCTTTGTCTGTTTGTACGCCGGCCAAATACGCGGATATTCTATGTGATCGCATGCGTTGCTACATGAAGCCGGCTCTGGACAATGACTTCGCTGCCACTTCTCCAAATAACTTGACTTTCTATCGAAACAACACAGGAATTTGGATTGATCCTTACCAGAATAGAACCAATCCCTGGCATCCTGATCTTAACGATCTGATGTTTTATCTCTGATTTCACAACAGATTAGATTACCTCGGCATCTTTGACTGTTTTCAAATCTTCTTCGGTCTTTTACACATCGATGAAAGAGTGTTGTGGCAGGTATGCTAATCTTTCTGGGTCTGGGTTTGGGCATGCGATCGAGTTGGTCTTTTTGAATTTTTTGCGCTTTTGGGGGTTTCAAGGACTTCAGAGATGGCAAACGAGATGGTTAGTCTCAACCTAGCAGTGTGTCCAATAGTCCGGACTATAGTCCAATAATAAAGATTTTCAAATTTCCAAATCAATTATAATATTTGTATCATTTGAGACGTTGAATTTGATTAGGACATTGGACTCGTTTCAAATTTCTAATTGCTTTTAGATATTCAAACATTTTTATTATTGGATTGTAGTTCTGACTGGAATACACTGTCAGGTTAGGATTGATCATCAATTGATGTATATCATGTCGGTAATACAACTCAATTGAATGATTTTGACTTTGCATTATCATGGGAAATGACATCAGTGAGAAATTTGATGATGGATAGACTGTGACTTGTGACATGTGGATACACGAATTCGTTGAGATGTTGAGAAACTTCAATTTGAGGGTAGCTCTTGAACCATACTTTCTTTAAATATTTAAACTCATGTCAGCCTATAGCTTCTTATAAAATCAAATGGCATTTGAATTGCATTTGATTTCTCGCATTTCGAAAGGACTCTACTCGGTATTGGACTAATGGAGGTAGGAATTACGTTAATGTCCCTGTTGATTTTAAATAACCAAAACATCTTCATGTTTATCCACTATATGACACTTAGTCCCAGAATCTAAAATGTCACAGCATTTGAAATCTTTTCTTCTCTTCAATCACGTTCCTCTCCTAGTTTAAAAAAACCTCTCTCTCATCAATTAACAGCACATGATTCTCTTTCCCAGTCATGTTCTTCTTGAAAGTCACATATATTCTTATTTGAACACCATTAGATAAATAGTACGGAATTCTACGGTCTATGGACTAACCGTTTCAACTAGGTACCTAGGTAATGAATTTATATGCTACTGACCTCAAGAAACAAAAAACCTTTATTTTCTACCGGTTTTAATAACCTTCGTGCCATTCCGTGGCTGAAGTGTCGATGATAGGGGAGTTCCCGAAATTGCTGTCAGTGTTACGTGAACAATTCCTCCTGTGATACCAAATTCGAATCCTCAGTACCTTGGATATTTAAGCCTTTAAAGGGCAATCATGTCTAGGAAAGCTATCAGGTCATCCTATAACATGTGATGGAAAGCAGGTATCGAAGTCTCATGTCACTTCGAAATTGTTCTTGTAAGTTAGCGAAACTTTTCGATAGAGCAAAACACAAATTGATTCCTATCCTATATTGCGTCTAGAGAAACTTCTTTAAGTACTCTATCTTTTGTTCATCCGATTATTCATCCAACGATCCCAAACTATATCTACAGAGGCAAATACTAATAGAACCATGCCAACATATGCTCATCAATCTACCCACAGCAAGCACAAAGGACAATTTCAGTGAAATGCTGTAATATTAGACTTGGCTCTTCACTCTATAAGCAACATTTGATGTATGGAAATTTACCAAGAATTCACCATGAGTGCCGAAGCATGAGTAGTACAGTATCGAAAAGATCAAAAGGTAAGACGATCTAACCTCAGAGCTGCTCTTCTCAAGCCAACTCATGCTCCATTGTAGCTGAATTCCCATCCAATACTTTTTCCATATCTCGATCGATTGCCAGAACTTTCGAATGCGCTACTCTGATATAAACCATGGCGCAGTACCACCCACTAGGTTTGTATGTCCCAGTACTCCGCATTGTCAGCATCGGGTGGGAGCCCAATCTACCCAGAAATCTTTTGCGTCAGGTAAACCGGATCCATTGAGAGCAGTATAAGCATCAGACCAGCACCATGAGTCCATATGCGACGGAATAGGTGTAAGGAATTGAAACGATAGTGACGAAAGCCGGAAGTGCATCGCCAATATAAGACCAATTGACTGAAACTACTTGACGCATCATCATGCCATCCCACCAAGATAAGAGTACAACCAGTGGCCCATGGAGGGATTGATGCGAATATGGGGCAAAAAAAGATTGATATCAAAAAGCAGGATACCGGTTGTGATGGCTGTAAGCCGGTTCGGCCACCCTCGGTTATACCAGCGCCAGACTCAATGAATGCAGTTACAGGTGAACATCCGAACAAGGAACCGATGGAGATCGTCATTGCGTCGGTACATATGCTATTGTAGATCGAGGGAAAATCTCCGGTTTTGGATCAACCGCTCCTGAAAAGCGTGCCATTGAATACAATGTAGCTGTGCAATCGATAATGTCAACATATAGGAAGGTGAAAAGCGCCCAATGCAAAGTGAGAGCCTGCAGCTGTGATATCCCAATCTTGTGCAGCAAGGGTATTGCGAATTGGTGAAATGCGACAACTTGTTTAAAGAATTGGAAACGTGATTCGCCATCAGGCGTATAAGGAAAATATGTGAAGGTGTTCCGCGCCTAATACACATGTAAGCTTGGCGAAAAATAATCTTGTGGGTAACACTTACGGCCATGAAAAGATAGACACAATCGCAATGCCCAATTATTATCGCAGATTTAAATCTGAATGCCATTAGGTACGAAGTTAAAAACCCTCCAAAGATAATTCCGATCCACATCTACAATAGAAAATCAGTAAATTGTTTGCAAGTGATAATAAGTCTAAATAGAAATCTCACTGTAGGGTTGGTCATCTGATGACTAGTGCAAGCTCCTGTAACGTCGAAGTATGAGGAGGACACCCTCCCAAAGCGGTTGGAGTTACCGCAGAGCCAGTCATGGCACCGATTCCTGCGGAGTATGACATTCCCGTCTCAGTCAAAAACAGACCAATTCCTACACCACTTGCGACCTTTATCGAAGCAGGTATTACCTTGACAAGCCATTGCCGCATGCCAATCAGGGATAAGAAAACGAAAATAAACCCTTCCACGACACGGCTGTGAGAGCCAAACGATAGGGAACAGTACCAGTTCCATGAAACCAACAACTTGATAGGTAAAGTATGCGTTAAGACCCATACCGGGGCTAGAAATATTAGTGTTCAGTTGTGGGAAAATTCTGCAGAGGAACTCACGCCAAGGCAACAGGTAGATTGGTGAAAAAGCCAAATGCCAGAGACCCTATTCCTGCCACTGCAGCAGTGGCTGTAATCAAATCTCGATTGATATCTAGACATTATTAGCATACATGACAGAAATTTTCGAATCGATATATCCACTGACCAAGAACGCAAGCGGCGTAGGTAGAATCTGTTGCGCAGGACGGATCTTCAGTATCATGACAGGACACAAGTACCACCACTTTGTGATAATACTGTTTGACTTCACAGCAATGTTAGCTATAGCCCTATTCTGAATATCTCCATAAGCATACATTGACAGCAATGATATATGCCATTGTGAAAAAGGTCGTACCCCAGCTCTGACTTCTGTGATAAATTTGGCATTTTTCTTTTGTTGTTCCTGGGTAGAGCTTAGCATTAAACAAATTTCAGATTTAGTACTTGAAGACTTACATGGCACCATCCATCAAGACGAAAAAACTCTGCCAAATGTTGACTTTGAAGCTCTCGTATTGAGATTATTAATATACTCTTTGATAGATAGCATGATTTGTATACAACGATGCTGTTATTGCCAAGTTTGAAGCACACGATTAGAACGTGGGAAAGTCCTAGAAGTTATACAGTAACGGTAAAAAGCTTGAGTATTTTTCGGAACAAACTTTTGATATGACAGCGGAAGCATCTGGACAGAAGAAGGAACTTTTGACAGTCAAGATAATGGATCGGAATGTAAATTCAATTTGCAATTCAATAATTTTTCCAGCCCCCCATGATCAAAACAATAACGACTTTGTAAGTTCAATCTTCTTTGTTTAAAGTAGTCCTTGACCCTTTGAAACTGGGGGATCAAGAGGGGTAGCACGGTAGACTACCGGCGTAGGACTGCGTAATTCGGCAAGGGATATAATGGGAACACAACGATAGGCTGAGTCTGGTTCGCAAACTAATCAACGGATAATGGCATTTGAGCAATAATGGTTGGGGAACGCCTCTTTGTGATAGATCGGAATACCTTGTGAATCAACGTTTCGGGGTATCATGTTATTCTTTCCGTTTAATTCTCTTGGCATAAATCTCAGCAGCTCGATGAGGTTCATAAGCATTGGATATTTCCATGGGAAATATTGAAATAATGAATGCAGGTACCACCACTTCTTGATATCTAATCAACAGCTCTCGTGAGCCTGTGGCTTCGGTTGTGAAACGCCATCCCCAATGATCATCCTGTGATACCTCTGTATGGCTTGCAGGACACAGCTTTTGGGCCTGGTCCCGACCGTAGCTGCATGAGATTTGCAGAAAAGTGGCGGACACTGCAGGGGGGTAAACAGATAAAGACGACATAATTCGGGAGGGTGCATGTTATACAAGAATCACCTGAAAATCATGACCACAGAGTAGATTTTGAGCTATGAAGTGGATCAGACGAAAACCTATGTCGGGTTTTATTGATTAATTCGGATGAAATGAAAGAATGGAAGAAGAGCGTTCAACGTCCATAGAGTATTTATTAATTAGAAGTTTGATTAACGAATACTGGTTTTGTGTCGTAACAAGAGCCAAAAAATAGTTGATGTTGTGTTTGATAGTTAAGTTTGTTACTGATCACAATCGCGAAATATGATCGCGGCTCTTCCGGATTAGACCTTTTTAGGTTAATGGCAAGGTACATCCTTCCTTCCTCCTCCCTTTACGCTCTTGCTTCCCCATTCTATCCATTGCACCCAAATTACACTCATTGTTCATTGAATTGTCTAACCATGTACAACGTGTCTTTTGATATTGGATATCTTCCAATTTCTCTTGCTTACTAAATGCGGTGCTCTCTAAAAAACCGTTCCATCACCCACCTTTCAAAGCCACTAGCCGAATTGACGACCTGAACTTACTCGCGCACGGGACGGTGCAGTTCGATGATGAGATGTCCTGCAAGAAGTATGTGAGAGACTCCAAGAGGAGTGGCACTAGTCCAGATCCGCGAACTGCCACCATGCAAGTGAAAAAACTCCTCGCATGAGCGATAAGATTTTTAACCTCCTGAAACAAACATTATTGTAGGACTACCGGAAGAACATATATCACAATGAATTTTTATGAATCATTTACACGTACACTTACTAATGGTACTTTCCTCTTGATCATATCGTTGGACTTCAAGGGTACTTTCCCTCCTTCCATTGGCAGATTCAACCTGCTACAGACCATCCTTTCTAAATTATGTTCGACGTTTCGTGGACTGATCCCACACGGGAGACCGTTGGCCAGAGAAAACATCGTAAAGATCAAACGTCCACTAGGGGATCTTCACCGTCAATAAGAAGTTCCAAGTCCAGTGATTCCTCCAAGTCAATCAAGCACTCTATCTTTGGGTTCTTTGGAGGCGGTAACAAAAAGATTTCTGCTCCAGTAGCTGTGGCATCTCCAAAGTTACCAGTTATCAAAACCGAACAGTCTTCAAAAGTTTCTCGTCGAATGTCAAGCTATACTAGCACTTCAGAGACATCAACATCCACACAAGAGGTACGTGAAACGACTACGACAACCATTACACGTATTCCAGTCAATGGATTCTTTTCAACAGTTTCCATCTTACCAAGAATCCGAGAGAAGTCCTTCGGACGGTGAGTTCCACTTTACTGATATTGATCTCAAACTGATTCTGTCTAGAGTCGGTTTTCTCTGGTTATACTGGAAGATCCGCGGGAACTAAGTCATCATGGGGCTCCATAGTAGATGGACAAAGCAAAAATCGTTTTATACAGCCTCTGAGCCCAAATTCTTTTGTCACTCAAAGTACTGAGATCACTGTCGCCCCAAGTGAGGATTTCAGTGCGTCAGAACAACTAGCTACTGTCGTTCATATCACTTCTGGAACAGTTCCTATCCAAATCCAAGATTCCACAGTGAGAGAGTAAGAATCTATATCCTGGACAGCCCAAGCCTTTGCTGACTTATTAGATCTGCTTTATCATCAAACTTCCTCAACATATGATTTCCCACTTCCACCTACACACAGTCCCGAGACCCCAAAGATACCAAGCTCTCCTAGAGTACTAAAATCTAGAAACGATACGGGTTCTAGAACTACCGAGTGGTCAATTACAGCAAGGAACAGGCGTTCAGATTCATGGAGACCTCCTGAAACGTGGGCATGTCCAGCGGAAGAAACAGCTTCATCAGTAGCCTCATTGAAGTCTTCAGGGTCTCGTCGAAGGAGAAACATCGTGGTCGTAATCGCTCACCTTCTAACACGGAGCAGACACATTTGCAAATGAATATTCGTAAGATGGAAGCAGCAAGCAATAAAATTATTCTAGAAAGATTGAATGAAGAATGGATGGAAGTGGCCGACGCATCGGTATATCGAGAGCTCGAGCTTGAGAAACAACTTTGGATGCTCACTGCTTTGCGAGCTATCAATCGCGTTGCTAGAACCCGTGATGCTTCCAGGGCGCTCAACGGAGCACCAAAACATGGGAAAATGCTTTCGTTGTATGAAAATCATGGTGAGTAATCTTTCCATCATCTCCATTTACATGCTCACAAAAGAAGCTTCTGCATCCTTTCTCTCAGCTTTGAATCCGGAAAAACAAATACATCATGTCTCCACAAACCCTTTATCGCCAAAATCATATCCAAATGTTCATCCTCTTGCTGTTCCAGGACCTACTTCACAATTATCTTATGCCTCAAATATCTTCGGCGCGGTTCATGCTATAGGTCTGCCATCTCTACTTCCTTCATCATCTATCCCCAATATACTCAAAGAATGTCATCGTACGCTCACCTCTTCCCGTACGTCAACCTCAGAAATTCCAGCATCGCCCACCGCGATCAGTCCACTTGGGATAACTCAACCTGGTATTCTTTATTTAACCATCCTGGATCCTTGTCCAGTTCCCTCATCACTTGGTCCACGACTAAGATCTTGGCTTGATACCCATTTAACAGTAAATTTAGAGAAGCAATTTCGCTGTTTGAATCCAACTCGTTTATTTCCTTTATGGTTGGCAGATGCAGGACTTTGGGCTGAGGGGAGCTGCACATCATCTTTGAAATTTCTAGCATGTGTTGGAATTGTAAATGGGAAGAACAGATAGAATGGCAGTTGAAAAGTGTAGTGGAAGAATGCTGTGGAAAAAGATGTGGGGAACCTACGTCGAGGGTGGAAAATGGTGGTGGGATGACGCTGCAATTGTGGAAGAATGTGAGAGAATGGGAACCTGCTGGGCTGGAAGTATCATTGAAGCTGTAAAGGAAGGGTAGATCAGCGAAACACTTCATGACTTGAGTGTTTGGCTGAGGCTCTATGGTTATGGATTTCTGTTTCTGCATGTTTCACGGAAACGGCGTTTGGTTGCGATGCGTATACCTTCTTCTTTTCTTGTATAGTCCGCTTTCAATGTCCTTGGCTTCTGGATATTGATTTTATTTCGTGTAACGATCGATTTCAACGGTCGATGTCCAAATTTTCAATATATATATTAATTTGTGCACCATGAGATGCAAACCCAAACACACAAGATTATGCTCTCAAACCGTTGCACCTACCTGTATGCTCCCGTGGATGCTGCCGCATATCTGCAGCCATCCCTCAATCCTGGCCCCCACCCTTCCCATCCCATCTCTTTACATCCATTGCGGTTCCATTACATATTCAGCTCATTTCCCCTGTCCTGCTTGCTCGCTTTGCTTACTTGGCTATAAATCATACGATGCAAACTCCTTCCTAAATAGTTCCCAAAATCCACTTATCACTGACTTTCATGGGGTCAAGAAATTCTTTGTTGCATATCGTAAATCCTCGGTCGAGTCAGTTGTTTTGAAGAAATGGGATGAGAGGTCCGGTTTTTTCGAATGGGGTGGGTCGGTATTGGATGTTTTGATTGGAGACTGATCATTCGAGTAAGGATTATGGGGCCATGGATGTTATTCTGAGTCAGGAGCGGGGAGATCTCAGATTTGAGTTCTGAGCATCTCGGGCGACGATAGCCCATTGGGTGTGTGGTATGAAGAACATCGCTGAATTATGAAATTTTGGCCGGGTTGGTTATTTGGAATAGCAAAAGATTACTGAATAATGGAAGATCAATTGACAAATTTGCGTAATGTGTTATACAATCATGTCGCAGCTTATCCACAAGCCCACCCAAAAGAATCTTACTCACCTCAGCGTCAGCAAGTATCCGAGATCATTTCAGGGGTATGATTCACGTCTCCTAACCAATCGTCTTTATTCTCATGAGGGAGACATCTTGATTCGATCCTCTCCCAACTTTGAGAACCTTCGAAACATTACCAGAAACAGCAACTTCATCCATTCCGGATATTCAGATATGCAACAAACAATTCTCTCCTCCTTTATGATTGCATGATGTTGAGTTTTGTGGAATTTATATGATGATGTTATAAAAGACTCGTATGAGGAGTGGGGTGACACCATTTATTACAATGGTGGAATTTGGATGTGAGACCACATCATAAATTTGTACGACTTTAGGTCTGGAAGATACATTCGCATAATCGCTACAATTCAGACCGAAAGCTTTGGTAGCTGAGTGTTTTTAATTCAGCCTTATTGCGGATATATCTGAGCGTTCCAGGTTAAACAAATGTTTTTCGCTCATACGCGTCAACACACTGTGCTGTTTTGGATACAAGTGAAGAAATGAGAAACAGATAATAGGGCAGCGGATAAGAGTAAATTTGAGATGTGCAACATTGAGGTTTGAGGAGACTGAGAGCAAGGCTCATTGGTTCTTCCTTCTATGCAGATGGATCGCTCTGGATATATTCATGGAGCGGGCGGACTTAGGCGCAAAGAGATGTGCAACATAGATCATGTAGGTTTTAAGCTATGGTGTGTATTGTTGGAACGCTCAAAGTTTTTTGTTTCCCTGCGCCATGTTTGCGAGATTACTCCTCGATACCAAAGCTAGTTGCTACGTTGGAAGGTAGAGGGTTTCGCGATATACATCTCTCTCCGTCACCCAGGAGCAACATCATAGTACTTGATCAAGTCATGGTTTAAACTTCGGTAGTACATCGGTACTTGATGAGGGTGTTCCGAATTGATCATGTGAGCTGGATCCCACCGAAACGTGACTGGGCGATGTTATCTCACTTTCAAATCCTCTTCGTTGATAAAATCTTTATAGTATTGAAGATTCATATTGATCTTTTTGATACTATTAATATTTTGAATTGCTTATTAATAATCAATTTTTTTTGGTTAATCAAGAATCAGGGTGTCACGGGGTGACACTAAGCCCTTTCTGTCCTGTCCTGTCCTGCTATATATGTGAGAGTAAGGTAGAACTTCCAGTTCTACCTCCTAGTCTTTTGGGCGTTTAGCTCAGCGGTAAAGCTTCTGAATACTCCCAGAAGTGATCCCGTGACACAGGGGAATGTTATCTTCTCGAAAGTCTGAGAGTGTCACGGATCGCACCCAATCGCAGCTGCGATCGCTCACGTACGCGCTTGCGCATGTGTACGATCACGTATACATAGCTAGTATATAAAAGCGCTCTATGAACACTTTGCTCCCAATTCTATAATTGTAGATTCTAAGGATAAATTGTACCCTGCTTTTGCAGTTCTTCTAAGGCAAAGTGTCACAGAGAGTATTTAGATATGTTTTTGATAAAAAACTGAATCTATTTGATAAAAGCATTTCAATTATATACTTCACTATTTCAATTATGATTTATTAAAAAAAGAAATATATTATTCAAAAGAGCTCAATTAATATTATTGTATAAATCAGCTTCAGATTGATTGGATTTGTAATTACTGTATAGTTTAATTATAAAGATTCTTTTTTAAATCAATTAAGTTATTTTTAGTCATTTCAAATTATCTTTATTAATAATAAAACTAATGTGTGAACAAGGGAATTCACTTCAAAAGAATGACTTCAATACAATGGCTACTGTATCAAAGGTATTTAGGCGAATGCGAAGGAGACTAGCTCTTTCAGTAGTGCCTATATAAGGCCTACTATTTCCCCTTATTAGCTAGCTCTTTAGATTGAATACAAATAGACATTTAGGGGCCTACTGATAGTGGGAACCTATCACAGGGGCAGGCGGGCGGGATAGGGTTCTAATAACTTTACCCTAATCTAGCAAAGTTATACTGATTCGGGTAATAGGTTCAGATTGAGGATTAAGATGTAGCTCAAAGAGCTACAATACAGAATCTTCTGATTGAAGATATACGGAATTTTCATAGCGAGCTAGCCCGATCGGGCTCTAGCTCGCTTGTATTCCGGTGTGAGTATTCCTTTCAATCCTTTCCGATAGGACCAGCATATTATGTAAGCTTATATCGTGATATTACTTTCCTTCTAAGGGTTAAGCTCTATCGAGGCGGCATGTCATTGTTTATAATCTATAAATAGGTGGGGCCTGGTTAAGCAGGACTAGGTTTGTTAGAATATCTATAATAAAAGTTGCAAATCAGTTCTTGTACGTCTTCCAGATAGTTTGTAGATTCTTTGGTTGGTGTATCGTAGTCGATCCAATGGATAGTGTATTTCAGGCAAGGTTCTTTACAATCTCTTCTTTCCTAATAGGAATTCAGAATTTTGGTAATCTCAAGACACTTGAAGCTGTTTATTTCTATAGGGGATAATAATAAATTACACTGTTCAGGAATAAGATTATTGTATGTAGGATATAGTAGATTGATATAGAAACAGAATGAATCTTTATCGAGATTAGAAGCTTTAATTTATAAGTATAAAGGCCTATTAGATTTAAGATTTTGAAAAACTTGAGGTTTTTCTAATCAAGCTTCTTTTATAAGTACAAAGTCTTAATATTTCTGGTGTTTAACTAAAACTAGATTGCTGGGTAAGTATTTACGAGTAGGGGAATAATAGATATCGGTATTCTTCGGATATCGAGTTTGATTAATAATTAATTCGGTTTGTAAATATAAGAAAATAGTTTTTATTTTAGTAACAAATTCTTTGATGTCTTATATAGCAGAATGGTTATTCTAGGATGGTGCGGGCTCGAAGCCTAGGCAAGGGTGGAACCCATAATTCGAGAAGAATAGGGTTATCCGGGTACTTTCGGACTAGATATTATTAATGGAGAATTCAGTAAGTGGGAACTACTCTACCCAATCATCCTGTAGATATACTATATACAATCAGAGGTACTATTCTAGTATTATATTAGTTTTTTTGGTTTATCTATCAGTTTCGGGGTGGTAAACAGTTAAAAGCTTGGTGGCTATACCCAAGCGCTTGCAGATATATTTCCAGAATTCAAAGACAATTGAGCTTTACAATCAGATATAATGAATAGGGGTAAGCTATAGAGCTTTTAGATATTCTTCTAGAACAGGCAGGCAACCTTTTGAAGTTGTAGGTATTATAGTAAGGTAAGAAATATTTTATTTTTGTTAATCGGTTGATTATTATTATGATAATATTGAAACCAGTACTTTTGAGTAGGTGTATAATGAAATCTATCAAGATATTTTGCCAAGCTCTTTATGAAATTGAAAGTAGATAGAAAACTCCCTCCTAGCCTTTACAATTCGGAATAGTGTGATAGTAATTATAATAGTTATAAATCTATTGTGTAATATAATCGTAATATCCAGGCTAGTAATTGTCACGGCGCCAACTACATGATCTGTAGTTGCCTTCGTGCCTCAGGCACAGAATACTAGCGCGCCCTACTTCCTATAAGTAGGGCTTCACTCTTCCATAGCTCTTCTATCCTTATGGTACAATATAAGTCTTTACCTGTACCATAACAGTTATACCATTATCAAATAAGCTATCACAGCTTTTATTTCCTATTTTATTTCCAAAGCCCTACTGATGCCTTATCCCGATCACACCGATCGCATCACCATTGATCCATTGTACATCCTATTACCGATGTTTTGAGCCTCAAAAAGTGCCAAAGATGGGTGAACAAGTACCTGCACTAGAAGCGCCTGTATCTAGCCTATCTCTGCAGTTCCTTTTTTTGAACCACGTTCTCAACTTCACCGAAACCGATATCTCTCTCTTTACAGATCTATTCAATAATCCAAATGCTACACACTTCACCACCGCTCAAGCCGTATTTGAATCGATCGAATCGATCGCGGGCTTATTACAAGCCTAAACTGCCGCTGCTCAAACCCAAGCTATTGATACTCAATCAAAGATTGTTGAATTGAAAGATACAATTAAGATATTGAAGATTGCTATTCATAATAATTCACAAACTTCACCTTGTTACAAGTATCTCGCCGCCCCCGAAAAGTTTAATAATAATGAGCAAGATATTACAAAATGCTAAAATCAGTATATAACTTTTTATAGTATAGTTAATCGCTGTTTAACTACGGATTACAAAAATAAATCAGAATTTCAGAAATCATATTTCTTGCTAGCCTACTTTCTGGTTCTGTTTATACGAACAATCAGATACACTTTGATATAATCACAGATAACATATATAATTCCGATCTTTAGCCCTCTGGATAATACACTATAGCAGGTATTTGGTATAAATTAAACAAGCAATATTAGATTCTAGATCTCTTATACAAAGCTTTTATAGATTATAATAAATGTAAAATGAAGAAGATCCTATTTAATAACTTTATTACTGAATTCAAGTAGTTTGTTATCAAATGCAAGAAGACTGCTGAATAACAAATCTGTCACGGTCAATCCGCGTAAGGGCTGGCGAGGACACATGAGTAGCCCTGCGGGCCTACCCGGGCCAACGCCAACCCGCGCACAATTATAAATTGTAGAATTTTCATAGTTTAGAGAAATTAATGAAAAGTCTTTGTGCTATATTATACCTAGTTAATTCATTACTATTATCTACTCTAACAATTCTTTTTATTCTATATATAGAGTAATCTATCAACTATTCTTAGTCGAGTAACCATCAGTACCACTATGGTTTCAATAAGAAGAACATCTGTTCCAAGGGGAAAGCGGGATGTCTGTAGTACGACTCAAGATCAATCCAGTGAAATTGTCGATCAATTTCTGCAGGATATCGACAGCGACACCTATTCGATTCCATTATGCCCTTTTAGTAATAACAAGGATACATCGTTAACCCAATAACTTCGAGAAATGAAAGAAGAAATGACAGTTATGAGAGAAGCTTATAGAGTGGCTATAAACTGTATCTTATATACAACCACCCCGGTCGAGTATAACCGACCCGCAATTGTATTGAATGCAACCCATCAGGTTGCCAACCTCAATTCGGAAAAACTATTGAAGTTATAGAGATTAAAACAATATAAAGGAAAGAATATCAAAAAAGCTAAAAACTTTTTTTTTTAGATAGAAATTATGTTTCGAAGTAATGGTGGATATTATTTCCTTATCGATATAAAGAAAATAGAATATATCATTCAATACTTCAAAAGACAGCCTCTAGCGATTTGGCGTTGATATATAAGCAAATCGAGTTATAAAGAGATAAACTGAGAAAACTTCAGAGAGTATATATATGATACTATTATAAATAAAGGGATTAGGCAGTGACGAGCAATCCAAAAGATCATGTATGCAAAGCAAAGGGAAGGAGAAACTGTAAATGTATTTGTAATCTATCTAAAAGGCCTTGAAGAAGATATTGAATAAGAAGTGGAAAGTATTTGGGTTGAAAGGCTCTTAGCGGGTCTATTACCTAATATAACCAGAAAAATCTCGAAATCCCTACAACAATCTAAATCGTATAATAAGCTTATAAGACAAGTTTGTAGATTGGAAAGTGTGGAGAAATTATTTCAAGGAAAAGATACAGGGAAGCTATAGCAATCTTACAAATACAATCAATTACTTTCTTGATATTGAAACCCTTCTAAATATTCCCATCTAGAAAATAATCCGATCCTAATTGCTAAACCAGAGGTCCAAGAATTCAATCAACCCTTTTGAGGGGAACCCTCTAAAACCCTGAAATATCCCGTTGAGGTATTATATACGGATTGTATTCGGAATGCTATATATTATAGATATTAACAAAAGGGGTATTATACTATGATCTATCGAAACAATATTGTGTATAGATGTTGTAAAGGAAAGTATAGAAAACCTAACTGTTAAAGTAATCTATCTAAAACTATTTGTATAGGAAATGCCTAGATTCAGTAATTATAATGAGCATCCTATTAATGCTGGGTCTATACAAGGAAGGGCGGATAATCTTTATAATTATGGTAATCTTTAATAATAACAATAAACCAATAGTGCTTCGATACCTTATCGATTTAGGAGTGTAAGCTAATATTATACAGTAAAGCAAGTGTATTGAGTAGGACTGGATTTCTATTAAAAAAAGCACTTCCCTTGTGTTAGTGAATGGTATCACAATTACATTGTATAGGGACCACAAATTTTCTATTGAAGTAAAAGATGAAAAAGGGGAAAGGAAAACCTATACTTATAGTTTTATATCAGCAATGCTGGATCTATTATAGATAGATGCTATCCTAAATCTTCTATGATTACAAATAGTTAATTCCAATATTGATTAGAAATCGATATTATTCTAATATCGCTATATCTTGAGTGAGTTTGAAATCATTTCTACAAAAGAATTTTATTGAAAAATAAAAAAAAGTAAAGCAATCTTTATAATCTTCCCGAATAAAATGACATCACACTTAAAAATAAAAGGGGGCTGCCTGGTACTCATATTAATCTTATATGAGATACCAAAGGAATTCCAAGAATACAAAAAAGCTTTCTCTAAAAAAGAAAGTAGCCTTTTACCTAAACACTACCTTATAGAGCATCGCATTAATCTCAAGCCTGATTCAATTCCCCTATAGAGCCCAATCTATTCCTTATCAAAGGAAGAGTCAGTAATATTACGAGATTATTTAGATGAGTATCAAAAGAAAGAGTGGATAAGAAGATCCATTAGTTTGGTAGGAGCTTCTATCATATTCATTTCAAGAAAGGGGAAGGCTATCGATTATATATCGATTATCGAAAACTTAATTGGATTACAAAAAAGAATCAAACTCCCTTATCCTTTATTAATGAATCCCTAGACCAACTCCAACAAGGTGCTATATTCACTAAATTAAATCTGAGAGATGCGTACTATCGTATTTGTATAAAAGCAGGCAACAAGTGGAAGACGGCGTTTTCACATACAATACGATCAGTATGAGTATAAGGTGATACCTTTCAGTCTTACTAATACCCCTACAACATTTCAGATATATATCAATCAAGCGCTAGCAGGGTTAGCGAATAATATATATATAGTATACTTTGACGATATCCTAATCTATTCCAAAAATAAAACTACACATACAGCGGATATCCGATAGATGCTCGTACATCTCATTGAGTATAAGCTCTTCACGAAGTTAAAGAAATATGTCTTCTATACCAACGAAATCGAATTCCTAGGATTCATTGTCTCAGCTAAAGGGGTTACAATGAAACCCAGGCGTATTCAAACTATTACGAAATAGCTAATATCTAGTAGCCTGAGGAATATACAAGTGTTCCTTGGCTTCACAAACTTTTATCAACGATTCATTAGAGCCTATTCAGCGGTAGCCTATGGTATGACCGTATTAATAAAAGGAACACAGAAAGAGAAAATGGTGGTTGAGTTCAAATAGACTAATAAAGTATAAAAGGTATTCAAAGTATTGAAGAGAGTTTTCACATTAGCACCTATTCTTCGGTATTTCGATCCCTTACTTTACATAATAATTGAAATCGATACTTTGATCTTTGCATTGGATTATATATTATCACAGCTTTTCTCAAAAGAGATTAAAGATACACCAATCCAACAATAGCACCCCATCGCATTCTATTCAAGAAAGCTAAATTCAGTGGAACAGCGATATTTCACTTACAATCAAGAATTATTAGCGATATATACCACTTTTGTATAATGGTGTTACTATGCGATAGAAAATCGACATACTGTTATAGTTAAATTGGACCACAACAGTCTTCAGTATTTTATAACAAAGAAAAGCCTGAATGATCGATAAGCAAGGTGAATGGAGGTTTTAGCTGTATACGATTTCGAGATAGTATACAGAGTGGGAAAATTGAATCCCATAGATAGGCTGTCGTGCCGCCCCGATTACACTATCAATATAAAGGGTATTAATGATATGCTTCCAATCCTTCAGAATAAACTAAGAAATAGATCGATGATTATAAAATTGTTTCAAAATTCCCCTGTCAAGAAAACGGAGTCTTTACATAATGTTATAGATCTCTTATAAAGGGAAGGGTGTAGCCTACCGTTCTGTGGACAGTCGAGTTTACTAATTAAAGCTGATTGTAAACAATCGATACCATATTGGATAACTTGCATTTTAGTAGAAGATGAAATAGTATTTGAGTCAATATCGGAAATAATAAGAAATACTTTATTATAACTCCAAGTAAATAACGATTTTATAAAGAATAAAGAATATCTGAATTAAAAACTATACTCCACTAAAGTCGCCTCACCTTGGCAGATAAATACTAATAGGCTTCTTAGATATAATAGAAATACCTATATACCACCAGATTCTGCTTTGAGAATAGAGATCCTGGAAGCTTATCATAATAATCCTATAGATAGATATTGGAGTATTCTAAAACTCTAGAAATCTTGAGATCTAAATACTTTTGGTTTTTAATGAGGAAAGATGTAAAAAATATATATTAAAATATATGCAATATACCAGCAAACTGTTGTCAAAAGGTATAAACCCTATGGCGAGTTGCAAACCCTCCCCATACCCTATGGATCTTGGAAAAAGATAACTATGGATTTTATTATAGATTTACCCCCATTGAAATTAGGTAAGAACGTTTATAATACAATTCTAATAATTGTTGATAGATTCACGAAAATTGCTTGATATATACCCGTCAACAAAGTAATTACTTTACTGAAGCTTGTACAAATACTAATGTAAAGTGTGTTCAAAGACTTCAAAGCATTAGAGGGTATTGTTTCGGATAGGGGATTGCAATTCGCGAGCAAGTTCTGGAGTAGCTTCCTATTTTACTTCAGAATACGATGCAAGCTCTCTACTGCGTTCCATTCTCAGATCGATGGGTAAATGGAGCAGCAAAACCAGAATCTGATTCATTATATCAATTGTTATTCTAATTACTGGTAGGATGATTGGGCTTCACTATTATTATTTGTAGAGTTCATTTATAATGCTACATGGTATAGTATAATAAATACAAATCCATTCCAAGTGATGTACAGATTCCTATCAACATTCCACTATATCGGCGAGGATGCCGATACCACAGGGAGGGCATTAGCTGTATACAAGCGAATCGTTTTCCTCAATGAAGAAAGGGATAAATTGAGAGAACTATAACAAGCAGCTATAAACCGAAAATCAAAGAATACAGAGAGCACGGTACCCCAGCGATATAACATCGGGGATAAAATAATACTAAGCATCTGAAATATCAAGCAACTTCGATCCAAAAAGAAGTTTTCGAATAGATTCATAGGCCTTTTTCGAGTAATAGGTATAAAAACCAGTGGTCAAGCATATGAACTCAAGCTACTATTTACCTATAAGATTCACAATATTTTCCACGTTTCCTTACTAAAACTATAACATGAACAACAAAATACCGCTGACCCACTGCCACCAGAGAAGATAGACGATCACTTGGAACACGAAGTGGAGAAAATCATAGCACATAGAAAGAAGGGTAGAGGTGTTCAGTACCTAATTCGATAGAAGAGCTACCAGCCAGCGGAAGATACATAGAAAGCCTTCCGCGATTTAGACAATGTGAAAAAAGTACTAGAGGAATACAATAAAAAAGGGAAACTACCAATACAGAATTCGAAAGAAAAAGGAAAAAAGCTATAAAACAATAGGGTTTACACTGCATACCCACAAGCAAATCACCAGCAAGTCGAAGCTATTCACGACATTCCTCCCTCCACTGTTTCCTACCCTGACAAGAACGAAGACGCAACCCTTCACTCACCGGTATACCGCATACTACTGCCAAGCATACCAACTCATCCTGACATCTCTTGAATACTTCAGACTTCAACTCGTAAATATCAGAATCAATATTAACTGAATCCTTATCGATACTCGACACATGGGATTGTCGCTATTCCTTCCATAAAGCCTTGTCCCTTGCAAGAGTATACCTTTAACTAGTATAGGGATGCCGTCATAAAGGCGTTGTTACATTAATATATTGAGAGAGTCCTATAACAAGAATCAACCCTTTCACCCTATGTATCAAAAGAATCTCGTATAGAAAAAAGAAATACCAAAAATAACATTATCTATATCGCTATCATTATGCTTATCCTTTTCCATCGAAAGTATATTAACTTTATCTTTATCCTTATTCTCCTTCTCCTTTATTTCTACAGGGGCTTTGCTAGGCATCGATTCTCTATCGACTAATTATCAATAATCTGCTGGTGCTTATAGAATCGAATACTTTTAGGAAAACCTATATAGGCATTAGATTTTTCAATATAGATGTTATAATTTATAAGGGGAATCTTAGACTTTTATAAAACACTATAACCCCAATATCGAGAATCAGATGGAGAATTGGCAGCAGCCGATATTGCCTTTTGCTTCGGAACTATTTGGAAAGCTTTATAAGGAGGGAGGATATTAGCTTAAGAAGTCGATCTCCCAATTGTAGATTAACGAGTGGAAGCTGTTGAATTCCCAGAAACATGCTTCTTTACCTAAGGATAATAATATCGATGTTGCTTTGGGAGATACAGGGAACGTTGGAGCGTTGAGGGGTATTGATGGTTTGGTGAAGAAAAGTAGTGTTATTATTATTACTGATATTATCCTTATTGTTCTTATTAGGACTGGAAAGGGAATCCTCGGGGTACCTAATTCGATCTTTTTTATACATCGAGGAACGAATGCGGGAACGGGATGATATAATAATTTAATATTAATACAAAAAGGTCGACGGCCTTTCAAACCAACTATTATGTTCATGGCACCTGAAGTCTTACCTTTCGCAGAAGCAGGGGACGGGGTGGGAGCGATGAAAGCGTGGGGTAAACAATCGGGGCAAGGAACTTGCCTTTATCATCCGAATCCATTACAAATATCAGTTTCAGAATGGAATCTGGAACAGCAGTATCCAATACAAGCAAATTATTTTAGAGTTCAGGATATCAGCAAAAAACAATTCTATAACGAAACAAGGGGTAACCGACAACAGCTCGATAGGAGTCCACAAAACGGCTCCATGAGATCACCTATTCGATCCAGTTTCTTATAACAAGTAGAGATAGTGCCTCTACTGACTCTGGCTTTTTAATACCACCCTACTTATCTTCTTTTTGCAAAAAGGCTTCTACACTCTTGATGTAGTGTTTACTCCAGCACCTCAGCACATTTTCAGCATCCTATTCCTCTTGACTACCAACAGGAGTAGTTAGCCAAAAAGCTTGAGTCTGATATATGAGATTGACATTAGGAATGTATTGTGGAGGTATTGGTTAGCAGATTTTCTTTTGGATATAGTAATAACTATAAAGGGAGTTAGGACCCTTGTTGTAGTGACAGAAATCTTCAGGGGTAGAGATCGCAATGTACTTAGAGCAACAAAGACATATGGGAATAATTAGATTAGCAGGGCCTGCTGCGGACTGAGCTGCAATCGCCTGGGGATCGACGGGTTGAGGAGCGGCTATAATGAAAACAAGGATCGGAAAGATAATAGATAAAGAATGATTTACTGAAAGGAAAAATGCATTCGGGAAAGTAAAGGGAACTTATAGGGCCTCTAGTAATCTATTGATGAGAGTGGTAAACGTATTGGAATATTGTTTATTGATTATTTATGACTTCATAATATTCTTATTTTCTTTTGAAATACATCCCAGATGCGATTATATGGCACCTCATTTTCTTGTATTACACGAACCGATTTCGGGAAGTAAACATACACATCTCAAAGCGCAACGTACAAAATAAGGGGCTTTGTTATGATCAATCCGCATAAGAGCTAGCGAGAACATGTAAGTAGCCCTGCGGGCCTACCCCAGGCCGATGCCAATCCGCACACAATTATAAATTGTAGAATTTTCATAGTTTAGAGAAATTAATGAAAAGTCTTTGTGCTACATTACACCTAGTTGATTCATTGCTATTATCTACTCTAACAAAATCATTGATCTTAAACTCAAAGTCTTACAAAAACTAATCGATATTTTAGTTAATTGCTTTAATAAACCTTCTGCTGCTGATATTGATATATAGGTAATCTGATAACAAGGCATCTATAATGATTTAGAGGAAAAAATTCATTTTGACAATCAATATAAAAACCAAAATACTAACTTTAGTAATCAGAAAAAACCCAATAAAAAGAAGTCTGCTATTGCTATTGTAATACTTATGCCTAATCCCTCTGGAGATTCTATACAACTGAATGCTGCTTGCTAAAACCAGCGATTCTTATTATATTATAATAGAGAACAATGTCTAAATCTTGGTTTCTGCTTTTATTACAAAAAGTCTAATTATATCAAATTCAATTGTGAAGAAAAGCAATATAATAATGCAAAATATAATACCAATTCAGAAATTATATAATACCCCGATTATTCCCTTACTACAAACCAATATACTTTGAATATCCACCGTTTTCCCGTTACCGATTACTATTACAACCCTGGACCCTATCGCAATGCTTATAGCCCTATTTATTAGAATACATTTCTGTCTGTTAATCGTTTCCTGACTACTACGATATTATTTCGATATGCCTCTTCAGTCCCCACTAATAGCAAAGATTTGGCGAATTCATCAAGACTCCGTATATTTGGATGATAATGGAAATTCAATTCCCTAGCCAAGTATATTAAAAGATTAATCTCGATTTATAATTGCGAATTAAGATTCTTTGTAAAAAGTTTGTCTTTATAGATTAAAAGATCAATTATATCTAGGGATTCTTTATATCTTAGAATAATGAATAACAAATCTCTTAAAATCTCAACAGAAATTTTTCTTGTGCCTAACGTGATTATTCTATTTATTGGTTTAAATAGATAGTGGAGCCGCGGGATATAGGTTATAAATAGAACTCTTATATTCAAACTTGATATCCCTACACATTCCCTCCCTACTATCCGCAATCTGTTATTTGCAGACAGAAGGACTTCTGATATCCTATTTCAATATATATTGTTAGATCTACGTATTAACAATCATAAAGAAATTGGCTTATTCTACATTACTAATCTTTCCGACACAGACCCTATGATCCTTGGTCTTCCATGGCTTCAGCGCCATAACCCTACTATTAATTGGATAACAATAACTCTTAAGTTCACATCCACATACTGCTCCAGATATTACTGTTTAGTTAACTCTACTACAACTATTGTCCTCGATCATAACAATATGCTGATCCCAGCAGATACAGCGCTCAATCCAATACTACATACTCTTATTAGAAAATCTATTTTGAAGTCTACTTCGAAAAAATCTATTTCAACCCCATATTGTACCTTTGTCGAAGAAGTTATCGATAAAAGTCTCCAAAACTTCCTTTTTCTCACTTCAAGACCAATTGATACTTTTGGAATACAATTCTTTGACTCTAGCTGTAAAAAAGAATACTAATAGAAACCTTTATAATATAAATCCTACTAATTCAATACCACCCGATTCAAATTACCATTACATTTATTGAATCAACGGAAAAACAGAGATTCGCGTTAAGATAATATCAAACCGGTCAATCCTGAAACCGATTCTAGTATAGATTATTGCAGGCTTTAGGATATACAAAAGACCACTACGAAACCAAAACGTTTTATCCCCATTAAATCCCTTATTGCTATAGAAACCTTTTGAGAAACCGATTAACGCCTTACAAAATATCCAATAAAAAATGAACAATATAAAGTTCCTTATAGTAATAGCTTTATTTAATTTTATAAAGATCAGAAAGTTTATATCACAAAAGTAATCTGGGATGAATTAGATAGAGCTTGTGAATTATATTATATAATAACAACGATCCTATTCAATTATATCACAATATTATGAAAAGTGATATCAAGAAGTTTATGGAAAAGACCAACCAATCTATACTATCTATAACAGAGATTCAGAGCAAGCTATTATCCTGATTTTGCGATCTGTTTGCTGGATTCTTATCCTCCCTTGCTAACGAGCTTTCGTCACAACGCTTTTGGGATTACAAGATCGAGATTATGTTAAGCAAAGAGTCTTTGTATAATAAAGATTGTCTAATATTTTTAGCCGAACTTCAAATTGTTTGTAAATAGCTCAATAATAATTTAAATAAAGGATTTATTCACAAATCCCATTCCCGATCGGCTGCCCCACTCTTCCTAGCTGTAAGCTTAAGGGAAGTGTTCAAATCTGCTAGGACTATCATGGACTAAATAATATTACTATTAAGAACCGTTATCCGCTATTATTAATTAAAGAAACTCTCAATACTTTATGTTATGTTAAAGTTTATATCAAATTGGATATTATTACTGTATTTAATAAATTACGGCTTGTAGAAGATCACGAATAGAAGACTGCTTTTATAATTTGTTTCGGCTTATTCGAATTCCTGGTGATATCTTTCGGTCTTCACAATACTTTTGTCTCGTTTCAGAATTATATCAATCATATTCTTTTTGATCTTTTGGATAAGAATTATATAGTGTATCTAAATGATATCTTGATTTATTCTAAGAATATTATAGATTATCGAAAGCAAATTCACAAAATCATTTAGAGACTTATTGATGTTGAATTACAAATTGATATTAACAAATACAAATTCGAAACAAGAAAAACGAAATATCTCGGCCTAATCATTACTCCTAATAATATCGAGATGAACCCCAACAAGGTTAAGACTATCCTCAAATGGAAGTTGTTAACTAAGCTAAAAAACCTTCAACACTTTTTAAAGTTCGCCAACTTCTATTAATACTTTATTCACAACTTTTCTAAAATCACGGAATCTTTAAATTGTTTGTTAAAAAAAAAGAATATATGAAATTGAATTATTGATCAAAAGAATACCTTTAAAAACCTAAAGCATATTTTTACCTCCATTCCAGTTCTTGTAATATTTGATTATTACTGCTATACAGTTATTAAAACAAATGTTTCAGATTAGGTTATGAGTGAATGCTTTTTTTAATATAACAATAAGGGCTGACTATACCCAGTTATATACTTCTTCTTGAAATATAGTATAATCAAATATAACTACAAGATTTACGATAAAGAATTACTAGCTATCATTAAGTCTTTAGAAGAATGGAGATCCGAACTATATAAAACTCAGAAGCTATTCGAAATTATTACTGATTATAAGAATCTAGAGTATTTTATATTGATAAAGATACTGAATCAAAACAAGCTAGATAAACTGAATTCCTATTTAGCTTTAACTTTCGTATTATATACCATCCTGACTATAAGATAGTTCACCCTAATACACTAAGCTGAAAGGCAAAAAAACCGCTCTGCTCACATCGATTTCAACAATAACCAAATCAAAAATCGCCTATAGACAATTTTCTCAGAAAAAGTGTTTGATAATTTATTTTATTTATTTATTTATATTAATTAACGTCTGTTTTGGACCTCTCTAAGGGTATTTAGACATGCTAAGATAAGGAACTATTTGAGCAGCATAATCGTCGCGATCGAATTAGTAATTTAATTTCAATACCAGAGGCTATTCGCTTTTTTGCGGGTGCGATCCACTTCTGTTTCCAGAAGGGAACATCTGATTCGGATTGTTGTTAAGATAAAACTTAATTTCCAAATAGATAGCTCGTTGTAGACTTCGATCCCTATGGTAGAGGAGAAAAAGCGAGAGTAAATTGCTATTTGTTTAGTTAAGCAGCAGGGCTTTTGTATTATATATTAGGTTTGTGGTTTTTAGGGTATAATATATTCGAGTGATCAGTTGAGTGATGAGTTTATAAGAGATAGACAATAAGTTTTGTTGAAAAGATTATTGCTTTTAAGGGTTCTTTAATAGTTAGGATAGATCTGAGTATAGAACTCTGAGTCAGTGATCAGCTGAGTGAGTTTGCTAGGTATATATAAGAGTTTCTTGATATATATAATCGCTTGCTTGTTAGATTGTATTTCTACAGAGATAAGGGGTTAGTCTAAATGCTTTAGATTGTTTATAGTACATTTAAAGAAATGATATAATTCCTTAGTACTACCATATAAACAATCCAACTTATTGTTTTGATAACCAAATCGCTAATGATAAGCAGTATAATCACCATGATCTATTTTTATAACTATTAATCGATATAAGACTATTCTTAATAGAGTTAGTTCTTTTGGCTTCTTTATATTATATCTAGGAAATTATTTTTTATAGTTAGTAAAGAAAAAGAAATTTATCTTTTCCACCAAATAGATTCTGTATATAGACATTTCTGATAAATAATCATTTGGACCCCACTGATTATTAATAATTTATCAATTACCTAATCCATAAACCCAATTGTATTTACATTTGCTAAGCAATCTGCTTCCTCATTGCCTTCAATCTCCATATATCCAGATAACCACTTTATCCTGATGTCGAATTGTTTTATTGCTTTGTAATACTTGTAAAAAGCCTATTGTGTTGTAAGCAATATATTTCTGCATATACCCTAGATAACCGATATATTATCAATATATATCTAGATCCGACTATTCAAAGGATCTTTAAGTATAATGATTAAATACTCTAATCTACACTATACTCCTATTGCTTCTACATCAAATATATATAAGTCGCTTCGAATCTACTTAAATTCGGAGGCTATTTGAATACCATTACAATATATTGCATATCCATAGCCAACACAATATTTACAATCAATGATTTGTTCTGATCCATCAGAAAAGATCGTATAATCTTTGGATAGGAATTATCACCATTATTCTTTGAAAGCTTGAATTGCTTCTTCTTTGATTAATTCTTTTGTTAAATCTGTTCTACAGCCACTCAAGAAATACAAGCAGAATAGCTTCAAGTATTGTATCTTTAGAATAAGACAACTGAGCCGCTAGATTCTTGTAAGAGACCCTCTTACTGTACCTGCTCCTTGTCCGCATTTTCGTATTACTGGTTTCAAACGATTTACTAGTAAGTATTGATTGTCGATCGTTTTTAACCGGAATGCGAATTGCAACTTAGCATATTCTAATGCGACTATCCCTGATGGCAAGCCTGCTTCTTTGATAAAAGCTGCAATCGATATAATCTTGTATACTAGGATCGCTTTTCTTGCAGCAATATTGATTACTCTATTGATACAACAGAGATAACCTTTTATGCTTGCACTTATATTTAGATCGCTTTGATCTAGGCTAGACTATATTTACCAATATACCATACTTCCGTGCCGAATAGTGCTATTGGGAAAACACAAGTGATCACTGCTTTTCTTAAAGAGGAAGCTGGTGGTCTATGTATAATACGGGCGATCGATCTAATATACAAGACTACTTTCATAGCTTTCGCTATATGTGTTTTAACATGTTATAAGAACGAAAGCTGGCGATCGAAGAAGATATCTAGCTATCTCAGAGTAGGCTAAACACTTTCACTCATTGCAATCAGTACTAGAATGATTATCAGATCTGGATTCACTACCAATAGTGGATTAGTAATATCATGTTATCTGGTAATATAAAGTAGTTCAAACTTCTCAAAAGCGAATAGAATTCTGTTCTCCTTACCCCATCTGATGATCTGCCGTACTTGTCGTTGCAGGATCCTAGCATTCGTAGAGAGATACTTGGAAAAATAGTAGATCGCAATATCATCTACATAACCAAAACAGAATTTGTATCTCGATTAAGGAGCTCAGCAAGATAGAGTATATAAAGTATAGGTGATAATAGGGACCCCTAAGGAATACCGCATACCACTAAATACTCCTCAGTTGTAATACCTTCAAGTCTCACTCTAACTTTTCTGTTTGTAAGGAATAAGTCTATCAACTTGAACAACAAAGTTGACCACCCTTGTTTGATCATTCGGCTCAAAAGTCGACGCTTCAAGAGAGCATCAAAAGCTCCCTGTACATCCATAATAACAATCGAAACTACATTGCCAGTTGCTAATGCAAGCTCCACGTCGTGAGTAAAGGCAGCTACTAGATCTGTCCCTGATCTTCTGGGAAGCGCTCCGCAATATTGTAGGCTGATTACTTTATATCTCAAAGCTGTCCAAAATATTTGGCTAGCTATATACCGTTCGAGACCCTTTCCGATACAGGAGATTAGGGCTATTGGTCGCCACGACCACAGTGACGTTTTGTCTTTCTTGCCTACCTTGGGAATTATTACTACCTCCACTAGCTTCCATCCTTCTGGGTAGTAGTTTAGAGCTAGGTATAATGCAAATATCTCCCGGATCAGTGACTTGACGCTCGGCCAGCATGCCTAAAAGTGTTTGATAATGCCATACTCAAAAACCTTATTTAATAAATTAACAATAATATCGACCTTATTATAACTCTTATAGGTATAATCATTTTCAATATTGAAAAGCTGATTGATGATTTTATTGATATAGTATACAAATCATCTGAATTGATTATTATTATATACGAAACTCTTCAGAACTTAACTGTTTGCTATTAATTACTATTTATTCGAAAAGATCTCCAAATCGCCCTCCAAGATTATAAATTAATTAATAATAAAATCTTCTATCACAACCACCTTTTTGTTTCCTCTCTCCACTGAACTCCGCACCCAGATTATATACCAAACACACTCCACCGGATCCGCCAAGCATCCTGGCCGAATTAAGACTATTGACCTTGTCTCCCGTATATACTAATAACCCAATATGTTAAAAGAAATCGAAACTTATATACAAGCCTATCAACTCTGTTTTCGAATTAAAGCCTCCCACCTTACCACACCCGAATTCCTAGAACCTCTACCTATACTATTTCGCTTCTAATTCGATATCTCTATTGACTATATCATACTATTACCAATCAGCGAATACCATGATAAAAAATATCAATATATTATTACAGTTATTTGCTGTTTAACAAAAATGTATTATTTCATTTCAATTATAAGATTTTTTGCAAAGAAGCTTGCTAATTGATTTGTTGAGAAAGTCTACTATTTATATAGCTCATCCGATAACATTATATCCGACAAAGGTTCGCAATTTATATCAGAATTTTGGAAATATCTATCCGAGTGTTTATCGATTACTTTGAAACAGTTCTCCTTATTCCATTTTAAGTTTGATAAATAAATAAAGAGAATAAATATTATAGTAGAATAATACCTTTAAACTTTTATAAACTTTTATTAAAACGATTAGTATGATTGGCTTCTGCTTATAGAGTTTGTGCTTAATAATACAATCTTGGAGATTATTGGTATATCCCTATTTTTTGTTAATTACAGTTTTTATTTACATTTTAATATTGAGCCCTCCTTATCTATTCCCTTGAATTTGTTATATCAATACAAACACAAGTTCCTAAAGGCCAATGAAATCACAAATCGATTTGATATTATTCTAATAAAATTAAAAGCTTTAGCTACTCAGTTTATTCAGAAATATGAAGATTATATTAATAAAACTTATATCGATATTCTTCTATATAAAGAGAATAATAGAGTATAGGTTAATATTAAGAATATGAAAATCAATCAATCGATAAAAAAAGGCGATGATAAATAGAACAATCCCTATAAGATTATCAAAGTTTACAAACAAGCCTGTCTACTCCAGCTTCCTACTAGTTTCAAGATCTTTCTAGTATTCCACAATTTATTATTCCGATCACTTTATTGCTCACCCGGATTAGCTGGTTAAGAAATAATCAACAATGCTGAATCCTGTTGGAATCAAGAATATATTTTAGAAAGAAACAACGAAACGAATAAAGAAACCGAGCAGTGAGAATTCAATAAACTATTTGACTATCATAATAAGAATAGATTTCATTATTAGATCAAATAAAAACATTACTCAGTATTCTGACAATCTATTGAAAATCTTTATGATTAGGAAGATATAATTATCACTTTCCATTAGCAAATCCAGATAAACTAGAACCACCTGCTTGAATGAATTTCAAAAGACCTACTACTCCTAATCCCCTGTTAGTATTTATACCAAGTGTATCCCCAAATCAAGGCTAAAACAAACCTAAAAAGCTCTATCAATTAATTACTATTTCTAAAAAAGTTCATTTTAATTCAATAATAGAAATTAAAGTATTTTAGTATTATTTTGTATTCTAAAAAATTAATTGGTATTGCGATTGTGGACCAATCGCTTTAAGCGGGGGGTACTATCATAACACTAATTATATAATCTATAATTGCCTTTGTACCTCAAGCACAGAATACTAGCGCGCCCTACTTCCTATAAGTAGGGCTTCACTCTTCCATAGCTCTTCTACCCTTATGGTACAATATAAGTCTTTACCCGTACCATGACAGTAATAGTTTTGGAATAGTAATTCGAAGATTCGGGTATGGTACAGGTAACCGGCAATAGGTGATTTGTGGTATAAGCAGAGTAGATAGGTTTTCAAAGGGTTGTGATCGGGAATGTATAATTTCCCTCGGTAATACAACAGGTTGTTATTTTCGGTATACTCGGCAAGAATAATTTTCAGGTGTTTCAGGGATCCCTTTTATAGAGATTTCAGAACAGATTTGAATACAGAGTCAGCTTGATAGCCTTTGTAGAATAGGGTAAGTAGATCGACAGAAAGGTTTAGAAAGGTTTCTGAGTTTTCTAGTTGTATTACAGGATCGGGTATAGATATAGCAAATGGAATTGCAGGTTTTATAACTTTATCATTTTCTAGTAAAGTTACAGTATCGTTGGAATCTAAATAGTTAGTAATATCGATAGGGTCAGGGTTTCTCTGATTGCAGGTAGTTATAGTGAAATATACTTTTTTAGCAATCTTGGATTCGATTAGAATAACAGCAGCGAGAAACAGATCGGAATCCAGATTCTCTCGTTTCAGAATAATATAATTTTAATATAGAAAGCGTTCATCCCCCTCCTTAAGGAGATCTTCTAATCTCCTAATTAATATATCAGATTTGATATCTAGCTTCCCAAAGCGATAGGTAATTCGGAAATTAAATCGAAACAGAAATTCGGATTAACAAACTTGATAACGATTTAATAGCTTTATAGTAATAAAATACTTCAGATTTCGATAATCAATAATAACTTGAATTGGGAAAGCAGCACTTTCCAGCTTCAAGCGCCATTCTTCGAAATAGTGAATAATAATTAATAGTTCTTTGTTGTAAATCTTATAATTATATTCAATTGCTAAATGTTTTTTAAAGAAAAATATAATAGGTTTTAATACTTTCTTATCGTTATATTGAAAGAATACTTCAACAGATATATAATCGAAGACATCAGTTTCTAAAATGATTTCCTTTTTTTAATTAAAGGAAGTTAGAACAAGAACTTTGATAAATACTTATTTCAATCAATCGAATGCTTTTTGATAGACAAAGTTCCATAAGAATAGAACATTCTTTTTGGTCAGGTCTATTATCAGGCTGATAATCTTCGAGAAATCTCTAATAAATTATCAATAGAAGTTTGCAAACCTGATGAATATTTGAATATTAGTTACAATAATAGGTGGTTTCCAATTTATAATGGTTCTGATTTTCTCTAAATCTATTTGGATATTATCCCTTTCTACAATAAGGTCTAGAAACTTGGTTTTAGATTTCAGGAATTCGCACTTTTCAAATTTAGCGAACAAACCGGCTTTCCGTAGTGCTTGTAGGACCTTTTGGATATGACAGATATGTTCCTTTTGGGTTTGGTTGTATATCAGAATGTTATTCAGGTAAGTGGTGCAAAATATATCCAAATATTCTTGTAGGGAATTGTTGATAAATCTTTGAAAGGTTGTAGGTGCTTCTATCAGCCCGAACAGCATAATCAGGGATTCAAACAATCTAAATCGAGTATAGAATGTGGTCAAATATTTCTGCCCTTCTTTTATTTTTATATTATTGAAGGCAGAGATGATATCAATCTTATTGAAATACTTTATTTCCTTCAAGTTGTTTAGAGATTTCTTTATTAATAGTAAAAGGTATTGATTCTTAATTGAAAGATTATTTAGAATGTAATAATCTATACAAAACCGGAGGTCTTTATTAGTCTTCTTGACAAATAGAACAAGGGAAACGGCAGGGGAAGAGCTTAGTTGAATAAACCCTCTTCTAAGATTCTCTTCCAGCTATTCTTTCAGAACTTCTAATTCAAAGCGGGATATAGAGTATAAGATATTGAAAGGAGAAACAGCTTCTTTTTTAAAACAGATCTTATAGTTGTACGATCAATAAGAAAATAGCTTCTCTACATTCTTTGGGGAGATGATATCTTTCCAATTTCGGAACTCGAGTAATAGATCTTTAGGATTGAATACCTTTTTCTTTTTATTTAGAATATTATTGATTTGTTTAATCGATATCTAGAATATTTCATATTTCCGATGAGTATAAGCCGAACAGGCTTTTAGGAAGATTATAGCTATATCCTTATTCTTTAACCCTTCAGAACGGGCAGACAGATATACAGGTCGAGCTTTTAGAGAAATATCTGATAAAGCTTTTATGCAGGATAGATGGGACAAAGTATTACAAAATTCATAGCAAAACGAATTATCGAATTGGAACGAGTTTGTTGTGAAATCGATACAAGGATTGTATTTCTTAAGCCAAGCTATCCTTAGTACAATAAGATAATAGACTAGTTTGGTTATATATAAAACGATTTTCTTCTCGATATAATCATTGATTCTGAGTCCTATTCGAATGTAGGAGATAATTCGATTATCAGACAAAGTATTTCCATCGAATCCTATAACTTCGAATGCTGTAGACAGTTAGTATATTAGTATTTTCTGGGAAGATATTTAATTTCGATTTGTGAAGACAATTCCTTTATATTTGTTATTAACCATAGCGTATGTCGGGAGGGTATCTTTTTCCAAAAGCAGGGTAACGGATAAAATCATCAGATCCATATAATTATTTAGTTCATCTTTCAAAAAAAGATTATGAATAGTAATAGCAGATAAGTAAAAGGTATACAGAGAATCGTTCTGATTGTAGTTTAGATTAAGCGTATCCCGTTTCCCGAATTGATTAAGCTGGTTAGCAAATGGGGAGAAAAGCAAAGTGGGAAACGGATAGGGACTTAGCCCCTCGGAGGACTATTTGATATAAGGCTGATTATAATAATAATAACTTAGAGTTGAATAGGATGGGTATTGGGGTATAAGCAGTCTCATATTAGATAACTAGTAAAGCTGTAGTAATAGTATTCATTGTATTCTTGTTACGAATTCAGGTTCTTAACAGTGTATTCCTTTTTTCCTAAGCTTAGATTCATTGGGTTTCCAGGAATAAACTTTGGGCTAGCGAGTCGTAGAGGTAAAGCAGTGATTATTCTTTAAAATAAAATTTCGAAAGTAATAGAACAAATACAATAGACTTATTATTGGTATTAATAAAATCAGTTATCAAGTTGTTATAAATAATTAATATATTAATGAAATTCATAAGTCGGAATAGAGTTATACAATAATATATCTTATAGTTTACAAAAGATTCCTTAAAATAGAAATGGGATTAAAGCATTATCAGGTATTTCTTCTTTTAAAACAAGTCTCTAGAATTCCGCAAAGAAGATACTAAAATCGAAATATCTTTACTTCAATATATATAATTTATTCTGTACATTTTGTATTTGATCAGGATTCTCAAAAGTTGTCACGGGTTCACTAGCGTAGTATATTAGCGTAGTGGATGCTTAGTCATCTTTGCCATTATATGGCAAAGTTATATTATACCACTTTCAATCTTTTTGTAGAATATTATATATCCAATCTAATACCTATTCCTTATACCGTAATAATATATTCTATCTTTTTAAAGGTCCTATTGCTATACATCAATAGCAATCCGACCTTAACAACAATACTCTGATAGAGACTTCGTCTTCGCCCTCGTCTTCGTCCTCGTTTTTGTTTTTGTCCTCGTTTTTGTTTTTGTCCTTATCTTTGTCTTCGCCTTTAAAATGACGGATACACCTGGTTCGTTGTTTGTAGAAGACGGAGTTCAAATACCCGACAATCTTAGAACAAGTATTCGAACTGTTTTTGCTGAATAGCAATGGCTTGTAAATAAACTTTCAAGTATTTTCAACTCCGATCTTCGAAACTCAGTGCTCAGCTTTTCTAAGAACGAATAATTATACTTATATTATTTATATAGCATTATTAATAATTCATTAGAGTCACTTTATAATATACAGATTAGAATAAACATAGATCTGAGCAACAAACGTACAACCCTGGTTGATATACAAATCCACTTATAAATCTAGATATAACTGAATATAGTATTATAAAACCAGCTTTCCCAACTATTACAAAACACATTAGCCTAGACCCTCAACTCACTTACTAGCGCTTGGCAACAAACCTTCAAAAATCCAGAAACCTTTAAAGGAAAGAAGATTGATATAATAGTATAACAAAACGAGTATCTAGCTTGGAAATAAGGATTACAAATCTACTGGATATCTGATGTTATTGTATTTGATACTGAGAAGAAGAAACTTTTGTATATAGCCTCTCTTATCGAAGGATATACATATCAAGAACGATTAAAAGATATTGACGATATTTTACAAAATAATTTAGTTCATATAACTGCCGATTCGTTCCTCAAAAAGCTTGATAGCCTTTATGTTACAATCGACTTCGAGCGGGAAGTAGCGATTCAGTTCGATAAACTCAAGATATTGGAAAAACAGGCCTTTACAATATTCTATATACAGTTAGAACACTTAAGCAATCAATGTCACAAGTCTGATCGAGAGATGGTTCTTGCTTTAAAGCAAAAAGTCTTTGAAGAACTAAAACTTATAATTTGTATAGATTCAAGCCCCTATACATTAGATGACATCGAAGGGTGGAGAAAGAAATTCACAATTTGGAGCTAGAATTGCTGGGAGAATGATTATTACAATATAGATCTATCAAAAAACAACTACAATCAATCTCGATTCAATACAATTCTCTTTATACTTGCTATCGCTTTACATAGTAACCCTATGGAGCTCGATACAATCAAATTTCAAAACAAGGTATAACAATGCGAAGAGGAGCATTGTCTCGGCCTTTATTATTACTACAAGAAACCAGATCACTCTGTCTGGGATTACAATATGAAAAAACAAATCGATATACAGTAAGTAGCTAGAGGATATAATACAGAATCTCTAAGAGGGATATCAGAATACAGTCATAGTAATGCTGAAAGAGGAAACCAATAATTCGGTTGAGACGGATAATATCAAAGCAATAGTAATCACAATCAAAATGACTTTCGGAAATATAGCCATCAACAATAGCTCTACACGCAACAACAGCTTAATATAGTTTATGGTTATATCGAGAATAATTCTTTAACATTTTCGGAAAGTACCTCTAATATCTCTTCATACAACAGTATAACATCATTATCACTATCCAACAGTATATACAAATTCCCGGGAAATATATCACCTCCACAATAAGTCGGCTGTGGAGATTATCAAGAAACGAGGAATGGATAAGATACACTGTAGATAATACTGAGCTGTTACAATTTAGTTCTATAAATAGCAAATCTCTACTTATCCAAACTACTATGTTTCCAATGCACACTTCCCCCTTTAATATAACCAGTCTAATTAATAGCGAATACTCCGATAAAGCATTCGCTGACCAATCATTTGTCAATCAATATAAAATTCATATCTAACTCTTATTTCATTACTGATAGCTTTGCTTAGCTGACAGCAATGTAGTAGATATTATTACGGAATACTTTACTATACTTATAGCGATAGGATTATATTTAGAAATCTGGATATTCTTTATTACAAAACTCTTTTCTGATATATTAGTTATTTTTGGCTTATTATAGTTATAATACTACAATCTGCATATAGATTGAGCGAATATGATATTTTCTTTTACTTTTTGATATTGTGTAATATAGTGTTGTTGCAAGGGGAGCTTATGCTTTCAAGCACCTATAATCAAATCGATTCAGCAACAATCTGATAATACCTCAACTCTTCAAAGTATTGATTCAAAGACCAAAAGGATCTTGAACATATTATTATTATTGAAGGTTGTCTCCCAAAAAGCTTATAAGACAAAAGATTATCGATTATTATATATAGAGAATGATAATAAACTTAATAGTAATTATGGATCTAAAGATCCTGACACAGAACAAGATATATTTATTAAAGTAACACTCATTTCTAGTACAAATCACTATTATATAAAAATCTATAATAGGAATATAGATATACAAATACAGATAATACAAAACCAGCTGAAGATACACCCAATAGTAATAAATAAGATTGTAGAACAAAAACAAAGAAAACCAAATCCAGCAAGGGAATCATTATTATTCCTTTCGATATTATTATCAATAGTTCGAGAATACAAAACAAGCCCAAATATAGAGAATATTTGATGGTTATATGCTTCGAGCTTTGTTTCTTTTTGTTAACAAGATAATATTTATATAATACAAGTCATTTGGAATAAATTAAATTAGGCTATAACACCCAAATATAAGCTTGATTATATCTTTATAAATAATTTTATCAAAAATGAGCAAAGTTATAAAAACATACTTTAGGAATATAATAGCCTAATAGAAGCACTTTTTATAATATCATTATATTTACATAACTTTGTTCGAGATTGTTATAAACTGGCTTATCTATAAAGGATCTTTGAGACTGATATATCAAAGTTCTTAGTAGGAAAACTAAACTTCAATAATGAAGAGATACAAAACATACTCCCTAATTGGTTTCGAAACAAATTATTAGTTTTTTTTTCTCGAAATGCTGAGGTACTATTATTACAATGAGCTTGGAATTACAGAATCGAATTAATGTTAGGCAAAGAATTATTTTATTTCAAAAACCGATCACTATTATTATTAAAATTCGAGGTAGTTCGGAAGTGGATTGATAACAATCTTTTTAAAGAATTTATTTGGGAATCAAGATCTTATAATATAGTACCACTCCTTTTGGCAATAAAGTCAGGAGGCGGAGTCCGTATCTGTTAAGACTATTGAGAATTAAATAATATTATAATAAAGAATTGCTATCCTCTACTTATTATACAAAAAACTCTTGATATATTGTACAATATTAAGATTTACTTTAAACTGGATATTATTGCTATCTTCAATGAATTGTATATCGTAGAAGGAGATAAATGGAAAACAGCTTTCATTATACGTTTTGGATTGTTTGAATTCCTTATTATACTCTTTAGATTATGTAATGTGTCAGTATCTTTCCAGTATTATATCAACCATACACTTTTTAATAAACTCAATAAATATTATATAGTATACTTTAATGATATTCTTATTTATTCTAATAATAAGATAGAATACAGAGAGCATATACAAACAATTATCCAAAAACTCACTGATACAGGCCTACAGATCGATATTAGTAAATACGAATTCGAAACAATATCCACATAATATTTAGGCCTGATTATCATTACAAATAGTATCAAAATGGACGCCGATAAAGTCAAAGCGATTATATCTTAAAAGCAACCCCTTTTGATAAAGGATCTATAGCGTTTTCTAGGATTTGCTAATTTCTATTAACAATTCATAAAAGACTTCTCAAAGATTTATTGTTCTTTAAACGATTTGTTATATAAGGATATCTTCTGGGTATAGGATTAAATATATAAGGATACTTTTGAAATACTAAAATAGACTTTCACAACCACATCTGTCCTTGTATATTTTGATTATAACAAATATATAGTTTTAGAGACTAATACTTCGGATTGAACCTCTAGAAAAATGCTTTCTCAATATAACAATGAGAATGTTTTGCAACCAATAGCCTACTTCTCATCAAAGCACTCAGTAGCAAAATGTAATTACAAAATCTACAATAAAAAGCTTCTAGCAATAATCAAGTCAATAAAAGAATAGCAACCTGAACTTCAGGACTCACAACAAAAGTTCGAGATTCTTACAGATCACAAGAACTTAGAATATTTTATTACAACAAAGACCCTCAATCAACAACAAGTTAGATAATCCGAGTTTCTATTCTAATACAACTTCCGCATTATATACAGACCAGGTACTAAAGCCATTTGTTTGGATGCCTTGAGCCATAAATAGGAAGATAGACCAAATCTTTCGAATCCTGATAATGAGCAGCTGAAAAACAAAAAAAGAATAGTTTTATTAGTATAAAGGTTTGATATTGATCTATACAAAGAATTAATAGGGAAAGTAATACTAGCACCTATGAATTTAATAATACCTATGAGAAACAAGCCTATCAACGAATTGATTAACAATGCCTACACGAAATCCGATATAATACAATAATTGTTAGCAGCAATTAGAGATCCGTATATACGAAAATGGCCAGCAGAATTCCGAAAGACTATAAGAATCGCTATACAGGACTATGGAGTATTCAATAATAGGATATATTATCGTGACAAGCTTTGGATACTGCCTGATGATAAGCTGAAAGTACAAATTATCTATAGAATGCACTCTTCCGATCCGGTTGGTTATCCTGGACATACCAAGACTATCGACATTATCTCCCAAACCTATTGGTGGCCAAATATGCACCAGGAGATTGGTGCATATATACAAGCATATACGTTGTGTACTCGTACTAAATCATTAAAGTTAGCTCCACCAAGGTTCTTAAGGCCTCTCCCAATCCCATTTCAAGTATAATCTGATATATCAATCAACTATATCACATCTCTTCCAGAAAGTAAATACTATGACTTGATATATAAGCATATCCTAATAGTAATATATAAATTGACAAAAATATATCACTTTATTGATATAAGAACCTTAACTACAGAAAAACTAGTTAGTATATTTATTAGTTGAATATATACCCTACATAGCATACCAAACAATATTATCTCGAATCGAAGCACATAGTTCGTATCAGGATTCTGGGTACAGTTGTTGGAAAGACTAGCAGTGACTTTAAAACACTCTTCAGCCTTCTATTCACAGACGGATGGGCAGATAGAGCATATCAATTCAGTTCTCGAGCAATACCTATGCGCTTTTGTCAACTTCCATTAAGATGATTGGATGGAATGGTTACCATTAGCAGAGTTTGCTTTTAACAATATGGTTTCGGAAACTATAGGATATTCTCCATTCTTTGCTAATTATAGTTTTAACCCAAGTATTGATATAGAGCCAAGCAAACCCTACCCACCAGAAATGACATTAGCTTAAAAACGTGAATTCTTTAAGGATAATAAAACAACGGATAGAATGGAGAGGATTCTGAATCAACTTCAAGCACTCGCTAGGCAAGCCATAGATACATACAAGGAGCATACAAATCGATACCGAACCGACTCGCCCCAATATTATATAGAACAAAAGATATTCGTTAATACAAAGAATATAAAGACCTTTCGAAAGGCAAAGAAACTAGATGATAAATGGATCGGACCTTATGAAGTTATTAAAGTTTATCTACGATCTTGTCTTATTCAATTACCAGAGAATGTATAAATCTTCCCTGTCTTTCATCACTCTTTATTTCTATTAATATATAACAACAAACAGTTCCCGATGCAATCCCAGATTAACGAAGCAGAAGCTGTTACTACACAGGATAGAGTTCTTGAAAGGGAAAACGGCAAAGAGGAGCCAGTCCAGAAGTGGGTATTCGAAGGCATTTTAGATAATCATAATAAGGATGAATATTACTACTTAGTCAAATGGAAACATTACACTCTAATTTGGCAATCAGTCTCAGATCTTAAGGGTAATGAAAAGATCATAGCTCATTATTATCGTTTATATCTAGAGAAACCAGATCCATCGAAATGAATATTGGAAAACCCAAAGGCTAAGGCAATTTTGATTCCTAAACAAGAAGCTGCAAAAGAACTTGAGAAGCGAAGGTGTTTATTACGATAAAAGAAAGTACGGTTTGTATAGTATACTTTCTCTCAGTTTGCTTGGGATAAGCAAGTCTTAAAGGGGGGGGTACTGTCACGGGTTCACTAGCATAATATATTAGCGTAGTGGATGCTTAGTCATCTTTGCCATTATATGGCAAAGTTACATCGTACCACTTTCAACCTCTTTGTAGAATATCATATATCCAATCTAGTACCTATCCCTTGCACCGTGATAAAAGTGTTTTCGAGATATTCGAGGAATATAATATAGTTAATGAACTAAAAAATTCCACAGGAGATTTTAGGTAATATAAGTTCGTATACCTTTCTAATAAGTTTTCCAACAATATAAATCAAATAAATAAAAGTTATTGGGAATTTATTATTATTTATATTCAATTTTCTATATATTTGTTGAACGAATCTATATAGATTGGAGCAGATGCTATCAAACTCTTTCGGATTGGGGATGTGCTTATTTAATCGAGTGGTTGGAGTAAGTATAATGGGTTTGGGGATAGAGTTAATAAGAATTTTGGAAAATATAGTTTTCAAATGAATAGATATAATAAATGTGGATTCGGTAAGGTGATCGAATAAATAAGCATTTTGAATAGTAATCTGTTTGTGCAAAGCAATTTGAATATATTTATAGATTAGGGATTCGGAAATTTCATATTCGAGTAATTTGTTAATCTCCTTCAGCTCAGCATAATACATAAATGCCGACTAAAGGTATTAATACCAAACCTGGGGGTCCTCCAATACAGAAGTACCAAATTCTGAGGAGTCCTTAAACTGATTAGATAAATGCAAAGCAATCATCGCAAAAACAATATTTTAATAGATCAAAACTATATAGTATCACAAGGATAGGCAAGTGGGATAGAGTTCTAATAACTTTACTCTAATCTGATAAAATTATATTGATTTGGATAATAGGTTCAAATTAAGGATTAAAATGTAACTCAAAGAGCTATAATACAGAATCTTCTGAATTAAAGATATACGGAATTTTCACAGCGAGCTAGCCCGATCGGGCCCTAGCTCGCTTGCGCTCTGGTGTGAGTGCTCCTTTCGGTCCTTTCCGATAGGACTAGCATATCATGTGAGCTCACACCGTGACAGAACCACGTTTTTCGTATCTCTCTCGAACCAACAATTATAATAATAAAAATTATATTAAAATAATAAGAAAAATCAACTCTATATAATAAATCTACAATAGAATTCTACAATGATTATATAATTTAATAATATTAGTTGAAAAATCAGAAAAAGCTAAATTGTTATTATTCATATTAAAGTTAAAACCAAATTGTTTCAGATCCTTTGGTGAACCCTCAGGAGGCTTATGCCTCGAAATCAAGGCCTAAATTATGTAATCACCGTGGGTCTGAGGATGAGATAAGGGCGATGCTGGATTGATGAACGTACTTCAGTCTTATAAATTCCCAAGGGAGGACGAATACTTTCGAGACTTTCACATAGTAGTCTCTCTTGGAGATACTTGAACTCTCTTCATCCGTATCGTCATACACTTGCTCTTTTTCACAGGGCACGAAATCCATTACACGTGGTAATATTACTAACTGAGTAGTCATTTGGTGATATATTCCTAAGATAACTTATTTGATTTCTATCGGTCCACCATTGTTTCCTAGGCTTTCAATTTCTCCAGACTGGGAATACTAGGAGTAAGTATAAGCTTACAAAGGTAATTTGAGGCAAAGTTCAATGATCATGCAGCTTGACACTGGTGTGGCCCCTTCATGTTTAGTCTTCTACACTGGCACTGTTAGCTCGAACCTTGTTGCAATAAGGGTTTCTATGATCCACAGCCAGCTACGAAACTCTTTCCCCGGACGATTGAAATTGATTACCTGGACTACTATTGAGGCATGCCAATACATACGTATTCGATCCAGCTCCTTTTCCTTCCATTCTCTCGGGGCTTGGAGGTGTGAGTTGTGGTAATAGAGAAGTTAAGTGCGGGCTCTAGAGAGCAATGATCATTGAGAAAAATACCAATAGCTCATATATATAAATCAAAAACATTCACAGGGAAAGTCCTGACTGACTCTGTAATATCCTTGGGTCTCGGCTAACGTATTTGAAAATATTCTTACCCTTCCACTGGTTCTCTATTCAAAAGTCGTGATGAACTTAATTGGGAAGATTATTCGAAATTGAACTAAGCAGCAGAACTCAATGGACAAATGTCAGTTCGACAATCTTTGAAGGAGCGATCAATACCTAGTGGACCTAGCTTAATACTATCCCCCACACCAACACTATCAAGCTTCATTTGGCCTGAGCTTAGTACACGCTATAAATACTAGCTCAGTATATTTCTTGTTTGACATTCTCTGTACACCTCACAGTCATTTTCTCGAAGTTTGCTTGAGCAGAGCTTGATTGACTAGATTCAAACTTAGTCTTAAATTGTACATCATGGACTTCTAGCCTTTCTTACCCCGTTTTTCTCTAATATATAAAGCCAGATAATTCCTCTCCACTTGCTTTTTCCATCTCACCTCGACAAAGTATCCAGGACATTCTAGAACCACAACATATACTTCAAATATTTCAGATCTCAATCATCCACTGACAAATATCAAGATGCCTAAGAAAATCAATCAACGACGGGCGAAGATTGTGATGGCGAAAGTCGAATACGAAATCAAACCCAAGCCTCCAGCCCCAAAAAACTCTTTCGAATCGGAGCTATGCGAATCCGTCTTTGATAACGACCTAATTTTCGATCAGATCTGCTCTCATCTCGAAATCAAAGATCTTAGCTCGCTCCGTCGTACCACTCGAAGGTTCAAAGATCTTTACGCAAGAGTCCTGAGATCTCAATGGAATATCCGCAAACAACTTTCCTACTACGTCGTTGATACTGATCAGTTTAGAGCACGAATGGGAATGCACAATGTCTTTATTACTGGTCAAATCGCACTACAATTCTTTGATCGCAATAAGACCGGTGTTCCATTCAAATTACTAGATGGAAGTGATGCCGCAATGGAAATGGTAGCTAGCTCTGGAAGTCATGCAGAAGCTTTTGCAAATTATTTCACTGAAAAGGAGCTGTATATTGTTGATGGATTGGGCATTTGTATGTGTTGTAGGAAAAAGGGAGGCTGTTCGAAAGTGTGTTTTCTTTTCCCAATACCTGAATAAATATACTGATTGTTAATTAGGTAAGACTATATAAAAGGGCTGTAACAGATGGCAGCATCAGGCGCATCCAGGTATCATACCTTCAAAACGAATGGTGTTGTAGAAATGGCGGTGACGATGATTCCATTGGTAATGGTCTATACACGGCAGGTACTCTCAAGGATTCATTGACTACGGCCCAAATAAACTTCATCACATGGAATAAAGCTTATTGCCTATTTCCGAAGGCTCTAGCTGAACACAAACTTGTCTCTTTCGAAACTAACGACATCGATCGTGCCAAACCTAACTCTTCATCAGATTATGTTAAACGCGGTTGGAAATTAGATACAACGTGGACTGCCGAAATGGGACGAATTCCACAGGTAGAAGCTGGTTTCAGAAGAATTGGAGATTCACAAACTTGGAAAATCGACTTGCCAAAAATCAAAGTAAATAGACGAGACAAAAAGTTGCCGGACGGTGTTATAGAATGTTCAAAATTTAGCATCCGGGCTCGTAAGAGATCGGCTGATGATGATGATGATGATGATGATGAGCGAACCTTTTTTAAAATAGCAGCAACTTGTGGCGTTTCCAAAAAATACAAATACATCTACACTGCCGCTTGGGGTTATCCAGACGGTGGCTGGTCCCCACTTGGTTCTGAACTTATGGATTAGTTAGGCATGAGGATGTATTCAGAGACTGGATGGAAGCTCTTTAGAATCATGCACCAAAGTCATATTTGAGCCGAAGTTTATTGATGTTGCAAAAGGGTTTTGTCAGGACAGACTCTCATCTCAATTTTATCGGTACCTCTTAGGATCATACCGATGAGATAGGGCTATATTCATCGAAGAATAAATGTCGAGTAAGCCAGACACCCCTCTTGGCCTTTTCCCAGAAGTTTGAGTATGAGGACCGACCTGGAAATATAAGCTTTCACCAATCCCCCCCCCCTAAAAAAAAGCACGGCATTGATAATTCAGAACAGCAATTTGAATAAGGTGCAGGTGGCAGGGAGGAGACGGCACAGCTCGTAGGCAGAGAAATACCATAGAGCACCTGGGCAAGTAAAGAGATATCTCCTCTCACCACCACCATCTGGGATGACTGGACTGAGATAATATTCTCGTGATAGTACTAAAGAGGGCCGGGGACTTGTCGTCTTCGGATAATAGCATATACTCCATGATGTTCTTGGAACTTCGAATGATATGTCTGTCATATGAGGATGGTATTCACACGTCTTATACTTTGGCGATTTACTTGTTCTTTTACACAAAGTCTGCTTAATTTAATGTACTTTGATAGTTCCATAGAACTCAGTAGAAAAAATTGAATCATATCCGTTGAAAGTGACCAATTTCCTGTATGTGCACTGGATATTATTAGCCATCAAGAGATATATCTCCTCTTGATAACATTGTCTCAACACAATAATCATTACAAAGAAAGCCTGTATACACTTACAATAAGATCTCTCACAAAAACACCTTCAATCACATTCACAATCACAATCCCCCATAACAAAAAGTCCAAAAATTTCCTGAAAAATAAAATTTCATTAGATCCAAAAAAACCAAAAAGCCCAAAAGCCAAAAGAAAAAAAAGAGAATCAGGTTCGCAATCCATCACAAGAACTAGTCAGTTTCCCAACAACCTCTCTGCGATTTCTCGACTACATCCCTTCTCTCGATCTCGTTTATCTACCTAGTACACATATTAGTAATTCCTAGTTTTGTTTTCGTATCGTACTTACCTCCAATACATTTTTTCTTGGATGAAGAAGAAATGTGTTGGGTGATTTCATTCCGCCATTTGGGTGGAGGAGTGAAAGTTCAGTTTGATACTCCAAAAGACGGGCCGGAGAACTGGTACCTGGTCCTGATGATGGGATTTCATGGTATGTGGTTTTTGAGGAGACTTTTGGAGATGGAGAGGCAGTTTTAGATGGGAGGGAGAAGGGGTTATATGGGAATAGGGGCTGGTTTGTTCTGGTTTGTTGTGATGATAGAGGTGTGGATGTTTAAGGATTGTTCTTTAATTTCTTTGTCAGAGAGGTTCTTTGTAGATGGATTTTTTATTGCTTTGTTTCTTGTTATTTGGAAGTTTAGATATAAAAAGTCCTTGGATGATTCTTTGTGAGAATATCTCTTTGTTTCAGGACCAGAGTATGATTGATTGTGAATATTTACCATGCAAAAAAAAAAAAAGCATCAGTCTAACTATTTCACACCACTCGAGACCTATCATACCACCAGTTCTGGACTCTTTTGATCCAGGATGTTGCACCATAGCATTCATAATTTGTGATGCCGCTTGCCAAAACTCATTGGTAGTTGCTCCCACCCAATCAGCTACCCGAGGGTCTTCTGCTAACACTCTAGAAGCGCTACAGAACCCTTGCGAAGCTCACTAAATCTACGTTTTGTCATGGTCTGACGAAGGATACGTCGTTCATTAAGCTCATTGGCACCACATAGTTTGGCAGTATCTGCATGTAAAGCTTTCACACAAAAAATATCAAAATAGAGCTTTATATACTGAGCTATATACCGAGAGAGATGGAGCGGCACCCTTTTAAGGAGATTAGTCTATGAGAGTAGCACTTCGGAAGAGGTAGCCACTGTCCGACAAAGAATGGTGATGTAAAACCCCAAAACTTTGGCATGTTACGAGGAGTCATGTCAGAGAGTAAAAATAGATGATTTGAAAAACTTAGCACGTTTCCAACCTGAGACATAAATTGAAATGTGAATTTAAATATGGTGTCTGTTGACCAGTTATGTTCCGTAGGAGAATGAGTAAGTTGCTCCAAATTCTTGCCCGAATCTTCGGACAATGAAGTGGATGGAAACGGGGTTTGAGGAACTTTCCAGTATCTCGACAATGTCTTAGTTGAGGATATCTCGAGGACTATAAATGTTGCTACTTACCAATAATTCTTTCACATCACCTATCACTGATCTCTAAACATTAATTCATCATTCATCATTCACGACATCATGCCGCCCCCTACCACCATAATACATGTAATGAGACACGCTCAAGTACGTATATTCAATGTGCGCCTATAGAGATTGCCAGCTAATTTCATGCCTATAGCATGATGATTCCACCGGACTATTAACGGTTGAAGGGGAGGAACAAGCACGAAGACTTGCTCGCCTATTCCTAAACGAACGATTTTTAATGGCGCAACATATCACCCATATTTTTTGTTCGCCAGTGCCTCGATGTCAGCAAACTGCGAAAATAGCCCTCAGAGATGTGATTTCTCGTGGAATTCCAGTTGTCACTGTACAAGAGCTTTCTGACAATAGGGAAGTAGGTCTCTCTTTCCTTTGGAGACACATCAGTCTTCGTGAGAGAAATGAGATCATAGTGATAACTCAGGGAGTTGTTCTGAAGACACTCCTCGGTCTCCACAACATTTGTTCGTCCCATTTTACTCCCTCTGATGCTAAAAGACTTTGCGTAAGACATGACTAACGCAAGTATCGCCTAGTGTATCAACCGGAAGAGTTTCCTAATGTTTTAATCAGAAGCTACCTTTTGATACAAGAGCTTCACTTTGTTCCTCGTCCAAGGTTACGTAGGGAGAGAGGGCCAATAGATCAACCGCCTGACTATTCAACCGCACACTACCGCATGGCTGTGAAATGTGCCAGAGTTTTGGTTAAATACGTACCGATCGTATGGTTTGTCATTAGTGTGATGGGTCTAACGATTTATTTCACAATTCCGTCGTCTCAAAGGGTCCACTAGTGTTCGTACATTCGAATATCCACATTCAATCGATATCTGATCTTCCATGATGCAAACCTAATCATCAACCACTTGGACGTTCAAGATCCTTAGTCATTAGCGATGAAATGATATCTTGGAATTGAAGCTTTCATGATAGACATAAAATTTGATAGATCCATTGTTATTTTCCTCTGCCTGCTATTTGCCATTCTACCAACAGAGATTTGAAACAATAGTCAATTCAGATTACAATAAAATTTCATACCCAACGAATGAAATTCGATTTGGTGAACTTGCAACCGTGAAACGAATATCTTGAGACTAAAACATGTTTTCTATGGGCCGGTAGTGCTCGGGAGAATAGAGTTCCAAGAAAATAAGCTACAAGCTATCCAGCAGTGAATGCAAACTAACATATCATCTGTTGCAGCAGAACCATTATTAGCTTCTCAAAATAATAGCCTTTCAGATTAAAAGTAATGGACGGGCTTTCACTGGGCGAGTATATATTGATGGGATGTTTGATAGTGAGCCGGAATTACTAAGAACACCATGCCGCCTTGTCACAATGTTCTCTAGAGCAAATGTTGAGAACTGAGATATCAATTTTTCCATCAAGTAGTAAAGAATGAGAAAGAATGTTCCCACGCTGCAGGATATCTTCACACAGTGACGGCAGTATGAACATCTGTTGAGGTTGTTAGAGACACTCTCTAGAAGCGCGTGGTCATCACATATTCCCCAAATGTGAACCAAAACTTGAGGTGCAATTCGGAATGATACAATGATAAATGAGCAGTACCCAAGTGTGGTATATCTTTTACATAACGTGATTTCACTCATAGAATTATAGAAACCATAACTACAACCGTACGATTTGGTAGAGTGATAGGGCAGGAGGGCAGGACAAGGGAGGAAGAAATGAGGCCCGAGGTCCATTTCAGCCACACCCTGTACTAAAATATCAAGGTACAGCCACACGTTGGCGCGAAATACTTGGTCGCATTTCCCATCTCGACGCGTTCCTGGCTTAAAAGGAATCCCATCAAATACCTAACCTCAACTTCAATTACAATTTTGACCTCAAGAATCATCAACTCAATCAAGATACTGATCCGCCATTGTATTTCTCATCACCTCACCAATTTCCCAACTCAAAGTACAACTACACCGCTAAGATGACGGACTATTCCCAACTCAAGGTCCCTGAGCTTAAGAAGCTCCTCCAAGAGAAATCCTTGCCTATCTCTGGCAACAAGGCAGATTTGATCGCCAGGTTACAAGAATCCGAGAAAGCGCCCGCTGCTGAAGCTACAGGTACGTTCAATTGAAAAATGCGGTCTAGAAATTTAGAGCTGAAAATTCTTAGCAACAACAGGAGAAGATGAAATCGATTGGGACGAAGACGACGAAAAGAAGCCAGCACCTGCAGAAGCCGCGATAGCTGCAGCTGGAGGAAAAGAAGAGATCCCCAACCCTACAAAAGTTCCAAATCAAGAACCTGCGATCGATCTTGCCAAAACCACAGATTTGAAGGTTACCGGAGGCGAAGGTGTTCCAACAGCTGAAGATGGTGCAATTGCAGCCTCGGGTCCCACCACAACTGAAGTCGCACCTGTACCAGAAGCACCCAAACAAGATTTCAGCGCCGGTATTGAGAAGTCTGATGCACAGAAGGAGGCAGAGAAACGTGCTGCAAGAGCCAAGAGATTCGGCATCACAGAGGACGATGAGGCGGCGAAATTAGCAGAACGTGCGAAGAAATTCGGATTGGATAACAGTAAAATTGTGGAGGGATTGGATAGCGCATTACCGGAAAGAAGACCAAAGAGAGCTCGGGAAGATGGTAGACAAGGAGGAAGAAATTCAAAGAGACCAACACCAGACTCCAGGAGATCACAACAGGGCCCAAGAAATGCGCAGAAGTCCGGTCCAAAACCGCCTGCAGCAGGTCGTGTCACCGATAACCCGGCTGAGAAGGCAAAGGCGGAAGCTAGAGCAAAGAGATTTGCAACTGCTGAATAAAGGGACCTACGAAGATGACATAGCTATCTGTCGCAACAACACGATTAGCTAGCGTTCCTGTATACTAGTGATTTTTTAATTTTCCACGGAATTCAGCGGCCTTAATCATTTACAGAATACTATTGATACGAAACATTTACTCCATCTTGTTTCGGATCCCGTGAGCGCTTCAATTTCCCAAAAGATACGTCAAAACAAGCTCTGTCCGTGCATTCAGATCAAGTGCCATTTCCACGAGGACTTTTGCAGTTGTATTTTATCTATTTCAATGGTTTTCAACGTTCAGGCGCAAGGTCCATCCAGGTCTCGGACAAATATATCATTATGAGTATGCAATAGTTGGAATTTTGAATGTTGGGAAGAATAAAAGGAACCAATAACCACTTGTGATTTGAGCAAGAGATATAATAGGCACTCGATAATGCCAGGGGAAGGTCGATTGAAATCTTGACGTCCAACGATTATCCTTTGAGCTTCCCGAAGGATCTGCACTATGCATTTGATGGAACCAAGTACCGCGAATGGAAATTCCCAAGTGACTTTTATAGATGTGATAGGAGTAGCAGAGAAAATGGTAAATATCCGCATCTACACACCTAAAAAGACATGCACGCCGATGCCCGGAAAAAGGTCTCTTGGATCAACAATTTCCTCATCCAATGATGTGACAGAACAGTCGATTTTCCCCAATCTAGTACGCCATCGATGTTCCAGACAGAAAAGCGGAATAATCGAACGGCGAGACGTAACTGGGTTTACAGCCATACATTTGAGCATCACGTTACCGTTTTGGACCCGAAGTTAGGGAAAGCTGTACTTTGTACGTCTTCTGGTGGTCCAATGAGAGGGTCGAGAACCCTGGTCGGTGGGAATTCATCCATCACCCGTGGCTTGGAAGTTGGAGAATGGATGGTTGCGGTGCGGTGCTGGGGCCCGGAAAAAGGGTTTTCGGTGGGTGATGTTTTTATCGCGTTTGATTGATGGATTGATTGATATTCCCTTTCCCCCTCTTCTCTTCTCTTCTCTTCTCCTAAAAATAAAAGTAAAAATAGGAATAAAATAAAAATAAAAATAAAAATAAAAAATTGGAATTTGAGTTTGAGGTTTTTTTTTCTCTCCCGAAAAATTTGAGAAATTTGCCTGCCAACGCATAGTATAGAAACCGGTCTACCTAGAAAAAAACCAACATCCGGTACCTAGGTACCTATCGTGTAGTGTAGTGTAGAAAATCATAAGAATTGTGTGGATTCAATATGTGGCGTAGGTATGTATGTTCTCCATCGTATGGATCCATCGTCGTGTATCTCCAGGGCTACCTAGGTATGGATGGATTCCAAGGTTATGTATGTATGTACTTCGCCACAGTGCAGCGACCCAGTTGATGATTTTCTGCATCGCATCGCATTGTGAGATTGTGTACCTAGGTAGGTAGAGTATGACAACGCAGCAAGTTCGCCTTTCGGTTGTGGAGTTGGGTGGGGGTGGATGATAGGGTTGAATTGTGGCTAGGTATGGAGTAGAGGGTAGGTAGACTTCAGCTTGTCTGGGAAGGGGTTGTGGTTATGGTATGTAGGTACCAAGATTTGGAGATGTGTATGTATGTGAGGTACCTATGTGTATGTGTATGGGGTTCTCAGACCGGTAGGTGGAACGTGAGGATATGTATGTACGGAGTATGGATAGATGGATGTTCACTCAGCCTCAACTGCCAACTGTTACTTTGGGACGGGAGTCACTTGTGCACGCACGTACAGATTGGATTTTGGGAAGGGAATGGAATGGAACGGAATGGAATGGGATTTGGAGAGTTGACGGAGTAGTAGAGGCGGGATTGGAATGTTGGATGGAGTATTGATTTGATTTGATGTTGGGGTTTGGTGTGTGTTGTGTGTTTTGTTTGTTGATCGTAATGATATTTGTCTGTGTTGGGTAAGGGAAGAAGAATTTGTGGTGTTGGGTGTGGGCAGGTATCGGTTCCTTGTATATACCTAGTATGTATGTTTCGCGTGTGCCGATATGCTTAGATTAGTAGGAAGTAATTGTATTGACTGACTGGTGATTTGATTTTACTGTTTGTGTGTTTGTACGGTGGGAGTGCTGGATTTCTTGATTTCTTGATGGGCAAGTAAGTCGATGTAATTACTGGGCTCAATCACTCAACGGAATACTACGTACTCTCTTCTCATTTGGATATATTGTGGACAAGGGTTCACGAGCTAAGATGTCATGTATACAGTATGGCTAATTGATGAACAATTGATGAACATATTGCATTCCTAACTGTTTTTGACCACTCGAGTACATTATGGATAGGTGATCAATCCTTCAGGATCCATAGACGGGTGAGAACTTTGTATGGTTGAAGATATCGTACAGGGAGACGGGTAAAGATATTCTGCACTCATCCTATCGTAGAGTACCAGAGCAATAGCAATGTAGCATCATGATATTACTCCGACGCGGAATGGAAAGGAGAAAGGTTCCTTCGAGCCGCTCCGTACCAGGTTTACGTCTGGAGATTGGGTCTTATAGGCTCGTTCATCTAAACCCCGGATTGTTAGTGTTGAGCCCGTCACCATATGAGATGATGAGAGGCCAGTTTACGGGGATTCTTGCTGAAAGCTGATGTGGTGTACGATGTGCGATGTGCGATGTTCGATGTGTGATGTGTGATGTACAGAAAAGGTAATAGGTAATTGGTAGTAGGCACCTTAGTCGTCTAGTTCAGGAAGGCGCTTGACAACGTTTAGTCCAACCCAACACCCAAACTTCAATAACCACGGACGGTGAGAATGAATGTCACCCAAGTACAATGTTACCAACCTTTTCAACCAAATTACCAACCAACACATACGACGATGGCATGGCAGAAGCGCAAAAGACCCGCTCAGCACATGGGCAAAGAAAGAAGAAAACCCCCAACTGGGCGTGCAACAAGCGCGCTTTGGAATCTGAGACTACATCACATGATTCACATCGTAGTACCTACATATCAATCATTTCGATCATCGTCAGGATTAAACCAATGGGAAAATTCACAAATCATACCATCTAGTCACCTCAATCGTTCACGATATGTTATCCATTATCTACCAATTATCCATTATTTTGGCTGTCTCATCTACCAATTATCTCGGACTCGGGCTGTCTCATCAATGTAACCTTGTTATACCCGACGAATGATGATTTGGCGTTTAACACGAAAACTCTGCAATCGGATCTTGAGCCAAAATTGACTCGTTGACTCGTTATGTGATTTACGGAGTATGTGATGGATAGACGGGTGTATGGTTAGAAAATTATAATCACAAAATAGCTGGGTCGCTGGGTAGCTGGGTAGCTAGGTATGTATATTGTCCAAGCAATTATTGCCTCCTCACCACCAAACCAAGCTTCGTCGTTTACCAATGAATCTTGGAATGAGGCCCAAGAAGCAGATCATAGGCTTTCGAGTCCATATCGGCCATTCTAACATGACTGTTTTGCCTTGCATTTACCTCTTTTTCATTATGCAGATACTCTCTAACCCTTACATGTACACCAAACCCGAGAATTGTGATCTTCCAAACGACTCAATTGAGAACACAATGACTAGACTGGACTTTTTGCTTTTTACTTTTGCTTTTGCTTTTGACTCTTTATCCTACTAGCTTTACATCTTAGGCCTCAATTTAACGGTCACTAATCTTTATTCATATCAAGATCTTCGTCTCATCGGCTACTCCAGAGGCACAGTCACATATGCCCATGTCGATGGACCGTGAAAGAGACCCAATCCTTCCGACAAATGGTTGAGCAGATGGGACCTCACAACCACGAGAACGCCACAACGCAAGCAAGTACCGGGCACGAACGGAGAATACCTAGGTAGCCTATGATACCGCCTCCAGCTTCCTAGGATCTCGAGAAATCATGATGACTCTCTCATGTATCGCTCTCCACCGCATACCCAGAACTCTTGGTTCATTCGGGGTGGAATCGAATTATTGGTACATTCTCCATACATGTACGCACACCTACGTACATATCATACCTCCATACCTATCCTTTGCATATAACCAGAATTCATTCGTACGCTATGTTATATTACGTCCCGCACTCTTGCTGCTCCAAGTGCAACCAAAAATAAATCAATCCAATGTCGAGACTCCATCGAGCTGCAGGAACCAAAACTCCAATCGGCGCCAGTGGTTTATCGCTCTATGTGTCGCTCTATCGCTCTATCGCTCTCTCGTCTCAAAAAGGTATCGTCTCCATTATTTTGACGAGAAAACTATACGGTGACAGTCCCCACACTCTAGGCCCTACCTATCCTTTTCCCGCTAGGTACGACCTTTATTATCAACCACAACCACAACGACTGGTATTCCTCAAAAATAATTCTTAAGAAAATCATCGGCATTTTTTTTCTTCTCTTTTCTTCTTTCTCTTTTCTGCTTTTGTTGCTTTTGACTCTTGAATAGTCAACTTAATCTTTCGTTGTATTTTCGGGATTTCCTATAGCTTTTGCTTTGTTTCAATATCCATACCCATACCCTGAGATACCCTACCCTGGCGGTGATCATACGTTTTTCATTATCCATTTGTTGCCTTCACGTGCTCGAATCCAGATATATTGGATACACATTAATTTCCTGCCATTACGACCACACCATCTCGCCTTTCAATATTTCTATGCAATAAAATCTTCAATGAGACGCAGATCCCCCGACTTGATAATCTAAGAGAGTTCTAAAAAGGTATTATACCTTACCACTTCCTTCATTGTCCGTCACTATACTCACTGGCTTTAGTCCTGAAAAGACATTGACTTTCTCATTGAAAACAAGGTTGTTTTTACATATACCATAGATTAAATGTCAAGAATATACCCTTGTCACTGCTTATAACCACCGGTGGATCCACACACACCTTTTCTTGAAGAATGTTACTTGAAGCAAGAAATCATGGCATCCAACAATATGCAATTTGGTTTACCATCCAGGCCAAATGTCACAGTATCGCAAAGAAGAGTTCCACGCCAGACCCAGCCACAAGAAGTTAGCAAGCCAAGGGGCGTAAGAGACGATAGTGCATATATTAAATCCAGAAGAGAGCAAAGAAGGGCAAATTTGGAGTTAAATCAGCAGACACAGCTACCCCGGCCGAGCATACGACAACCGTCGCCAGTACCGAGATCAAAATCCGAGACTGGATCCAGAGGAACGACAGCACCTTTATTAGGAGCTGGAGCTCGTTCAAATGGGGATGTCTCGACCATTCATCTGGTTCCGGCCATCAATGGAAACGTGTCTGGAAATGTGTTGAGGAGAAAGCCCTCATCGATAGCTCAACATGCTGAGCTTAGTCGGCCAACAACGGCTAGGACCGCGAATAGTTCCCCAGCTAATTGGGGCCATGTATCTGAACCTAAGCCTACCACTCCAGCTTCAATTAACCCAGGACATCCACGTATGGAAGCCTCACAGCAAGTTCGAAAGGTTTCCTCATCTTCTATCAAGGAAGTACCGCCACGGATTATACCGGAGTTGGATAGATATCGAACGAGACCGGAACAACACCGCGAGGGGTTGAATGCTAAGTTTGGATCCAATATTCCCTACAAATTAAAGACTCCCGATATATCTCCTCCAACTCCTTCAATGTCGGCGGGATTTGTAAGTTCGGGATCCAGTCACAAAAGGTACAGCGGATATAGTGGAAGCGGATACAGTGCAAGTCCCTCTACAAGGTTTTCCGAGTCACCGGGTCCAAGCGCTTATAGTAGAGATACGACTCCTACTTCGATGTCGTCTGTATCGCCTAGCATCTTTGTGCCTTTCAAGTCTAGCATTCCAAATCGTCGAGGAAGTAGTCCCACTAGGACTAGGCCACCTGTTACTCGGAGACGCGAAAGCGATGCATCGAACGAGCTCAACAATGCAATCATCGATTCACGTGGGCTACCATCGTTACGAGAGTCTGTTAATTCTTCTTCGTCTAATTCTACGGTAAAGGCGGATGGGAAATCTCGGGATAAGCTTCATAAGAAGAAGAAGTCTTTGTCTTCTCTTCCACCTAGTCCACCACCTCGTAAGTCGTCTAATCAGTTTCAGAGGTCGCCGCAAGAAAAAGTGTCACCTACCAGAGCCATTCCAAACCCATCATACGCAGGACCGATTTCATCTCCGATGTCATCGCCTCCGAGGCCATCAGTTCCATTGATAGAGACGATCGATAGACCTTCACCCCCAAGAAGGCCTAGCAGGGATGGTACCCCGGATTTGAGGTCCCAGATTGAAGACTTTGCAGTACTTCAGAGCAACTTTACTGGCATGCGGTTTACACACAACAAAAGCAATAGCGTTTCCTCACAAAGAGCAGCATCATCTCCTCTTCAAACTTCAATGACTCAAGCATCACTAGAGTCATCCCGGAACCCATCTCCAGTACCAGTCCACCCACTACATCGGGATCCTACTCCAGCACCTGCCGGTCTTGGAATAATCCCAAGCCTCAGGCCACCTTCTCGAAATCGCATGACTCGCACTCCAAGTCCAAGTGTTGATAGTGGAAAGCATCGTTTTGGACTTTTTGGTCGAAGGACAAAGACAGCCCCTGAAGTGACAACTCTCTCGACAGAAAAATCTCAAAAGAAAGGACCAGCTGCAGGTACTGGCCATGAAGGGTATACAAGATATGCTCTACGTGGGCGTACTACTACCAGATCCACTGCCGGTAAGCCTCGGGAAAGAAGTTTGAGTGGAGCTCCAACGTCCAAAGATCAATTGGATACCACGGATCCATTTTTCCGGGATCGTATGAGCCCTGTTATCATATCCGGTGGTGGAACTATAAAGGAGAATCGCAACTCTATTGTTGAAGTTGTCAGTCGTACAGAGAGTAATACTAGTCTTTCTGCACTAGATCAGAATATTTCTCAGACTAGTTTGAGTCAAAAGGCGCCCAGAACCATCCCGCAACCATCGGCAATTCCAAAGGAAAATAGTAAGAGAACTTCTACTGTAGGTTCTTCCAAAGTTAGAAGACCTTCCGATAGCCAAGATGAAGATGATTCAAAGAAACCATCCATTGCATTCCGAAGGTCGATCCAACGTCTCAATAGTGCGACAACAACTGTGAATATCCCTCAACAACTAAATATCACAACGAAAGTTCCTTCATCTTCGATAAGCAGCCTGGATCCTAGCTTAATGTCTGGAGAATCACAACTAGAATTGGAAGAAGAAGCCGAGCGTGGAAGACAAGCCCAACCTGGTAAGCCGGGAAAATTGGAGAAGCGAGCAAGGTCACCACGGAAGTGGAATTTCTTTCATCGACACGCACCAAAATCAGAGACCGAGATTAAATACGATGCGGTACCTGTCACCATTGGTAGACAGCCTGTTAAACCGATACCACACTACGCTATGTTTGAGTTTTCTGATGAGCCAGAAGATACCGATAGTGTGGATCTAGCGGAAATTTTGAGAGATTCAGAGGTGGTAGGACTAACTGATGAGCAATTGAACGAGCTTAGGTTTAGCAATTATAAGGAAAATATCCGACGTATCGAAGAACTTCAAACGGCAATGGCACCTTCGCTTCCAGAGATGGTTCCAGCAACCGTTGCTTTTTCACCACCGGAATTGATAATGCCTTCATCACCGCAAGTTCCTCAGACTCAAATAGAATCTCAGGTTCAGAGAGAAGTGACACCTATTCGACCGAGTCGCCTCCAACAAGTTGGTCGGATCCCAAAAGTGGTCTCTGCAAGACCTGAAGCTACATCTCCAATATCTTTCTCGAGACCATTTGCACGATTGAGCACTATACAACCTGCCATGGATGTATCTTCATTTGATGCTAATTCAGTTGCTTTGGGAGCAAGTCCACCGAAGTTTTCTAGCCCTGAAACTTACCCAGCGAAATTCAGTAGTCCACCATCGTATCAAGGAGAATTTCTATCCTTTTCACCAAGAAGGTCTCCTAGGAATAATTCCACAGCTACGACGAGTAGTTCGAGCACAATTAATGGTGCTGAGATTACGGCAATTATCCCCGAACCCGATTCGGCATTAGCGGAAGATGAAGTATGGGATGAATACGACGATTTGATCGAAACGGAAAGTACGACGAGGAAATCTCGCATTGTTTCTACGACATCATCTTATGGTGTTCCATTTCAATATGAAACGTATCAAAGTCCCTCTACCCGCATGATTAAGCCCATGCTTCAGGCTTCTCCTTTTCCTAATCGCGAATTGCCTGAACTGCCACGTCGAAGATCTGCTATTACCTCTATAGCGTCGAGTTGCTTTAGCGTCGATGTGGATGCGACTGTGAAAGCTGAAGATCAAGATGCGTTGAAATCGAAACCATCGTCAACAGCTCCGGCCTTCTCTCCCGAATTACTCAAACGCAACGATTCTGTTCATTCAACGCAATCTCAACACCTTTCGATAGTCGAATCAAGGAAATCTGGTTCGAGTAATACATCACGGATTTCAGGAGCTAGTCTTTTGAGAATTGAATCTGAAGAAAGCAGTTCTCCAATTTCGCAAGTGAATTTGAGAGTTGGAAGTATGAGTGTTAGTAAATGGCTTACTTTTGGGAATGTATTGTTTAGTCCAGCTAGGGATGAGGTAGGCAATTTGATGGATGGACCCAGGACGAAATGTCATTCCATTTTGGTTATTGATGGACTTGGCAATGGTATGTTTGATCCATATTTATCCCTGGCATGAAACTGATACAAATTAGACGACTGGTCTTTCTATGCTGCAGAAACTTATCCGACTTGCACTTTCTACAATCTATCCCCTACCGCCCCTCCTCCGACCACTAATCCCAAAAATCCTTCCTATTTACTTCCACCTCCTAACCACCGACAAATTCAATTTTCTCCTCTCAGCAGCACTTCCAAATTTCCCTTCTCTTCTTCTACATTTAGCACCGTAATTTTCCGCTTTCCTTCCTCTCTCACAACTCAAGTTTACAATCACATCCTCTCCGAATCTCGACGCGTACTCAAACCAGGTGGATACATTGAGATTACACTTCTCGATCTCGATATGTTGAATATGGGACCTCGTACTCGCCGCGCTGTGCGAGGTCTCAAAACGAGATTGAAGAATAGAGATGAGGGTGTTGTGTTGGGCAGTTTGGGAGATATGATTTTGAGAGGACTTGGAGTGAGAGCATTTGGGGATGTGAAGAGTTGTCGGGTGGGGATTCCAGTGGTGGGAGTATTGGAACGGGTTAGGAGCGGCAAGGAGAAGGAAATCGAGGAGGTTAATCGACAAAAGGAGAAGAAAGAAGAACGAAGTTTGGCCGAAATGATGAAGGAGGAAAGTGAATCTGCAGATGAGAGTATTACTCGCATGGTAGCGAAAGTGGGAAGGTGGTGGTATGGAAGATGTTATGAAGCTTCTTTACTTGCTTTTGAATCGAAAACCAAGATGGAGAATGACGAGAAAGAGGGAGGAGACCCCAAGGGGAAAGAAACGAAAAGCATCTTTACCGATATCAAGGTCTTGGATGAATGCGAAAAGTGGAACGCGAGTTTCAAATTGGTGGTTATACATGCGCAGAAACCGGTAGTGGTTAGGAGGAGAACTAATAGTGTTTGAGTTTTGCTCTATTAAACAAGACATGATTAATGAATGAAAGAATGAAAGAATGGGAGAGGGGAAAATTTTTAAAAATTTCATGAGATGGTTGGATGGGTGCGAACCCGGTTTTTTGTATACAGGTTTTTCTCTTTTTTTTTTTTTTTTTTTTCTTGGATTCGATTCGATTCAATTCGGATGGAGGTCACCGGTTGACTTATTGATAATGATGTGCGATCTGAGATTGCGGGTTTGGTGACTTGGGGCTTGGATGGGATGGTATTGAATAGTATGGGGTGAGAGGAGGTGGATGAAAGAAGAGGCGGATGAGAGAGAGCGGGGGAGATTTATGGATTATGAATTATAATGAGTTTATGAAGTTTGCTATTCTATTTGTTTTGTAAGTTGTTTGGGTGGTGGAGGTGGTGTAGGTGGTGCAGGTGGGAGAGAGTAATGTTGTTATGTGGGGGGAAGAGCGGGGTGGAGATGGAGTGGATGTGGATGTGGAAAGGGGGAAGTGGAAAGGGGAAGTGGGAAAAGTGGAAGAGAAGAGAAGGGAAGGGAAAGGAAGATACTCGGTTATTGAGTTTGGTTTAGATATATAGGAAAAAGAATAAATAAAATTAATAAATCAATAAATCAATAAATCACTAAGTTAATTATGAGTGAGTAGAGACGAGGTGGACCTGAGGTTTTTAATTATCTTGCTTTCTTGCTTTCTGAGAGGAATACTAGTTATAGTAATGGTAGTAATAATAGTAATAATAGTAGTAATAATAGTAATAATAGTAGTAATAATAGTAATAGTAGTAATAGTAGTAATAGTAGTAATAGTAGTAATAGTAGTAATAGTAGTAATAGTAGTAATAATAGTAATAATAGATGTAGTAATGTGAGCGAAACTTAGTGCTGGTCACGTGACCCTTTCTGTAGCTAGTATTTATAGCTCTTCTTTGTATAGTTTAGAAACGATAGTCAGTTTCCACTCAATTTCTAGTACGTCTTGTGAAACGCTATGTAGAGCCTTCCTCTCCTCTCCTCCGCCAGAGGCGCTATGTTGCAGTGACTTCTCTATGGTATATGCGAAGGACTACTCTATGACCCTACCACCTTCTACTCTTTTATAGTAATAGTAGTAATGATAGAAATTGAAAAATGAGCTCGGTATTATGTCACGTGATCACACATTGACCCTGACGACGCGAATATCTAAGCGAAAGCGAAAAATACTTATGAGGGGAGGGGAATGAATTTTTAATAGAAATTGTAATATGATTGAAATAATTGGAAGAAAGAAGTTTGATTATCTGAGTAAATATCTAGCGATATTAGAGTTGCGAATTGATTGTCTTTTTAAGTTATGAAAAGGAGCGAGGCTGTTAGATTATATAATACATTTAAGAGACTATATCATTTTAGAAATCCTTTGGATTCCTTTTTGATTTTCTATAGAATTCTATACTTTATTAATTGAACCCTAGTTTTTTATAACCCTTGATAAGTTACTTATTAATTTCTGTTTGTTAACTCGATTTCTTACTATTAGTCAATTAATTTAAGTAAATGAATAGTATAGTTGAAAGACCTCGGGAAAGCTAGATATATATATTATCGCTAGATGGATAAATATTGAGGGTTTAGAAAACAAAGAAGAAAAAGTATAAAATATTCTATTCTTCTCTTTTCTCTTTTCCCTATGCTCTTTTTTCTATAAGCCAACCACCTATTACCTCTATTTTCCTTTACAGGGTGATAGTCAGTTCAAATCATTTCAACATCAATCTCGTCATTAATGAAAATCACGGGCAGATGTCTGTGTTAGATTTACATCTTAAGCAATATATAATTAAAAACTAGATATATATTTGTAAGAAAAGAAGAGAGGATAATCTTTCATCCCTGAGTGTATTTTCCTATAGGCTATCTATCTCCTTTGCTTTAGACTCTATGTATAATGCACACGAATATACCTGGTAAATACGTAGGATCCTCCGTATCTTTTCACCCGGCTTGTATCATGATGGGTCGGTTATACGCAATGTGCATCGTGGATACGTGACTATATCTTGATAACAATAAAGTACGTTGCTTGTATTTAATTTAAATTTATATTGGCGAGTGATGCAGTCTCATTGTCCGAGTACGCGATACAAGATTACTGGCATATATTATTTCGCACATTGATTGCATTGTTTTTAATCTAATAAAAAAATCACAGTTTTATTGTTACCTAGTTGATGTTATCATGATACTAAATTCCATTCCATAGTCGAGTTTAACGCAAGCCAAATTTAAAAATATCAGAGAAATTGAAGCAAATTCTTAACGTTCTTGGAACTCGCTATATTCGGACCCCCGAGATGATATTTGAGCATGTGCTCCATCCTGCGCTTGAGGGTAAGGCTGATTGTACATAGCCTGGTTTGATTGAGTAACGGGTATCGGCATCTGACGAGGAATAGCGTTGATCTGACCGGGAGTTGTTTGAGGGGCTGTCTGCTGCCATCCCTGCTGCGAATATTGATTTGGATGTTGTTGTCCTCCATGAGATTCGTGGACTATACTAGGTTGATTGTAGGGGGTATTAGACGGTACCAATCTGGTTGGTTGATTGTAACTATATGTCTCTTGTTGCGCTCCGCCGAATGATCCGCTAGGTCCGTATTGGGCGGGCCCGTGGCCCGTTTGTTGGTAGGGTGAGGGACCCCGGGGAGGAAGATGTCCGTTGCCTTGGTACACGACATTGGTATGTTGATTTGTGGGTTGGAATTCGGTATCGCGATATTTTGACTCCGAGTTTTCCTTTTGGTGACCTTTGAAAGATCGATTCAATTCTTCTCGAGCGCGAAGTTGGTTTTCCTCGGCTCTCTTGTCACCCTCCGTACCGAAGACTTCGCCGAGATATTTTGCAAAGGCTAGATATGCTTTCTGAACTGTTGTGAAGTGACCCTGTTTCAAGTGCACCTTTGTACTATTGTCAATTTCCAGGGCAAGGGATTTGTTGAGAGCATCGAATTCAGCAAGAGCTAGGGCTGTTTGTGAGGCATTGCGAATTTGTCGTCCATTCCATCGTGCATGTTTATGTTCGTCGTAATGTTGTTTTGCGAAGCTTAGAACAGCGGAATCGTCGAATTCCAATTCTCGATTCTGAGCCTTGAAACGGCTTTCGATGAGCTCAAGGTTGAGCTTGAAGACTTTCTCCGTCTGCTCTCGATTGAGCTCCGGGTAGTATAAACTCATATGGATTCTGGAAGCGAACGCCTCATCAAAGTCGCCAACTCGATTCGTAGTGAGAAAAAGTATACCCGCATAGTACTCGAGTACTCTTAGAAACACTATTGACTCTTAGTACACCAGAAATAGGTTCATGCATATCTCACTCCATTCTGTCGTGGACTCACCCGCTACTAAGCCATTCCGTATGAAGTCTTTGCGCTCTCGCTGAGCAAGGAAAACATCTGCTTCATCCAGTAAAAGAACACAACCCCACCGACTTGCAAGGGCAAAATTCCTCTCGAATTCCTTCTCTACTTCATGTGCGGTGGTACCTAAATCTCCTGGTTTATTCCAAAATTCAATGTCAGCTGTTGTAAAAGCTAATATCAATTGAAGGGTAGCATTCTAACCACAAGTAATTTGAAAGAGAGGTCTCTTGAATGATTCCGCTACACCCTCTATTGAGATAAATTAGTACATCTTATTGAAAGATCTCTCGGAATAGACACTACAACATACCAGCCGTCGTAGTCTTTCCGACTCCTGGAGCACCATGAAGGAGTATGATAAGGCCCTTCCCTGAAAGTACGAATCAGCAAATTACTTGAGCAAGTGGCTTATTTCAAACTCCGTTCTTTCGAAACTCACCTTTCCCTCGAACAAGATCGTATTGCTCATCTCGAACAGAGGATGTCTTCTTGTCGCGAAAATGCTGGGTAACCAATGCCTGTACTACGTCCTTGTGACCTTCGGGAAGGACGAGCCGTTCGAAAGCTGTTTGCACCGTTTTGTTGTTTGCTTCATTCTCGTAACGTAGATATTTGAGGTCGAGTTTGGCTAGTAAAGATAAAAGTGATTAGTATTCCGAGAATAAATCGTAAGAAAAAAAAAAGGGTGGATTGTGTGTGTACCCCACTTCCGGGTTCTCAAAACAAACCCGAAAACTCTGAAAGTCATAATAGCAAGTTCATCTTTGGATGGTTCATTGCCACCACTTATCACTTCCTGCAATGGTCGAGGGTATATTATCAAAGATGGGTGCTGAGATGAAGTTTCTGGAAGCAAGCTTTGAACAAAATCTTCTGCACGGTACCTGTCGACTTGAGCATCTTCATATACGAATTGGTTCCTACAACACGAGGCTTGACAGTTTTGTTCCCGTGTTGACGTACTTTTATCGACAGTTGTTGTCACTAGTTCAATATCTGGAGCCCAGTGTTTGCGGTGTTCTTCAGCCAGTGCCTCATTGAAATCGATTACCACCTGGCTATCCACCTCATCTTTGGTATCTACAGTCGATTGATTGATTGATTGATTGATTGAATTTACGTCCACCTTCAGTCTAAGACTATATAGGACGACTAGGCCTTAAGGGCCTAGTAGATAACTTTTTATTTTATAATAATAGGAATAAACAATTTGGGGAAGTGCAAACGAACATTGGGGACCTAAGCCTATTTACTATATGTATAATATATAGTAAGACAATAAAGAAATCTATTCTATAGAGTATTCTTCCTTTTTTTCTCTTTCTTTAATCTCTCTTTCTTTTTCTCTTTCTTTTTCCATTTGAGTTCTTGATAAATATCAAACTTTTGTAGTAATTTTAATTATATTAATGAATTTGATAATTAATTCGATTCCTATTTTCATATAAAATAAAAATTGTAGAATGATTTTAGAAAGTAATATATTCTGAAATATCTCTTTTCTTTTCATTTTGTATATTGAGCAACTAATCAAAAGATATTGAGATATCTCAATATTATTATATATACATTTATTATTAAAGTAATTAAAATAATATAAGTATGATTTAATATAACCATGACCTAGTTTCAATTAAAAAAAAGCGTTAGTTATATTTCACCTTGTTTCAATTGATAACTTGATTTTCAATTCAATTTTCCATAAAAATAACTTTGAATAGATTAATACTATTTGGTTTGATCTGAGTTTATATTGATTGAGAGTCGAGCTCCATTAATCAAAAAAGGATTCTTTGATTATTATTTTTAATAATCCGAAATTAGTTTTATTTAAAATAGATTGTATTATAATTGTTTCCTTTGCTAGTTTATCTACTAGCTCGTTTCCTTTTATTGAAATATATCCTAGTATCCAATTTAAGGATATTTCCGTTTCTTTAGTTCTAATAGCTTTGGCTACTTTGATTGCTCGAATTTGATAAGCTTGACCAAAGTAATCCGAAAGTGTTTTTAGTTATAGTAGGCCTGTTTGATTATCTAAATAAACCTTGAATTTCTTTTTATTACTAGTAATTGAGTTAGTATATTTAATAGCTTGAATAACTCCATATAGCTCTTCATTATAAATCAATTAATTGCTTTCAATATTCACTTGTTCTTGATATGAAATTTGATTATTCGATTATATTGTTACTATCCCTATACCAATACCTATTCCTTTTTCTATAGAAAAGGCATCTGTATAGATATAGATAGTATCTTAATCTCTATATTTGAAAATAATATTATAAAATATTGTTACATTTTCTTTTGAAGTCTTACTAATATTGATTTTGAAAGGGATTTCCTTTTTCTATAATGGAAAGTAAAAATAAGTAATCTTTTTGAGAAAGAATGAATTGAATTTTTTATTAATTGATTCTCTTATTTTATTAAATTAGATTGGTTTATATAGTTTTCTTTAAGGAATATTGATTGATTCTCGATTAGCATATTGATTTGCTAAAATAGCTTTTTCGATATTAATTGAATGATTAAATAAAAGTTTTATTAATCGAAAAGTATACTACTTGATATTTGAATTTAATTAAATATTTACTGATTTTAATCCCACTTTAATTTTCATTGGGAGAATTGAAATGGTTTTAAAGATTCCTAATATCTTTCGAAAAGCTAGATTTTGAAGAGCTTGCATTTTATCCCTAAAATAGGATTGTTCTCTCTATCAAATCACTAATCCGTAATCTACTATACTAATTATACAGACTATATATAACTATCAAAGGGCTTTCGAGCTTAGGCCTTTTTCCATATTGGTTAATCGAGTTATTCAATAAAAGGCTTCTTTTGCTTATATAATTCGAATATTGATATATTGATTGAATTTGAGATTTGAATCAAACTATATACTTAGCTATCTAATCAGAAATTGGGGTGTAATAATATTGGAATTAGATAGTTTAATTAAGTGATTCTTAGTTAACTTGAAAGCTAAGAAATACATTAACTCTGTTTTTGCTAAATCGAATTGAATAGCGTTTTTCGAGCTAAATTCATAAATTTGCTTTATAGCTTTCTCAAAAGATATAATATTCTTTTTCTAAGAAGATAAGTTTATAATCAAAGCAATATCATCAATATAAAAAAGGAATTTGATTGATTTTGAAAGAAATAAATCTCTAATATATATTAAAAATAGAATTAGAGAAATAGAACTGTCTTATAGTATTTCAGTCGAAATAAACTTGAAAAATTCGATTTGATTATTAAAGAACAATTTGAATTGTTTTTGTTGAAGGAATAAGACTATCCAAATAATTAGATTTGTTGATAGTTTTAGCTTCTTATAAATATTTAATAATCGATTTTTTGAGATATAATTAATGTGACGATTCAGTCCCTTTCAGGTTCCTTTCTCAGTCACTTAGCTTCTAGGACCTTAGCCTAGCACGTGACTCATTGGTGTATATAGTCCGGAGCCCTTACAATTCTCTTCTTATTCTTTTCTTCCTTCTTTAGTTTTAGATTCTAAGGTAGAATTGAATCCTTTTATGACAGTCCTTTACATTATCTAAAACTCACTTATACAAGCCTCTGCTGGTAACGGTATACCAAATAATATCTTACCTTTTCTTAGAAAACCCAAGCATCAATATTGCATAGACTAGAAGAACCTATACCAGAAGATAAGGAAATGTTTCTAAAGGATGGTTAATCAACAATAATCCCCTAATCCTTATACTAATTTTTCAAAAAGATCGAAAAGAATTGCAAAGAAGTGTACTCAAGCTTTTCCTTACGATTCTAAAGAATCCAGTATGATTATAGTCTTTCAAAGTAAAGGACTATTGCGTACTCCCCCTTCTCAAGCAGAAGCTAGCCCTTCCATTTCAACCTCAAATCAGTTTGCTATTCTCGATGATAATGAAAAAGATTCGGATTCCTTTACTCCTGGAATAATTATACTACAAAAAGACAAAGAATCAGATAAAGAAGAGCCTTTTGCCTGGGCTAATAATCTTCTCAATCTTATCATTTAGCAAAATGCTATTATTACTAAATTGAGATTGGAAATCAATAATATTCGTATCTCTCATTCTTCTAAGAATAACTCTCGAAATCAATTTCCTGTTTCTCGGGAAGCCTTATATTAGTTAGTTCTTGATACAATTGAATTTGTAGATCCTATAAAAACCATTATACACCTTTCGCATAAAAAGGATACTCATCTTATTCCTAATTCAATCTCTTTTCGATAATTTATATTTGATAAGCAAAATACAACTTTCTTTATTTCTTATAGAATAAAGAAGATCCCCTATCTTACGGAAAAGCTTTTGAATAGCAAAGTCTTGAAGCCCAAATTATGGAAATATCTGATTGAATATAATCTGGAATAATATATATATGCTTTTATTAGCGAAAGGTAATGTAGGATTTATATTATCGTTAATACCGAAGATATAGTTTGTGATTATTTGTAGTCCCTGCTTTTTGATTCATTTCCCAAATATAACGCATAAGAATTAATTGAAGCCGCTGTATAAGTTACTACTAATCCAACTGAGTAACGAATGGCATTAGATCAATATGAAATATTGAGACAAGGTGTAAATCAGCCATTTTGGGAATTCTATCAAAAATTTCGACAATTAGCTAATACTACCAGAATTCAAGATAGCTCTACTCTTCTCAATAACCTTTGAAACCGAATTAATATCAGATTAGCATATATTTGTATTACAGAGTTCGCTAGTTTTCGAAGTATTAATAATTATGCAGCTCTCCTTCAAATTTATAATGTGAATTACCAATCTATTAAAACTAGGGAATATGCAATTGCATTGGTTACCCAATCGAACCCTACTAGTAATTGTACAACTGCTTTACAATAGTCACACTCTACGCTTAAGATTAGTTAAAAAATCCCATAATATTTCGTAAATATTGTTTTACTCTGTTTACTATCGAATTATTAATCCAATACAGTTTCTATCTCGAATAATCCTTATCATAATTCCCAATCTTGGAAATCTAATAGTTCAGTAAGAAATTCGATTTTAGCTCAATCCGATTTCCGAATTCAAGAGATTATTGATGCTAATGAATTTTTTAGCAAATCTACCGGTAACCCTTCCGATACCTAACATTTAATGGATTTTGTTTAAAAAAAAGAAGTAATAAATATAAAGCCCCCAAAAAACGAATTCTAGAAAAAGTCTCCCTTCTAGAGTATCTGAGAGATATGAGATATCTTGATCTACAAAAGCTAATGGGAGGTTCTTATATGACTATTCCTTACACGATTTCGAAATAAGGAATTGCTTTTCAAGTTTAAGTTCTTATTGACTCCGAAGCTAATAGCTATACATTTATTAATAAAGCCTTTTTATAACAAATCTCCTTGGTATTCATTATTTTTATTGCTAAACTACCCGCTCTAATATTTGTCAAAGAGTATAATAGCACTGTAGATAAACAAATTATTCATTACACTCGTTTTACACTTATAATTAATAAATGTATTCAATCATACACTCCTTTTCTGATTACTATTCTTCAGAATAATAATGTTATTCTAGAACGATAATGGTTAGCTAAGCATTCCCTCCTTCTTAATTACAAAAAGCAGAAATTGCTTTAGCCCCATTCTTATCCTTCAACTCTTTCTTTTATTTCCAATCGTATTCTCTCTTGAAAAGATCTTAAACCTAAGCCTCTAGATTTAGTAATGCAATTAGACACTAAGCAAAAAGATCGAAAGTTAAATCAATATTAAAGAAAACGAAAATCCTCTATTTTTAATAATATACATTATTCTTTGAATCTAATTTTACAAATTGATTTTGATTATGAAATCACCCTTTTAGATAATTCAACAGAATCCAATATATTCCTTAATATTCAAGCATTAAAAGTTCCTCCTCAAGAAAGCTCCAAAGTCTTGAAATCTTTAAAAAGAACTTTGAAAAGATTTTAAAGGAGATATCCTCGATTCTGATTACTACTAGCAATACTTTCAAGAAATCAATAACTAAAAGTATTAAGCGAATAAACGAAATTCTGAAGGATCTATTATACAAAATCTTAAAGGATAATTCATCTATATCTATACCTTATAAAAAGCGCTTTTCTATCCCGCATTCCTCAGATAGCTACAAAGTGCCTAATCGAATTGCTCTTATTATAAGCCCTGCATTCCATTTGACCTATATACGCCAACAAAACAATGAATTATTCATTAGCTCTTTCCACAAAATTAGTGAATTAATTAATTAATGCTTTAAAGAGGAAAGATCAACCAAATTAGTTGATATTGCATTGCAAGACCTTTGTTCTAGCCTATTGCAACACCATACAGCTGCACATTCGTTATTAGTCTCATTATCTACGCTGGATGCAGAATCTTCCATTCCACCAGAATATGAAGACTATGCCGATATATTCTCGAAAGCCGAATTGGATATACTATTACCACATTGATTATACAACTATAAGATTATTTTTGAAGGTAATAATGAAAAAGCTCTCAAATACAATTCTCTTTATAAGATATCTCTTAAAGAACTCAAAATAGTCAAGAAATATATCATTGATAATCTTTATAAAGACTTTATTGAATCTAGTCAAACCCCGTTTACAACCCCTATCCTTTTTATAAAAAAAGCAAATAGAAGTCTTCAACTCTGTATCGATTTTCATATACTAAACTCACTTACTCGAAAGGATCGATATTCTCTCCCTTTAATTGATAAAATCCTTGGCTGTTTTACTGACACTAAGATTTTCACCAAACTCGATATCCGTCAAGCATTCTATCGAATTAGAATGAACCCTCAATCCGAAGAATATACGACTTTCCGTATGCGCTATGGAGCCTACAAGTACTGTGTTCTTCCTTTTAACCTAATCAATGATCCTGCTACCTATCAATGTTATATGAATAATGTTCTTTTTGATTACCTCAATAACTTTTGTATAGCCTATTTGGACGATATCTTGATTTACTTTTTAGATCCTTTGGAACATCAGATTCATGTGAAAAAGGTCTTACAATATTTAAGAGATGCTAATCTTTAAGCCGATTTAAAGAAGAGCGAATTTAGTATTATTTATACTAAATACCTTGGCTTTATAATCTCTATAGAAGAAGTTGAAGTAGATCCTGAGAAAGTTGCAACGCCGCCAGCAACTCCTGAAAGACGATCAAATCGATTCTCTTATCCTGGCTCGCGAGCTTCGACCAGATCCTGCCGAAGAAGCTCTTATCCGAACCCTAGATCTAGCTCCGATTTTCCCAGCTCTACGGATTATCGATTGTATTCTACTCACTAATCGCTATACTCCTTCTTTGAAAGCCTTACAGAAACAAGCACAGAAAGACAATAATCACTTTAGCCTTGAAGATGGACTATTATTATATAAAGATAAACTAGTGGTTTCTGATATAGATAACCTTTATATTCTCTTAATCTGAGAAGCCCATGATAATATCTTTACCGTATATCCAGACATCCGAAAAACCCTGAAATTATTAACCGATTACTATTATTGGTAAGGAATCTTTCAAATAGTAGTTCAATATTGTCGAAATTGCAATATTATTGTAGAATAAATATTCCCCGAGACAAAACCCCTGGCTTGCTATACTCATTGCTAATATCAAGCCGACCCTGGGAATATATTATTATGGACTATTGTAGCTTCAACAAAGACAAATATGGATATGACAATGTATTTGTTATTATCAATCGATTAGCAAACAAGCTATCTCTATTCTTTATAAAAAAACGATCGATTTAATTACAATAACCAAATTATATATTTATTATATTTATCACTATTTCGATTCTCCTCTTTCTATAATATCCAATTATGGATCCTAATTCATATTAAGTTTTTGAAAAGAATTTTAAAAGATTCTAAATACTAATATTAGCTATTCAATTATGAATTACTTTCAAACTAATTGTCACGGGATCACTTCTGGGAGTATTCAGAAGCTTTACCGCTGAGCTAAACGCCCAAAAGACTAGGAGGTAGAACTGGAAGTTCTACCTTACTCTCACATATATAGCAGGACAGGACAGGACAGGACAGGACAGAAAGGGCTTAGTGTCACCCCGTGACACCACCCCCCTCCTCAAGGTATGGTCTCCATACCATCACCTACTAGGAGGTTTCAGGATTCTGGATTCTAATGCCTCAGGCATTCAGACAGGCAGACAGGATCTATATATGCTAGCCCCCAAACCAATGAAGGCTTGTAAGCTATAAGTGGGCCCCCCGCACAGCTCCACATATAACCAAGGGTAGTTCTACCTAATGTCACGGGATCACTTCTGGGAGTATTCAGAAGCTTTACCGCTGAGCTAAACGCCCAAAAGACTAGGAGGTAGAACTGGAAGTTCTACCTTACTCTCACATATATAGCAGGACAGGACAGGACAGGACAGGACAGAAAGGGCTTAGTGTCACCCCGTGACACTAATGGATAAACTGAGATTTATAATCAGTATCTTTAAAAGAGACTCTAACCCTTTGTTTCCTATTATTAAAATAATTGATTAGAACTCTTATTGATGATGGATTACACACAACTTATCTTATCTCATAATTCTCTTGATAATATTTCTTTATTTGAAGTTATACACGGCTATCCCCTATAAACCTCTTGGGATTAAAAGTTTTATAACATTGAAACCAAGGATAAGCTTAATATAGATAAAATCCGTATTATAGTTTAACAATATTATAATATATGGAAACTCATTATAAAATACTTTATAGATGCTCAAAAAAAAGCCTAGTTCAAGATTAATACATATTGACAATCTATTGATTTTAAAGTAAGCGATTTTGTATGACTTGATATGCAATATTATCGAATCGAGCGCTCTTCAAGAAAGCTAGATTTTCTAATAAACGGTAAGTTTCTTATTATCGAAAAGATAGGGTATTCCTTTAAGCTAGTGCTATCAGATATAATAAAAATTTTCGATACATTTCTAGTTGAAAAGCTACGAAAAACTATGAATAACCCTTTTTCTGGTTAAGTAAACAATTCTAACCCTTCAATCAACATTATTGATAAAGAAAAATAGAAAATCAAACAAATTATAGCTTTAAAGAGTATTTGTAATAATATTTACTATTAAGTATAATGGCGTAATTACAATATTAACCTTACTTGGTACACTGCTGATAATTTCAAATACTTTCTTTACAAACTCAAAGAGTATCACCTGGCCAATCAAGACTTTTCCGATCTGTCTAAAACATTATCTCAATGACTGAAATACTACAAAGATGGTAATAATAAGTATAATGATATTGTTAGAGATAAGGAAATAAATAAACACTCGAAAGCAAGCTTTTTTCAGACCAGGGGGTAATATAACGATTCAGTCCCTTTCAGGTTCCTTTCTCAATCACTTAGCTTCTAGAACCTTAGCCTAGCACATAACTCATTGGTGTATATAGTCCGGAGTCCTTACAATTCTCTTCTTATTCTTTTCTTCCTTCTTTAGTTTTAGATTCTAAGGTAGAATTGAATCCTTTTATAACAGTCCTTCACAATTAAAGGCTTTCTTTATATTTATAAATAGAATTGAGATCTTTTTGTGAATTTACTTATTTTTTTCGATTTTTATAATTAAAAGAAAAACTATATCAATTACTGATTTCTTTTGTCGGTTTCCAATTTGACTTTTGTGTAATAAACTAATAGTTTTTACTAAATAACCTAATCTTTAAGCTAATATCCTTTTGCTAATCTTTTCAAAACAGTTTAGAAATATAATAACTCTATATACTTTTGAAACGAAATAGTTAGGTTTTAAGGCTTTCTTCAAAATCACTTTAATAATTTGTTTTTAGTATTGTGGATAATATTCAAGATTGATTAGATTACTAAATAAATTAAAGAAGATCTATGGAATTGTTTTATATACTTTCATAATAATCTCTTGAGTGATTCTATTTGGGTTAGAGGTTTTTCCTTGGATTTTGATTAAATAGATATTATTTAATTTGATTTATAAAAAATTAGATCATTTCTATTTTTTGGATTGCTTATATTCTTTTTATTATAGTTTTGAAGTAATTGGGGGGGGTGGGAATAGAGTCGATCTGAAAATAGAGCATTTTTCTTTAAAAGAGCTTTTGGTTGAAATATCCGATATCCTTTAATCTTAATAGTCTTTTATATAGACCATTGCTTTTGAATATTATCTGTATATCCTTCTTTTCTAGAAATTTATTCCAATAATTCTTTTTTACTGTTTTAATAGTCTGAAAGTATTTATTTCTAGCAATTCGATATTCCTCTTTGAAATTTGAGTTTTCCAATCAGATTTGATTAATTATTTTACTTTTCCTAATACTTTTCGAAATTCTTTTAGTTTGGGTGTTTATTATAGTTTTTCCCTTTTTTCCAAACTAATTTTAAATATAGATTTTTTAGTAGCTTTTTGAATAATTCTTATAAGTTTGCTTACTATTTGATTCAGATTAAAATAATCATTTCTTTCTTTTAGATTATTGAGCGAATCCTTTTTAGATAAAATTGTTAATATCAAAGTAAAAAGAGTAGGAGAAAATAAGGTTTCTGATTTCAATATCAATTCGAATTTATTCTAATTAGCTAGCTTGGTATTATATTTAGCTAGCGATATTGTATTATGGGAACTTGATTCTTCTTTTTCTTTAAATTCAAATAATATTTCTATATGATCGAATTCTATATTTGATAATATTTGCCAGTTTTGGATTTGAGAAACAATTCCTTTTAAAACTAATGTGAAATCGATAATACTTGGATTAAGGAGATTATTATGATAGAAGGTATTAAGACCAGGCTTGTTTAGAAGAATGAGATTCTGATCTTTTAGTTATTTGGCTAATTGATTAGTGTTTCCGCTTTCTTCGAAAAAGGATCTTATTATAAGTGATGGGAGTTGAAGTTGTTTATAAGAATAGTTTTTTGTATAATTAATGAATTATATAAGTATCTTTCAAATATAAAGCTCTTTTCTTTAGCTTAATCAACTTTATTATAGATATTAACAATTTAAAAAGCTTTATTTCTATTTTGATAATCGAAGATCTAAATATCAGGATCTTTTGGAGAATTAGAAGAAAGATTGATTATAAATTAAAGGGTTTTTGAGGTGTATAATAATATTCATAATCGATATTTGAAATCGAATTTCAAAAGTGTTTGTATAAAATTAGGGTGTATAATCGATTTAGCATTTGAATAATTATTTCCGTTTTTGATAATTTAAGGTTCTTGAATAGTAATAAATTGATATTGAGTTTTATTACAATTTATAAAATGTTTTCTATAGTTTATAAATTCTGATTGAAATTTATTTAAAGGATTCAAATATTGATATAATTTATTAAAAGTATTATTCGATTTTTATTAAATAGCCTAATAGGTTTTATATATTTTCGAATTTGCTATATGATTTCCTTAACAATTCGAGTATTTCACTACTAAATGTTAATAGAATTTTCCTCTAATATTATATATTATATATAAGTGTATTAATATAATATACTTATCTTTATATAAACCATAAAAAGGGTTTCTTTTATAGTGAGTATTCTAATATCTAAACCCTTGATATTTCTGATATTGTAATAGTTGATTTTGATTTGTAGAATTTTTCTATTCTTATATTACTTCTGTGACGATCTGGCCTCAGGCCTAGATTAGTCCATCCATTTGCCCCACCTGGCAGGTCAAATCTCGCTTCGCTTTTGGTCCCCTCTTGGTCCCCTCCTGGTCCCCTCCGGACCTATAAAAGCCTCTTACAGGTTCACCCTTTGTACAGTAGTTTGTTATTCTCTAGTATCGATAATTGATTCATTTACTATCATGTCGTGAACCTGTTGTCGTCACAACTTCCAGTAAAATATAATTGCTTTCAGATAGTTAATTCCGTTTTTAATTTGGTAGCAAAAGTAATAACTATAGCTCTCTCTTATTGATAAGCTCTTTTCAAAATAGGAGTAAGCTAGAAAGAGATTCCTATAAACTTGAAGTCAGAATTGAAGATCTTGATTTCGTTTAAGATAAGATCCATTCTCTTTGCTCCTAAGAATTCTTTAATAGGGACTTTGTGAATAATAACTTTATACTATTCTTAATCCTTTTGAATCCTTTTGAATTTGATAATATTATTTCAAATAGCTTTTTTTTTTATTAAGAATTATAATATAAAAGGATTGTTTATTGTAATAATAATATTGTTATTGAAGGATAAAGTAATTGTTATAATAATTAATCCTTTAATTCCAGTCTTTTGAAAAGCTTATTTATTTTGTTTCGAATAATTAAAAAGGAAAAGAAAATGGGTTTGAGATTTCTAGTTTAATTAGAATAAGTTGTTTTTAGATTGAATCTATCTTTTCCTTTATAAGGATTGATTTATGCTTTTTTTGAAACTAGATTTTATTTTTCTTCTGAAACTTTTGTATATATTGATTTTGATATTGGGATAATATAAATATAGAAATTATAATTTAGGGCTTTAGCTTGGGATTCGATTTTTCGAATAACTGATTCGAAATAGGTGATTTAAGAGATAATGATTTTGGAGGTTATAATAAGGTTTTCCTTTTCAATATACTTTCTAAAGATTTCTAAAAGATTTAGAAGCTTGGATTGTTTGTTGTATAATTGAATAAATATTAAAGTTAGTATTATAAGATCTCTTGCTTTCAAAATAACTTCTTTTGAAGAAAAAGGGTTATCTTGAATTTTGGATTGTTTGTTTTGATTACCGAAAGGTATTGTGGGGCTGCATTTCTTGTTTTGATTAAAGATATAGGTAGTATTATTTGTATTTTGAATGAAAAAGAGATCACTAAGTAAATTGATTTCTTTATTTCTTTTTTTGAAGTTAATTAATAAAATTGGACTGGAGATTTCGAATATAGAGGTTTCAGAATGTAAATGGGGACTTGATATAGGAGTATCTAATATGATTGTAGGATAGGTATTAGATATAATAAAGACTTTGGGAGAAGCTTTTATTATATTAGTATTCTTCAATATATTTGAGGAATTCATTTTGGGGATTGTATTTCTGTTCTAGAGATTAGAATGAAAAGTTTTCTACACAAATTTTCGTATGTATTTCGTGTTTTGGGATATTAACAATAGTATTATAATAATTACTGGTTTAAATCAATTGGGAGGAATTGCAATGATTTGGTTTAGTAACTATAATCTATAGTGATTGCGAAACGGTCGTATTTCGAAGAAAAAGTTTCCTTCGAAATTTGTTGTGTGTATTGGTATCTACAGTCATACCCATGTAATACATAGATTTAACGGTCTTTATATCCAAAAGCATCCTACCACGCTCAATAAGTTGATCTCGATCGATCTTTTGGCGAGCGAATCGAAAGGGGAATATCGGTAGAGATCTAATTGGCTTTTCGCCATCGTACCGCGAGATAGAAAATTCGACGGATACTGGGCCCAAAAACTTCCCATCAAAATCAATGTAAACGCAATATATTTGGAAAGGCTTTTCTGAAGACTCTTCATCAGAATTCTTGTAGAATCTTCTTGCCCATGAAGGAGTGGAATCATGAACAGGAGTCTCAACTCGGATAACTCGGAACGTCTGTCGCTCGGCTTGATCAATGACTTCATCGCCCGGTTTGTAAAGATGCCAAAGATCATTGAATGATATATCCTGGAAAGTATTTCCATTTAAGAGATTCAACTTCGGTTGTATCTTGGTATCTATAAAATTAAGGACGCAGCGCAGCTGCAGTGCCTCCCTAATATCATTGTTGTCAACACCTTCACCTTCTCCAGGGATATAGTCATCTTGCTTGCTAGTCGGTTGAGTATTTTCAGGCTGAAGAATGTCTGTCTGACTCGCTGATATCGTTTCATCATCATTTTGGGGTGAACATGTTCTCATTTCATCCTTTTCGCTTGACTGATTCTTTTCTAGCTTCGCCAACCTATCTCGCATTTCCGTTTCGCAATAGAGAAGAATCTTGTACGGTCGCAGAATAGTGATTCCAACTTCAGTGTAATCCATTGAGGCAAAACTGTCGGATATAACGGACAAAGCATCAAAAAGAGACTTAGAAACAATCTTGATCCTTTCAGGAAGAGGATCTTGTACCCCAAGATTGTCTTTCTTTGCAATTGCCTTCGTTTCTTGGGGTTGCTTCATTGTCACATCCGATTCATTTGGCAAGACCACATATTTCTTGAATCCAATGCCTACTTCCGGTTCTCCAACCAAGACTTGAATTGGATGCAATATGGAATCTTGGCCTTTACGTAAAGCACTAAAATATTTCCAATCCATATACTTCGGGGTTAATGCTTCACCCTTCATAACGAGTTGAGAAATTAACAGTTTCTCTTCCGTTTCAACGTCTGAATTTGGGGCATTTTTGACCTGTGCTGTTTGCTCATTCCTGCTGCGTAGGCCTGGTGGGCTTTCCTCGGATCTTATCTCCCTTTCAAGTTTCCGGCGCATTCTTCTCCTGATCGTAGATTCAAGGGCACGATTTAAAAGTAATTTTTGATATTCGTCTTCTGTGTCTGAATCGTCATCAATATCTTTGATGTCATGGCTCAGACTGGATTGTTTCTCTTGGTTTATGCGCTGCATAAAGCCATCCATGAACGCAAGTTTCTGCTCAAACGCCTGAAGCTTTTCAAGAACCTGCTGATGTTGTTCACGGGGTACGAAGTCTGACATCCCGTTCTGCACATAGGCAGGAGTTTTGTCACCGATATCTTGATTTTTTTGAACAGAGACCATCTCATCATGGTCTTCAGAGCTGGCATTGCCTGAATCTCTATCAAGAACAGCTGGTGGCGTTTCATCGGGAATAAAGTTGGATGGTTCCATAATGCATGAAAAATGATCAATGTGCACAGTAGAATGTAAGAGAAAGGATAAATCCGAGTTCAATGTTCCTGGAGTGATGAGAACGACCAAAAAGTTGAAGATCGGAGAGAATTTATGTACTCGTATTACTTTTCTTTTCAGTCCGAAGCGCTGCAAGATCAAGATAAATATTTTCGTGTAGGTGGGATTGCATTTATGCAAGATTAATGCAGCATATCAACTGAGAAGCAGTCACTTCCAAATAAATAACTACAGCCTGTTTTCAGCGAATGAATTTTCCCTGTAGGTAGCCAATCTCACATACTCCTGCCAAATCCGTCTTTTGGGACATATCGGCAGAACACCCATCACCTGTCTGGACCAATGAATGAAAGCAAAGGGGTAGGGAGTATCGGCCAATCATGGCTTGTACCAAAATTGAAATACGGATAATCGAATAATGAAATCAAACCACAAGAATTCGATAATCAGTCTTCAGAATCCAATTTTTTAGTCTTTGTTTCTCTGACTACGATGGATAATCACTTAGCTCAAGACGTTCCTACCCCGCGGCTTCATCTTCATTCTCCTGCCGTGGATTTTGTAGAAAACAGACTCCTTCAATACCATCCTGCCTTCAATCAATCAAATATGATCCTTGATCCAGTATTACATCGATTTGTCGATGCCTCATCAATTGGCGTTATGCACTTGCAGCCTTATGGAAACCAGCATGTACAGCCGACACCTCGGCCACTACCACCTAAAGTCGAGGCAATGAAGTTCTGGGATAAGATTTTCCCTTCAGCTATGAAATGCCTAAGAGCTTGTGAAGAGCCGTACGATCACAGGAAATCTGAATTTGAAATCCGAACCTCTCAAGCGTGGGTAGAAATCTGTCGTCGTTTGGAAAATGCAAGAGAAATCTACGAGCATCGGGTCGCAGCAAACAAGGCTGAAAAGTTGATCAACAAGGCAAGAATAGGATTGAGAACAGGCATGGACAAAGGTGCTGGTCCGCTTAAGCAGGCAGCTCAATTTGTTCCAGATATAGACATTGCCAGTCCGATTATTGGGGCAGTCAAAGTGCTTTTCGGTGTGAGTTGGGTCTATATCATAACATTCAAGTGACATGGAGTTATTAATTAGTTTTACTAGGCATACCAAAATGCAATGAAAGTCCGTGAGGTAATCAATGATGGTTTCGACGATCTTTCCACTGGCATAGCGTTTATCGACATCGACTTTTACGTCACCCAATTTCCAAATGACCCAAACATTATCAAGACATCTGAGGATTTAGTCCTTGCCATATTCAAGGCCGTTGAGCACGCAATTGGATTTTATATAGGACATCAGAGTAAAGTTGCCAATTGACATTATTATTAATGTGCGCAAATGATGAACCTCGCTGACCCTTGCCGTAGTTAAGAGAGCTATGTCGGCCGTATTTGGAGGTGACAGTTATCAGGAACGTTTGAAAAATAGTCTCAGTGATATAAAAAGTTGTAGCCGATTGCTCAAATGCGAAGGAGAGAAATCCGAGTTCCATTATAACAGCGAATCTCGCCGACAAGACAGACAAGAATCAGCGACAATGTCATATCAATTAAACGCGACGAACCAGTTCCTTTATTTGTTGTTCGAAAGTGAAAGACGTGAGGATTTATATCTTGGAGAATATCTTTGTGGTTGCTGACCAAAAGTTACAGGGCATTATCAATCACTCGCCGAACAAATATACACTATCTCGAGAGCACCAAGCCCACAACCTGTGATTCAAGCTATATATACCCCCAAACATATCTGGAAAATGCTTCACATTCCCAAATTAGACGATGTTGATATATCGCATAATATGAGTCGAGCAGCAAGCTTTCTACCTGAGGACAATGGTCGCGCAGAGCAGCTTGTCGGTACGACACAATTTCAAACATGGATTTTAGATCACAGAATGAACAAGTTACTAGTCCACGGTGACTTTGGCATTAATAAACCCGAATCACCATTCTCGGTGCTCTGCGCCAAGCTTATGCAAGCGTTGCGTTCTCAGTCTGGTTTTATCAGTCTTGTGTTCTTCTGTGGATGCCATCGAGCACCACGTGATCACCACTCAGGGCCACTGAATATGATTCGAAGTCTTGTTGCGCAGGTTCTAGAACAATTTACGCAGATTCCTGATACGCTCGCGAATGATGTGAATCTTGCCAGCGTGGACGCTGGAGAAATCCAACATTTGTGTACACTATTCGTGTGTCTTGTCAGACAGCTTCCTGCGACGACCACAATCGTCTGTATGATTGACGGCATACAATTCTATGAGCAAGATCAGTATGAGAATGATATAGAGTTGGTGTTAGGTTGTCTACTTAGCCTAGCTGAAAATGAGGACCCGAGCATAAGCGTTAGGTTCAAAATACTCTTAACAAGTCCTAGGCTAACAACACGAGTGCGAAGGCGTTTTCAGATCGGTGTTTCATTGTTAAATATGGCATCTATTACCTCTAATGAGCAAGGTCCAAGTCAAGCGCGGCTTGAGCGTCAACTGGCGAGTTCTGGGTTTTCAAGATAAAGGAATTGGGATGAAGCTTCAGATCCAAACTATCATGACTTGTCGATGGATTTCATTGAAACGCTCGGATGATTAAAGGTGCTAGTTTTTGAATGTGTGATTTTTATTTTCAATACAAAAACTTTTTAAACAACTGCATTAGTAGGCGTGCGCGCGTATCATTGTCGCGTGACACAACGCGCTAATATGCCTCCTCGAAGTAAATAATCTCAACTCAAAAGATTATTCTCGAAAACATCATCAACACACCAACACATCAATTCAACCAAGCACAAGAATAACCCAACCCAACTATTCAATCCCTCAACACCCACCTTGTGAACATGAATCCCAACCAAAAAAACCCTCTCATCATCTGCCGATGTAAAAGGTACTGTTGCCAAGCCTGCTACCGATCTTGGCAATGTTCCTGTTACCACCACTGCTCTTGTTACTTTGAATCCGCACATAGATTTAGAGCTTATGCGAATTGATCATAGGAGTACTATAGATCAAATCAATGTTCTCGAGGCTCATGTTGTTACTTTGAAAGAAAGAGCTTCGATGTTACAGGAGAGAATAGAGAGATTAGACTCTATTAATGAGGTTTCGACGGCGGAAGTTACTTATGACGCTAGGAACAGAGGATTGTTGTTACCGGCAACTCAATCTGCTGTTGCAGAGAAAGAGTCACTGTCGATTGAGAGATGTAAGTTTTTAACCTTTGAATTGCTTTTCATGACTAATTAATTGTAGCCATGGTACCTGCGAGATCTGCGAGAAGTCGTGGGAGAGGCCGTAAGAATCGTTCAAAAGTTACACACGCATCCGATCTTCCTGGTGATCATCTTCAACATGATTGTGTTAACACTCCTGTTACGCCTCTCGTTACCCCTTCTCAAATACTTATCGACATGTCTCCCGATGTTACCTCTCCTGTTACTACCGCTCTCTTTGTTACTGTACCAATCAATAGCAACTCCCCCCCCCCCCGTTGCCATTCCTGCATTTGTGGAAGAGGATCGATGTCCTCAAAATGCAGAAGAGGAAGTCATCTACGAAGCTTGGATCCGCTGGCGAGTCTTGAAATTTTTTGAATTTGCAGAACGGGTTCGAGTGAATGCTTAAGATATTGATGTTTCGGAGACCAAAACTGCTGGTGTTATGTCATAATGTGTTTTTATAGGGTGAATTTGAACAATTGCAAGCATGATGATTAAACTATAAACCATGTTCCACCATTATTTTGGTATGTCTTCATGTGTAATGTGGGAATAACCTGGAAGGGATTATCAAACTGTGCAATATATGTAAGATTATATTTAAACCGCCATCTCGTATTAGGGGATAGACACAACAAATTTCGAAGGAAACTTTTTCTTCGAAATACAACCCTTTCGCAATCGATTTAAATCATAATTATTAAACCAAATTGATTGCAATTGCCCCTAAGTGATTCTGATTAGTAATTGTTATGATACTATTATTAGTACTTTAAATACAAAACTCATACAAAAATTCGCATAAAATTTTTACTTTAAATCTTCAAAATAAGAATATAATTCCCAATATAGATTGTTTTAATAATTTATCTCAAGGCGGACGATGATCTTCCAAACGATTCACTACACAATCAAACACACAAAGGGACCCTCCCCTAGAAAAGAACGATCTCGACTGAAGAAATAGAAAAGCACGTCATAAAAGCTTTGTGTACTGCACCAGAAGTGGATCGAACCATTGTACGCCTCCTTAAGATATATTAACCGAGCATCAAGTCATTGATCCGGGAGATATTTGTATTATACCTAGCTCTAAATTATTATCCAAAAGGATAGAAACTAATAAGATAGTAATAATTCCCAAGGTAAATAAGAAAGATAAAACATCACCACAGTCATAGCAACCAATAGCCCTAATCTCTTGCATCAGAAAGAGTCTCGAACAATATATAGCCAACCAAATATCTTGAACAGTTTTGAGATATAAAGTAATCAGCCCACAATACTACAAAGCGTTCCCCAAAAGATTAAAAACAAATCTAACAGTTATCTTCACTTACAACACAGAGCTCACATTAGCAATTAGCAATATGGTTTCGATTGTTATTATGGATGTATAAAAAGCTTTTGATACTTTTTTGAAGTATCAACTCTTGAGCCGAATAATCAAACAAGGGTGGCTAATTTCATTACTCAAATTGATAGACTTATTCCTTACAAACAGAAAAATCAGAGTGAGACTCGAAAACATTACAACTAAGAAATATCTAATAGCATACGATACTCCTTAGGGGTCCCTATTATTACTTATACTCTATATACTCTATCTTGTTGAGCTTCTCAATCAAGATACGAAATTCTGTTTTGGCTATACAGATAATATTGCGATCTATCACTCTTCCAAGCATCTTTTTACAAATACTAGAATCCTGCAACAACAAGTACAACAGATCATTAAATGAGGCAAAGAGAATAGAATCCTATTCGTCCCTAAGAAGTTCGAATTACTTTATATTACCAGACAATATGATATTACTAATTCACCTTTAATAGTAAATCCAGATCTGATAATCACTCCAATACCGATTATAATGAGTGAAAGCACTTAGCCTACTCTGAAGTAACTGGGTATCTTCTTTGATTACCGGCTTTTGTTTTTATAATACATCAAAACATATATAGCGAAAGCTATAAAAATAGCTTTGTATATCAAATCGATTGTTTGCATTATACATAGACCATTAGCTTCCTCTTTAAGAAAAGCAGTAATCATCTGCATTTTTCTAGTAGCACTATTCGATACAGAAGTATAATATACTGATAAATATAAGCCTGGCTTAGGCCAAAGCGATCCAAGTATAAGTGCAGATATAAAAGGTTATCTCCATTACATTAATAGAGTAATCAATATTGCTGTAAAAGAAGTGATTCTAATATACAAAACGATATTAATTGCAGCTTTTATCAAAAAAACAGGCCTGTTATTGGGGATAATCGTATTAGAATATGCCAAGTTGCAATTCGTATTCTAATTAAAAACAATCAATAATCAATACTTACTAGTAAATCATTTAAAGCTAGTAATACAAAAACGCGGATAAGGAGCAAGTATAGCAAGAGGGCCTCTTACAAGAATCCAGCGGCTTAGCCGTCTTATCCCAGAGATGCAATGCTCGAAACTATTCTATTTACACTTCTCGATTGGCTATAGAATAAATTCAATGGAAGGATTAATCAAAAAAGAAGCAGTTCAAGTTTTTAAAGAGTAATGGTGATAATTCCTATCCAAAAACTATACGATCTTCTCTAACGGATTAGAACAAATTATTGATTGTAAATATTGTATTGACTATAGATATATAATATATCATAATAATACTCAAATAGCCTCCGGATTTAAGTAGATCCAAAGCGATTCATATATATTCGATACAAAAGCAATAAAAACATAATATAGATTGAAGTATCTAATCATTATACTTGAAGATCCCTTAAATAACCGGATCTGGATATATATTAATAGTATATTGGTCATCTGGAATATATATAGAAACACATCACTCACAACATAATAAGCCTTCCACAAGTATCACAAAGCAATAAAACAACTCGACGTCAGAATAAAGTGGTCACCTGGATATATAAAGATCGAAGGTAATAAAGAAACAAATCGCTTAACAAACATAAATGCAATTGAGTTTATAAACCAGATAATCGACAAGTTACCAATAATCAATAGGGTCTGAACATTGTTTGTCAGAAGTGTCTACATACAGAATCTACCTGGTGGGAAGAGATAAACTCCTCTTTTTCCGTTAACTACAAGGAGTAGTCTCCTAGATACAATACAAAGGAGCTAAAGGAATTAATTCTATCAAGAGTAGTTTTATATTGACTGATAGCTATGAAAACAGGCTATGGTAATTACACCACTTACCATCAGCGATTTAGTCATTAAAATAACAAACTGGATTGCTTATACAATAGCGCTAAGGAATTATATTACTTCTTTAAATGTATTATAAACAATCTAAAGCATTCAGACTAACCCCTTGCCCCTATAAAAATACAATCTAACAAGCAAGTAATCACATATATCAAGAAACTCTTATACACACCTAACAAGCTTACTCAGTTGATTATCGACTCAGAATTCTATATTCAAATCTATCCTAATTACTAAAAGACCCTTAGAAAGCAATAATCTTTTTAATAAAGCTTGTTATTCATTCCTTATAAACTCACCACTCAATTAATTATTCGAATATATTATATCTCTAAAAATCGCAAACCCAATATATAATATAAAAGCCCTATTACTCGACTAAACAAATAGCAATCTACTTTTGCTTTTTCTCCTTTATTATAAGAATCGAAGCCTATAACAAGCCTATCCACTCGAAAATCAAGCTTTACCTTAATAACAATCCGGATTAGACATTCCCTTTTGAAAACAAAAGCAGATCGTACTTATAAAGAAGCAAATAGCCCCTGGTATTGAAGTTAAATTACTAAATTTGGTTACGACGATTATGCCGCTCAAATAATTCCTTATCTTAGCATATCTAAATACCCTTAGGGAGGTCCAAAACAGACGTTAATTAATATAAATAAATAAATAAATAAATAAAAAATTAATAATCTATCAATATTTTGGGATATAACTATAATAAAAACTTTTTCTAAAATCTTTATTATATTAAATACTTATTCTATTATTATCCTAGGTATTCTAATACCTTTAAGCCTTCTTCTACCTTTTGAAAACCTTCAATTCAAAATCTCTAACCTTATTTTATTAATTAATCAATTAATTGTTTTTAAAAAAAAAATCGAAAAATTTAATCTATTTAATAACCCTTTTATTACTCAAGATATAACCAATATTACCTATATATTCAATCAGAATAAAAAACATAACTTTATAATATCTCTTAGTAATCAGAATAAATAATCTAGAATACAAAATAAACCAATTATATTAAAAAAAGCAATCCTAAAAGCAAAAGATCTTATATTACTAGTATCCATTCTCACTCAATTACATAACAAACAATCTAAGCTTCTAGATTTTTTTGAAATCTTTAGAGAATATACCGAAAAAGGAAAGCTTATTACAACCTTCAATATTATTGTATCTTAAATCACTCACCTCGAATTAGCTACACAGAAGATCGAATCACAAGCTAAAACACTAGCCAAAATCCAATCCCAACCACTACAATACTAACTAAACCTAATTATATAATTATAGTAAAAGAAAGAGAGTGGAATCTAGTTAGTAAAGGAAAAGCTATTAAGCCTACTCTAATAAACAAAAAGATTGAAATCATTCAAAAACATTTAATCTTAATTAAATCAGAGATTACGAATATTACCTCCTTTTCGTTTATATCAATACAAAACCAAATAAACAAAGTATTTCAGAAAATTGGAATCAAAGACCTAATCATAATAATAATAACCCTATCACTAAATAATAATATAATAATTACTATAAATACTCCTTTTATATTATAATTTCTATTAGAAAAGAAAATAATCTAAAATAACCTTATTAAATTCAAAAGGATTCAAAAAAACTAAGAATAATATAAGATTATTATTTATAAAATATTTATAAAAGAATTCTCAGAACTAAAAGGAATAAATCTTATTCTTAAAGAAATCAAAACCTTTAATCTGGATTTCAAATTTATAGGAATACCTTTTTAGCTTATTTATTTATTTATTTATTTATATTAATTAACGTCTGTTTTGGACCTCCCTAAGAGTATTTAGACATGCTAAGATAAGGAACTATTTGAGCGGCGTGATCGTTGCAACCGAATTTAGCAATTTAACTTCAATGCCAGGGGCTATTCGCTTCTCTGCAAATGCGATCCGCTTCTGTTTCCAGAAGGGAACGTCTGATCCGGGTTGTTATTGAGGTAGAGCTTGGTTCCCGAGTGGATAGGTTCGTTGTGGGCTTCGGTCCCTATGGTAGAGAAGAAGAAGTGAGAATGGGTTGCTATTTGTTTAGCCGAGCAGTAGGGCTCTTGTGTTATATATTGGGTTTGCGGTTTTTAGGGTATAGTATATTCGAGTGATCAGTTAAGTGATGAGTTTATAAGGGATAGGCAGCAAGCTTTGTTGAAAAGATTGTTGCTTTCTAAGGGTTCTTTAGTAGTTAGGATAGATCTGAGTATAGAATTCTGAATCGGTGATTAGCTGAATAAGCTTGTTAGGTGTGTATAAGAGTTTCTTGATATATATGATCGTCTGCTTGTTAGATTACATTTCTATAGAGGCAAGGGGCTAGTCTGAATGCTTTAGGTTGTTTATAGTGCATTTAAAGAAGTGATATAGTTCCTTAGCGCTGTTGTATAAGCAGTCTAGCTTGTTGTTTTGATAACCAAATTGTTGATGGTAAGCGGTATAGTTGTTGTGATCTGTTTTCATAATTATCAATCAATATAAGATTACTCTTAATAAAATTAGTTCCTTTGGTTCCTTTATATTATATCTAGGAAACTACTCTTTATAACCAGTGAAGAGAAAGGAGTTCATTTTTTTCCCATCAAATAGATTCTGTATATAGATACTTCTGATGGATGATTATTCGGATCCTACTGATTATTAATAATTTGTTGATTGCTTGGTTTATAAATCTAATTGTATCTGTATTTGTTAAGCAATCTGCTTTCTTATTACCTTCAATCTCCATATATCCAGGTAACCACTTTATCCTAACGTCGAATTGTTTTATTACTTTGTGACACTTATGGAAGGCCTATTATATTATAAGTAATGTATTTCCGTATATATCTTAGATAACCAATATACTATCAATATATATCTAGATCTAATTATTCAAAGGATCTTCAAGTATAGTGATTAGATACTCCAATCTGCATTATACTCCTATCGCTTTTGTATCGAATATATATGAATCGCTTTGGATTTACTTAAATCCGAAGGCTATTTGAATACTATTGCGATATATTATATATTCATAATTAATACAATATTTGTAATTAATAATTTGTTCTGATTTATTAAAAAAGATTGTATAATCTTCAAATAAGAATTATCGCCATTACTTTTTGAAGGCTTGAGCTATTTCTTCTTTGATTAATCTTTCTGTTAGATTTGTTCTATAGCTATTCGAGAAGTGCAAGCAGAATAGCTTCAAGCATTACATCTCTGAAATAAGATAACTAAGCTGCTGGATTCTTGTAAGAAACCCTTTTGCTGTGCCTACTCCTTATCTACATTTTCATATTACTAACTTCAAACAATTTATTAGCAAGTATTGATTATCGATTGTTTTTAACTAGAGTACAAATCACAGTTTAGTATATTCTAGCACGACTATTCCTAATGGCAGGCCTGTTTCTTTGATAAAAGCTGCGATTGGTATAGTCTTGTATACTGGGATCGCTCTTTTTGTAGTAGTATTGATTACTCTATTAATATAACAGAGATGACCTTTTATGCCTGCACTTATACTTGGATCACTTTAGCCTAGGCTAGGCTTATATTTACTAGCATACCATACTTCCGTACTGAATAGTGCTACTAGGAGAATGCAGGTAATTATTGCTTTCTTAGAGAGGAAACTGGCGGCCTATATATAGTGTAGACAATCGATTTGATATGCAAAACTACTTTTATAGCTTTCACTATACATATTTTAACATATTATAAGAACAAAAGCCGGTGATTAAAGAAGATACCCAGCCATTTCAGAGTAGACTGAGTGTTTCCATTTGTTGTAATCGATATTGAAGTAATTATCAGATCTGAATTCATTACCAATAGTGGATTAGTGGTATTATGTTGTCTGGTAATATGAAGTAGTTCGAACTTCTCAAAAGTAAATAGGATTCTGTTCTTCTTACCCTATCTGATAATCTATTATACTTATCATTACAGAATCCTAATATTCGTAGAGAGATGCTTGAAAGAATAATAAATTACAATATTATCTGTATAGCCGAAACAGAATTCGTATTTTAATTAAAAAGCTCAGCAAGATAGAGTATATAGAGTATAGATGATAATGGAGATCTCTGAGGGATATTATATGCTATTAGATACTCCTCAGTTGTAATGCCTTCGAATTTCATTCTGACTTTTCTATTTGTAAGAAATGAGTCTATCAATTTGAGTAGCAAAGTTGACTATCCTTATTTAATCATTTGGTTCAAAAGTCGATGTTTAAGAGAATATCAAAAGCTCTCTGTATATCTATAGTAACAATCGAAATTATATTATTAGTTGTTAATACAAGCTTCATATCGTGAGTAAAGGCAGCTATTAGATCTATCCCTGATCTTCTAAGAAGCGCTCTATAATATTATAGGCTAATTACTTTATATTTCAAAGCTGTTCAAGATATTTGACTGGCTATATATTGTTCGAAACCCTTTTTGATACAGAAGATTAGAGCTATTGATTATTATAACTACAATGATGTTTTGTCTTTCTTGCCTACCTTGAGAATCATTACTATCTCCACTAGCTTTTATCCTTTTGAATAATAGTTTTAGAGCTAGGTATAATATAAATATCTTCCGGATCAGTAACTTAATGCTCGGCCAGCATGCTTTAAGGAGGTGTATAATGACTCGATCCATTCCTGGTGTAGTACATGAGGTTTCTATAATATGCTTTTCTATTTCTTTAATCGAGATCGTTCTTTTCCAAAGGAGGGTTCCCTTGTGTGTTTGATTGTGTAGTGAATTGTTTGGAAGATTATCGTCCGTCTTGAATCGATTCAGAATCGCTGTAAATAGGGTGTCCGCTTTCTCTTTTGTATCACAGATCTCCCGCTCACCGATTATTAGGGAGGGAGATTTCGCATTACTTTCGGAGGTCAACTTATACTATCTTATAATTCGATAGAGTTCTTTATCGTTCTTAACCCCATCTAGACGTATAGCCCAATAGGATCTCTTGGCTTGTTATACTACTTTTTGTAAAAAGTGTGTAGCATGAGTCTTCCTTTTCAAGTCTGTTCCCCTCTGTACTTCTATATATACTCGATAAGCTTCTCTATACTCATCCATCCATTATAACAAGGCTTTCCCTACCTTTCGATTGATCTTGCCAACCACTCGGATTGATTTGTCTAGCACTTTTGCAAGCTCATTAATGTAGATCTCGATTTCGATTATGATCTGGATATCTATATTACTAAAGTGGACTAGTTGATTGGCCATTAGTCCATCCAATCTCGGCAGATCCGCCTTCTTTATCCAGTAGTAATACTAATCCCACTCTGTTGTTTCGTGGTTCACTAGATTGATAACCTGAATAGTATAATCAGATCTATAGTAGAGTTCTTCCAGCACCTCTATATAAACGAATGATACATTGGAGAAGGTTAGGTCTAGCACATGCCCTCTTGTGTAGGTGGGTATGCCTAGGATACCTATAAACTCCATGCCCTGCTCGTTTGCCCATATTGCAAGCTGCACCCCTTGATTAACTACAATCACCCCCAATTCCCACAGCTCGTACTTTGTATTAAAGTCCCCTTCTATAATTGTACACTCATTTAAAATCAAATATATAATATAATTAATAATATTCAAAGTGCACAAAGCTCTATAAACATTCAGGATCGAGTATTCATTATCTTGGAGGTTAGCTTTTATAATAATAAGGAATAGTATTATTATAATGATAGTGGAAGATCTAGTCAATTTAAGCTTAAGGGATAAATCGAATATATAGAATAAGAGTTGAATTGAAGTCAATTTAGAAGAGCTAGGCTGAGTTGAGATGAATTGCTTGCTTTTTCCTAGATTTTCTTTAAAGAATATTCTAGGTTTATATAGTTTATAATGAAATTCCAGTATATTCTATGCTTATAAATAAGATCGATTTAAATCGTATCTTATAGAATCATTTTAGATAATAAAAAGAAAGTACAACCAATCAATTTAGCGATATTTCCTGTATACTTCCATCTAGTTCCATTTCATTCTATTCCATTATAAATCAATTTGATAAGAGATACTATTATACAACTATATGATAATATGATTTTATAATATAAGATCATATTATATGTGTATTAGTCATCAAGATATCCCTTATTTAGTAAGATATTAATAAGTGATTTAGTGGACTTATATGAATCCTCACACATTAACTCATATCCAAAGTAGATCTCTGTTTTCGAATCGACCCATTTGCTCTACTTTCAAATGCACACCTTTTCGTATATATATCATAACCTAAGAGCCTTATTCATTCTCCTCCAAATTTCCCTGAAGATTCCAGTTATCGATCGGCTGATATCAATCGTATACATTATAATTTTGCATGGTTGAATTCCAGTATAGTCTTGGCTCCTGTAAACAGATCACATCCAGCTGAGCTTCAGCTACTAGCTGTAATAGTGTGATATGATTCGCATATCCCCGGCCTACATTCACCCAAGCGATAATGAAACCTTTATTCCTCTGAATATACTTATTGATTGTATTACTCATAGAGAGGATCTAGATATAGTGTTTACCGTTATAAAGATCTCTGCATTATTCATCTCCAGATCTATTGGAGTGAAGGCTTTTTCTGCTAAAACTTCTATATTGAGATTCCGTTGGCTTTAGCTACGAGCTGGGTGTGTGTATAACATGATTAGTACGATTGGCAGACTTGTACTAAACCTATATAGACGTTTGCTGAGATATTTATTCTCATATACTATAATCCTTGTCCCTAGAATGATCAGGGTTTCTGTGATTGTTACTTTAGGAGACAAAAGTGGTTCAGGGGTGTGATCCGCTTTATCTGTATCTGCTCTGTGTAGTGTTTCATAGTTTTTTCTGTTAACAGCTTTGACTGCAGCCAATTCCTTTGTAATCAGAACAATCTGTTGTTTAGTGTAGACCCTAGGAGCAGCTGGGCAATTGGAATGGCCAGTGTGGAAGGGCCTATGACAATTAGTGTATTGAGCTGCTTTAGTGCATTGCTGATATACAAATATACCCTCATACTTAGTGTTTAGTTTACTGTATATCGAGCATCTTGAGGCTTTATTACAGGTGAAAGGGTTACAGTACTCTAGGCAGCCAGTGCTGTGAAGTTGAATTTCCCGGGGTTTGTCTAGGAGAACCGAGTAGGAGCTGTTATTGAATAGTCGAAACCGCGGTACTGCAGTATTGAAGCCAATGATCCAGGTGGCTCTTTTAGTGATCAGGTTGACCCCGCTACGTGCCAATCTGTAATTGATTGACTGCTTGCCGGTTTGAGCTGTAATCTCCTCCTTGATAAGCTCAATAGGTATAAGAACAGGAGTACCTTCGATGTAATAGAAATCGTATAATACTTGTAGGACTGCATACATGAACCATTTTTCTAATCTACACATACTTATTACATAAAGAGTTTTAAATACCCGCTCGACATTTTCTGTTTTCATGATCTCCTCCCGACTAGCACCAGAGCTACACCTTAATATCCAGCCTGTATTGTTCCTCTGAAGAAAGGGGATCTCTGCTAGTGTGATTCCAGCAACTGCCTCTTTTATTCTGAGTCTTAACAGGAATGGGCTAGTCTCTGAAAGCAGAGCTTCCCCGCCAGCTATTATAAGGATCGTTTTTCTCGATCCGATCATTCTCCCTTTTGAGTCTGCATGCTTCCGAACGATTAGTGTTCATACTTCCACTAGGAGCAGAGCGTATTGTATTAATAGAGCCTGTAGTGGAACTTGCTGCTTCAGGTTTTTATTTGAGTTTTCAGTATATTAGTATAGGTTTTCTGTGTATTGCTTTCTGGCTGTAGTTGCTTTGTTGCAGACTTTCTCCCTTAATTAAGGGTAGTCTCTATTACTCCTAGCAAAACAGAGATAATCATACTCTTAAACTTCGCGGCGAGTTTGCGTTGTTGGTCTTGAAACCTTTATGCAAGCTTATCTGCTAGTACTGTGAATACTTTGATCATTTCCCGTTTCTCCTTCTCTATCTTATCAATCCTTTCGAATCGTTCCTTGATTACACCAAGAGCAGAGCCTATGAGCGATCTTATAATTAATGGGGGCTGTATACCAGCCCCTAAGGTGTTAATGACTGCTTGGGGGGGGAGCACCCCCTGGGTTGAGGAACCGCTCGGCGCGCCAGGGGCGCGCATCGCCATCGGCATGATGGGAGCCTCCTGTGGTTACAAGGTTTGATAGGATTAAGCCTGCCGGGGCAGGGGAAATAAATAAGGAGTATATGTGAATCGTCCCTTGTTTGTGTGTGTTCTTTTCCAATAAGAATTGTAATATAAAGGGATTATTTGTTGTAATAATGATATTATTATTAAAGGATATAGTTGCTGCTGTAATAACTAACCCTTTGATTCCGATCTTTTGAAAGGCTTCATTTATTTTGTTTCGAATGCCTTTTTAGCTTATATCAATATCAAAAAGAGCTTATCAATAAGAAAGAGCAATAGTGATTATTTTTATAACAAAATCAGAAATAAAGCTAGCTATTCGGAAATGACTATATATTACTAGTATTAATACAAAAATAGAAAAGTTCTACAAATCCAAATCAATTATATAATACCAAAAATGCTAAGGATTTGGATATCAGGATATACATTATAGAAGGGATTCTTTTTATGGATTTTGTAAGGGCAAATATATAATATTAATATACTTGTATATAGTCTGCAATATCAAAGGAAAGTTCTGTTAATATCTAGCTGTCAAATACTCGAATTATCAAGGAAAGCATAGCAAATTCAAGAATCTGTAAAATCTATTAAGCAATTCAACAAAAAGCAGATAATATTAATTTATAAATTATATTAATATTCAAATCCTTTAAATAAATCTTAATAGGAGCTTATAAACCATAGAGAATATTCTATAGCTTGTAATAGAACTTAATATCGATTTTATTATAATTCAAGAATCTTGGATTATCAAGAATGGAATCAATTATTCAAATTCAAGATTTATTATATATTCCAATTTCATATAAATATTATCAAGATTTGATCCTAATTATTGGCTATATATACTATTATATATATTAAAAACTCTTCAAGCTATAATCAATCTAGCTTTCGATTTTCCAATAGATTCTGATATATAAATTTTTAATTATTAAAATAGAAACAAAACCTTTCAAATTATTAATATATATAACAAAGCTGATTAAGCTAAAGAGAATAGTTTTATAATTGAAAGATATTTATATAATATATCTATTATATAATAAATTATTCTTTTAAACGATTTTAATGCCTATTATTTATAATAAAATCCTTTTTTAAAGAAAAACAGAAATACTGATTAATTAATTAAATGATTTGAAGATCAGAATCTTATTTTTTTTAAATAAATCCGGAATCAATACCTTCTATCGAATTAATCTTTTTAATTTAAATATCCTTGATTTAATATTAATATTAAAAAAAATCTTTTCTCAAATTTATAACTAATAAATACTTTCAGATACAGAATCTGATTATATAGAAATAATATTCAAATTAAAAGGAAAAGAAGTTCTAACTATTCCTAATACTAAATTGATAACTAAATATAATACTAAATTAATGAATTAGAAAAAGTTTAAATCAATATTCAAATCAGAATCCTTATATTTCTTTATTCTTTTTATTTTAAATTCAATTACTTTAATTAAAAAGAATTTCTTAAATCTTTTGAAAAATAAAGATAACTATTATTTAATTCTAAATCAAACAATAAGTGAATTTATAAAGATTATTCAAAAAATAATTAAAAGATATATACCCAAAGTTATTTCAATTAAAAAAGCTAAATTATAATAAATACCTGAATTAAAGGATTTTCGAAAAGAGTTAGAAAATACAAAGCAAATAAATAAATCAAACCTAAAGAATCTTAACTTTAAAAAAGAATATCGAATTACTAGAAATAAGTATTTTCAAACTATTAAAATAATAAAGAAAAATCATTGAAATGAATTTTTAGAAAAAAAAGATATACAAACAATTTTTAAAGCAATAGCCTACATTAAAGACTTTCAAGATCAAAGAATACCAAATATTTCAACAAAAAACTTTTTCAAAGGAAAATACTCTATTTTTAAATCAACTCTATTCCTACCCTCTTTTATTATTTCAAAACCATAATAAAAAAATATAAATAATCCAAGAAATAAAAATAACCTAATCTTTCTCAAATCGAATTAAATAATATTTGTTCAGCCAAAATACAAGAAAAAACTTCTAGTTTAAATAAAATCATTTAAGAAATTATTATAAAAATTTATAAAGTAATCCTATAGATCTTTTTCATTTTTTTTAACAAACTTCTTAATTTTGAATATCATTCTAAATATTGAAAACAAGCTACTGAAGCTATTTTAAAGAAAGCCTCAAAATCTGATTATTCATTTCTAAAAGTATATAGAGTGATTATATTCTTAAATTATTTGAAAAAATTAATAAAAGGATTCTAGCTTAATAATTAGGATTTTTAATGAAAACTATTTATTTCCTATATAAGAGCTAAATAAAAGGTTAATAAAAGAAATCAGTAATTAATACTATATTATTATTAACTACAAAAATCAAAAGAAACAAATAAGCTAATAAGAAGACCTTAATATTATTCATAGATATAAAGGGAGCTTTTGATTATATCTCAAGAAACCAATTATTGGATATCTATAAAAAGCTAAGACTACCAACAAATCTTATTTCTGGATAGCTTTATTCCTATAGTAAAGATAATTAAAGTTATTCTTTAATAGTCAAACCGAATCCTTTAAGCCAATTTCAACCGGAATATTATAAGGCAGTTTAATCTTTCTAATTCTCTTTTTATATATATTAGGAACCTTTTCCTATTCAATTTAATAAAGTTTCTTTTTTATATAGATAATATTATTCTAATCATTAATTCATCCACTTAAAAAAAGAATATTAAATCTTTAGAAAGAGTTACAAAATAAATCTATAAACTCAACTCAAAGAATTCTATTCAATTTGATTTAATAAAAACTAAGTTAATACACTTTTCATTATCAAAACTAATGAAAAACTATTCAATCACATTATCTAATTCTGAAACAATTATATTTCAATCTTTAATTAAATAGCTAAGAATATAATTCGATTCAAATCTCAAATTCAATTAATATATTAATATTCGAATCATATAAGCTAAAGGAATTTTCCATCAAATAGTCTGATTAATTAATATCGAAAAGGGCCTTAGTTTTAAAGCCCTTAAACAACTATATATAGTATATATAACTAGCATAACTAATTATAATTTAATGATTTAATGGAAAGGTCAAACTTATTTTAAGAATATAATGTAATCACTTCAAAATCTAGCTTTTCATAAGATATTAGAAGTATTCAAAATAGCTTCAATTATTTCAATAAAAATAGAAGCTAGTTTAAAACCTTTTAAAATCCGATTAGATTCAAATATCAGATAATATACTTTCCGATTAGCCAAATTATTATCAAAATATCCAATCAATATTGAAAAAGAAACTTTAGCTCAATATCAAGCCGATTTAAAAATAATTCTTATATCTCGAAAAAAACGATATAAATCTATTCAACTAAATAAAATCAGAAAATCGATAAACCAGAATTTCAATCCTTTTTTATTTAAAAGATCATTTACTTTAATTTCTTTTTATAAAAAAGAGATATCTTCTTCAAAGTCAATATTAATAATTCGTTAAAAGAAAATACTGTTATTTTTTATAATATTGTTTTCAAATATAGGGATAAGAATACTATCTATATTTATACTAATGCTTTCTCCATTAGAAAGAGAATTGGTATTGGGGTAGGTATAGTGATTATACAATCAAATAATCGAATTCTATATCAAGAGCGAAGCAATATTGATATTAATTAATTGGTATATAATGGAAAGCTTTTTGGAATTACAAAAGCTATTGAATATACTAATTCTATTGCTTGCAATAATCAAAAGTTCAAGATTTATTTAAATAATCAAATTGATTTATACCGTCTAAAACTCCTTTAGATTATTCAGGATAAACCTACCAAATAAGAATAATCAAAGCAACAAAGATTATCAAAGCAAAAGGAACCGAAATCTCGCTAAATTGGATTCCTGGCCATACCTCAATTAAAGGAAATAAATTAGTAGATAAACTAATTAAAAAAACAATCACAATACAATCCATCTCAAATAAAACAAACTTTAGATTATTAGATATAATTATTAAGAAATATACTTCAGATTAATAGCTTAATATTCTCAATCAATATAAACTCAGATCAAATCAATCTTTATCAACTTATTTGAAATTATTTTCTTAGAAAATAGGCTCGAAAATCAAGCTATCAAGTAGAATCAATCGAAATACTATTAATGTATTCTTTCAATTCAAATTAGATTATGGATATATCAAATCCTATTTACATCACTTCAAACTTTCTAATAACAAATATATATATAATAATATTAAAGTATTACAATATTTCCTTATTAACTACTCCATATATAAAATTGAAAGAAAAGAAATCTTTAAGGAAATATTTTTATCCAAAATCATTATATAATTTCTATTTTATATTAAAATTGATATCAAGTTAACCATCAAATTTATTAATATTACCAAAATAGCTATAAGAATATAGTATTTGGTTAAAGCTCTAATATAAAACGAAATAGGAGAAAAAGAGGTAGTAGAAGAAGAAGAAGATATAATAATAGAGGGAGAAAGAGTTATTACAAAAATGAAAGAAATAATAATTGAAGAAAAAGAAGAAGAAGGAAAGAGTCTTTTACTAATTTCTTAAATGTTATACTTCCCTTTCCTTATTATATATAATACATATAATAAACGGGTACTAATCCTTAACATTTGTTTTTATTTCCCTAAATCGAATATATCTATCTTTGTAGAATAAAAAGTTATCTACTAGAGCCTCTAGAGGCCTAGCCGTCCTATATAATCTTAGACTGAACGTGGATGTAAATGAAATCAATCAATCAATCAATCATATTAGGGGACCAGTCAATATGATAACAAGTATCTCATCACTCTCAAATCTACTTGGATCTTGCAATATCTGATGACAATTAGCGATTTCCTAAACTTTGAAAACAAGAATCATGATCCTATCAAAACTTATCTAGATATAAATCCAGCAAGTAAGAGATAAATTGAAATGCTTGTGACATTTTGGCTAATACTACCTGTTTTATATTATCTGAGATTCCTTCCAATACGAAAAAAATCCTCTAATTCCATAATCTACAATCTGGTATTCGTCTTCCCTCCTCTGTATTGTTGGACTGCCATTCGGACTGTTAAAGACCCTGGAAAGATATGTCTTTTGGGAGAAGAGAATTAGAAAACCGTGACTTAGATTACCAAGCGTTGAATATGATTTGGGACACTTTTGATTTGCCTACACGGTCTTGCAGTGAGAAAAACTGTTGTGGTTCATTGTGAGCCTTGTGATTGTAGTTTTAGTAATCTCATAATTATGCATACAAAGATAGACGCCTCTCAATTCCAGCACAAGAAATCAATGATTTGACCGCCCTAACTCATGAGTTAATGATAACCCTATATGTTTTCGCGAAACCAGCGGTTTTTCAAAATTTCTTATACTCAGCAATCAATTCATCTGGAACGACCTCTCAACACGAATTGTCTCGTACCTGACTGGAACGCCGTGGAGAGTATACTGTAGTAAGTACGCATGCGTGCTCTAAGATTGAAGAAGACATAAGGGCTGCGGACTAACAATTGTTCGTGAAAGCAGAGAAAGTGTAACGCTTTGTGAACTAAGCATTACTGATGGTGAGCGAAAAGGCGACAGCGGGCTGCAAACTAACAACCACAGTTTAAGGATGGTTCGAACGACAGAAGGAGACTGAACAAACAGCCTCAATTCGCACAACTTCCTCTAAGCCTGGACAAGCCTCTCCACTCGTTTGATTCATCCAGCAGAAGAGATTTAGCATCAAATTCGAAACCGCAGCTCTAGCCAATTCTTCTGCATATCGCTATGTCAATCCATCATCCTCATCATGCTGCACGGCAATCCACTTGCATCTATCTTGCAGTTAATTATTTACAGATCCCTCGTTCACTCTTCTTTTTTTGGTGACTGAACAAAATAGTAGCTGAAGCTGACATGCTTTACCACAGATTGTCATTATCAACATCAACAACTACCAATGAGGTCTATCATCTAGATGCGCGAATAGCCCAGATTTCATTACAACCAGCTGCAAGAAGAACCTGGCAGGGCTGGCAGACTATAATCACAGACACAAGCACTGGCGTGGATCTTATTGCTAGTAATGTGGGATGAGGTACAAATGAGATGGATCTACGAACATCAGGGCCTGTCACTTCATGCAGGCAGTCTGCGAGGAATCTGCTGGAAGGAAGGATTGTCTCTGTAAACACCGAACTCGGTTTTATGTACTTCAACTAACTTTTATACAACGACAGGTCAATACAAGCGCTATTATATATGCAGTTACCCGTGTTTCAAACCTTGTTGACACGAAATTTCGAACTCTATCCACCCATTTTTGCCTCGGTTGTTCATGTGCTAGACGAGCAAGCAAACTTTATAGAAGCTTAATGGTGGGAAGTACGGGAGGAACCACTATTGCGTGTCGAAGACGAGGAAATATTGCTAGTGACAACGCCGGCTGAGAAAATGCTTTCATTGCGGACACTTCCAATAAAGAGAGGCAGTTTCTAATTCAGTCGATGAACGGAACAATTTTGAAGACACTGCTGAGGGTATTTGGCCGGCTCAAGTGAAGGCAACGAAGATACAAGACAAGATTGGATGCTCTTATGGAGAATATTGTTGAGTGCTATATGTTCGTGACGGAAGTACGATTGTGCGAAATTTCCTACGAACGCCTTGTGTGTACAATACTCAAAATAAACACGTCTCTCTGCGCAGTGTTCCGCAACACTCCATGTGCCTATGACCGCGTTCGTTCATATTACCTCTCTTGCCACTTTCTCGCATCTGTCATTACTCCAATTGAGTTTCCAACCAGGAAATGCTAACTTCTGCTTACTAAGGGCTTTTGGATCTACACTGGTAAGTCTTTAGTCTTTACTCATTCTAAGCTTACCTAAGTATATCCTTATGTATAATAATGGAAGTAAATAGATGTCGAATGAAGTATCTATCTGCTACGAATGGTCGAAATCAAAGGATGGCTACTACCTGGGTACTAACGCCGAAGTTTTAGCAGTGCCCATGAGTATAGAGTTTAGAGTACGGTATGGTATATTCAGACAAACTGGGTGAATCACACGAAGAAATAGCAGCATTTACAAAGATCAGTTTTTGATTAGGCGAGACTTGGAAGAGCAGTCGAAGCTAGAAGCTATGCAGGCCAATCATGGCCATTCAGTCTTGACTCTATGATCTATAAATCATTCACACTCATTCACCGTTTATGAATGAAGAAATATGACTTGTAGAGCACTAAATTCGCTAAGAGCTCACTAGGGACCTGCCGTATACCATCGACTGTACATGGTCCTAGCTCTCAATGAACCTCCAAGAATTTAAGTCTCTACATTTCTCCTCTGCAACTTTTACATTTGATTTACATTCTTGATTACGACAAACCATTCGGTGTTAACATCACTTCAATACATCATGGCTGGATCAAAGAATGAGGTCATCTGAGGCTTGGATGTACCGAATAATCCTGCAATAGAGACCGCCAGAGTTATGAAGAATCATGGCCACCCTTTATCAAGCGACAGTATCAACGAGTCTGGTAATTCTATCATTACAGTCGCAAACATGCAAACCACAAACCACTTGCACGAAGATATCACTCATGAGAAGAACGCTACTATCGAAGAATCAACCGTTAATTTGGAACTCACTGAAGAACCTCTTGTATGCCCATGGGGCAACACTTCACCGAATTTCTTGTTCAAGGACGACGCTGCAAGCAATGGAATGCGGTACAAAAATCTTTACCGTAGGAATTGCTTGTGGGGTGAACAATTTCTACTTGGGTCGAGCTTGAAAGAAGATCATCTCATGATACATTTACATGCTTTCCCAGACTTCCTCATGAACTACGTAGAAAGATATGGCTTCACGCACTTCCAGAGCCTCGCACAATAAGTCTTCATTTGGCCACCGACTCTCATTCATATCGTATCCCATGGTCCGATGATTTAAATTCCCATCTAATCACCGCAACTCTTTGTTTTGACGATGATTCAAGTGCGAATTTATCATCAGACTATCTCTTATGGACATGTCGAGAATCCTCCGAGATATTTTTGAAACATTATCGCCGTCCCTCGAGGAGTTAGACCTGTAGATGGCAAATACCATTGCCCAGATGGAGACAACAAGCCGCCTGTGTACGAGTTCAAAGCAAAGGCTGGATTGACTTTGAGGTGGATACTCTAGTTGCCAAGAACCTCGAATACACTTTTTACAAGCTAGCGTGGCTTCAAAGCCGCACAGATCTCTCCGCAATTACCAATCTTGCCATATCTGAAGCCCCTCCTTACGAAGTTTCCAACGACCCATGGTGGACGAATACTGTTCCATTTTCTCATAGAAGAGCAATTTCCCCAGACTGAAGCAGCTGTCTTTGATTGCTAATCATGCCGGGGAGGCTGACGAATGGAAATATTCAAGGGGTCATTTCGGTCCTTTGGCAGTTGTAAAAGCAACAACGTCAACTTCATGAACGAGCTAAAGCGTGTCCTACGAATTGAACGACTGGCACTTCCTGGCATATTCGATTTGGATTATGAAGAATTTATGAATTCTGAAAAGAAGGACGAAGCTCTTGCAGATCCAAAGGTATTGGAAATGCAATTTCTCCATGGAGCAAACATGAGCTACTGGGAGAATGTCGAGGTTACTCTAGCTTTTCTGGTACATTGGGAGAAAGACGGAGAGGCTTTACCCTTTGATGGATTAAAGCCAGCATGCGAGAACCATTGTCACTTCAACCTTTTCTCCGTATGGCCACTGGCAAAATGCACATACGTTGGTGGGGACACGAGTATGTCATTCCAACTGATGAAGACGGAATAGCTAATGGTGAATATTGGGGTGTCAGAGAGCTCTTTGATGACCATGAAACATCCAACAGACCCAAACCCTCGCAATGGCCATGGAATTATGCATATGATATAGTAGTTAGTAGGGGATCCTGTTGGGTCCAGAAGCAGACATAGCTAGACGATGATTTTATCTAAACATCGAGACTTACAATGTTCGACAGAACCGATGTCAATCGGATCTTGTGCGGATAATTTCGGGTATAGAGCCATCTTTCCATTATACTACCCAGAAATAGGCTTTCTATTTAAGGTCCTTATAAGCAAATAGATATTGCTCTTAGAGTCTTCATCTTCAAGCTAGCTTACATTTCAAAATACAAATGCACGTTATTAATTCTAGAACCAGCTCAAATACCGTGAAATATTTTCGTTCATAAATAGTGACTTTTGAGTGAACTATCAATGTAGTAATGTATTTCAAATCCCTTGGAAAATAATCTCGCAACTCCAAAATCAAAAGCATAAAACATACACTTATAGATTATTACGAAACTAATATTACAACACTCGAGCTTGCGCCTAGAGCGCTCGCTCTGTCAGCCTCGTACAATTGATTGTTTTATTTCATATACAGAAAAAATCATTCCAAGGCTTCATCTACCCTTTTCTCAAGCTTTTCTATTAATTTGTCGAATAAATTCTTCTCTCCACAAGACTGTACCATATTCGGCTCAAGAACTGTATACCTGATATGCTCCTGTACGGTCATGTCCATATTAAGCTCAGCGACGGTAGCAACAGCTGGAACTATCATAATTCTCAACTCCGTGTCCTCGTCGAGGAAGAGGTGGCTAGGATCTTTGAGGGAGTGAATGTTACCTATCCACTTTCTTTCCTTCTTTTATATATCCGGAGTAGTAGCATTGTGCTTTTATGTATACACACACAACAAATTTCGAAGGAAACTTTTTCTTCGAAATACAACCCGTTCGCGATCGATTTAGATCATAGTTATTAAACCAAATTGATTGTAATTGCTCCCCAGTGATTCTGACCAGTAGTTGTTGTGCTACTGTCGTCGGCGCTCCGAACATGAAACATATACGAAAATTCGCGTAAATTTTCTTATTCTGAATTACCAGAATAAGAATAAGATTCTCAATATGAGCTTTCTTAATAATCCATCAACACTTAGGGATACGGTTATGATAAAGGCTTCTTCTGAAGCCTCTATTATACCAATCACTTATCCTACTGTTGTCCTAGGTACCCCAATACCTTCAAGCCCTTCCTCGTCTTTTGAAAACCCTCAATTCGAAATCTCTAGCCCTATTCTATTAATCAACCAGCCAGCTAGTACTGGAAGAAGATTTGAAGAGTTCAATTTATTTAGTGACCCCTTTATTATTCAAGATATAATCAATACTATTTATATATTCAATCAGAATAAGAAACGGGGCTCTACAATATCCCTTAGCAATCAGAACAAACAATCTAGAATCCAAAACAACCCAAATACACCCAAGGAAGCTATTTTGAAAGCTAGAGACCTTATAGTGCTAGCTTCCTCTCTCTTCCAATTACGTAAAGAATAATCCAAGCTCTTAGATCTTCTAGAGATCTTTAGAGAATATACTGAAAAGGGGAAGCTTACTACAACTTCGAATATCATCACCTCTCAAATCACCCATTTGGAAACCGCTATACACAAAATCGAATCACAAGCGAAAGCATTAGCTAAACCTCTTTCGCCTACTATTGCTATTATCACTATATTGAAACCAATATACACTGATATTTCAAAAAAAGGAGAATGGAATTTAGTTCTCAAAGGGAAAAACATTACATCTATTAATATAGAAAAGAAATCTAATCTTATCCAAAAACAAATTATCTTAATCAAACCAGATTTTCCAAACCCTACCTCCTTTTCCCCCCTAATTATCCAAAACAAAATAAATAAAGTCTTTCAAAAGATCGGAATCAAAAAGCTAGTTATTGTAGTAGTAACTATATCCTTTAATAATAATATTATTATCACAACAAATAATCCTTTTACATCACAATTCTTATTAAAGAAAAAAGCGATTTGGAGTAATATTATCAAATTCGAAAGAATTCAAAAGGATTAAGAATGGCACAAAGTCATTATTCACAAAATCCTAATTAAAGAATTCTCAGGTACAAAAGGAATAGATCTTATACTCGATAAAATCAAAACCTTCAATTCAGATTTCAAGCCTATAGGAACCCCCTTTTGGCTTATACTTGCCTCCAGAAGAGCTCATCAACAAAGAGTGCTATCGTTATTGCTTTTGCTACAAAATCAGAAGCAGAATTAGCTATTCGAAAGCGATTATATATTGTTGGAAGTAGTATAAGAATAAAACAATTCTACAAATCAAAACCAATTATATAATATCAGAAATATTAAGGATTTGGGTATCAGAATATTTATTATAAAAGGAATCCTTTTTATAGATTATATAAAGGCAAGTATATTATATTAGTATACTTGTGTATAATATGTAATATCAGAGGAAAGTTCTATTAATACTTAAAAGTAAAATACTCGAATTGTTAAGAGAATTATATAATAAATTCGAAAACATACGAAACCTATTAGGTTATTTAATAAAAATCGAATATTATTTATTAATAAGTTATACTAATATTCGAATTCTTTAAATAAATCTCAATTAAAGTTTATAAGCTACAAAGAACATTCTATAGCTTGTAATAGAATTTAATATCAACCTTATTATAATTCAAGAACCTTGAATTATTAAAAACGGAATCGATTATTCAAATTCAAGATTTATTATACATTCCAATTTCATATAAACATTACCAAGACTCAATTCTAATTATCGGCCATGTATATTACTATATATATCAAAAACTCTTTAAACTATAATCAATCTAGCTTTCGATTCTCCAATAAATTCTGATATACAGATTTTCAATTATCAAAAATGGAAACAAAACCTTTCAAATCATCAATATATATAATAAAGCTAATCAAGCTAAAGAGAAAGGTTTCACAATTGAAAGATATTTGTATAATATATCTATTATACAAAAAACCATCCTTTTAGATAACTTCAATACCCATCACCTATAATGAAATCCTTTTTCAAAGAAAAGTAGAAACACTAATCAATTAACTGAATGATTTGAAGATCAGAATCTTATTCTTTTAAACGAGTCTGGAATCAATACTTTCTATCAAACTAATCTCCTTAATCCAAATATTCTTGATCTAACACTAGCATTAGAGGGAATCTCTTCTCAAATTCACAATTAACAAACACTTTCAAATACAGAATCTGATTATACAGGAATACTATTTGAATTAAAAGAAAAAGAAAATCTAAATATTTCTAATACTAGATCAATAGCTAGATATAATACTAAGCTAGTGAATTAGGAAAAGTTTGAATCAATACTCAAATCGGAATTCTTATATTCCTTTATTCTATTTAATTTAGAATTAATTATTTCAATCAAAAAGGATTCCTTAAACCTTTTGAAAAACAAAAACAATTATTATCTAACTTTAGATCAAATAGTAAACGAATTTACTAGAATCATTCAAAAAGCAATAAAAAGGTGTATACCTAAAATTGTTTTAATTAAAAGAACTAAATCATAATTATTATTATTATTATTATTAGTAATTTTCAACCGGGCCGTATAGGCGAGCCTCCCAGGGGGCATTACGGTTGGGCTAACTGCGGGATAATCTCTAATTTATATGATCCCCCTCTCCTAAAAATGAGGTCTCAATACCCTCAGTAGCCTCCCAAGCGATAGCTAGCGCGCTTGCGCTTTTGTCTCCGATCCTCTGAGCGCCTCCGTGCACGCTTTCCGATCTTTTATATAATGTTTTGATTGAGAGCTGCTTTATCCTATAAGGGTAGCTTTTGTATGTATTCTAGTGCAGTGTAGAGTATTGCATATATCGATTTTGTTCTTTATAGCCTTGTTATATCGATCGCCTCCTATTCTGTATTTGTGTTCACCCGGATCGGTCAATCCATTTCCATTTCCTCTTCCTATTCTTCTGGTAGCATTCTAGGGCATATACTTCTGTAGAAGTCTGTTATAGCAATAAATTCAGCGAACTTAGCTGGTGTATGTATTAGCTGTTTCAGTAATCGTTCTTGAGCCACCCGGTTGCAGAATGAGTATTTGGGCCTGATATCTGGAGGCTAGGTTTTGTAGATCACAAGGACTTTGCAGCAGTGCATAATGTGTTCAGAGGATTTGTATACACCACATGAGCAATGGATCGTTGCTTCCTTATATTTAAATTGTTGGTGATAGTTTTTGAAATCGCCGTATACTGAGCGGATTGCTAGTATGTGGTGGAAAGTAGCTTGTGAGAGTTCTAATTCATTAGAGCATTTGTTTGTGCTCCTTGGATTCCATTTCTGGTACTGTTTGGAGAGCATTGGTTTCTGTTTGATCCACCATGTCTGTGCTGCTGATTCCATAGCAGTTTTTGCTATAAAGCGGATATTGCTTGTTATAGATCGATTTGCATACCCTGAGACTGATTTTCTTGTTCTTTTATTAATGAGTATATCTACATGCTTATTTCTTTTGATCCCTATATAACCTAGCAACCATTTGATCTGAATCGAGTGTATTTGCATTAATTTGTGATATTTGAGGAAAGCCATTGCGATGTGATAGAGGCTATACCTCTCATTCCCCATATCACCGATGTGCTATCGATATACATACAGATTTCCATTTGTTTTATACCGGTAATATTTCTGATCGCTACTTGGAGGCCTCGATATACCCCGATCGTTTTCGCGTCGAATACATAAGAGTTGTAATGCAATCCATTGTTTCCTTTGTATACTACCGTCTGTTCTCTATATACGACATATTCATATTCTACTCGCCTACCATCCTTATCGGTCTGTTCCGATCCATTAAAGAATATAGTGATTTGATCGTGTGTACGCTTGTTCCATTATTTCTGAAACTGCTCTGCCGCTATCTTTTTTATAAGACCTCTAGTGGGATCCATTTGACACCCTAGTGTGTAATGGGACTCTACTAAAATTATCTCCTTGATTCGGGAAAGGCACTAGCTGATTACCTGGATCTTTGTTCTAGCTGGCTGCAATTGGCCTTCCCTGTTGCCGGAGGAGTAAGTAGCTCTTATCCCTCGATGATAAAAAGAGTGTTTTGGATTAATAGTTTGGACACGGAAGGCTGCTCTCCATTTTATTTGTTCTAATACTATTTCTACTGGTGAAAAAGCACTATCCCTTATTATCACTGTATTCGGGGTTATTCACCAGATTAGGAGGACTTCTCTGATTGCTATTCATAGAACCTTGTTGATAGCTAAAATCGCTCCTCCTAATCGAGTGCTCATTACTATTGGTATTCTGTTTCGATACTATCCAGTGGTTTTTGTTTGTCCTATATATTATATCTTTACCCTATAGAATAGAACTAGATATAAATAAATGATCACTGCTTTCCATAAAGATACTGCTGGAGGTCTATTTGTAATCCGGGCTAGCCCTTGGATGTGATGAGCTAATTTCCGGCCTTTGGCTATTTGCGTTTCGATATACTATTTGAATATGAGCTTGCAATCAAACTACACGCCCTAGCCATCATAGAGCCAATCCTGGTGCGATCGGAGAGATGATGCAATCGCGATTTATTTCACATGCCGGATTGATGGAATGCTTGTATCGTATTATATGGATCATCTCCATCTTTTTGGATGCGAAGATTATTTTGTTCCTAACTCTCCAGTGGAATATGCTTTTCACATCTCTTGCTAGTATTGTGACGTTTGTTGAACGCTTGCCGATGATCGGTATAGACAGATGTCGTTTACATACCCGAATCGGAGTTTAGGGTCTTGCTAGAGTAGCTCTGCGAGATAAAGTATGTATAGGACTGGCGAGAGGGGTGAGCCTTGTGGGGTACCGCATTCCACTGTGCTGTAGCCAGTTATTGCTTCGTTAAGTCTAACCCTGAGTTGCCTTTGGGTTAAGAAGGAGTCGATCAGAGCGATCAGGTTCTGTGGGAACCCCAACTAAATCATAATGAACACCTGAATTGAAAGATCTCCAAAAGAGCTAAAAGAAGTAAAGCAAAGAATTGAATTAGATCTAAAGAATTATAGCTTTAAGAAAGAATATCAAATTACTAGAAACAAATACTTTCAAGTTATTAAAACAGCAAAAAAGAATTATTAAATAAATTTCTAGAAAAGGAGAACACAAAGACAATTTTCAAAGTAATAGCTTATATTAAAGACTTTCAAAATCAAAGGATATTGGATATTACAATAAAAAGCTTTTTCAAAGGAAAATACTCTACTTTCAGATCAACTCTATTCCCATCTCCTCCTATTACCCCAAAACCATAATAGAAAGAATATAAACAATCCAAGAAATGAGAATGGCCTAATTTTACTCAAATCGAATTAAGCAATATCTGTTTAGCTAAAATTCAAGGAAAAACCCCTAATCCAGATGGAATCACTTAAGAGATTATTATAAAGATTTATAAAACAATTTTACAAATCTTTTTTACTTTTTTTAATAAACTTATTAATCTAGGATATCACCCGAAATATTGAAAACAAGTCACAAAAGCTATTCTAAAGAAAGCTTCTAAATTAGATTATTCCTTTTCAAAAGTATATAGAGTAATTGTATTCTTAAATTGTCTGGATAAAATAAGCAAAAGGATTCTAGCTCAATAATTAGGATATTTAGCGAAAACAATCCATTTCTTTCACAAAAGTCAAATGGGAGGATACCAAAAGAAATCAGCAATCGATACTGCACTTTTATTAATTACAGAAATCAAAAGAAACAAGTAAGCCAATAAAAAGACCTTAATATTATTTATAAATATAAAGAGAGTATTCAATCATATTTCGAGAATCGACTATTAGATATTTATAAGAAACTAAAATTGCCCACAAATCTAATAGTTTGAATAATCTCATTTCTTCAACAAAAACAATTGAAACTATCTTTTAATAATCAAATCGAATTTTTCAAACCAATTTCGACCGGAATACTACAAGGCAGCCTGATTTCTTCAATTCTCTTTCTTATATATATCAGGAAGCTCTTTTTATCCAATTCGATTAAGTTTTTTTTCTATATAAATAATATTGCTTTAATTACATATTCATCTATATAAAAAAAGAATATCAAAACTCTAGAGAAAATTACAAAACAAATCTATAAATTCAATTCTAGAAATACAATCCAATTCGATTTAGCAAAAACAGAGCTAATACACTTTTCATCATCCAAATTAACAAAAAAATATCCAATTATATTATTCAATTCGGAAATAATTGTATCCCAATCTCTTATTAGATAATTAAAAATATAGTTCAATCTGAACCTTAAATTCGATTAATATGTTAATATTCAAATTATACAAGCGAAAGGTGTCTTCCATTGAATAGCTCGATTAATTAATATTGAAAAGAGCCTTAATCCTAAAGCCCTTAGATAATTATATATAGCATGTGTAACCAGTATAGCTGATTACGGATTAGTGATTTAATGAAGAGGTTAAACTCATTTCAAGAATATAATATAATCGCTTCAAAACCTAGTTTTTCGAAAGATATTAAAAGTCTTCAAAACAGCCCCAATCCTTTTGATAGAAGTAGAAGCAGGTCTAAAGCCCCCAAAATTCGATTAGATTTAAATGTTAGGCAATACGCATTTCGTTTAACTAAATTCTTATCAAACCATTCAATCAATATCGAAAAGAAATATCAGCTCAATATCAAACCGATTTGGAAGTAATCCCTACTCCTCAAAGAAAACAATATAAATCAATCCAACTTGATAGAATTAGAGGATCAATAAATCAGGATCTCAATCCTATTCATTTGAAAAGATTATTCACTTCAACTTCCCCCCATGAAAAAAGGAAATTCCCTTCAGAGTCAATATTAGCAATTCATCAAAAGAAGATACTACTATTCTTCACAATATCGTTTTCAATCACAGAGATAAGGATACTATCTACATTTATACTGATACCTCTTCTACTGAAAAAGGAATAGGTATAGGTATAGGTATAATTGCAATACAACTAAACAATCGAATTTCATATTAATAACAATTGAATATTGATAGTAATCAACTAGTGTATAATAAAGAGCTTTACAGGGTTACTAGAGCTATTGAATATACTAGCACAATTGCCTATATTGGTAACAAATTCAAAATATATTCGGACAACCAAGCTGATCTATATCGCTTAAAAACACCATCAGATTACCCTGGACAAGCCTATCAGATTCGAGCAATCAAAACAGCGAAAATCATCAAAGCAAAAGGAGCTGAAGTATTTCTAAATTGGGTTTCAGGATATATTTTAGTAAAAGGAAATGAGCTAGCAGATAAATTAGTAAAGGAAGCAATTACAATATGTTTTATTTCAAACGAAATAAGTTTTGGACTTCTAGGTATAATAATCAAAAAGTACGATTCAGATCAATAACTTTCTATTCTCAATCAATACAAACTCAGATCAAATCAATCCCCTTTGATCTATTTAAAGCTATTTTTATGGAAGATAGGATTGAAAATCAAGCTATTAAGTGAAATCAAGCGAAACATTACTAGCGCATATTTTTAATTCAAATTAGGTTATGGATATATCAAATCTTATTTATATCGATTTAAACTTTTTGATAATAAATATATATATGGTAATATTGAGGCTTCATAATATCTCCTTATTAGTTATTTTATATACAAAGTAGAGAGAAAAGAAATATTCAAGAATATATCATTATCTAAAATCATTATATAGTTCCTATTCTATATAAAAGTAGATATTGAATTAGCTATTAAATTCACCAATATTATTAAAATCGCTATAAGAGTATGGCACTTGGTTAGGGCTTTTATATAAGACGAGATAGAGGAAGGAATAGTAGTAAAAGAGGAAAAAGGAGAAGAGAATGAAGAAGAAGTAATTAGGGAAATAAGAGAGGGCTTTGATTTTCTTATAATTTCTTGATTTTTATAATTTTCTTATTATATGCAATGTGTATAATGAGCGGGCACTGTTCCCCAGTATTTGTTTTCACTTCCCTAAATTCTAAATTGTATATATCCATTTTTGTAGAATAAAAAGTTATTTGCTAGAGCCTTTAGAGGTCTAGTTGTTCTATATAGTCTTAGACTGAAGGTGGACGTAAATGAAATCAATCAATCAATTTATGTATGCAACAGTCAGTCATTTCGGGGGATATCAAGGGTAATCCATGAATAGCTAGTCGTGAAGTTGACCCTTTGGCTTGGGCTTCCAATATTCAGGTTTAGGATGTAGAAAGCCTCGATGGCAATGAGATTAAGGTGCATGCACTAGAAACTGTAGGATTTATGGCGGAAGATGTTGATATATGTGTTGGTCAAGGTAATGCAACGACTGCATTACTGTGGGGTGATTCATTTATATTTTGGGTGCTGAATGGTCTTTTCGCTTTGATGTTACTGTGCTTATTCATCTAAAACTCGACCAAAAAGTTGTGTTTCACAGCCCTCCTTCTATTCATATCAAATTTCAAGTTGTCTATTTGAAAAGCACCTCGGTGACAAGAGACGGTGAAGAGCTATAGCTTGCAATGATCTGAAAAATTGTAACAGAAGATTATAGATAAATGAACTCGGTGAAAGGATTGGCTCTGATAGTTGGGTACGTCTAGAGAAAATGTGATGGTCTTAGAGCAGAGCAGTATTAATTTGCCTTTGTTGATAGGCCTGTGTTGATCGACGTATAATGTTCAACGTACCTAGGTAGTTCCTATCTCAGATATGGGACAACCAAGAGGGATAATTGTCGGGATATCGATCATGCGATCATAGAGAAGGCACTATTTTAGTCAGTGAGTCGCTAGCTCTTCCTTGTATGAGTACTAGCCTCCCATAATTGATATGATTAGATAAGAACGATTACAATTATAATAAACTGAAGTACTTTATACTTATCAACCATATTAATAACAACAAAATTCATCACTGCATACGAAGCATAAACTCAAGCTGATTTGATCAATCACCGTAGTAAAAAATAAGATACGTCTCGTTATATTTGGACGTTACACAAAATACCTAGGTACATCATATACTGCTCTGGGGAGTGAATAATATCCTCTAGGCATGAATTTAACATCGGATAAATAATTTGTATTCGGAATATGCCGTATGAAGAATTTGATACAATCGTACGAATAATGCTCAGTACTATATTAGTTGCTTGAGCTTCTGAGAAATTACAACTTGCTTCTAATCACAACTTCCAATAAACTGGAAAAAGTTTGCAGCAATAAACCAAATCCTACAAGTACACACTTTCAGCTATGTAGGGTGCTACTTTGTCACCAGAGAGATCGCAATCAAACGACCCGGAATCCGAAGTAATTTTGTTAAATACTATGAGAGAGAATATTAGTGAGGGTGAGGTAGCAGGTCTACAAAGCTCAGGTAAGGAACATTAATCACTACCCGTCCATCAGTAATGCTAATACCTTTCCCTTCAGAGGATTGGGAGATAGTCAGGTATCTTAATAGAAAATAAATCGATCAAATCAATGGTATGGGTCCAAAATCGGATCAAGAGACACTCAAAGCATACAAAGAGATAGAATGGCCTACTCTTTACTTCATGACTTTACCTGCTTTCCAGAGCTTCCACTTGAGCTTAGACGTAAGATCTGGTTCCATACTCTACCAGAGCCACGTCTAGTAACTTTTGAGTTGTACCCGAATTCCGGGGCAGGGCTGAATCGAAGGCAATATCAAAAATTCATCAGTTTTGCCATCAGGGATTATACTCCGACTACAGACGACACCAAAAACAAAGAAATGAGCCTCGATATTCGTCCATTCTTTCTGACATGCCATGAGCTCAAAGATGTATTCCTGGAACATTACAAGAGCTTCGATATCCATACCCAGATATCCGCTGATGGTAAATGTCTTTATACGCCGCCCACTCTACCCACTTACTCGACGATATGTCATGTGAGTATGGAAAGTCCTCCGAGTCAATGCTATAATGATCCTAAAGCCGACTGTCTGAAATTTAACAACCTCGCAGAATCAATAGAGATTCTTTCTGGCATCGGCATAACCTTGAATTTCTCGGCTTTGCGACATATTGCAATTGCTAAGTACTCAAAGTACGGCAATGGGAGCCTTATTTTGGAATCAACCTGGAAGGCCATTGAAGATAACTTCCCTCAACTTAAAAGTGTCACTCTTAGCGGAAATTATGGTGGCGCCGCTGTAAACAAATTGCCCAAGGGGATGCCAACCCTTACTCGTTTTCACCCCCTGACCGGAGACACCATGGGCGAGTTATGCAGGCAAACGATTTGCCAAGATTCTCATGGACTGGCGACCCCTAATGCCTGGATTGACAATGTTCAGCACATGGACATTATCTCTACGACAGCCTACGTAACCAGGAAAAGCTTCCTCGAGCGAACAATTAACAATAGTACCTATTGGAAGGGAGTTGATTTCTCCATATCTTTATGGATGGAGCACACATTGCATCGTGCGAAAGATTACATCCAATTGAAACCAAGATCTTGTTTAGAGGTTTATCATATATATATATAAGTGATATATAATAACCGATTTCCCCACTATGTGCACGTCCCTACTATGTGCACGACTTTGAAAATATCAACATTATGGCTTCAAACATCGATGATATACCTTTAAAGGCTCGTATAAAGCTTGCATTAGATCATTTGAAAAGGGTTCAAGCTCCTAAATACATCTAGACAGCTAATTTCTTTAAAATTGATCGATCCACGCTCTCCCAGCGGTATAGAGGTAAAACCACCTCGAGAAAACAGTTCCTTTCCGATACAAAACAAGCGCTTTTTAGTGATTAGGAGAAGATTTTAATTAATCAAATCAATAAGCTAATACAAAGATCTATCCCTTCTACAAGCTGTATAGTTAGAAATCTTGTAGAAGAGATCCTAGATAGAAAGGTAGAAAAGAACTGGACTAACAATTTTGTTAAGAGGCATTCAATATATCTTAAAAGTCAATATCTCCGTTGTATTAATAATTTGTGTGTGAAAGCCGATAATGTTGCTATATTTGATTACTTTTATAATCTGATTTGAGCTATTTTCTATTATTATTGATCTTTATTATCTAAAACGCTCTTGCTAATACCCCTCTTTTTTAATTTAGTTAATAAAAGTGATTATAAATACAATATACAGCCGAGAGATATATACAATTGAGATAAGAAAAGCTTTATAATCGGTATGGGGAGGATTATGAAGAGGATAATGAGTGCTAGCGTTTATAATAGAGGCAGAGTGACAAAAGTTAGGTAAGATGGATCAAGAGAGTTTATTACCCTATTGGCAGCTATATGCGCTGATGGGATAGCTCTCCCTCCCGCTCTTATTTATAAAGGAGACTTAGGGGATCTACAAGATACATGGGTTCAGGATGTAGGGGAGAAGGATAAAGCCTATTTTGAAGCCTCAAGCAATGGGTGGTCATCGAATGCTTTTGGCCTATATTGGCTTATAAACATATTCGACCCTGCTATACGTCGAAAAGCAGGTGGAAGATATCGTCTACTTATTGTCGATGGTCATTCTAGTCATGTCAATATGGAATTCCTTTCAAAATGCAATGAATTAAAGATTATTGTCTTAATTCTCCCCCCTCATTCTACACATCGACTACAGCCTCTCGACGTTGGAACCTTCGGTTTCCTTTCAACGAATTACAGTATATTATTGAATGATTTGATGTACAATAGCAGGGGGATTGTTAATATGACAAAGCGTATGTTTTGGGGTATATTTAAAAAGGCTTGGGAGCTTATTTGTACGAGGCATAATATCTTACGATCCTTCGAAAAAACGGGTATATATTCTATGAATAGGAGTCTTATGATTGACTGTATTGCTTTGGAAGCTTCTTTTATACCACCTATATTATTTAAAACTTGCAGGAATACTTTTGCTATACTGTATATATCAAAAGCGATATGTAGAATGAAATTAGAATTTCATCGCGCTCCCATTTATAAGATCACTTTAAAGCTTTTTAAGGCTGTAACTATATTAGAAGCTGAAGTTTCTATATAGGGGTATAGATCTAAAGATTTAGAAGAGGCTTTAAAGCTTGAAAAAAGGAAAAGAGCTTGTTCAAAGTGTTTAAATCTTATTGGAGAGGAGGGGAATAGTACGTTTTTATAATCACCTTTTGCTATTATTAAAGTTAGAGTGTATCAAGAAGATAAAGTACTTAAAAAGAAGTAAGAAAAGGAAGCTAAGTTTCAGATAAAAGTTGAAAAGAAAGCTAAAAAGGAATAGAAGGAGATTGAAACAAAAGAGAGAGTATTGCAGAGGGGAGGTTAATTATCAGATTGTATATAATACAAAAAGAGGAGGTTAAAAAGACTCTAAAATCAACAAAATCTCCAATCAAAAGAAATAAAAAGTTCCCCAAAGCTTCTTCTATTATAAATCTAACATCGACAAAGACTATAGAGCTCTCTGATACTGTAAAGACTAATAATTCAAAGGGAAAGAAGGAGGAGGTCATATTGCAATCTAGTAGAGGGCGAGCACTACGAGTTCCATCGAAATTCAAAATCTGAAGATTTTATTATATTTTTAGATAGTATTGTATCTTATCATTTATCAATTAAATTGCTAGCTCTTTATCTTATAAATTGGAATTGTTATTAATTTTAAAGTTATTCAAAAAGGGTGATCGAGATCGTGCATATAGCAGGGACGTGCACGTAGTAGGGAAATCGGTTATATACGCGAGTGGTGACTCAGATTTAATATTGTCCTTTTTTTGAATATTGATTTCAACTTGATTATTTATTTACAATGATAGAGGACCTGTATATATAGGCCTTTCAGGACTATCTAGAACCTTCTGTTTTATCTCTTGTATTTCTAATCAATGTCGTCGTCGCTACAAGACTAGAATCTTCTATAAGCCTCTGTCGATCCTGATTACCCCTCATTCCTAGTAACCTTAAATACAAGGCATTAAGGTTCAACACAAGAGAACCAATCGAAGGAGATCAAGACACTATCTACTACACTCAAGCAGTGGGAAAATTTGATATCGGGAGTGCATACTTGAAGCGCTCGGGTGGAATGTCGTTTATAGACTGCTATGCAGATGGCACATTGTTCAACTCTGAGGAGGCTAGGGAGAAGGGCCAAGAATTTGATGAAACAGGTCAAGGCGTTGGAAGCAAGTATTTGACGTGGCCATGGAATCGCCTGTCTTTAGGAGAAAATGTTTCATATGACAATTCTCGATTCAAGAACCATGTTTTTGGGGTTCGTAGAAGTTTCGCTTAGCTGAAGGACACCAGGTGAATGTGTAGTAATAGTACATCACTGGCGTCGAGATAAATGAATCCTGGCATTTCAAATAGTTTTTAGTTAGTTATGAATTACAATTGAATTCATCCCTTCATTAATACACTTGCTGTAGAAAATTAAGTATGTGCACCCTTGATATCCCAGAGGTATTCGGTAAATTTCATAGTGTTAACTAGGTAGGTAGCGTGTGAAACTCGACATAGCGACAAGATGCCTACAAAGACTTGTATGTTTCTGCCTCTTTGACAGTCTTTTTGCATAGATTTTCATCCTATAATTCCAAATTTTCATTCAACTCACTGTCATCAAGTAGGGAGCTATACACGTGACCTGCAACCCATTTAGTTGTCGCTCTTTCGGCTCCTTCTGCCTTGTTTGTAGTAGCTCACATATGTTATCTGTAACTATTTTTTGCATCATGTTTCTCATGCTCTCGGGAAAGCACCCAGCTTAGATTGATTCTCACTTACGGACTGTGAATTTTTAAAAATTATTAAGGCTTGCATTTATCTAGCCTATTAATCTAAGTTATTGATATTATGGACCTATCCCAGTACCAATCACTCCGCCCAACTATACAAACTTATTCTGCATTCATTTGGTCTACAGTATAGCGTAGCGGAGCTATCAACCATTTTACTATCCCCATTTCCCTCCGAGTTGCACTAATCCATATCTTGAATCGTCCTTGGATCATTCCATGGCCATTTATCATAGTCATATCTTGTGGCCGATTCATATCCCTCATGCTGCTCCTTCCCGCCACAACTTCTGTAGAATGATCCATCGTAGTATACTGGCAAGTTATCCTTCCAATGGTCAAAATATAGGCTTATGGTACCACGGCAACTTTTAGAGCGAGTGATCAGTGAGCGTGGATTACCTCCTGGGTCTTTTTGATTGGGGAACTTCTGTTTATGATGTAGAAGTCGTGGTCTGGCTGAAAATTGAGGAGGATTGATGTCTCAAACTCAATGCCTCCCCAATAACTCGGGTTAATTTGAACTCGCTCCAGATACTGACTTTTGTAGACTATGCAACTGTCTAGCGCCAATTGACCCTTAACAGATGGTTCTTGAACCCAGTCTTCGGGATTCACGCGGTTGTGAACCTTCTCAACACACTCTACCAGAACACTGATAGTATTAGCATTTACAGGATGCAAGCAGTTGATCGACAGCGGGTTGAAGTCAAGTTCTCCTTGGTCAACAGATCTGTCATTTCTGCAAGTATTTTCTATGTAAGTTAATTGCTTCAAGTGCGGAAATAGTGTTTCGATATGCTTCCATAGATGAGAGGGCAGCCCTCCGAAGATCCCTCGTCCATTCAAGTCGACAAAATGCTCAACTTCGCTGGTATAGATATATAACCTAGTTATAAACCGACAGGTTCAAGTGCATGTTGAAGAACAGTAAGTCCGTCGCCATTTCGTGCAAGTTGCGAATGACCAACGTATCGCTCTTATTGTCAATGTAGCCACTTGACGATGCATGAAATGTTGAGTTACTGGAATCGGTAGTGGCATCTGATATAACTTCATCGCCGGGCAGGCCTCTGAAGATCCATAATGCTATAGTGTTCGAGGAAGAAATCATGTGACTCGCGACAGACAAGTAAAAGTTGGCTTGGAACGAACCCCGCATTTTCACGCCAAATCTCAGCGGACACAAGTTCAGAGCCTCCGAAAAAGGAACATAATCTGATTCTCTGAAAAGATGCAGCCCCACCAAGCGTGGTTCCGGCAGGGCGTAGAACCAGATTGTTCGACGCATTTCGAATGGTAATTTTGGAAAGCAATTAAACTTTCTCAAAAAAGTCTGAGGCTGTGTCGGCTCAATAAATGTCTCCCAGTATACACAGATTGAATTTAGAAACTCCCATTGCTCATCCTTGTTCATACGCGCATATTCCCAATCCACTAAAGACGTTAGTCCAAATACTACAGCAAACCTTTGAAAATGAACGAGGGGTAAGGTACATTTGAAATCTTGGTCCACCACGGCTAATCTATCTAAATCTATCTCTTCTTCCGTTCCATCCTGTTTCACTATGGCAGGTTGATCAAATATACCTGTGCGTGGCTCCGTGTTCTGAAAGTTGATGATCTCTGGAAGTTTCGTGTCTTCTTGTAATTGTGTTTCATTTATCGTCTTAGTATCGCGGTCTGCAAATGTTAAGTTGATGGTAGCCGCTGAATCAATAGGATCAGGGGTTTCCGGTGACTCAACTGCCTCGTCACCCGCAGTAGTAGTTGTTCGAAATGCAAGTTCCTTCATGTCGTTCATTTCAAATGGAAGACCCGAGAATCTGGGCACAAGATTTGATGAATTTGTTTGACGATAGTATGAAGGAGGACAAGGGCATTGATTTGAAGAGAGATCCAAAAGCAGTAGATTTGGCTCTAGAGGCAATTCTATGAAAAAAGTTGCATGAATTTAAGTCGTATACCTACTGTATTAGATTTAGCGGGGCGCTGGGTCTCGTGGAAACCCCCTCATAAGGGATTCATTCTTCCTATACACTGTTCATTGGTGAATATACAGACCAACAGAAACACTAAAGGATTGATTTATAATATTCTTTGAAACCTCAGCTCGGTTCGAATACCTCGAGGAATGTTATGAAGGATCATTAAAGATAGATTCCAATATCAAACAATTGAAGAATGAATGTATTGTAAAATTCGAAATTTGAGAAGTGTCCTTTTAGCCCATACACTCACGGGTAGTCCTATCCTCAATGGCAAGATACAATACTGACAACTGGAACCTACATAGTAGGTTGCTACAATAAACGCACATTCCTGACCTCAAAGTACAAGAGTGCGAGTGTTATTCAAGATGACTAGATAATGTATCGTTATAACAATAACGATGGAAAGATTAGAATACTGTCGAGTTATGTTCCCCATGTTGCACTCATTTTTCTGGAATTTGGAGTGGCATTTCTAGTATAATGTCGGAGACATATGGGGTGAACTTTATACATGATTGAACATATGATATGCATTCAATAGCCCGGACTTGGAGATTGGACACATATCGTCAATGTTTCAACACAGTCAATATACGGATGCGATTAAAAGGACAATTGGCAAACCTCAAATATTTCAATATCTAGGTAATATGGGAGCCGGCGAGTACTCAATGCTCTTTTTTCTTGAATTCGCTTTAATTAGTAATATTAACGCGGTAAGTCCGTCATTCTAATATCAAGTATCTACTAACCATATACTGCAGGAGACTGGAAGATTGATATGCCGTTTCAAGCCATTGAGGCTGTGATTGCGATTACCAGTAGCAAACTGTTTCTATGGTAAATGATACTGAAAAACACAGACAAAAGTTTTGATGCGCAAGGGACGAAAGGTCAATCTGATCATTTTACATAGTTTTCTTGTAGCTCTTTTGTCAAAACTTATTACATTAGAACTTCATGGTAAGTGTTGGATGGTTACCCGGACTCCCACGCAAAACTGAAATCTCCGACCAAATCGACTGAGCTTGACTACAATGACATTATCCAAAATTCGATACACTTGGATTTAATACTGATTAAGGACTGATTGGGGCGAGGATCCAAAGCTACATTTGGATCCCTCCAAACTTGAGTGTTTTGGGTTGAGCTACAAGACAAATCCCAAGGCAATTTGATGTGCGTGCATTTTAAAAAGATATTTCGCGAAACTCAAGACTTTCAATATCGATATGAAAGTCGGTGACACCCTGGAAAGATGTAATGACTTTACGGTTGGACAGCAAGGGATTGGCAGTACTGGACCATACCATGATACGCTTGAGAGCTTATATGGAAATATCAAACTACCGGAAATACCGGTAACCCTCTCAGCTACAGCAAAAAGCAGATCGCTACCTAAAAGAATGAAAAGGAGCTCCGGGCGGATACGATGAAGCTGTCATAGTTCATCCAAATTACTAGGGCAAATTGACAATTAACTTGGCTTTCATCACTCTTGAAATCCTAAATTGGAGCGAAGAGTTTTGGGTCAAGCAAAAGAACTACTCTGATGAAATTGACGGCTTTCGAAACCATGATGATCCCATACCTTCTGGATTAAGGGTAAGGTGGAGTTATAAAGAACTCGATAAGAAATTTCGCATGCAACGTAGACGGCACACTATACCATCGAGACCATCAATGTCGAGGGGTCAAGGGGTGAAAGAATTGTTCGAAAGGAAGTCGAGCGATCCCTAAGTCTAACAAGGAAGGAAGACCGTAAGGCGATGAATAAAATGAAGGGTAGATAAAAGCCATTACAGCAAAACCTCTCCATAAGGATACCGGTTTTTTGTAGTCCTTTTTTAAGGATATGTAGAGGTATCCTTGTATAGAGATATCCAACTAATCCTGATATAATAATAATCCACTTCCGATCAATCCCAATCAAGCTATATTCCGTAACATTTTTAGAGTTTCAATTAAATCTTTTTCAAATCCAGATATATTGATTATAGAATAGTTAATCCTAATAATTCTATTGATCTAATAAGGATATATGTGATTCTGGGATTGGAAGTTATAAGGGTATCCTAATGGGGGTTTTAAGGATATAGATCATTTTTAGCTCTGAAAATTTTTGGGATCAAAAAATATATCCTTATAGAGAGGTTATCCTTATAGGGGGGATCCTTATGGAGAGGTTTTGCTATAGTATTAGTCGACCAGCACATCAAGAGTGGCGAAGAAATAAAAGATTAGACACTAAAAAATAAGATATCACCAACAATCAACTTGCATGCCTAATGTGATCTTCATACTCGATTATACCCTGGTAAGCGCCGGTGACTCAATTGAGTCAGTATTGTAAGATTACAATTTTGCATCGATCAGTTGTTATGATTTCAAATACTTCATCTGAAGTATTCGCACTATCTCCAATCGCTGAACATCACTCCCCAGCGACGATGATTTTCCCATTTCAATAAACTGCTCTGAACAGTATCATAATATGTCATCACCCATCGTCGCTTCTACGTAGATTTCTGTTGATCTTGGAAATCTCCCATGCTTATAGAGATCTCCCAATATTCCGGCATATTGTCGGGTACAACCCATTCCCCTAACCCATTTTTTCGGTAGCCATTCACAAAACGTCTCGCCAGTGGAAATTGATACGATTGGTCGAAATTACGACGCTAACTGTCAAATATCTCGCATCTCTCTCCATAAGTATCCTTTTACTCCTCCATCCCGAAAAGCCGTAAAAAAGTAGCGACGGGAAGTACAAATAAAATTAATCCATCTCCGGTTTCCCCACTCGTAAGAAGCGCTGGAACCACTGAGTTAACAGGGCTCGAAGTCGCTTCAATCCCCCACTCTCAAACTATCCACTTTCACACACTCCGAACCACCGAGGAAGTCTCACGAGAGTCGGAGTGAAGCAGAGTGAAGCAAAGACCCTTCCTTTGATCACGAACAGGACAGGATCTGGTACCTTGAAATTTTGAGTGATGAGACATGGAACATGGTTAAAGATGAACAGATTCATCATGAACCCACCATAGAGAAATTTCTTCAGACAAGAAGTTGCGACTAGAGTGTGGGAATTTGTTTACTCCATCAAAAGAATTCGGAGAGATTGGAACGACAGATTTTTTTCCAATTGGCCACGATTGCCAACAGGTTACCATCATTCATAATTTTTATCAATAGGGGAAAACGGAAGGTGGATGCATTTTACATACGGAGTAGCTCCATAGTAGGCAAGGACCGGTATAGTATTCATTAACCTATTGATCTTCAATCTTCATAAAATTTCCGTCACTATTATATAATCTGCCAAACAGATCATGTCCACTTTCCCCTGATTTTATATACTTTTGTGCTAATGAATCATGGGCAGCCTTCATGTATGTTGACGATGACCATCACTAATCACCAGCCGAAACGTAAAATATAATTCCAAATGTCAAACATGTCGGAGCACTGCTACATTTTGAGTCTTTATCCCCGTGACCCCAGACTTGACGCTGTGCCGTCGGACACTTATTTACTGTTGTCACCTGGACTGACAGTAAGACGGGAACATGGTGTAACACAAACCAGAGTGTTGGGAAAGAGGATTGAATGTTGTAATCCGTGAGGATCTCTCCCGTTACACAAAGCAATAAGATTATTGAACGATGGAACAATAATAGAAGCTTATTCCTCAAAGATTCTAGTCTCTCCACGTGGAAAACGATAGCGTACCGGTTGCCCAGCATGCTGTAGATACAAAATCGTCTTACAGACCAATATATTCTTTTTTTCTTTTCCAATGCTCTAGACTGATCCTTCCCTACTTGATGAACACACGATAGGTCGGCTACATTCTGAGCAGTAAGCTTTCACGTCGTACAACATGAGTGCGTCTAACTTATCATTCACACTTGGCGTTTCTTGGTGCTTTTGGTGGCGTTGCCTCTTACCCTAAAGTGATATTAGGCTTTCAGCTTAATGGCCAGGGGGGTTACATTATCCTCCCAGAAAAGCCTAGATTTTCATACCGTTGAAAGAAGGGGAGTTTATTCGCCATATGGTTGTAGAATCTTCCAAATTTGTGTTTCTCGGAAGATTGTCATTGTATTCAAGTACGCGAGTACAAGATATGCCTCTATTGTATTGATATCAAGATAATCACCTCAAAATAGTTACCCCATAAAAGTCGTACCGAACGTTTTGTACAATTGTCAATGTCAGAATGAATGCCGAATCATCTTAATCCTTTTCAGCCTCTACTATTTGTGCTTAGTTGCGACTTTCTGCCAGAAAGAAGTTAAGATCTACAGGGACCCGGAGTACAACGCAGCGCTAAATGAGCAAGTGTTTGATTTAAATCTCAACACGGATTTGAAGACCCGTTTGGGCCTATCATGCAAATCTAATCCACACTCTCCCTGTCAACTTCCCGTCTCCTCACATCTTCTAGGCTAGAAGCCTCATGGAACCATGTACGATTTATCTAGGCGTAAAGGTTTCCCCTGTTTGCCATGTGTATTTTCGTATTACCTTTTATCTCTCTTGCCGTGTCGATTGACATGCATCAAGCAATCCTCTCGAACTCATCAATTTGCATCATCTAAAAGCTTTGGCACGAACGAGTCCGAGAATTGCAACATCGTTATTCTGTCGAGGTATCTCTCCACTCTTCTACACACGGTTCAATTAGCTTCAATGAACTTATATGTACCAACATCTGTGAACTGTCAGTAGGGCTTGTCTTTGACTCCTGATTTCGTCTTTCTTCTGGATGTAAGCCACAAGTTGCCATTTTTAACCCCAAAATTCGATTCGGTACCGACGAAGGAGATGTTGGACGCAGAATCTTCTTCATTGACGCCTCTACCGGAATCCCTCTCTCATGGTTTAGTTGCTGTCGCGACCTTTGGTCTCTTATCATTCTTCTGTTCGATTAGTTTATTCGTCTACCTCACATACAAGATCTTTTCATGGAAGAAGAAAACACACATCGGTCCAGGTGCAGGTCAAGCAACGTCTTCTGTTAATCAATTCTTATTCCTGATATACAATTTACTATTGGCGGATATTCAACAAGCATTGGCATTTTTACTCAACATCAGCGCGCTCAAGAACAATGGAATTATAGTTGGAACGTCAACATGTTGGGTTCAAGGATGGTTTGTGTCGACGGGAGATTTGGCTAGTAGTGTATTCATTGCTGCCATCGCATGTCACACATTTCTCAGTGTCGTAAAGAAATACCGTGCTCCACAATGGGCATTCTATACGGTAATTGGAGGATGTTGGGTATTCATCTACGGATTGGCCATCATCGGTATCGCTATGCACCCACATGATCTTTACGTGAGGGCTTCTGCTTGGGTAAGTTCTTTCACTTTATACGTATCTAGAAATACATCTAATGATCACGCACAGTGTTGGATTGGAGATAAATATCAAGATGAGCGTCTATGGCTTCATTACTTTTGGATATTCGGTGCCATGTTCGGAACCATTCTCATCTACGCCTGTATCTTCATCTACATTAGTCATCAATCGCGTTCCGCGACTCCCGGAAGTCAAGCATCCGATCTTCACGGCGCTCAACCTCTTATGATTCTTTATCCTTTGATCTACACGATTTGTACGATTCCACTTGCCGCCGGACGTATTGCCGCACTAGCCGGGTCGGATGTCAGTCTGAGTTATTACTGTGTGGCGGGTAGTATGATTGCGTGTAATGGATGGTTAGATGTACTATTATACGCCAGTACCAGAGCAGAAATCGTGTTTAGTGAGTATGCACCAGGCGCGGAAACGGGTTTGGAAACATTCGCTTTTATGGGAAAAGGACATTCGTTGGGTACAACGACGACTATCGAAGCTGGGGGGTTAAAGGCTGCTGTGAGGGGGAATAGAGGGAGTTGTAATTTGGGACGGAGAGGACATGGAGCGAGTGATAGCACGGATAATCTTTACAAGATGGGAGATATTTCCGTGGCGAAAAATGTTAGTGTTCGTGTGAGTATAGCACGAGAGGGAGAGTTAGGGATTGGAGGATACCAAAGGGGGACACCGGGAAGTAAAGATGATAGTGAAGATCATGGGAGTGACTCGGGGTGGGATAATATGAAGGGTAGAAGGAGTGAAAGTGGGAAGAGTGGATTTAGCGATATGGCTTAATCTTTTGATCTTGAGTTAAGATCTTAGATAATGTCATTGATACTTGATGATTATTTCTTTTGTTAATTGCATTGCAAGGAGTGGATGGATTTTTTTGAGCACTGGCTCTTGCATTTACATCGCATTGATACCCAATAAGTACAATATTGTCTGATTATTAGTGGATATGACATGTACACACATAGTACATGATAACTATTCACATCTTTTTGTTATTAGACAGAGTTTCTCAACTTGTACATAGGAAGATACACATACAGATACACATCTGAAATACACACACACATGACATTTTGATACCTTACATTCAGTGTAACAATCAGGATGACTTCTTCCGTCATCAAAGCCACGCTTGTTGAGTTGACAGCCAAGCAAAGGTCAGCAGCCATTTAGGCTACCATAAATCACAAACCTACTGAACAGCTCCCCGCAAAAAGATGGCATCTATAAATATTCAACATCACCTCATCATTTACGTTACATCCAAGATCTAGAAGCTTACCAATACCATACCCGACTAGCACTCGACATCAGCATAACTAAGATTTCCAACTCATCCGAAACATGGCATCCACAAGCGGTGTGAAACCTACTCTAGTCGATCTCCTTCAAACACCCATTTCTCAAAGTCTTCCAGCTGATATTGTGGAGTTGATATTGTCACAACCAATGTTCCTACAAATTCCGTATGCGCTGAATCTTCGTACAATATCGGCTCCTCTTCTCCCGTCAAATCGGATATTTCGCTCCGGTTCTTTGTCTCATTTACCGTCTTCTTCACTTGCTCTTCTGGAGTCAATACAATGTTAAGACCATCCATACACTCATTTATGTCGTCATCAGAAGAATCAATACTAAAGCTAGATAGCATAGAAATAATTCGAGATGAGGGAAATGGCAACAGTGTAGTAAGAAACATATCAATAGCCGACTTCACAGGAGAGGGTGGGAAAACAGCATTTGTAAAGATGTATGGGGAGGGGATTTTAAGAGAGTAAAAAACGGCATTCGGAAAGTTTTCAAAAAGGTAGGAGACATTAAGGGAGGAAACATATTATTTCATTGTACTGCAGGCAAAGATCGTACAGGCGTTGTCGCCGCATTAATGCTTGCTTTCTTTGGTGCCTCGGAGGAGGAAATTGCGCTGGATTATGCATTAACACGTATTGGGACTGGACCACATAGAGAAAAGTTGTTACAAGAGATGTTGAAATGGGTAGGAGAGGAAGGTTTGGAACAGCCGGGACTAGATGATTTGTCTAGTGTAAAGGGGGAAAATATCATCGCATTTTTGAATTGGATGGATGCGGAATGGGGAAGTGATGTGGAGCGGAATGTGAACTGTTCTGAGCATGTAGAAGGTAGAAGGTAGAAGGTAGGAGATGGAACGGCGTTGAGGGATGGCTCATTAAGGAGTGTGGGTTTGAAGGTAATGAGTTGGAGAATATTCGAAGGGCTTTTATCTAGTTTGAAGATATTTGGAATTGTATACCAAAAATCGAGATGATGTCTTAAAAATGTGGAACACACTAAGCTCGTCGCCCGATCCCAACTCAAATACTCCCTTATGTTGTCCGCTGATACATTGACTGCTGCTGTCTACATAGATATGTCCAGCGTTTACAGTCAATACTCACCTCGGTATGCACATGTGAAAGGTCAGCAAGTCCAATATTCACACGCATTATATCTGCTGCTTAATTTTCAATGTGTTTATTATTCTGTAGCTAGTGTGACCGAGGACAGGCTACCTAAAGGTTTTTCTCTCATTCAATTCCCGATTCCCAATCTCCCATTTTGATCATTATCATCTATAGCAGAATATAGAGCAAAGATACATGTAAAGACTTTAATACCCGCCCCGGAAATGTAATTTTCGCAGCCCCAAAGTGCATAGGTCCGAATAACCTTAGAACCCTCAAATATCCAGATGAAAATGTGAGCCTACTGAAGCTTGGTAATCATGGATATCGGACGTCGCGAAGGAAACGATGGCGTGTGGAAAATACCTTAGACCTCCCTCCAACTTCCATGAGAAACTACTACTCCTCCAGAAGCAAGAAAATACAAAGCGCTTAGTCGTCGCCAATAACAATGAGGCGTTCCTCCTCGAAGGGTTCCTCCTCGAGGGGTTCCATAATATTCTCGTCTTCTTCATCAAAAAGCTGCTTGAAGTAGTCATATTCACCGAGCAATGATCCATCCTCATTACATCTTACAAAAAGCGTTGGGTTCCCACTCGTTTGAACCGCCATAAAGGGTCCCGGAATTACCCCCCTCCTAACATGATCGGCATAAAATGAAGTAATATAAACCATCCATACTGGCCTAAGATCAATCTTTTTCCAATAATCCATGTTCGCCTGCTCTACCTTCGAACTGTGAGTTTCCCACAACTCGCGACTCATCTGGATATCCCCCTCAATCTTATCCGAATGGATCCGTGGGTTAACCCACTGACCGTTTCGCAATTGTTCAATATTGTGAGGATTCATAATAAGTCCACTAAATCACTTATTAATATCTTACTAAATAAGGGATATCTTGATGACTAATACACATATAATATGATCTTATATTATAAAATCATATTATCATATAACGTGGTTTAACAGTGGCTCGGCCATATCAGTGGGTCGGCCACTTTAAAATACATATAAAATCAGCCTTTTTCAATATTTCTATTTTAATTATCAATCATTATTTTTGAAAAAGAAAAGAATATTAAATAATAATAAAAAATCAGTTATTCAAAGTAATAATTTTTTTTTCAAATAATTCTTTTCGATTTCAAAAAAAATCAAAATTGTCATGATTTTCGTTACAAAAAAGCTTTTTTTTATAATAACTATTTTAAAAATTCTAATTTATTGAAACTAATTAGATTTTTATAATCTATATATAATCAAATATTTAATATTAGATTTTTAGAAAATTATATCAATAAATAAAGAAAGTGCACGGTTGTGCACAGACGTATTTTGTATGTAAAAATGGTGGCCGACTTACTGATATGGCCGAGCCACTGTTAAACCACGTTAGTTGTATAATAGTATCTCTTATCAAATTGATTTATAATGGAATAGAATGAAATGGAACTAGATGGAAGTATACAGGAAATATCGCTAAATTGATTGGTTGTACTTTCTTTTTATTATCTAAAATGATTCTATAAGATACGATTTAAATCGATCTTATTTATAAGCATAGAATATACTGGAATTTCATTATAAACTATATAAACCTAGAATATTCTTTAAAGAAAATCTAGGAAAAAGCAAGCAATTTATCTCAACTCAGCCTAGCTCTTCTAAATTGACTTCAATTCAACTCTTATTCTATATATTCGATTTATCCCTCAAGCTTAAACTGACTAGATCTTCCACTATCATTATAATAATACTATTCCTTATTATTATAAAAGCTAACCTCCAAGAAATATACACTTCGTTAAAATCCTGAAATCGATGTTCGGGGGAAGTTCCGTCAAATGCTGAAGACGCGGGAATCTACGGATATTATTGAGTACAATATTGAGTCGTTCGAGTGCAGGGCATTGACTTTCTAATCCTGTCCAGAATATGTCCATATGTCGTTCGGCTACACTCAGCCAAGGCATATCGATTATATCGATCATATCTATAGTCAAAGATCTCAGCGCTGTTAAGATCAAAGAAAAGCCGTCAACATTCGTATGCTTTGAAAGCATATATATGTTTGAGAGATTTAAGGTATCCACCTCCATATCGAACCATATACCACCAGATTTTGCTATCACTGTCGGCTTTCGGTAATTATCGTCATCTTCATCCTCGGGATCACGGATTTTCTTATTGATACCATCAAATTTGAAGTGACTATAGTGCTTCAAGAATATCTCTCTTGCCGTACGGCATACATATTGTAGAGCATATAGGAATGTAAACGCAGTGAGACTAATTGACGAAAGATCATTCTCGATAGAAACCGCCGCCTTGGAACAATTGTCCCAATATCTTACTTGGCACAGAGCCCAAACGTTGCTATCTGGTGGGGGCAAAACGTGGAACCAAATCTTTCGTTGTGATTCGATGGGCAGAAGTGAGAATAAAACAAATGAATCAGCTGAAGCTGGAGCATCTATAGTGCTGAGTAGATCATTTCGATAAAGTTTTATCTCGAAGAAGTTGAACATCTCTTGAATCATGAAGATAAATTAGTATAGTCTTCAATATATGTATTTGAGTCGGGATTGAATAACCTACCAGAGCTGTAGTAAGCTGCTTCAAATTTCTCTTTTCCAGAGAAAGGAGTGTCATTGTTGGTGTTGCACCCAGAATCTGGGCTGACTAGGTTGACTGGGATGACTAGAAATGTTAGCCCATCGAATAAAATCGGTGAAATTATCAAAGTTTGTGAATATACCTGAAGTAAAGTTGGTTTGAAACTTGTTTTGTGTACTCACAGGCTTGACTTTATCATTTGTCATGACTTGATGATCCGGGATAGCTGCAGTAGCCATCCCACAACCAGTGCTTTCAATGCTTCCTCTGTCTTCAACCGGACTGGCCATCAAATAGCCTGGGGATACAATATCTTGACGTTGAGATTCATTTTGTGAGGAGGTGTCCATAGTTTTCAGGTTCTGAAATTTTCTCCTTGATAGATTATAATTCAAACACCAACTCCAGACTTCAAAAAACTCCTTGTTGACTTCAGCGCTAAGAAAAGTTAACAGAAAAAAGCAGACCAGTGGGAGAACAAAGTCGTTCGAGCTTGAGGACATTGAAATTTATTAAGAAACAAGGTACTGTAATATGCGGACATGGCCGAGTCGACCACCAATGAGAAGTCTCTTTAGCTACCAGAAAAAAATGGGGGGTCGCATATGTTCAGTGAATTCAAGGCCTAGGTAAGTTCTGCTTCTTATTCGATTTTATTCCAACATGTTCCGAATCTGTATTTGCCTTGCTTATTAGAATGAAAACAATGAATGATGAACTGCTTTAGACAAAAAAACCGGATTGTTATCCCTTCCTCTGGTACTAATTTTGCTCAATTCTCAGGATGTACATGACTGGAGCTCTTTGAGCTTTACATGAAGGAGCTCATCTGTACTTCTGGGGCTAGTGAATCTATGTGAATGAGCTTTTGAGAAGTAGTCCTGGGTAGATGATGAATGTAATTTGAACAAAATTCCAAGCTAACAATCAACCTCAAAAAGCTACAATCTGGTTTGGAAACGCTGGAACGAATGAAAGCAAAGAAGTTTGCAAAGTAAAAACGATCGTCTAACAGAACTCGAAGTTTGAGTACTGCATATATATCATGAACATAAAGTCAAATTCAAATTTTTGGACCTCTTCACATTACTCACATGGCATCTCGCCATGTTAAAAATGTCTCATAATAAGAAGCCAAAGGAGAATCCCCTTGCCTTGAGCAAGAGAACCACAAAAGTGAAGCATCAGCAATTACATATCATTTATAGCGGTCCTCCAAACCCTTGAGGTGTGTCGTAGAAGGGAACCACAGTTAATTTCATCCTTCTTGGTATCAATCTATGCCAGCTATAAGCCGAAATCTACCCACTGTGAAGAAGATACAGCGCCTAAAAATAAGAGCTCCTGCCAAATTTGATTTCTGGATGATAATAAACCTACCTGGTCAGTTGTATAGCCTCCTTTACAACTGCATTTCAGCATAGCATTAGCCTAGACAAAATGCTACACGTCTCATCCGAAGCTTTCGGTGCCCAAGTAGTGAAGTTTGAAGATGCACAAAGTAATGGAAAGGATCTTCGGATGAGTAAGTTTCAGTTAGTACATTCATACGGACGTCAGATGAGGAGGAAATATCGGTTTCCTAAGCATCAAACAATAGTTAATGTAGCGAGACAAACTTATTAAGCCGTAGCTGCCACCTTGTTTCTGTTCAGCTCAAGCTGCCAAAATCAGGAGGCTAAGCCTCAATTGATAGATATGCAAAGAATGCAGTACCTGATTTGATGAGGGATGTTGTTAAAGTCATCCCGCATCACATGAGCTACTGAGCAAGACATATGCTCAGTGCTTAGAATCGCGCAGAAATGACCGGCCAGAACACACCAGATTCTATTTGAAGCTCATCAATAGCCTATCCACCCTAGCTATTGAGACATTATAAGACAAGTTTTGCTGAAACAATCCAAACAACTTAGCTAGTATATCCTACTATATGCGGTAATGATGTGCGAATTGCGTCGATAGATTTCTCGTGCATTCGGTATCGTTCTCGAGGGGTCATAACCCGTGATCATTGAAAGAAATATAGATGAATGAGACAACGAGTGGATAGCATACTACGACCATCAAGGGCAGATAATGAGGTTTCGGATGGAGAGATTCGTATGGAACTACTAAATCATCAGATGAATTGATTGTTGATCTTGAATACAAAGCCGGAAAATGTTTGTCGTGGGGTAACGCAAATGAGACCACATGGTCTCCGTATTTTGGGGGTGGGGGCACCACGAACCACAATGAACCAAATGTCTACGGTTCCTGCGACAAGGTCGAAGGAAGAGATGATTGATGATGTTCGGTAATAGTACTGTCAAGAAAATCAAGCAGACTTCGAATATATTACATTGGTAAAGCTTGCATCGGTGAAAATTCATTGCCAACAACCCTTCGAGGATGCAAGTGCTATCCAGCCCTCCAGTTTTACATCTGCGAATGCTTCAGCGTTGGTTTGAGTTTTTTTTTATTCAAATCCCCCCCTAGATAATAACTTGTGTAATGTTATTCGTCTGGCGGTCATGCTGAGATCTTATCAGCGAAGCCCAAGCCGGTATACGAGTGTATGTGATGTACCAAGCGGTTGATTCTATCGACTGCCCAACAAGTGTTGAGCTGCTTTTAATACGACGTTTCTGCAATGAAGCGAGAGTTGTGTTTTCATGGAACCAGCATATACCATTATCCAAAGGTCCGTCTATGTGCAAATCATTGAGCCTTTGAAGGGAGAGGAAGAGCGAGCTTAGAAGTTTAAGGCTACTGTTGAACAGATAGAGATGGATTGATAAGGTGGACGTGTCTCAAGGCCATTTTTAGGCCAGAGAAATACATACAACCAGCATTCTTTATAGATGATCGAGCGCGCCAAACTAGCAAAGCTATTTTCCTCCTCAGACGCACTGAGATCGTGCCAAGGTTAAGATCGGAGAGGGAGCTGATTTGATTTTTGATGCTGAAAGCTATGTATGAAGTCGATCAGATAAGTATAAGTCATTGCTGCAGAACCGGTCAGATATTTCACTAATCTACCTATGATAATACAGTTGAAAACCATCCCGCTCCTTCCTATTCCCAACTTCCGATCTTGTTATCCCCAGGAAAAGAACATGGAGCAATTCCACAATTCCTTACTCAATTCTATCGTAACTATAGATGTCTCGACCGGGAGGGGCGAATTAGTGAGTCCTTTCCACGATTTTGTAAAATATCATATCCACATAAAGTTGTGAGAAATCTCTTTGTACCAAAAACAACATCTAAACAACCCCTCCGTAAATCCAAGTACAAGGTATGAACAATAGTAACGATACGTGTATAATAAAATGTCTCCAAACCAAACATATCACTCATCAAACAATTCAACTATCATCATCATCATCACCATCAACAAAAACAACAACCCAATTCCAACACCCCACAAATTTCACCCCCAAAACACCCCACTCCAAATCCCTCAAAATGCCCATCCTATGGGACCCCTCGATCCACTCCCCCTCCCTCGCCTGCCAAGTCTGCAAATTCCAAGAGGTAAAATGCTGTTGTTGCGGACTCATGGGGTACAAAACTATCGGCGATGGTTGCACCACCTGCTGTAACTATCTCACCGGTCCCACATTCGATGGAGATGCGGATGTTACGTGGATTGATGAGGCATTGTGTCCGGAGTGTTCGCCACTGGGATAAGGTAAGTTGTGATTCGATTGGACGAGATCCGGAGTCGAGTGGCTTGAGGATTCATCTTTCATTTCTTTGTTTTGAAACTTTGTTTAAGGTAGGCAGATTTCTCTTTGTGGTTCTTTGTCTTGTTTGTTGGCGAAACTCGTAACTTTTCTTTTTGTTTGGGTACTTAATATAAATTTGTTTGTTTAAATAACTTTGTCTAATTCAGTAAGTGAGTATGTATTGTGAATTGGTTCTGACTAATATCATTCTTGTAATCTTTGATGTTATCACTGGTGAGAAACCTCATGCCCCCTTTGACCCCTGGAATATCATAATGATTGTGAATAGGTAAGGAAGGTACTTGGTGAAAACTGACCCGGCAGGTGCCAAATCTTCAAGCTGATGTCGTAAATGGAGAGAATCTTTACCGTTTCATCTCATTGCTCTCCATAGCTTAGAGACTTTTAAGAGACTGTCACCCAGTCTGCTAACATACTCACCTAGAACCCTTCACATTGTACACACCACTCTCAAAGTTTCCATAAAAAATGAATTATACTACCGAAATATAAAAAAATCATAAATACATTTCCCACACATGAATCATTACCCCCAATTACCCAATATCGCAACCCATGAACCATTATGAACCCCCACAATTATCCACTTCCAACAACCTTCCATCTATGCAAGCTGACCTCTAACAACGCCCAATGGGAAAAGATTTGTATGAGCATCTGTAAAGAATCCCGCTGGATTAGCTTCAATCTGAGCAACCTTGAAACCGGTACTAGTATCAGGTCCTCTATTAGGAGCATTGATACCAGTTGTGAAAGGACCAGTCATACAGCCCACACTGACTCTACGATGATCATCACCGACTGGATTTGGGAATGCAAGACGAGGAGGTCCAGATGCACCGCGAGCGGCTTCGTGAATATGTGTTGCTGTTTTGGCGGGGGATTGATATGTTCCGGCTACGTTGAGTAGTGTGATGTTCTGAATTCATATAAAAGTTAGAGATAATTCGATCATTTAGATTTATGAAAACAAGTACTTACGTAGCAAATAGTATCTTGATGAGCGTTGATTCCATAATTAAAATACCCGACAGCATCTGAAGGGCCCGGAACCGAGACGGTACCATTGCGAACTTCGGATCCGAGAGCAACGAAATTGTATGTGCTAGTGAAGACAAAAGGTGATCCCCCGCTTTGAGCAGCTGGAGCGACTGCCATATTGGCTGGTACATCGGGGGATTTTGGGTTGTCCTTGGAAACATCTTGGTCGCTTACTGGGGCCCCGTTTGCCCATTGATAACTACCGTAGGATGCATAAGTTGCGCCGTCTGCAGGAGCCGCGATGGCTGTGGTTGTGAAGAGGAAGGTCGCAGCTGTGGCGGCAATGGTGAACTTCATATTGACTGGATCGGGATTTGTTTTATAAGAAGTATTAAAGTATTGGATGTTTGGATGTTTGATTCTTCAAAAAGTAGAGAGCTTACAATGTTAGTTGAGCTGTGATTGTGTTGAGAAATATGATTGAGACCAGACTTTCACCTCCTTCTTATACATATTTCCCATCCTGATTTTTGCTTTGGGACAAGAGATCTCATGGCCAGACTTTTACTTGCCAAAAATTTAAGCTGAGAAGTTGAGGATTGGAATATAGAAACCAGTCGTGATACCAAGCATGAAGTGAAAAGCACTGATATCGCCAAGTATGAAATCATGGCTGTGAAAGCTAACGTCCAGAAGCTTTTCTAGACCTCAAGGGCAAAAAGTAAACAAACATCGCTATGAGGTACGGAGTAGCTTCAATATTTACTGCGGATTGTAGTATTTGGAAGAATATTCACTAGATATTTCTTGGCCTTCTTGTTTATATTCAATTTGGGAATTTCGTAAATGCCAAGCTCCCCGCACAACTCTTAATTGAGAAAAGAAGATGGGGATCTTGAGAAACCAGATGAATAAATGTGGATGGGGTGTATGAATAAGGTTCAGTTGGCAAGCTATTTAAGTAATTACTCATGAAGCCATGCCGTCATTGTGCCAAGCTTCAATAATCCCGCCACTACACTGCCAAATCGGTTACCAGTACTACCTAGGTACAGGTTAAGCTTAAGTAACTGAATCCAGTACCGAAATGTTGTTATCATCATCTGAATGTGGCGCAGTGAATCCATATGTAAGCTGATATTGAGAGATAAGATTGATATTGAGGCGACAACCCTATCTGCCAAGCAAAGTAAAATGTTTTGAAAAAGTGCTATACGTGTAGTATGATCCATATAGCCGACGGGGGACATAAACGTGTGTAGCTCCCCTTAGCAGAATGCGTGTAGAGGCGGAGAACCAAGATCAAGACAACAAAACGAGCGGTGGCTTGGAATCATTGTACCCCCGACGGTAACACCCAGCAACTGGACCTGATCCATCATTGTGGCTTCTCCGGCAATCCATCATCCATTCCGTTGGAAGCGGAAATCTTGGCAAGATTTGTGGCAATCCTCTCAATCTGATATCCACGAGAAACCCCCAAATCCTCTTCTCAAAATCACTAATGTCCACCCCTTCTCAACTCAACCTCGTCTCCCAATGTAATCATACTGGATACGGAGTCGTTATTTTTTCTCAAAGTATTTCGTTTCGCAATCAACATTGCATTCATGTTCCTATCACCTATTGTCCAATCTATTCGCTTCATACTTGGAGTGCAGCTTGTATTGCCGCATGGAATCTCAAGTGAGGCTCGAGCATCTTGTCTGACCCGACAATCTTTTGCCTCTTCTTCTCCGAAATCTGCAGTTTGCCTTAGTGAGAATAACTGATATTTGTTGATCATATCACGGCAGATAGTGATGTGAGTAGTGATGCAAAGGCAGTGGGTATAACGTTGGATTGTTATGAGACACATGTTATCGTATTTGGTGGATTTGGTGAAATCATGAGTTTGTGGAATTTTTCGTATCGAGAAGGAGCTCAATACCATTCAGTCGCGAACTTGATATGGGTAGTGGAAAGGTACGGTAGAAGCTGACCAAGAGATGGATCTCTGAGTTGTTTTGAATCACTTCCTAATTAGTAAATGTACCTACCTAGGGCTACCTAGGTATGAATCACAAGGTCACCTGCAACGTTTGAAAGTCATAGTGGCTGTGCGTTCTCATACTCGCGGGAGTCTTGCAAACAATATAGTGAATGCAAAATGTTGCACAAATGACCTCGGGAATGAAAGTACCGCAAGTATCGTTGAAATTCTTCATTTGGATTCAATTAAATAAAAGAATGCTCGAGCGACATATGAAAATTGTCACAATTCTAATATATCCATAACAACTTTGCTTTAGACCAGTGTCTCTGGGGACTAAAAAGCCTAGAGGATAAATCCATCCTAATGTTGCGCTTGTGAGAGTTTACCCAACGCAAAGATTTTCCAAAAGAATGCTTTATAAATCCAACCCGCATTCAACTTATCAATCGCCCATCCTAATGTTGCGCCGGCTCCAGCAAAGAAACGCTGAGGTGGATTCATTTGAAGGATCTTTTGAACAACATGCTTGGTGTATGCTTCCACTGGTATTCCTCCTCCAATTCTGACCCAAGCTTCATTAAGATCGGATTCGATTAATTTGTATGGAGAGTCTGCGGTGAAAGATATTAGCAAGATATGAACAAAAGACTCGAGGATGATGATACATACCTTCTGGTAATATTTCCATTTGATTCTGAGTCAACATGGCGGTACCAACTGTACCTGAAGCCACATCGATAACGAATATTCCAAAGGGCTTAAGTTCGAGCTCCAAAGTCGATATATACGAGTGTAGAGCGGCTTTTGATGCATTATAAAGTGATTGGGTTGGGATTGGCATATACCCAGCCAGACTGCTAGAGAATGCAATCCTACTTCCAGGGCCAGCTTTCATCAAAAGCGGCATAAAGACTCTAGTGATCTCAACTATTCCAAGTATATTTGTACCGAAAATCTTTAGAGCCAATGCGTAGTCACAATGCATGGCGAGGGTTATTGTTCGTACTCCGGCATTCTGGTAGAGGATATCAAGAGTTCCGCCCGTGGCCGCAGATATTCTTTCGCAGGCTGCTTGGATTGAGGAAGGCGATGTAACATCGAGTTCAATCAAGGTAATATCAGGATCTTTCTCAAGAGATTTCATTGTACTGAGTCGACGAGAGCTGGCGAAAACATGGTAGTTTTGACGAACAAATTCGAGAGCTAGAGAATGCCCGATACTTCCATCACTACAACCTGTAATGAGAATTGTAGGTTTCTTTGCCATACTGGCTGAAATGATGAATGAAAGAAGGAAAGGTCCCGTCTCAAGATATGAATGGGAAGAGTGATTTCGAGAATCTACTGGAGGTACAACATTGTCGCATACTGAGATATATGTAGTCCTCCATGGTGGAAGAATGGAGTGATTGTTGTGCAGTTTATCTTGGAGGATAATTAGTAAATACGAGAGTTGTGTTGCTAATCAATATATCAATTGAAGGAAGCAGATTTGGGGGAAAACCTGGTGTATGTTGGTGATGATGTGAATTAATAATGATGAAGGATGCTGTCGCGGTTGAAACATTATTGAATTCGTCTCAATGATTGGTTGGACCGTACCTTCTGAGAATAGTTTAGCTTCACTTGAGTGAACTAAACCCTGTGCACGCCTTCGCGCCCCTCTGTCTTACATTTTCCCATCTTCCTGCATTATCTTCAAATATCAATCAATTTTGTCAGCCATAATGATTTCCATATATGATTTTCAATCCATTTCTTTGGAAAGTATTGCGAGCGAGAGAATGAGATTGGAGTTGGATGACTTTCATTCTTGTAAATTTCTATTCCCTCTTGCTACTTGAACAGCAGCAACATCGTTTTAATTTATGATGGCACGTCGTCACGGCAATTATCGAAAGGATGTCAGACTTGTAGGAAACGGAAGATTAAGGTAAGTTGCCTGGTTGGTTCCCGAGAGTTGCAATACATTACTGACCACAAGTTAGTGTGACGAAGTGATGCCAGCTTGTAATCAATGTTTAAAAGCTGGCTGGAAGTGTCCACAATATGGAGATTCTTTGGAAAGAATGTTCCAGTACTCAGATGTGAGAGATTTTGAAAATTCTGCACATAATGAGCCTTTGAAGTCTAAAGAAAGGGCTTCCTGTATGATATATGGTACGCAACTTCTCATTCTTTGGCAAAAATGCCGCCTATGTCTTCAGCAGCCATCATTGATACTCCTAAAGCAGGCCCACTCGCATTCAAGTCTCAACCACCACCTATCATTCTTTCCAAAGAGATTTCAAACACTATCAATGATCGTGCAATGACTTCTTTCTTTCTACTCACATATTTCGGGACTCTGGTCCTGTCAAAGGATATTATGAGTATTTATTCTTTCATCGCAACGATCCCAATATCAACCACACACTCTACACAACCATCACTGCAGTTTCTTTAGCTGCATATGCTTATGCTTTCAAATATCCGTTTCTTCTTCAGAAAGCAACTCAATCCTTTGGTTACGCACTCCATCTTGTCAATGAAGCATTGACATCCATCGAAGAGGCCACCAAAGATTACACTATTATATCCGTGGTTCTGTTCAATACATTTGGAGTACTCACCTTTCAAAATTTAGATACCTTGATGGATTGTGATAGCCATATATCTGGTGCAACATCCATGCTAAAATTACGTGGGTTTCGTCAAATGGAGACTCGGCATGGACTTCAATTGTTTTTTCAAATGAATTCAATTCTCCTACAAAGTTGTATCTGGCATTCATTTCGGGTTCCTGATGATTTGATTGAGTTACAGAAACACGCTGCAGGTTTTTAGATGCAAATAATCCAGCCTGGAAGTTGAACCACCTGATTGTGGAATTGACCACGTTTCGTGCTGATATAAGGATGGTATACTTCTTGAAAGTTCTTCCATAATTAGAGCAGCTATAGACTTGGACATAAAGTTTTCGTCTCTCGCGATTGAGATGTCCAGATCACCCCAATGGCATTACAATTCTATTCCCATCGTATCTACATCAGGTACGATATTCGGTACATGTTATCATGTATACTCAGACCTCTGGCTAACTCAAATTTGGAATTATCTTCGTACCTGTCGCATATTCATTTATGAAGAAATTGGTAGACAATTTGAAGAGGGACAATCCATACATCCTATTGCCAGTATGGATTATTGTCTTTGGTTTACAACCTTACAAGAATGATTTGATGATATTTTTGCTTCTCTACCTCAATACTGTGGTGATGTTCCCAAAGTACATACTTCATCAGGAATTAGCGGCTCACCTGATAAAAACTTCATCACAGGTCCGCTATCTATTAGTGTCGTTCCTCATATCGCTAGTACTTATTTTCTTCTTTGGCCTCTACTTAATTCAGGCCGATGAACAATTTCCAATCTTCAGCGGGATTGGATTATTGTTAGATGTCGAATTTGGGAGATAAGACTGGAATCCAACAAATGTTCACCTTGGCAGATGTTTTGGAGAAGAGAGAGATGTTTCCGTGTATGAAAGTTGCTTAGCAAAGAATATATGATGTATCGCAAGACACTATAGTATTTGTTTGTGTATCTCTGTCTGATCATGCTTGTGTACCTTCATGATCGTATTTACACATATCTCTTGGTGAGGGTTTTGTATTTCTTTTTTCATTTACGGGGACTTGGATATATTCTATGTTTTCGGTCATTTGTGATCGTTCCAAGCTCAATAGACACAATCCCAAAACTCAAGTAACGCATCGTGGTACTATCAAGTACCTACGAACGCCTTAAAGTTTTCTTCTTTTCATCTCTTAGACTAATTTACTCGTCCTACCAATGTTTAGAAAACAAAGATCTTTAGGTTAAAAGTGATCACTTCACCGGAGATGCAAAATTCAAAATTAATTTACTTTGTCTTCATAAATGTCATTACCAATATCTCATTATACATAAATCTATATTTTCCCCATCCATCTATTCAACAATGGCATACCATTTAAGTTCTCTCCCACTGACCTCCAAAATTGGAATCTCATTCCCATTCTTCCCTCTGAAACTAACCTGGTTAGCACCCTGCGCATACAAAACTGCACCCGATCCCGTGTTCGCACCCTTCTCTCCCACACTTTGCGCAGGGACAAATCCACCATTTGCAGCTCCCGCCCACGTAGTCGCATATTCACTATTTGTTCCGCGCATCGCTACACACACGGGTGTGATTCCCAAACTGGTAATCGCGATGCCGATATTATCGCCTGCGGAAACTTCTTGTCCGACGGGGATGGAAATGGCGAGCACGGCGGCGCTTAATTCTGCGGGTGTGACGTCGAGGGTAGAGAGGGTTTCCCATTGGTAGAAGGGGGAGAAGAGCGCGGTGGTGTTGGAGAAGCGGAAGATGGTGAGGGTGACGTTGTCGGTTGGGGCGTCGCCGGCGAGGTTGATGCTGACGGTTGTGAGATTTCCGGCTTGCGGGGTCGAGAAGGTTTGGTAGAGGGCGTATTGGGGGAGCGAACAGTTGAGGTAGTAGTCTTGATGTTCGTTTCCGGAACCGAGGGGGGCGCTCTTGGCTAGGCCGTTGATGGGGGTACTGCTGTTGGTGGATGGGAGCGTGATGGTGGTGCTGAGGGAGGCGGAACAATCCAAATCTTGGATTGAACCGTCGGAGTTGAAATTGAGAACTTGGAATTGATGACCGTGTTGTGCGTTCCGGGGGCCGGCAAGGGGAGCGCTAGCTTGGATATCGGCTTGGTGCACGTAGGTTGCGTCACCGCCGGTAGAGGATGGAATGGTCAAAACACCGGTGGTTTGTCCACCGCATGTATCGCTGCTGATGATTTGACGAGTCCATGGGCCGGAGATATCGGTGGCGCGGTACATGATCAAGATTGTTCCTTGGCAGAAACCACACGTGTTAGATGCGGAGATGTAGTAGTATCCATCGCGGTAGAAAATATCTGGAGATTCGGCTTGGAAATCCACGAGATCTCCTACGGGGAGAACCTGTGTTGCGTTTCCAGTCGTGTTCATGAAATCGCTGGTGAGTTGCTGGATGTAGATGGACTGTTTGAAAGGAGGCCAGATGGATGCTCCGAGAGTGGTGAAATCAATGAGAGAATAGGCGATATAACCCGTTCCGTTAATCATGGCGACTGAGAAGTCACCCGCTTGCTGGGTTGCGGGTTCGGGTTGGTATCCTACGAGAGCACGGGAGGATTCAGGCACGAATCCGGAGGTGGGAGAAGAGGATGTGAAGATTACGTAGCCAGGAACACCGGCGTTGACCCAGAGGATGTAGAGGGCACGGGCGGAATCATAGAGCATGTGCGGTCTTCCGCAATCGCCGGATGCTTCGCAGATGGTGGCCGTGGCGTTTTCTTTGGGGTCGAAGAGTAGACCGTTGGAGGACCACTGTGAGATATCAGATTAGTACTCCAATACAATTCATCCCATGATTTTTTTCAAGAAAATTATTGGTTCTCAAACAAGCTCTGAAGCTCACAATATAGCAAAAGTGGAAAAATAAACATACCGTGACTAAATCCAGCGAACTCCAACTCTCAATTCCGCAGAAAGCTTCGCCACAGCCGAAGTTTAAGCCGTACCATAGAAATTGGCCTTCGAAATAATCGATCTTGCCAGAGGTGGAATCGATGAGATCACCGTCCGTGGAAAACATGTTGACGAAGGAATTGGATATCGTGGTGTTGAGACATGTTGCGGCTCCTAGGAGTGAAGAGCCTAGGAGGAGGGTGGAGAGGAGGGGATTCCTCATTTTTGTGGTTGGATGTGTAGATGTGTGATTTATGGTATGAGAATGAGAATGAGAATGAGAAGAAGGATCTTCTGTTCTGTTAATTTTTCAACTCCAGAAGAGAGGAGAGCGCGAGAGAATTAAGTATTAAAGAAGAGGATATACAAAAAGAATCTTCTGCACAATTCACAATTCACAACTGCAAACTTAGAACTTAGAACTTCAAAAAAAGAAAGCTCAAGGGTTCAACCGCTCCTCTTTATATAACCGTTCATCCCATCCATCCATCTCAACTCTTTGATCACCCCGTCATGACATGTCAAAGCCTCGGGTGCGGGTCCTAGCACCAGCACAACCACCTCTCCAAATGAATCAGGCACAACCAAAATGAAAACCCCCCCCATTATCAAAGCCAAGTCCAACCCTCCAGCATCCAGCAACCCCCCTGAAGCGTCCACCTCTCATTTACGTATTCCAATTCTCTTTCCGTATCCTCACCATCTCTCGTGGCTAGCAAACCACACGACGATCCTCTTACCTTTCCATCGAGTACCCAGACGAGCCAGGTATGTAGGTAATACACATACGAAGTACAACGCAGCTGACATCCCCAGGTTTTCTCACTCCCCATACTTTCGCACCCACATCTTGCTTGAAGAATGGTTGGCTGGTCGTTTACCATGGAATCCCATTTTTCACAGAGTGGACGCGGTGGGAACTGGGTTGTTGGATTATGAGATGAATGCTCTCTTACACTTTAGTGTATTTCCTTCCACGTTTTCAGATCTTGGTATCGTTACCTAGTGCTATGGTAGTGGAGTTTCCAACATGGAGGAAAATTGGAAGGCGTAATGATCAGCTGTTTGCATGATGGATACATAGGTATTTAGGTAATCAAATCTGATCACATCACATCATATCACATCAAATCCGAACAATCATCGAATGAAATAAACAGAATGAAATATGCCACGCCGGCCGGTAAGATTTCTCGCAAGATGGGTAATCAATGGCAGTGAGTGCATACGGCTCGGATAGGGAATTTGTGGTCCTGTCGTCCACTCTCCAGATCCCCACATCCCCGCACTGGTTCCCCATCTTGTACTTTATTTTGTGGACGGATGGTGCATGGGTTGGGCTTGGGTAACCTATGGATGGCCGTAGGTAGGGAGAGGGAATTTGGATGGAAGAGGTGGGATGATGCGCGGATTTTTAGCTGCATACTTGGTGTATATTACTTGGGATGATGTTTTTGATTTGAATGGAAAAATTAGATAGATATGTATACTATATATGTAGAATATATACACAATATTACGAGATTAAAGATTCGAATATATATTAGTATTCTTGATTATTATACATCTACCATCTCTCTCTCTCTCTCTCTCTCTATATATATCTATCTATTTATCTATATACCCACCAACCTACCTACTAAAACAATATTACCAATACCTACAATAACGTATACCCTCTCTTCATACCCTTCCTCTCCCTCTACATCCATCCCTCTACCCAACTCCCCCTACCCACCTACCATCCTACCTACCTAGCTAAACACTCTACCATACATCTGCTCGATGGATATGCAAAAATCTTCAGCCCAATCACCTCCACACGTCCACCATATCACCTCTCCAGGGCAATCTACACAAACTCCATCTACACAAATCCATCTACACAACAAACCCTCCGAAATCTCCGACATCCCACCCATCCCATCCCATCCCATCCGCCTCCCCTACCCTCCCCTACCCTCACCGCTCGGGAATACTCAGGTAGCTACGGATAATGACATACAAAGAATTAAAAACATTTCTCCGTCCACATACGCATTCTTGGCTGCCGAGAATAAAACCTAGAGGGTATTTGTTGTCCACTTTTTGGAGGGTGAGGAGGAGGGTAGGTAGGAATAAGGTTTGGAGAATGTGGACGGGTGTGTGCAAGGGGGGGATGGGTTTGTGTTGGGTTGAGTTGAGTTGAGTAATTGATTGATTGATTGATGATGATTGATTGATTGATTGATTGATTGATTGATTGATTGATTGATTGATTGATTGATTGATTGATTGATTGATTGATTGATTGATTGATTGATTGATTGATTGATTGATTGATTGATTGATTGATTGATTGATTGATTGATTGATTGATTGATTGATTGATTGATTGATTGATTGATTGATTGATTGATTGATTGATTGATTGATTGATTGATTGATTGATTGATTGATTGATTGATTGATTGATTGATTGATTGATTGATTGATTGATTGATTGATTGATTGATTGATTGATTGATTGATTGATTGATTGATTGTATTGAGGGGAATGTGTATTGTAGGAAAAAAGTATATAAAGGGATAGAGATGGGATGGGATGGGATGGAAAAAAAAGAAAAGAAGAGGGAGGGGTAGAGGGGTAGAGGGTAAGAGGTAATTTTTAGAGAGAAATATATTTCGGAGTGTAGTGAAAGAAATTTATATATTGGATTTTATGGAATATTTATATGATATATATTGATTATATTTTCTATATCTAGAAATTCAATTTGTATATGATTATATGATCTGAATATAGTATAATACTTTTTAATAGTTTAATTATATAAAGTATTAGAAGATTGGGTGGAAGAGGCCTCTATATTAACTATATAATTATGTGTGTAAGTATATTAATCTCCCCATAATATTATATAAGGAGATCAATATGTCTATCTATAATTCGTTTAATCTAGTCTGTTTAGGTAGTTGTATTACTAATCATTATATGTGCTTAACACCGGTAACTTCTATTCCTTTTAACATTTCCCTATAAAAATTACCACCTTTAATCTCCCTAATCTTCCGTACTTCTATTATCTCAATCTCAGTATGTTTTTGAATTTTTCGAATGCTATTCTTGTTAAGGGTTTAGTTATCCTATTTGTTATCATATCCAATATATTGATGTAACTAATTACCACTTTTTCTTTTTCAGTAAGATCCCTAATGAAGTGGTAATATATATCGATATACTTTGATTGTTTATATAAATGTGAATTCTTGGTTAAAGCAATTACTTTTTGATTATTATCTAACAGTTAAACAGTATTTCTGTATGCAGATATATATTCAGCCTTTCCAAAATCTTTGAGTACTTGAGTTAATCATTTCCTTTACTTAGTGAATATTGTTATTGATATGTATTCGGATTTAGTATTTGATATCGCTATTAAATTCTACTTTTTATTAGTCTACAATATTAATCCGTTATAGAATATAGCAACTCCTCCAGAAATACTTTTCCGATTATATCGATTATTTGTTTAGTTTGTGTTAGTAAAGATTTTTATAATATTTACTGGTAGATTGTATTTCTTTGTAATTTGGTATTGTACTTTTTCGGATTTGTATTTGAGTTTTTGAATAATTGTAGTTTTCAGGTATTGTATTAAGTTCTTTACTTCTATTCTATAGCATTTCGCTAACTTTGCTATGTTGTCACGGTGTGAGCTCACGTGATATGCTGATCCTACCGGAGAGGACCGAAAGGAGCGCTCGCACTGGAGCGCAAGCGAGCTAGGGCCTGATCGGGCTAGCTCGCTATGAAAATTCTATATATCTTTAATTCAGAAGATTCTGTATTGTAGTTTTTTAAGCTATATCTTAATCCTCAATCTGAACCTATTACCCGAATCAATATAACTTTGCTAGATTAGGATAAAGTTATTAGAACTTTATCCTACCCGCTTACCCCTATAATATTATATAGCTCTTATCTATTAAAATATCACTTTCGTGATGATTGCTCCGCACCCATCTAATCAGTTTGAGGATTCCTCAGAATTTGGCATTTCTGTATTGGAGGACCCCCAGGTTTGGTATTAATATCTTTAATCAATATTTATATATTATATTGAGCTAGAGGAGATCAATAGATTATTTAAATACAAAATTTCCAAATTCCTAATTTGCAAATATATTCAAATCGTTCTATACAAGCAGGTTATTATTCAAAATACCTGTTTACTTGATTGTCTTATCGAATCCACGTTTATTATACCTATTCATTTGGAAACCGTATCTCCCGAAACTCCCGCTAACTCTATCCCTGAACCCACTGTACCTGCTCCAACCACTCGATTAAGTAAGCGCATCCCCAATCCGAAAAAGTTTGATAACATTCACTCTGATCTGTATAGATTCGTTCAACAAATATATAGAAAATTGAATGCAAATAATAATAGATTCCCGACGACTTCTGTCTGCTTGATTTATACTACTGGAAGATTTACTGAAAAGGTATACGAACTTATACTATCTAAGATCTCCTATAAAATTCCTCAATTCATTAATTATACTGTATTTCTTGAATATTTTGAAAACGCTTTTGGGAATTTTGATCAAATATAAAACGCATAGAATAAATTATATATACTGAAATAAAGACATTTCGATTTTAATACCTTTTTTATAGAATTCCAGAGATTTGCCTTAAAAAAAGAGATATTTGATAATACTTTAACCCTACTTCTATTTCAAGGAATCTCTTGCAAACTATAAGATATACTATTGTATAATCCTATTCCAATCTGTGAATTTTGTTAATACATTAATTACCTATAATAACTTGATAACCGATTTTATTAATATTAATAACAAATCCATTATATTCGTTCTATTATTTTCGAAATTTTATTCCAAAGAATAATTACTGCTCCGCCTTTATAACTCGCTAGCCCGAAGTTTACTCCTGAAGATCCAATAAACCTGAACTTAGAAAAAAAGGAATATACTACTAGAAATTTGGGTTTACAGCGGGAATATAACAAATATTATTATTACAGCTCTACCAGTCATTTAATACAAAACTACTTATACCCCGATATTTATTCTATTCAACTCCGAATTACTATTACTACAACCAGCTTTATAAAAACCAGCTCTATACCAAACAATTCTTCGAAAAGCCGAGTCCCTATCCATTCCCCACTTTGCTCTCCTCCCCGCTCGCCAATCAACTTAGTTAATTTGGGAAACGGGATATGTCTAATCTAAACTGTAATCAAAATAATCCTTTGTGTACCCTTCATTTATTTACTACTACTACTCATAGTCTTCCTTTAGAAAATGAATTAAATAATTATATAGATTTAATAATTCTACCCATTACCCTGTTTTTAGAAAAAGATACCCTCCCGATATATATTATAATCAATAGCGAATACAAAGGAATTGCCTTTGTAAATCGAAATTAGATATCTTCCCAGAAAATATTAATACATTAACTATCTATAGTATTCGAAGTTATAGGATTTGATAAAAACACTCTACCTAACAATCGAATTATTTTTTATATTCAAATAGGATTTAGAATTAACAATTATATCGAGAAAAAGATTATTTTGTATATAATCGAGCTAGCCTATTATCCTATTGTGCTAGGGATAGCTTAGCTTAAGAAATACAATTCCTATATCGACTTTACAATAAACTTGTTTTAGTTTGATAGTTTGTTTTGCTATAAATTTTGTAATACTCTGTTTTATTTGTTTTGCATAAAAGCTCTACCAGATATTCCTTCAAAAGCTTGATCTATATATCTACTTACCTGCTTTGAAAAATTAAAGAATAAGAATATAACTACAATCTCCCTGAAAGCTTATTCGGTTTACACTTACTGGAAATATAAAATATTTTAAATATTGATTAAACAAATCAATAATATTCTAAATAAAAAAAAGAAGGTATTTAATTCTAAAAACCTATTATTCGAATTCCGAAATTGGAAAGATATCTTTTTCCTAAAGAATGTAAAAAAGCTATTTTCTTATTGATTATATGATTATGAGATTTGTTTTAAAGAAAAAACTGTTTTTCTTTTCGATACTTTATATTTTATATCCCATTCTAAATTAGAAATTCTAAAAGAATGGTTAGAAGAGAATTTTAGAAAAGGGTTTATCTGGCCAAGCTTTTTCTCTATTGTTTCCCTTATTTTGTTTATCAAGAAAACTAATAGAAACCTTTGGTTTTATATAGATTATTGTATTCTGAATAATCTTTCAATTAAGAATTGATATTTTTTATTATTAATAAAGAAATCTTTGAATAATTTAAAAAGAATAAAGTATTTTAATAAGATTGATATTATTTCTATCTTCAACAATATAAAAATAAAAAAAGGGCAAGAGTATTTGATTATATTTTATACCCGATTTGGATTGTTTGAATCTCTGATTATATTGTTTAGGCTAACAAAAGCACCTACAATCTTTTAGAGATTTATTAACAATTCTCTATAAAAATACTTGAATGTATTTTGTATTGTTTATCTAGATGATATTCTAATATATAATTAAACCCGAAAGAAATATATCTGTTATATCCAGAAGATTCTATAAATACTACAGGAAGCCGGTTTGTTTATTAAATTCGAAAAGTGCGAATTCCTGAAATCCGAAATCAAGTTTTTAGATCTTATTATAGAAAGGGATGATATTCGAATGGACCCAGAGAAAATCAGAATTATTATGGATTGGAAACTGCTTGTTATTGTAATTGATATTCAAGTGTTTATTGGGTTTGTAAACTTCTATTAACAATTTATTAGAGATTTCTTAAAGATTATCAGTCTGATGGTAAATCTGATTAGAAAGAATATTCTGTTTCTGTAAAGTTCTGCTTGTTAAAAAGCGTTTGATTAATTGAAGTGAGTGTTTATTGAAGCTCTTATTCTGACTTCCTTCGATTAGGAAAAGGAAGTCATTTTAGAAACTGATGTTTTTGATTATATATCTACCAGAATATTCTTTTAATACAATAATAAAGGAATACTAAGATTTGTTACGTTTTTCTCTAAAAAATATTTGATAGTTGAATATAATTACAAGATTTACAATAAAGAACTATTAGCTATCATTTACTGTTTCAAAAAATAACACTTGAAATTGGAAAACGCTGTCTCTTTAATTCAAATTATTATTAATTACTGAAATCTAGAGTATTTCATTATTATAAAGCTATTAAATTATTATTAAACCTATTAATCCAAATTTCTATTTCAATTTAATTTTCGAATTATCTATTGCCTTAAGAAGCTAGGTGCTAAACCTGATATATTAATCAGGAGATCAAAAGATCTCCCTAAGGAAAAGGATAAACGCTTTCTGCATCAAAGCTGTATTATCCTGAAATAAAAGAATCTGGATTTCGATTTATTTCCTGTTATTATTATTCTAATCAAACCCAAGATTGCCAAGAAAGTACACTTCACTGTAACTATTCGTAACTAGAGAAACCCTAACTCTACCAACACCATCAACCATTTAAATTCCAATAACATTATAACTTTACCAGAAAATAGCAAAATTATAAAGCCTACAATTCTATTTACTATATTTATACCCAACTTCGTAATACAATTAGAAAATTCAGAAACCCTTCTAAACCTTTCTATCAACCTACTTACCTTGTTTTATAAAGGCTACCAAGCCAACCCTATATCCAAATCTATCCTGAAATCCCTATGAAAGGGATCCCCGAAATACCCGAAAATCATTCTTGCTAAGTATACCGAAAACAACAACCTGTTATATTATTGAGAGAAACTATACATTCCTAACTATGATCCCCTAAAAACCTACCTGCTCTATCTATATTATAAATCACTCACCACTGGTTACCTGCACTATACCCAAACCTTCGAATTACTATTCCGAAACTATTATTGGTCTGGATATTACGATTATGTTACGCAATAGGTTTGTAACTATTATAATTGTTATTGTACTGTTTCGAATCGTAGAGGCCAGGAGGGAGTTCTCTACCTATTCTCGATTCTATAAAAAGCTTGGCAAGATATTTCGATAGATTTCATTACATACCTACCTGAAAATACTAGTTTCGATATTATTATAATAATAGTTGATTGATTAACAAAAATAAAACATTTCTTGTTTTACTATAATATCTATAATTCCGAAGAGGTTATTTATCTATTCCAGAAAAATATCTGAAAGCTTTATAACTTATCTCTATTTATTATATCTGATTATAAAGTTTAATTTATCTTTGAATTCTGAAAACATATTTGTAAGTGCTTAGGCATAACCGCCAAGCTCTCAACTACTTATCATTTTGAAACTAATAAACAAACCGAAAGGGCTAATGCAATACTAGAGCAATACCTCCAATCATATATAGCATATCTACAGAATAATTAGATAAAGTGGTTTTCACTTGTTGAATTTTCTATTAATAATGTTTAATCCAAAAGCACTCGGATAACCCCATTCTTCTCGAACTACAGGTTCCACCCCCATTTAGGTTTCAAACCCATATCGTCTCAGAGTAACCATTCTGTTATACAAAACACCAAAAAATTCATTACTAAAATGGAAACTATTTTCTTACATTTATAAACCGAATTAACTATTAATCAAGCTCAATATTCGAAAAATATCAATATTTATTATTCTTTTATCTATAAATACCTACCTGATAACCTGATCTAATTGAACATCAGAAATATCAAGACCCTACATTTATAAAAAAAGTTCGATTAGAAAAACCTCGAGCTCTTCAAAATCTTGAATCTAATAAACCTTTATACCTATAAACTGAAGTTTTCAATCTTGATAAAGATTTATTCTATTTTCTATATTAATCTATTATATTCTGTATACAATAATCTTATTCCTGGGTAGCGTAATCCATTATTACCCCCTATAAAAGTAAATGACCTTAAGTGTTTTGAGATTACTGAAATCCTGAATTCCTGTTGGAAAAGAAAAGGTTGTAAAGAATCTCGCCTGAAATACACTGTCCATTGAATCAGCTACAATATATCAATCGAAAAACCTATAAACTATCTGAAAGATGTATAAGAACTGATTTGCAATTTCCACTATAAATACTCTAACAAACCCAATCCCGCTTGATCGGGCCCTGCCTGCCTATAAATTGTAACCCATAACATACTACCTCGATAGAGCTTGATCCTTAAGAAAAGGATAATATTATAATATAAACTTATATAATATACTGATCTTATCAAAGAGGACCGAAAAAAACATTATATCAAAATGCAAACAAGCTAGGATCCAATCAAACTAGCTCGCTATAAAAATTCCGTATATCTTCAACTCAGAAGATTCTATATTATAACTCTTTGAATTATATCTTAATCCTCAATCTGAACCTATTACCCGAATTAATATAACTTTGCCAGATTAGGATAAAGTTATTAGAACCCTATCCCGCCCGCCTGCCCCTGTGATATATGTATTATAATAGTTAGTCTAATATAAAGGAAATATTTGATCTTGTATATACTATTAAATAAATAAAACTACCTATAGCTTATTGGTATTCAATAATATCAATTAGTTTATTATCTTCTATAACAAATTGTAAGCATAAATAATCAGTAGTAAATATCTTCTTAGCATAATACTGAGCGTATAAGATTCTGAATTTTGTAAGTATAGTTTTTAGATATTCTTCTTGATTTAATGTAAAAGATCTATTTACTCGATCTCTTATAACCCTAATACCTAGAATCTTGCTAATCTCTCCCAGATTCTTGGTATTGAAGTGTGATGAGAGTATTGTAGAAAATTAATTGAGTTGATCTTTTGAGGTCGAGGAAGCAATTATATTATTGATATATATTAGCAGATTGAATTAACGAGCAGTGTATGTATAGAGATATGGATCAACAAGACTTTGGGTAAAGCCCCAATTAATCAATTGAGATTTTAGAAGTTGATTTTAATTTCGTTCAGTTTGTTTAAAGCTATATAAGTATCACGGCGCCAACTACATGATCTATAGTTGCCTTCGTGCCTCAGGCACAGCATACTAGCGCGCCCTACTTCCTATAAGTAGGGCTTCACTCTTTTATAGCTCTTCTACTTTTATAATATAATATAAGTCTTTATTTGTATCTTAATAGTTTGTATTATCTTTAAATAAGCTATTATAGCTTTATTTCTTATTTTATTTCCAAAGCTTTATTAACACTTTATTCCAATCACACTAATCACATCTATCGTTAATCTATTATATACTCTATTATCAATATTTTGAGTTTCAAAAAAATGCTGAAGATGGGTAAACAAGTATTTGTATTAAAAGCATTTACATCTAGCTTATCTTTACAGTTCCTTTTTTTAAATTATATTCTCAATTCTATTGAAGCTGATATTTCTTTTTTTATAAATCTATTTAATAATTCAAATGTTATACATTTTATTATTATTCAAGCTATATTTGAATTAATCAAATCGATTGCAGGCTTATTATAAGCTTAAGCTATTATTGTTTAGGTTTAAGTTATCAATGCTTAATCAAAGATTATTGAATTGAAAAATACAATTGAGATATTGAAGATTATTATTCGCAATAATTCATAAGCTTCACCTCATTACAAATATCTTGTTGTCCCCGAAAAGTTTAGTAATAATAAGTAAGATATTGTAAAGTGTTAAAATTAGTATATGACTTTTTGTAATATAGTTAATTATTATTTAATTGTGAATTATAAAAACGAATCAGAATTTCAGAAAATCATATTCTTTGTTAATTTATTTTCTGGTTTTGTTTATACAAACAATTAGATATATTTTGATATAATTATTGATAACCTATATAATTCTGATCTTTGGCCTTCTGGATAGTATATTATTGTAGGCATTTGATATAAACTAAATAAACAATATTAGATTTTAGATTTTTTATAAAAAGCTTTTATAAATTATAATAAATATAAAATAAAAAAGGCTTCATTTAGTAACTTCATTATCGAATTCAAGCAGCTTACAATCAAATACAAGAAAATCGCTGAATAATAAATTGTTGATTTTAAATTCAAGGTATTATAAGAATTTATTGATACTTTTATTTATTGTTTTAATAAACTATTTATTGTCGATATTGATATATAGGTAATATAGTAACAAGGAATTTATAATAATTTAAAGGAAAAGATTTATTTTGATAATTAATACAAAAATCAAGATATCAATTTCAATAATCAAATTAAACTCAATATAAAAAAAGCTTACTATTATTACTATATAATCAGACGCGCGGCGACTGGCCGCTTGCACCAAATCGACTTCGATCCGAATGGGACGCGATAGCATATGTCAACCGCGTTCTGCGAACACAATATAGCTTTATTGACCTTCTCGCTAGATCCAGATTCTATACTAGGATATGCTTAAACTACACGAAACTACACGAATTCCAACCTGCTCCAATACCCCGAGGATGAGCTCTCCACCCCAATCAACCTAAGACCCGCACCGAACAGCCATAAGCGCTCCGAGCGCTCTCCCGATCGACAGCGATCGACCTGATCATCCGCCGACACCCGGATGGCATACGAAACAAGGCTCTCTGAAACAGGACCACAAACCCTTAGACAGAACAGCCGTAGGATCGCCATGAGCGGTACTGAGCGGGGGAATACCAGAGGCAACAAGCCCCTGATTAGCTAACATTACACTACTATAAGCGGCTGGAACGCTAGCGGCCTGTAGGCCCGCTCCTTAGTACGTCTAGAATACCCCTTGGGAGGTCAGATATTAGACGTTAATCACTATAAATAAATAAATAAATAAATACTATTATTACTATAATACTTATATTTGATTACTTTGAAGATTCTATATAACTAAATATCGCTTATTAAGACTAACAACTCTTAGTATATTATATTAGAGAATAATGTTTTGAACTTGGTCTTTATCTTTATTATAAAAAGCCGGGTTATATCAAACTTAATTGTAAGGAAAAGTAATATAACGATACAAAATATAATATTAATCCAGAAATCATATTATACCCCAATCGCTTTTCTACTACAAATTAATATACTCCGAATATTCACCGTTTTCTTATTATCGATTATAATCACAATCCTAAACCCTATTACAATACTTACTGTCCTATTTACTAGAATACATTTCCGATTGCTACAATACCAATTCGATATATTACCTTAACCCCTATTGTTAGCTCGAATCTAGATGGGTTTGTAGAAGGCTCTGTATATTCTAATAATAACAGAAATTCAATTTCCTAGCCAAATATATTAAAAGATTAATCTCGATTTATAATCGCAAATCGAGATCCTTTGTAAAAAGCTTGTTTTTGTGGATTAAGAGATTAATTATATCTAAGGATTTTTATATCTTAAAATAATAAATAACAAATCTCTTAAAATCTCAACGAAAATTTCCCTTATACCTAATATGATTATTCTATTTATTAACTTAATAAATAATGGAGTTATAGGATATAGATTTATAAATAAAGTTCTTATATCTAAGTTTGGTATTTCTATATACCCCCTTTCTATTACCTATAATCTATTATTGATAGATAGAAAAATCTTTGATATTCTATCTCAGTATATACTATTAGATCTATAGATTAATGATTATAAAGAAATTGGTTTATTCTATATTATTAATCTTTTCAAAACAGATTCTATAATTCTTGGCCTTCTGTAATTCCAGTGTTATAACCCTATTATTGATTAGATAATAATAATTCTCAAATTTATATCTATATATTGCTCCAGGTATTACTACTCAATTAATTCTATTATAATTATTGTTTCTGATTATAATAATATACTAATCTCAGCAGATATAATATTCAATTCGATATTATATATATTTATTAGAAAGTCTATTTTGAAATCTAATTTAAAGAAATCTATTTCAATTTTATATCAAGCCTTTATTAAGAAAATCATTAACGAAAATCTCTAGACTTTCTCTTTCTCATTCCTAAAATAATCGATACTTTTAGAATATATTTCTCCGATTTCAGTTATAAAAAAGATTATTGATAGAAACCTCAATAATATAGATCCTATTGATCCAAAACTATCGATTTAAATTACCACTATATTTATCGAATCAATAGGAAAGCAGAAACCTGTGTCAAGATAATATTAAATCAATTGATCTTGAAATCAGCCTTAGTATAAATTATTATAGACTTTAGGATATATAAAAAATCGCTATGGAATCCAAATGTTTTATTTTTATTAAATTCTTTATCATTATCAAACTCTTTAGAGGAATTGTTTAATATTTTACGAAATATTCAATAGAATATAAACAATATAAAGTTCCTTATAGCTAATAGCTTTGTTCAATTCTGTAAAGATCAAAAAGCTTATATTACAAAGATAATATAGAATGAATTAGATAAAGCTTATAAATTACATTGGATTATAACAAATAATCCTATTCAATTATACTATAGTATTGCAGAAAACGATATCGAGAAGTTTATGAAAAAGATTAATTAATCTATACTATTTGTAGCCAAGATTCAAAGCAAACTCTTGTTTTGGTTTGTAATCTATTTACTAGTTTTTTATTTTCTTTTACTAATAAGCTCTCACCACAATGCTCTTGGAATTACAAAATCGAAATTATATTAAATAAAGAGCCTTTATATAATAAAGACTATTTAATATTCTCAATTAAACTCCAAATTGTTTGCAAATGGCTTAATGATAATCTAAATAAAGGATTTATCTGTAAATCCTATTCCTAATTAATTATTCTACTCTTTTTAGCTACAAAGTCTAAGGGGAGTATTCGGATTTGTTAGAACTATTGAGGATTGAACAATGTTACTATTAAAAACCATTATCTACTGTTATTAATCAAAGAAACCCTTGATACCCTATACTATACTAAAGTTTATACCAAATTAGATATTATTACCATATTCAATAAATTATGGATTACAAAAGGTTATAAATAGAAGACTGCTTTTACAATCCGCTTTAGTCTATTCGAGTTCCTGATAATGCCCTTTAATCTTTGTAACGCTTCTGTTTTGTTTCAGAACTATATTAATTATATTCTTTTCGATCTTTTGAACAAAAATTGCATAACATATCTAAATAATATCTTGATTTACTCCGAAAATGTTATAGATTATCAAAAACAGATTTGCAAAATTGTTCGGAGATTTATCAATACTGGATTACAAATCAATATCAACAAATACAAATTCGAAATAAAAAGAATAAAGTATTTTAATCTGATTATTATTTCTAATAATATCGAAATGAATTCTGATAAGGTTAAGATTATTCTGAATGGAAATTGTTAACTAAACTAAAAGATCTTCAATATTTTCTAGGGTTTGCTAATTTCTATTAATGCTTTATTTACAAACTTTTCTAAAATTATGGAATCTTTGAATTTTCTATTAAAAAAGGAGAATATATAGAATTGAACTATTAATTAAAAGAATATCTTTGAAAACTTGAAAAATGCCTTTGTCTCTATTCCAATTCTTGTAATATTTAATTATTATTGCTGTATAATTGTCGAAACAAATACTTCCGATTGGGCTGTGAGCGGAGTACTTTTTCAATATAATAATAAAGGCTAACTATACCCAATTGTATATTTTTTCTCAAAATATAATATTGCTAAATATAATTATAAGATTTATAATAAGGAACTATTAATTATCATTAAGTTTTTAAAAGAATGAAAACTCAAATTATATAAAATTCAAAAGTTATTCAAGATTATTATTGATTATAAGAATCTAGAGTATTTCATATTGATAAAGATATTGAATCAAAAACAAACTAGATAGACTGAATTCCTGACTAGTTTTAACTTTTGTATTATATACAGACTAGGTCTTAAAGCAGTTTGCCCCAATATATTAAATAGAAAAATAGAAGATTGCTTTATATACACCAACCCTAATAACAACCGAATCAAGAATCGCTTACAAACAATCCTCCCGAAAAGAGTATTCGATATTGCTATATTCAAGAATCTTATCTAATAAACAAATAACAACATCAACCTCATTGCAGTATCTATAATATGATCATCCCTAATACTGAGAAGCCGATTAATGATCTTATTGATAAGCATATAAATTATTCAAATTGATCACTACTATACATAAAACACTTTAGAACCCAATTGCTTACTATTAGCCACTATCGATCCGAAAAGATCTCCAAATCGTTTTTCAAGATTATAGATTAATCAATAATAAAATTTCTATTGCAATTGCTTTTTTGTTCCCCCCTCCACTAAGCTTTACACCCAGATTATATACTAAATGCATTCCACTGGTTTAATAGGATATTCTAATTAAATTAAAACTATTGATCTCGTTTTCCGTATATACTAATAACCCAATATATCAAGGGAAATCGAAATTTATATACAAGCCTGTCAACTCTACTTCCGAACCAAAGCCTCCCATCTTGTTGCACCCGGATTCCTAGAACCTTTGCCAGTATCATTTTGCCTTTAGTTTGATATTTCTATTGATTATATTATATTACTATCAATCAGTGAATACTATAGCAAAAAGCATCAACATATTATTACAATTGTCTACCGCCTAACGAAAATACATTATTTCATTCTGATTATAAGATTATCTGTAGAGGAGCTTACCGATTAGTTTGTTGAAAAAGTCTACTGCCTACATAGTGTATTTGACAATATAATATCCAATAAAGGTTTACAATTTATATCAGAATTCTGGAAATACTTATCCAAGTATCTATTAATTACTTTAAAACGATTCTCTTTGTTTTACTCCAAGTTCGATAGACAAATAGAAAGGATCAATGTTATGGTAGAATAATATCTTCAGGTTTTTATAAACTTCCATCAAGATAACTAATATGATTAACTTCCACTTACGAAGTTTGTACTTAATAATACTATTTCAAAGATTATCAGTATATCTCTATTCTTTACTAACTATGGTTTTCACCTACACCTCAATATTGAGCTCTCTTTATCTGTTTCCTCAAACCTATTATATCAACACAAACGCGAGTTTCTAAAGGTTAACGAGATTGTGAACTGATTTGATATCATCCTAACAAAATTGAAAACCCTAGCTGCTCAATCCATTTAGAAATATAAAGATTATACTAATAAGATTTGTATTAACATTTCTTTATATAAAGAAGATAACAAAGTATAGATTAATATTAAGAATATAAAAACCAATTATCTGATAAAGAAAGGTAATAACAAATAGGATAGTTTCTATAAGATTCTAAAAGTTTATAAACAAGCCTATCTATTTCAGCTCCCCATTAATTTTAAAATCTTTTAGTATTTTATAATTTATTATTTTAATCATTTTATTGTTTACCTAAACTAGTTAGTCAAGAAGCAATCAACAAAACCAAATCCCACCGAAACCAAGACTATATTCTAAAAAGAGATAACAAAACAAATAAGAAAATTAAGTAATAGAAATTCAATAAATTATTTGATTATTATAACAAGAACAGATTTCACTACCAAATCAAATAAAAATATCACCCAGTATTTTAACAATCTGCCGAAAACCTTTGTAACTAGGAAAACACAATTATCGCTTTCCATTTAGCAAATCCAGATAAGCTAGAATCATTTGCTTAAATAGACTTCAAAAGATCTACTACTTCTGATCCCTCGCTAATACTTATACTAAACGTACTCCCGAATCGAGACTGAGGTAAATCTAAAAAGCTCCGGCAATTAATTATTACTTCCAAGAAAGTTCATTTTAATTCAATAATAGAAATTAGAGTATTTTAATGTTATTTTGTTTTTTAAAAGGTTAATTGATATTGCAATCGTAAACCGATTGCCTTGAGCGGGGGTATTATTATGGCGCCAATTATATGATCTGTAGTTGCCTTCATGCCTCAGGCACAGTATACTAGCACGCCCTACTTCCTATAAGTAGGGCTTCACTTTTCCATAGCTCTTCTACCTTTATGGTACAATATAAGTCTTTACCCGTATCTTGACAGTAAGCTTCTCAATATGTATAAAATGTATTTATCTGATACCTTAAATTTCTAAGGTAATATTGTGACGATCTGGCCTCAGGCCTAGATTAGTCATCCATTTGCCCCACCTGGCAGGTCAAATCTCGCTTCGCTTTTGGTCCCCTCTTGGTCCCCTCCTGGTCCCCTCCGACCTATAAAAGCCTCTTACAGGTTCACCCTTTGTACAGTAGTTTGTTATTCTCGAGTATCGATAATTGATTCATTTACTATCATGTCGTGAACCTGTTGTCGTCACAAATATGAAAATATATCTCTTCTTTGAAATAGGATTCTATAAAAGTATTCTTTATATCGAAATATTAGTATTCCGAATTCTTTTTTGTAATGATTGTTAAAAATAAACAGAGCGTATCGAATTGTATTATAGAAAGTAAAGATTTGTTATAGTTTTTTTCGAGAATTTGATTAAAACCTCTTGTTATAATTGTGCTTTGAATCTTTGATCTTATTATTCTTTGTTTTTATTATAAATATCTATTTTATTGAAACAAGATTCCCTCTTTTGATAGAATATATTTTTTTTAGATATTATTTGTAATCAATGAATTATCTCTTTTTTAATAACTTACTTTTATTTTTCTTTATATTTGGGGTTCGAGATTGCTTGATGATATATAGTAGGAATAGGAATTCCTAGAATCTATTCTATAGGGAAGGCTGTATTCTTGTTTGTAGGGTTTTTCTAAGATTACTTGTAGGTTTTTGGATAATTTTATTTTAATATTTGTATCAATCCTTAGTGTAAGCGGTATGGAAGGCCACACAGGGATCGAAGGGAATGAGCGTGCGGATGCACTCGCTAACAAAGGGACAAGAAAATCAGCCTCAGGGCATACGAATCGATCTACAGCAAGCAATATCCGTTTTATAGCAAAAACTACTATAGAATTAGCAGTATAGGTGTGGTGGATCAAATAGATATCAACACTTTTCAAATAGTATTAGAAATGGGATCCAAAGAGCACAAATAAATACCCTAAGGAACTAAAACTTTTATGAGCAACTCTCCATTGCATACTAGTGATCTGCTTAGCACACGGCGACTTCGAAAGTTATTACCGATGATTTAAACATGAGGAAGCAACAATCTATTATTCATACAGAGTATTCAAATCCTTCGAGTATATTGTATATTACTATAAAGTCCTCGCGACCTATAAAACCTGGCCCCAGATATCAAGCCCAAATACTCATCCTACAATCAAGCAGCTCAAGAACAACTATTGAAACAGCTAATGCATATATCAGCCAAATTCACTAAATTCATTACTATAACAGATTTCTATAAAAGTATATACTCTAAAACATTATCAGAAGAATAGAAAGAGAGAAGGAAAGGGATCGATTGATTCAGGCGAATATAAGTAGGGAGTAGGAGGGGATAGATCTAGAAAAGCTACATGAAAGAAAATTGAAGCACATGGTATATCATGTTGTAATAGAATATATACAAAAGCTACCCTTACAGGATAAAGCAGCTTTCAAACAAATACTATATAGGAGATTGGAAAGCGTGTATGGAGGTACTCAGAGGATCGGAGATAAAGGCGTAAGTGTGCTAGCTATCGCTTGGGAGGCTATTAAGGGTATTGAGACCCCATCTCTAGGAAAGGGGGATCATGTAAACTAGAAGATCATCCCGTAGTTAGCCTAACCGTAATGCCCCCTGGGAGGCTCGCCTATACGGCCCGGTTGAAAATTACTAATAATAATAATAATAATAATAATAAGCGGTATGGAGATTATAGTATATTCGATAATATTTCTATCTGGGTTTGCTATGAGTATTGCTATTATTATTCTAATCAGTTTCTGGATATACTTGTTTAATCCATTATTATCTCGCTTGCATTTTCGAAAAAAGTATTTTTCAGGAGTATCTATATTTATAGATGTAATCAGGGTTTTGGTTGAGGGTTGAGTTGTAGATATAGTATCTGATATCTTTGTTTCTATTGTTCCTAAAGGTAGTATTGGGTTTTCAGATAAATTGATCTTGATGATATTCTTTTTGCTATCTTTATTGAATTCCTGGATATTGTTTATTTTAGGTGTACTAGGGATTATTATCTTTGGGATCTTGGGGATAGCAGTATCTTGTAATAAATCAGGTGGGTATTCTGGTTTTTCTTGTATTTTATAAGGTTTATCTTTAGGTTTTTTATTAGAAACGATATTCTTTATATTTTGAGGATTTAATACTGAGTTTCTTATTCTCAAATTTAGATCTTCTCCCTTTTGGATTTGTTTATAATTACTTGGCTTGTTTGTATAGTGTAGCCTAATTCTGGTGAGTATATTCTAATGTGTTTATTGGTTGTGGCCGAGTATTCTATAATGATACCTTCTCGAGCTGTATTTTGTAATTTGTTGTATTATTAATTCTTTGGGATTATCTTTGGATTGATATATGTATAGTATTTGCTTTTCTATATTTTATAATAACTAATATTCGGGGTTGATCCTATGAACACTTCAATCGGGTTGATTATGCTGTTATTGATGATTGGTTTAGTGTTTGTTTTGTTTCTGTAATGTGTATTATATTTAACAGTTTTGTTCTAGAATTCCAGTGGCAATCCGGATTCCTTTAGTATAGTTTTTATATCGGCTTTGGTAGTATTAATGTTTTTCTTAATAGTTTTGTTCTAATGAGATAATACTATAGTTGTTAATTCTAATCAGGTTTCAGAATTCTATTTTTTAATAGCTTAAATTAATTCTAGTATATTATTAGTCCGAGCAATTACTATCTTATTATCAATATCAAATTCCAATTTGGTTTTCTATTTCTTTAATCTTGATATGACTTCATCTTTTGTTTTTAGGATCAAAATCTAATTCATTCTTGTTCAACTGTTTATGATTAATAGGAAATAGCAATTTCCTTATAATAATCTTGGGAATAGATTAGCAATATCAAAATAAATAAATTCTAGTCTTTTTGTTTTGTAGGGATTGAATTATTTCGGGATTAGATTCTTTATTTTAATGAATACACAAACTTTGCATATAGAGATCTTGGATAGGATTTTGATTGGCTTTCCTAATATAATTATTTATTTATTTATTTATTTATAGTGATTAACGTCTAATATCTGACCTCCCAAGGGGTATTCTAGACGTACTAAGGAGCGGGCCTACGGGCCGCTAGCGTTCCAGTCGCTCATAGTTCCTAATATAATAACTTTATAAAGATTTTGTATTTTCTTTAAATCAAGATAATTAAATTATTTATATTATAATAGATAAGTTTCTAGATCCTTTTTGGTTTTGTTTGAAAAGGTATCTAGAGTAGTCTCATTTAGCTCAATATCATTAATGATTTTTGTATTTAATAGAGCGATATCTTTATATCCTTTTGTAATATCTAAGATTATATAAATTCCTTTATTCATTTTTACTTTAATAATATTTATTTTATTTTTTCAAAAGTATATATAATCTGAATTGAATCTACCTTTAAATCCAATTTCACAGATCTTTTTGTTAAAAAGAAGATTAACTTTTAATCCTGATATATATAATATTTTGAGAGTAAAACCATATCTTCATTTTCCAGCTTTATTATAATAGTACTTATTCGATTATAGTATATAACTCCTCTATCGATTTTTATTGTTTTTCTTTTTATTTTCTTGATATTTCTAAAAAAGAAAAGTTGGTTAGATATATATAAGGAAGTATTAATATCTGTATATTAATAAAAAGGGGTAATCTTATGAATAAGCTTTTTGGATATATGTTAAAAGGAATAGAAGTTACCGGTGCTAAGCACGTGTAGTGATTAGTAATACAGCTACCTAAACGGGCTAGATTAGACAAACTATAGATAGGCATATTGATCCCCTTATATAATACTATAGGAAGATTAATATGCTTATACGCATAACTATATAGTCAATATAGAGGTCTCTTCCACCCAATTTTCTAATAGGTTATGAGATCCGGTTAACATGACCTCTGAATAGAATTGATGTAATCAATATTACATCCAGCTCACGGAACTGAAGAGTACACAACACTACCTTATATCCAACTCGCAAAATTGAAAAGTACACAGCACTACCTTACAATCAGTACACGGTACTATAATCAATCACTACTACTAACTTGTGGAGTTGAAAAGTATGCGATACTATCTACATTTATATATTTACAATTACAAATCTGTGTGGTATTGTTTATACAGAAAAAGGGAAAAAAAAAAAAAAAAAAAAAGGAAAAACTCTGCAAATTCTCTGTACAAACACCAAAATAAACGATATTAAGAAGCAAGCCAAATACATCCCAACTCTCACCCAAGAGATTTACAAGAGATGGTTTTGGCAAATGAAAATATAATTAAAAGGAAAGGATTGATTTTATACAATTGAATTTACACTTCAGGATTATATAAGGATTAGAGAACTTAGAATGAAGATCGATAGTACTGAAATCTTCTCAATTACTGAAAATGCTATAACAATATATATCAAACTCAACATTAAAAAGAAAACTATATATTTAAAGAACAAAACTAGTACACTTTCATATATATGCAGATCGCTTAGCAATAATGATGAAGTGCTAGCCAACAAATACGATATAGCATATATATTATAGAATTATCTAAAATCCAAATATTCGAGAACAAGTAATATCATAGCAAACTTGTACCTAACAATAATCCAGATATTTACTTTCAAACCCTCAAATCAACCAAAGATAACCATCATTGAAGCCTAAAACAAGCTCAAGGAATATCGATGCAAGCTCGGTATAATCAATTTTGCATTCAAAAATTTATATAAAAATCAAGCTCTTTTTTTAGTTTTTATAAGAAGTCTATTAATTAATTATCAAACAACAATCGATATTATGAATGTTCAAAATATATTAGCAGTTGGAAATAAGATCAAGTATTTTATAGTTAAAGAATTTAATATCAAAAAGACAGAACAAGTTTATATTACTAGTAAAAAGTATATAATCCCAAATCAACAAAGAGAATGCAAAAAATCAAGCCTATTTGGAAAGTAAAAACAAAATAATGATATAAAATCCTTTGCTTATCATCTGTATAAACAAGAAGGATACTTTTTATATAATTACAAAGATCTCTCACTTGTATAAACTCTAATCCACAATATTATAAAGCCTAATAACGGAGAATAATATTTAAAAAGATAATCAAAATGTTATTCTCTAAAAAAAAGCAATTAAGTTCACCTTGTAAATAGCGAGAGCCTTTTAATTAATCTCGATTTATCAGAAAACAAAGAAGAATCTGATAATAAAAAGTACCGTATATCCAAAAAGCTTATCCGTAAGATTACCCTTTCTTATTGATATATAGATATTAGTATTTCCTTATATATATCTAACCAACTTTCTCTTTTTAGAAATATCAAAAAAATAAAGAGAAAGATAATAAAAGTTAATAGAAAAATTATATACTATAATCGAATAGATATTACTACAATAGAACTGGAAAATGGGGGTATAGTTTTACTTTCAAAAATGTTATATATACCAGAATTAGGAATTAATCTTCTCTTTAGCAAAAAAATCTGTAAAGCTGGATTCAAAGACAGATTCAATTCAGATTGTATATATTTTCGAAAAATAAAATAAATATTATCAAAGCAAAAATAAATAGAGGAATTTATATGATTTTGGATATTGCAAAAGGATACAAAGATATCACTCTACCGAGCATAGAGATTATTAATGATATTGAACCAAATGAGATTACTCTAAATATCTTCTTAAACAAAACCAAAAAGAATCTAGAAACTTATCTATTATAACATAAACGATTTAATCATCTTGGTTTAGAGAAAATATGGAATCTTTATAAAGTTACTACATTGAGAAAGCCGATCAAAGTTTCATTCAAGATCTCTGTATGCAAAGTTTGTATGTTTACTAAGATAAAGAACCTAATCCCGAAACAACTCAGTCTCTATAAGACAAAAGATTAGAGTTTATTCATTTTGATATTGCTGGTTTATTTTCAAGATTATTACAAAAAAAACCACTATTTCCTATTGATTATAAATAGCTAGATAAAAATGAATTGGATTTTGACCCTAAAAACAAAAAATAAAGCCATACCAAGATTAAAGAAATAAAAAACCGAATTGAAACTCGATATTGATAACAAGATAATAGCTGCTCGAATTGATAATATATTAGAGTTAATCTAAACTGTTAAAGAATAGAACTTTGGGATCTGATTAGAATTAACAATTATAGTATTATTTTATCAGAATAGAATTGCTGAAAGAAATATTGGTATTGCTAAAGCCAATATGAGAGCTATACTAAAGGAATCCGAATTACTATTGGAATTCTAGAATAAAGTTATTGAATATAATATACACTACAGAAATAGAACAAATACTAAATTGATTATCAATAATAATGTAATTAGCTTGATTAAAGTATTTACAGAATCAATTCCGGATATTAGTTATTATAGAATATAGAGAAGCAAGTACTATATATATATCAATTCAAAGACAATTCTAAAGGATTAATAATATGATAAGTTACAAAATATAGCTCAAGAAAACATCTTTATAGAATACTCAACCACGACTAATAAATATATTAGAGTATACTCACCAAAACTAGATTATATCATACAAGCAAGCCAAATAATTATAGACGAATCCAAAAGGAAGAAGATCTAGATTTGAGAATAAGGAACTCAGTATTAGATCCTCAAGATACAGAGAATATTGTTTCTAATAGAAGACCTAGAGGTAGACTTCACAAAGTATAAAAGAAATCAGAATGCCTATTTGATTCATTATAAGATACTATTATCCCCAAGACTTTAAAGATAATAATCCCTAGTATATCTAAAATAGATAATATTTAGGAATTTAATAAAGATAGTGAAAAGAATATTATCAAGATTAATTTATTTGAGAATCTAATATTATTTTTAGAAATAATGGAGATAGAGATATCAGATACTGTACCTACAATTCAACCCTCGACCGAAATCCTGATTACACTTATAGATATAAATACTCCTAAAAGATATTCTTTTCAAAAAACACAAGCAAAATGATAATAAATCAAATAAGTATATCTAGAAACTGATTAGAGTAATAATAATAATACTTATAATAGATCCAAATAGAAATATTATTGAATATACTATAATCTCCATATTGTTTATGTTAAAAATCGATACAAATATTAAAACAAAACTATCTGAAAATCTGTAAGTAATTTTAGGAAACCCTATAGATAAAGATATAGCCTTTTTTGTAGAATAGATTCTAGGAATTCTTATTTCTACTATATATCATTAAGTAGTTTTGGACTTCAAATATAAAGAAAAATGAAAGCAAGTTATTGAAAAAGAAATTAATTCATTAATTGCAAATGGTACCTGGGAAGAGTATATTCTATTGAAAGAAGGGAACCTTATTTCAATAAAATAAATATTTATAATAAAGATAAAGGATAATAAGATTGAAAGGTTTAAGGTATAATTAGTAGTAAGAGGTTTTAATCAAATTCTCGGAAAAGATTATAATGAAATCTTTACTCCTATAGTACGATTCGATACACTCCACTTGTTTTTAGTGATTATTGTAAAAAAGAATTTGGAATGCTGATATTTCGATATAAAAAATGCTTTTACAGAATTCCATTTCAAGGAAGAGATATACCTCACACCACCTCAGGGACTTAAGGTATCAGATGGATGTGTCTTACGTGCATTGAAAAGTTTGTATGGCTTTAAACAAGTTGGATAAGATTGGAGTTAACTTTTAAAGTCTTAATTGATCAATTGGAGCTTCACCCAAAGTCTTGTTGATCCGTATCTCTATATATATACTGCTTACTAATTCAATTTATTAGTATACATTGATAATATAATTACTTTCTCAATCTTAAAAGATCAATTCAATTGGTTTTTTATAATACTTTCATTATATTTCAATATCAAGAATCTAGAGGAGATTAGCAAGATTTAGGTATTAGGGTTATAAGAGATCGAGCAAATAGATCTTTTATATTAGATCAAAAAGAATATTTGAAAGTTATACTCACAAAATTCGGAATCTTATATGTTCAGTATTATGTTAAGAAGATATTTGCTATTAATTATTCATACCTAAACCTATTATAGAAGATGACGAATTGATTGATATTATTAAATATCAATAAGCTATAGATAGTTTCATTTATTTAATAATATATACACAAGACTAGATATTTCCTTTATATTAAGCTAATTATCACAGTATATAGCAAAGCCAATGAAATGTCATAGAATAGGAATAAAGAACTTAATGCGATATCTAAAAGCTACAATCACTTAGAAACTCAAATACGGATCTAAGGGAATATAATACCAAATTGTAAAGGAATATAACCTACCAATAGATACTATAAAGTCTTCACTGATATAGATTAGGCAAATAATCGATATAATTGGAAAAGTATTTCTAGAAAAGTTGTTATATTCTATAACGGATCAATATTATAGGCTAATAAAAAACAGAATTCAATAGCGATATCAAATGCTAAATCCGAATATATATCAATAACGATATTCATTAAGTAAGAAAGATAGTTAGTTTAAATACTCAAAGATTTTGAAAAGGCTGAATATATATCTACATACAGAAATACTGTTTAATTGTTAGGCGATAACTAAGAAACAATTGCTTTAACCAAGAACCTGCATTTACATAAACGATTAAAGTATATTGATATATACTACCACTTTATTAGGAATTTTACTAAAAAAGAAAAGGTGGTAACTAGTTATATCAATATATCGGATATGGTAGCAGATGGGATGACTAAATTCTTAGCGAGAGTAGTATTCGAAAGGTTCAAAAACATGCTAGGATTGAGATAGTAGAGGTTGTGAAAGATTAGGGAAATCAAAGGTGGTAATTTTTATGGGGAAATATTAAAAGGAATAAAAGTTACTGGTGCTAAGTATGTGTAGTGATTAATAATATAGTTATTTAAATGGGCTAGATTAAAACAACCATAGACAGGCATATTAATCCCCTCATATAATACTATAGGGAGATCAATATGCTTACACGCGTAACTACATAGTCAATATAGAGGCCTCTTCCACCCAATCTTTAATAATATATAATATTCTTTGTTATCAGATTCTTCTTTGCTTTCTAATAAATTGAAATCAATTAGAAGGCTTTTGTTATTTATAAGATAAATTTGATTATTTTTTTAAAAAAATAATACTTTAATTATCTTTTAAATATTGCTTTTTATTATTGAGCTTTATAAATATTATAAATCAAGAGTTTATGTAAATAAAAGATCTTTGTAATTATATAAAAAGTATCCTTCTTATTTATATAGATAATAAACAAAGGATTTTATATTATTATTTTATTTTTGCTTTTTAAATAAATTTGATCTTTTATATTCTCTTTATCGATTTGGGATTATATACTTTTTATTAGTAATATGAGTTTATTCTATTTCTTTGATACTGAGTTCTTTAATTGTGAAATATTTAATCTTGTTTTTGATTATTAGTATATTTTGAATATTTATAGTATTAATTATTGTTTAATAATTAATTGGTAGGTTTCTTATAAGGATTAAAAAGAGAATTTGATTTTTGTATAAATCTTAAATACAGGATTGGCTATATTAAGCTTATATCGATATTCCTTGAGCTTATTTTAGACTTTCACAATGAAGGAGCAGGCCAGTGGAATGCATGTAATATTGACTATATAGATTAGTAGTACTAAGATAAAATCTAACTATGAAGTGGAAGTGATATATGTACAGTAGCATAGCGCACATGCCACAATTTCCAATACTCCCCCAAAGAGCATACTCTTTTAGCTTCTATAGTTAGTTTTGAAACCCTAGCATATTCTTAAATCTCTTAAATATCACCCTTGCACATAGTTTTGTTAATCCATCTACAACCATATCACTTGTATTGATATAGTTAATATTGACTAAACATTTTTCTATAAGATTCCGAATAAAGTGATAATATATATCAATATACTTTGATCGCTTATATAGATATAAATTCTTGATTAATACTAGCGCTCCTTGATTATCTCCAAGCATTTGAACTTCGCCGTTGCTCCCGATATATTGTGGTCGCTCTAAGTCTTTCAAGAGTTGAACTACCCATTGCCCTTGTTTGGTGAATATTATTATAAAAATGTATTCAGCTTTTATACTAGATATAGCTACAAATATCTACTTCTTGCTTGCCTATGAGATTAGTCTATTATAGAATATTATTACTTTATTAGAAATACTTTTTCGATTGATTCTATTGTTTGTTCAATCTGTGTTGGTATATATTTTGATGGTCTGTTGTGGGAGATTATATTCTTATAAATATTTGATTGAATTTTCTAGGCTTAAAATATAGTTTCTATTGATATCGATCTCAAATATCTTATAAGGTTTTGAATATAATATTATGATATTTGGTAGGATTCGATATGATTTGTACTAATCTCCCAAGATTGAATACAATATCCAGTTTAGTATAATTATAGAATAAATTGTATTGCCCAATTGCTTGTTGATATTATTTATATTAATAAACTCATTCATTTGAACATATTGATGTAATTAATTATAATCCGAGATTGATATCTTCTTAGAATATATTAATTATAGGAAATCCCGAAATGGATAAGTATTATATTCAAATACTCTTCTTAATTTATAGTTAATACTTTTTTAGATTTATTATAAATAATATATACTTCTAAGATTTTATAATCTCCCCCAGATCTTTAGTATTGAATCAAGCCGAAAGGTTGTAATAAAACGATTTAATATCTCGTTTTTGTACAGTAACGATAACAATATCATTTATATAAACTAGAAGAATAGCTATCACGGATGATTGGTATATAAACACAGGTTTAAAAGGTTTTATATAAAACCTATCTTGATAATTTTTCTTTTAAAAGAAAACTTCAATCTCTACCAACTTGCTTTAGCTTATAAAGACTTTGAAGTACATATAGAATACAATCATAACGAATTTGGATATTTTGAAGGAATACTAAATAGATTCTTCTTTTAAGTATAATTCGATAAATATATTTTTGATATCGAAATAAGAATATTCAAAATCTTCTCTTACAACAATTATAAGGAAAAGGCAAAGAATATTGAATCGAATTGTAGGAGTAAAGATTTCGTTATAATCTTTACTTAAAACTAACTAAATCCTTTAGCCACCAATTTGCTTTGAATCGCTCTACCTTATTATCTTTTGTTTTGATAATAAATACTTATTTTATTGAAATTAGATTATTCCTTATAATAAATAAAATTCTTCCAAATACCATTCTTAATCAATAAATCTACTTCTTCTTGAATTACAGCTTACCAATCTTTTATATATCTTTTGTTTATTATTATATCTTTATATATATTAGTATTTTGATCCTTAGTATTTTTATTGTTAATAAAGCGATTTCAATCTCTATTGATATATTCTCTAAAAGAGTTTAAGATTTTGAAAGCAATTCTATTATTCGTTTTTATCTTGAATGATAAATATTTGGGATCGCAATCATAATATACTCGATTGATTTTAACACTAACTCATTCAAAAAAATGATAGAGACCAAATAATCTTGGAAATATATCCTTTCATATCATTATTATTATCTCTCTTTCTTTTTCTGAAATTGTACCTCGAATTTAATAATATTAGAATAAATGCGGATATAGATACTGTAGGTAATAAAGTTTCATAAGATAATATAATCGAATCTAATAATATAAAATCAAAAGTTGAAGTAATCTCAGGTAAGATAATCTCTATTTCTTTATCGTTTTCCTTTATTAGTTTTAATAAATTATTAATCACTTGTTAGATATTTCTATATTATCTTATTAAAATATAATATTCCAGTCTTTATTTGTTCTGATATTAACAAGTATACCTTTATTGAATCTATAATTATTCTATTTAATAATATTAATAGATTGATCAGAATAAACAATGATTCAGGGATATTTTTAGATTTACTGTGAGGCTTATAATCAGATTCTATATTCTTAATATCTTGTAATCCGATTGTACAGTTTCTGAGTTTGAAATCCAGATTCCCTTCTTTGTAGCTTTCATCAATTGTAATATGATAAGAGTGGTAAGTATAATCTAATTTTGATAAATAAATCTTTATATGCTTGGTGGTATCTTTTAAGTATCCTAGAAATATCCCAATTCTTGTTGTATTACAAAGTTTATTATACCTTTATTCTATTGGGATAGTTTTGGGATTGATATAAGCATAATATTGATTTTCCCAGATCTTGTATATATCGATATCTAATAATATATTTATAAATGCTTCAAGTAGACTTTAATCGATTCTATTTGTATTTAAACCAATACTAATGCGATTTCGAATATATACATCGTATTCAACAACTTCGTTCTAAAACTCTAATAATAAATAAACTTCTTTCAATATTGCTCTCATATCGATTTCTATAATGTGTATATTGCATTCGGCTAGGTTATTTTAATGAGACAATATAACCACTATAATCTTTAATCGCATATCAATCTTTTATTCCCGAATAACTTGAAGAAGCTCTAATGCATTGTTGATTTTGATAGTAATTACAACTATTCCTATAGTAAGTTCAATCTCTTGCTTTCAGACTTTCAATAAGGATATTGCATTGCTCTTCTGTTTTAATAGAATAAACCTAATTTACCCTTATAGTGTTATCTATAATAAGAAGGAAGTATCTATATCCTCGAATAATCTTTGGGAAAGGGCCAGCAATATCGAAATAAATCAATTCCAGCCTTTTAGATTTTTGTATATTTAGTTAACTTGGAATTCTATTAATCATCTTTGTGAGAGTATACATTTTATAGATATCAAGAATTGAAGAAACCTTGATTAATCTCTGGAGTGTAATAACTTTATACAAGTTCTTGATTTTATTAGAGTCGAATAATTGAAGCGTTTATACTAAAAAGATATCTTTCTTTTTCCATTATAATTAATTCTTCGACTTCCCTTTTTGTTTTATCAATAATCTCTATAGAGAGTGTAAAGAATATAGAATCCTTGTATTCTGGTTTTTATATATGAAATGATATACATTCTATTTTTCATTGTAGCTTTAATAATCTTATTATTCTTATTGTTTTCTGGTGTGAAATACATCTCTTTGAGATTAAATATATCTTTAAGCCTTGCTTCACAAATTCTTTTAGCTAAAAGCAGGTTGACTCTCAATTCTGGTATATATAGTATTCCAGTTAACGATATTCTTGTTCTATTCTTATATATTATATCTATTGTTTCTTGTTTATCTGAATATATAACTCCTCTATCAATCGTTATTCTTTGTTGTAGAATATAGGTTAGACTTTTGAAAGAGAATATTAATCAGATATATATGAGGTAATACTGGTATCAGTATATTATTGTGATGGGAATGTTTTACTAATACTTTCCTTGGTAAGATAATAATGCTCAGAGTCAGACTCGTCATTAATAACACTTTCAATAATATCAAAACTTGATTTAGCAATATAAGCTTTATACTCCTTATGCTTTTTGTTTTTTTTGTAATGGAAAGGTAGATTGTTTTCTCTTTTGTTTATATTTTGAATCGGATTTCAAAAAATATTTGGCATACCAGAGCTGAAAGCATTTTAGGACTAAATGACCAGGTTTGTCGCAGAGTTTGCAAGTGATAACAGGTATATCGAACTCCAAACTTGTGCTGATTTTGTATTGACAATAAGATAAAACATATTTCTTTTCTTTTACAAAATATGCCGAATCTCTAGAGTTTTGTATTTCGACTTCTTTAACCTACAAATACTTAATCTATTCATCAATGTTTAAAGTAAAACTGATAACACGAATCATATCAATAATGACTTTATACTCATCAAGGAAAAACAAGATCAAACTTTGAAAAAAATGATTTATCTATATACAAAGTATCAACTGAAGTGTTCGCAAATAAGAGCTTTTTTGAAGATTCTTGAGCTTATCCCATACACCTATAATAGTCATATCAGAAATATCATCGAAAAAGAAGGTCTTAATTTTAAGGAAATACTTGTCTACTACTATATCATCGATTCTGGAATATTTAATAGCTAGATAATCCCAAAGTTTTTTTGCTATATTTATATTCGTTTTTATTAAAGCTTTATTATCGTTAAATAATAAATGATAAATATAAAATAATACATTAGTGTTGTTCTTAAGAAAGATAACCTTTTTATCAATATTAAATCGAATCTTTATCGTAGCACTACCGCTACCACTAGAAACTTAAAATTCTTCAAATCCTTAGCTAATCTATCAACATCTACAATCTACACATATTCCTGTAATGTTTTCTCGTATGTATAGAACCAGCCTTTTCCTCGAAATTGAATTCTTATTTAACGAATCCAACATTCATAATTTTCTTGAGTGAAGGGAGGGATACGTTTAGAGTAATCCTTGGATCCAGTATCTTCATTCATTTTGAGGTCTGCAAGTAGGAAACTTGTATCAATAACCTGAATGTGTTTTTGACAATGAAATAAAAGAGTAAAAGAGGAAGAGGAATTATTTAAACTACACTATCCAGTTTTAGATATACTAATATTTGCAGAAAGAAATTCTCTTCAAAACGGAATAATTGAAAACAATAAATTTTGATTTGTAAATAATGATTTTTAAAGTAATATCGAATACTATATAATTGATGAGCTTTTCAGTGTTAAACTGGAATGGATAATTCTTTCAATAATAATTTGTAGTTTTTTGCTTAGAAAAAGAACACAATATAAATAATTACTTTGTTGTCGTACTTAAAGGAAAGGGTGTAATATAAATAATTACTTGTTATCGTTGTTCAGCAATCTATTTACTATATGCATTTTGTATATTGATGTTTGCGTTGCGTAGGAGCTTCTCGTCGTCAACCTCTACTTTGGCAACGTAAAGCTATTCAAAGAGCTTTCGGCCTTAATCTTACTATAGAGCTACCGGGCTTATAACCTGTTTCACAATGAAGGAATAGGCTAATGGAATGCATGTAATATTGACTATGTAGATTAGTAGTACTAAGATAAAATCTAACTATGAAGTGGAAGTGATATATGCACAGTAGCATAGCGCACGTGCCACAACTTCCACAGACTTAATAATAATTATCTTTGATTGATTTAAAGATTTGAAAATAAATGTTGGAATCATTATTAGATACAAGTTTGTTATAATATTACTTGTTCTCGAATATTTGGATTTTAGATAATTCTATAATATAGTATGCTATATCGTATTTGTTGGCTAGCACTTCATCATTATTGCTAAGCGATTTATATATATATAAAAGTATATTAACTTTATTCCTTTAATATATAGTTTTCTTTTCAATATTAAATCTGATATATATTATTATAGCACCTGTAGTAATCGAGAAAACCTTAATACCATCGATCTTTATCCCAAGTTCTCCAATCCGTAATATAATCCTGAAATATAAATTCAATTATATAAAATCAATTCTTTCTTTTAATTATATTTTCATTGTTAGAACTATTTCTTATAAATCTTTTAAATAAGAATTGGGATATACTTAGCTTATTTTTTGATATTATCCCTTTTTAATGTTTGTATAGAGATTTGCCGGAGTTTTTCCTTTTCCTTCTCTTTTTCTGTATAGATAAATGCTATATAGATTTGTGATTATAAACATATAAATATAGATAGTATTATATACTTTTCAATTTTGTAAGTTAATAATAATAATCGATTATAGTACCGCATACTAATTAATAAGATAATATTGTATACTCTTCAACTCTATAAACTGAATATAAGGTAATGCTGTATACTTTTCAATTTTACAAATTGGATATAATATTGATTATGTCAATTCTATCCAGAGGCTATATTAACTGAATCTCATAACCTATTAGAAGATTGAATAGAAGAGGGTTCTATATTGACTATATAATTATATGTATAAGCATATTAATCTCCTTATAGTATTATATAAGGGGATCAATATACTATCTATAGTTCGTCTAATCTAGCTTGTTTAGATAGCCGTATTACTAATCACTACACATGCTTAGCACCGGTAAACTTCTATTCCTTTTAATATAAAGAATTAAAAAAACAAAGGATTAAAAAAGCAAAGAATAACTTTATCTTTAATTCTTTTTATTCTTTTTATTCTTTTATTCTTTTTATTCTTTTTATTCTTTTTATTCTTTTATTCTTTTTATTCTTTTTATTCTTTTATTCATTTATTTGTTTATTTGTTTTATTTGTTTATTTGTTTATTTGTGTCACGAAGTGACACTAGCCCTTCCTGTCCTGTCCTGTCCTGTCCTGTCCTGCTATATATGTGAGAGCAAAGTAGAACTTCTAGTTCTACCTCCTTATCACGGGGCAGCGGGCGGGATAGGGTTCTAATAACTTTGCCCTAATCTGGCAAAGTTATATTGGTTCAGACAATAGATTCAGATTGAGGATTAAGATGTAGCTCAAAGAGCTACAATACAGAATCTTTTGAATTAAAGATATACAGAATTTTTATAACAAACTAATCTGATCAGACTCTAGCTCGCTTGTGTTCTGGTGCGAGTGCTCCTTTCGATTCTTTCCGATAGAATTAGTATATTATATAAGCTTATATCGTGATATTATCTTTCTTCTAAGGGTTGAGCTTCGTTAAAGCAGTATATCACAGTTTATAATCTATAGGCAAACAGAGTTTGATTAAGCGGGACCGGGTTTGTTAGGGTATTTATAGTGGAAGTTGTCACGGGGTGACACTAAGCCCTTTCTGTCCTGTCCTGTCCTGCTATATATGTGAGAGTAAGGTAGAACTTCCAGTTCTACCTCCTAGTCTTTTGGGCGTTTAGCTCAGCGGTAAAGCTTCTGAATACTCCCAGAGGTGATCCGTGACAGTATCTCAGACTCACATTTTAATAGAAAACGTTTCTACTTTTACAATCACAGGATTTTAGCTATAGCTTCTTTCTCTTCTTATCCAACCTTTCCTTTTATTAGAACAAACTTTCCTAATCACTTTCAAATAAACTTTGAATATTGTATTTTTTACTATTACAAATATATTCATTATATCATAAAGAATTAGAGAGCGAAATAATATATTTGCGATTAATATACTTGTATAATGAGTATAATAGTATTTCGAAACCTTTTTATTTAATAAGATAAATAAAACGGATTTGTTCTTTTCTTTTATTAATATTTAGAGGAGGCATAATGAAAAAGGGAATACTACAATCATTAAAGTATATAAAAGGAAAAACATACTAATATAAATACTTGGAATAAGTATTAGATTAAGAAAAGAATAGTATTACAATGGATTAATAATAGACTATAGAATTACCAACTTATAGGCTATAATGATATTATAGGCCTTAGTGATTCAGCTGCAGTATACCAAGGGATACTAAGCACCCAAGAAAAGCCTCAGATATGTATATAGTATTAGTCATAAAATATTCTAGAAACTTTAGAATATAGTTTTCAGAATAGTAGGTTTTAGGAAAGATAGAATATAATAAGTAAGAAGACTTTACTAGAATTAATAATATTCTAAAGGATTAGTTTTAAAACAAAAGAATAAGCTAGGATACCAAGAGTTATGAGATTAGTGTTCTATAATGGACAGTTCAAAAACAACAACTTCCAAAGCGACTGATTGTTCTAGCTATCCAAATAAGATGAAGATCTATATAAGGAAATGAGTTTTATTTATAATATAAAGCTTTATATTCAAAAATAATCATTAGTTTTATTACTATAATTATGAGAATTGTAATCAGTTACAATCTTATTGAATTCCTATTTGAAGTTTAGTCTAAACCACCTCAAGAGATCTCTAGCCACTTCCATGTGACCCTAGAGGCAGCTCCCGTAATATCACTCCTCTTAACTTCTATATTATTATTATTATTATTATTAGTAATTTTCAACCGGGCCGTATAGGCGAACCTCCCAGGGGGCATTACGATTGGGCTAACTGCGGGATAATCTCTAATTTATATGATCCCCCTCTCCTAAAAGTGGGGTCTCAATACCTTCAATAGCCTCCCAAGCGATAGCTAGCACGCTTACACTTTTGTCTCCAATCCTCTGAACACCTCTGTATACGCTTTCCGATCTTTTATATAATATTTTAATTGAAAGCTGCTTTATCCTATAAGGATAGTTTTTGTATATATTCTAGTATAGTATAGTGTATTGCATATATTGATTTTATTCTTTATAACCTTACTATATCAATTGCCTTCTATTTTATATTTGTATTCACCCGGATTAGTTAATCCAGTTCCATTTCCTCTTCCTATTCTTCTGATAGTGTTCTAGAATATATACTCCTATAAAAATCTGTTATAATAATAAATTCAGCAACTTGACTGATATATACATTAACTATTTCAATAATCGTTTTTGAACCATCTAATTACAGAATGGATATTTGAGTTTGATATCTGAGAGCTAGGTTTTATAGATTACAAGGACTTTGTGGTAGTATACAATATGCTTGGGGGATTTGTATACACTACATAAGCAATGGATTATTACTTCCTTGTATTTAAATCGTTGGTGATAGTTTTCGAAATCGCTATATACTAAGTGGATTGTTTAGTATACAGTAGAGAATAGTTTGTAAGAATTCTAATTCATTAGGGTATTTGTTTATACTCCTTGGATTCCATTTCTGGTATTGTTTGAAGAGTGTTGGTTTCTGTTTAATCCATCATATCTGTACTACTAATTCCATAGCAGTTTTTTGCTATAAAACGGATACTACTCGCTATAGGTCGATTCGTATACCCTAAGATTGATTTTCTTATCCCTTTATCAGCAAATACATCCATACACTTATTCTCTTTAATCCCTATATGACCTAATGATTATTTGATTTAGATTAAATATATTTACATCAATTCGTAATATTTAAGAAAGCCCATTGTAATATAATAAAAGCTATATCTTTTATTCCTTATATCACTAATATACTATCAATATATATACAGATTTCCATTTGTTTTATACCAATAATATTTCTGATTACTGCTTGAAGGCTTTAGTTATGCCCCGATTGCTTTTATATTGAATATATAAGAATTGTAATGTAATTTATTGTTTCCTTTGCATACTATTGTTTGTTCTTTATATACAATATATCCATATTCTATTTGTCTATTATTCTTATCGGTTTTGTTTCATCATTAGAAAATATAGTGATTTGATTATATATGCACTTATTCTACTATTCCTGAAACTACTGTTGCTATTACTTTTCATAAAACCTTTAATAGGATCTGTTCGATATCCTAATATATAATAAGATTCTATTTAAAATTGTTTCCTTGATTTGGGAAAGACACTAACTGATCACCTGGATCTTTATCTAATTAACTGCAATTGATCTTCCCTGTTATTAAAGGAATAGGTGGCTTTTATCCCTCAATAATAAAAAGAGTATTTTGAATCAATAGTTTAAACACAAAAAGCTGTTCTCCATTTTATTTGTTCTAGTACCACTTCTACTAATAGGAGAGCACTATCCCTCATTATCACTATATTCGGGATTATTCATTAAACTAAAAGGACTTCTCTAATTACTATTGTAGAATCTTATTAATAGCTAGAATCGCTTCTCCTAATTGGATGCTTACTATTACTAATATCCCGTCTTAGTGCTATCCAGTGATTTTTGTTTGTCCTATATACCATACCTCTACCCTATAGAATAGGACTAGGTATAAACAAGTGATCACTACTTTCTGTAAGGATGCTGCTGGGGGTCTGTTTGTAATCCGGGCTAGCCTTTGAATGTGATGAGCCAATTTCCGGCCTTTGGTTGCTTGCGTTTTGATATACTGTTTGAATGTAAGCTTGCAATCAAATCATACGCTTAGCTATTGTAAAGCCGATCCTGGTGTGATTGGAGAGATGGTGTAATCGCGGTTTATTTCGCATACCGGATTAATGGAATGCTTGTATTATATTATATAGATCATCTTTATCTTTTCAAATACAAAGATTATTTTATTCCTAGTTTCTTAATAGAATATGCTTTTCATATTTCTTGCTAACATTGTAATGTTTTGTTGAACGCTTGCCGATAATCGGTATAGACAGATGTCGTCTGCATACCCGAATCGGAGTTTAGGGTCTTGCTTAACTTCTATATGCCTCTTTGATTTTCTCTTAGTTTCTGTATATATATCCTTCCGTTCATTTTTTTCTATAACTTTAATATTCAACATTTAAAAACTCTAAAGGTTTTTCTAAATTCTTTTTTTTTTTAAAAAAAAATTCAATAATAAACGGATCCCAATTTGAGCCGATTATATTTATTGATGATGAAGTATATAATTTGTTAGGGATAAAAAGGTTTCAATTCAATAATATATATATTAAATATTTATATAGGAATTTATACTAATATTTTATTCGTATATAGGTATTAACTTTGCCACCACAGGGTACAGTCATGAATGCCTCTATTGCTGTTATAATCGCTTCTGCCTATGGCGACCAAGAAATTACGCAACACAGCACCCATTACGTGAATGAAATACCTTTGTGTGATGGATCACCCAGCTGTTTGGTGGATTATTATCAATTTGATAATTTCGCGAGAGTGTTGTCAGGAAATATCTCGTTACAGAGGAGAGTGTCGGGCATCGATCGCGCGGTTTGGGTCCCTTATTTGATCGACAATCCTCTCCTCCGTCTATTTACCGCATGCGACGACATACAGGCTTCACCATTCGAGTCCCTATTACCTCCAGATTCCCTTTCTCCAAGGCCCATTGAGGAGATTTTTAAAATCGAGCCATGGCAGTGTCGCAATCGAACCTTCATGAGAGCAATCGAGGATCTTTCCATCAATATCACCATAGGTTATCTTGGTTCTCCTGATCTCACTAGCAGCAGCACGGAATATGCAAATGTCACCACTTCAGACACTAGGAACGTCTACGTCTATCATCCGCTCTACCTCGTTCTTTCCTATAGTATCGGGTTTTTCCTGGCAAGCCTTTGTGGTGCAATTGGTTTTTACTCAATGCATGTTAATGGCGTTTCACATTCAAACTCCTTCTCCGCCATCATGCTTATAACAAGGAATGCAGACTTGGACATCTTGGCAAGAGAGAAGTCTTTGGGATCTGATCCATTGCCTAAAAGTATCAAAAACACAAAGTTAAGGTTGGACCGTTGGTATCACAACATGGTCCCGAGAAGAGAGGTTCTGATGATTCTCCTCGGCACGTTGCGTTCGGGCTTGAGGGAAGTGTTGACGAATTGAAAAAAGGTGGAAAGTACATATGATCAGAGGGAACTGCAATGAAAATGCGATTCTGAAAAACACCATCCTAACAATTTTTGAGCGCTCCAAAAAAGCACAAAAAATATAGTGAGTGCTCAAACCATCAACACAAATGAAACAACAATTTACTATCTCCAGCGGGCCCACTTTCGATTTCCACATCATCTAATCTCATTCAAGATGCCCCAGTAACCATTTTGTACACTATGCCGAGCCATATCATTAGTGAGGGTCACATGGTCTACCTTAGGTTTCGTGGGTACTCCACGAACCATAGGCCGGCGAACACTTGCGATTTCGAAAACTCTATATAACATGTTAGTTACAATGAAGCTTTTTGAGATCTGATGGAAAGTAGAAGTCGATGGCTTGACCACTGCACTATGTTGTTTGTTTTCGAGTTGAAGGTTACTTGTGTACCTATACCGTGAATCTGAGGGGAGTGAATGATCCTGTTGGATTTCGTATTTTATTTGAGGATGAAACAGTCAGAACGTCTCAAAGACATGACATGCTAAATTGCGAGCAACTCCAATGTGATTTCTTGCTAAGATATCAACCACAGATTCTTTCAACGGCGCTATTTTTCCAAAGCCCCTGGTCAATCCATTTGGCAATTTTGGGCATACCGTCAGCTTTATCGATATCTACAATGCGGCAGGAATACTGAAAGATTTTCGGTTCAACGATATTCACCTCTGCCATATAAACGCTGCAAGTAATTTACATAGATTTGGAAAAGAATTCTAGGAGAATGATAAGTACGGCATGTCGTCGCAAGTATTAGCTAGAAACTTCCATGTCTCCAGGGTATTAGAGTCAGTAATTTGACCTTGACTGTATTGTTTCAAGATTCTAGTCCCAGATCTCCTATAGGTATAAACTATTGAACGTATATGAGTAGTACAATGTGCATACTATACGGTCATCACCGTCTTGAATCAATGGAAGAGAGAACTCTTATAGGCGTTCTGGCTTACTAAGCTAACTAGTGAATTTTGAAATATATCAACGCAAGCTTTCTATCGTCTGATACAGTGACCGCAAGACTGTATGAATACCGCAATAGGTGAAATCATAAGAGGAACGTGGGCCGTAAGCATATAGGGCATCTGAAACTTTGAATCATGGACGAAATACCTCTTCAGCTACCAACTGTACATTTGAGCTGTAGGATCGGGGGCCGTGAGGGTAACAGTACTCACTCATCTATCTGGTACTGCCACAGCAAGTTTCTGCACGTTCTGAGGAATCTCGTTCTCATATTCTTCCTCAATTTTTAAAGGTCAACAACTTTCAGCCAACGAATTTCGAATCGTGGAAAACTATCGGAGACCTTGAAGCAGAGACCGAAAGTGCTCAACGCCATGGATCAACCTTCCTTTGACGATGAATTCTTCAATTGGCATGGATTGAATGGTCTGTTCGTGACACCTACTTCGACTGTAGAGGAATATGCCCAGTATCCTACAGGAGGTATTTCCAGAATTCCAGATCGATCAAGATATGTTTTTGTAAAGCAAAAGTCTGCACCATTAAGAATAGGATGGCGGGACGAAGTAAAAAATGATCAGCCTGGTTTCAAGTTCAAGCCAAAAGACGACGTCCAAGAGAAGCAGATTTTGCTTGGAAATCGACTTATATACTGTCCAAGTGAGTTACACACAAAGATAATCATCGTTTACTAACAGGTTCAGAAACATGGCAAATCTCTGAGATTAAGTTTTATCACGATCTTCCAACAACTGGTATTCAAATATCCTGGCCCACGGATTCTTGCGCTATCGTTCCAATTTTAGATTCGTTCACCCTATTCCCTAAACTTCCTATTGAACTTCGATACATGATTTGGGACTGTGCTTTACGCTGCGATCCTCGAGGTGTCAAAACTTACTGTCAACCGAAGATATCGCAGGCCTACCAGAGGTGACCCAAATCATCTGGTAAGATTATCCTGTCATGTACGACAACATGGTCCCATTGCTTCAAAAGTTCCGATAGCTTTACTCTATGCCTGTCAAGAATCACACTTGGCTCTTTTGAGAAACTATTCCGAGATGAACATGAGCGTTCCAGTCCAGAGATGTGATCTCAATTTACGGATTGTAAGACCTCGTAGCAGGAAGACTGCGGATTGTGAGATTCGGGTTGACCGCAAAGGATACATGAACTTTCGTCAGAGTACATTGATGATAGAAAACTTTCGCAAGGTAACGGGTTTGCTTTGGAGTTGGAATCATACTACTTTGGATCTGTCTTTAATTCAGAGCATTGCTGTGCAGCACGCCCTCTCCAGGCCAAGAGCGAAACGATATTACGGAGGAAAAAGAATTATATGGGAACTACTCGAAACTAGATGCCCGTGTCTAAAGCATCTTGATTTCATCCTCCATCAAGAATCAATGGAGAACGTTCACTGGGGTTCAGACCAACAACCAGTTCCACATATTTTACCAATCAATGCGGAATTTGTTGATGGAGTCACATATGGCTGTCAACTTTCTTTTCAAGATGAGTACACCCGTACAACAGGGTTATATGCTCATAATTCTTTGAAGGTCAGGCAGCGATTGAAGGTGAAGGATCTGGCTCGGGATCTTCGAACAAGTATCCGTGATGCCCAACAAACGAAATCATTATATTACCAGGAAGTGGAGCGCAATCCGAACTTTTGGAAAAAAGTCGACGTCAACCTGGCTTATATCACTTGGGTTTCGGGCTCGGGCAGTATCTATGTTGGGGAGCAGATGGAAAAGGTCATAGTTTCGCCTCCGAAAAATTTGCAAAATTCGATGCCGGACTCATATTTCTGGGCTCAGAGACCGATAGAAGTTGCTTATAATAAGCTGGAAATGAGATTCTCATTTTACACGTTAATTGTCATCCTGATGGAAGCTTGCTTAATAGGTACGAAGGGGTGAAGGAAATGTTTGAAGGACAACAAGATTGAGAATTTGAGCTTGGTATGAAGGATATTTGCGCATAATTTGCATTTTGTCACATTGTTTATTCTATGGATTCTTGATACTAGCCTAATGATTCATATACGCACACCAAAGTATTCATGAACCATTGCGTCTTTCATATTTGTGAGTGTTCAATAGAAGGTCATTCTATACCAGTGTTCTATTGACTGTGTCTAGAAGATTATAAGTATGTCATGCTAGAAGTTTGGTGTTGTCAGCCCTTCAGTCTAATCAGTTATTCAAATATATTCAGTTGCTTGATGTATTCCAGCTTTCAATCTTAGACAACCTGGAATCTAGCCCCATCCCTCATTTGACAATGTGTTCAAGCGTTCGAGATGGATTAGATGTTAGCTTCGATAGGTAGTACCTACCCAATTCTCCCTCTACTGGACCGCATATTGAGACTATCAAGAAGTCAATAAGTTATCAGTATCTTGAAATTAGGCATTCAAGTAAAAGTAGAGTTTTAGGTTTAAATAACAGCTTAATATACGTCCAGTAAAGCACGAAAACAAAGACCAAAGGAGTTACGTAAGCAGGAGATAGGATATAGGACATAGAAGATGAAGGGGCATGAGAGCATCAAAACCCCGAGATTTAATTACTAAACTTGAGATGAGGTTGTGAAGCCCACTTTCCCGTCTTGGCGGGTTGCCAGCGGTCAAACCTATCCCCGCATTTGTCAGATTTGCTGATAAATCATCGTTGTTGACAGATTTTGAGTTTCACGATTGTGTGATAAAATCGCTTTATAAGGATATCGTTTTTTTTAGTTGTTTTTAAGGGTGTAGAGAGGTATCCGATAAATCCTGACTTAATAGTGATTTACTTTCAATTAGTCCTGATTAGATTATATTCTGTGATAATTTTGTAACTTTTATTATAATTTATTGAAATAATGAAAGTCTATTGTATTATGTTAGATACTATCCGCAGAGGAGCGAATAGCCCCTGGCATTGAAGTTAAATTGCTAAATTCGGTCGCGACGATCACGCCGCTCAAATAGTTCCTTATCTTAGCACGTCTAAATACCCTTAGGGAGGTCCAAAACAGACGTTAATTAATATAAAAAAAAAATAAAAAAAAATATGTTAGATACTATTGATTTTATTAGTTTAATGAGGATATACATATGATCCCAGGATAGAAAAATATAAGGATATTCTAATAAAAGAGTTTTAAGAATATAGACTCTTTGTAGGCCCTAAAACTTTGAGGACTAAAAAATATATCCTTATAAAGAGATCTTACTATAACAAATCTGTAAGTTTCCATCGTACTGTCAACTTGATAAGTCGGGTACCCTACTTTCTGGTCACCCCTGTTTTGGGCCACTCTTTATTACCAAAAATCTCAAAAATAGAATTTCTAATTTTCTTATTTATATATAGAATTTATTGAAAATTTATATATATATAATTTAGATTGTTTTGAACTTATTTTAAAATTTTTAGATTTTTAGGATTTTTTTGTATTGAGATTTAGAGTTTTAAAATATCGATTTTTTAATTTGTATAATAATATCACAGGGCAGGCGGGCTGGATAGGGTTCTAATAACTTTGCTCTAATCTGGCAAGATTATACTGATTCGAATAATAGATTCAGATTGAGGATTAAGATATAGCTCAAAAAGCTATAATACAGAATCTTCCAAGTTAAAGATATATAGGATTTTGTTAAGCGAACTAGCCCGATCAGGCCCTAGCTCATTTGCACTCCAACACAAGCATTCAATTTGATTTCCTCCAAAAGAACCAATATGTCATATAATCTTATATTATAACATTATCTCTTTTCTAAAAACTAAACTTTATTAAAACAAAGATATTATAATTTGATTATTTGGAAATAGATAGTATTTGATTAAACGAATTCTAATTTATTAGAATATCTTTGATAGAAATTGTAAATCAGTTTTTGTATATCTTTCAAATAGCTTGTAGATTTCTCGGTTGATATATTATAGCTGATTTAATGGATAGTATATTTCAAAATGAAGTTCTTTATGACCTCTTCTTTTCCAGTGGAAGTTTAGGATTTTGGTAACCTCAAAATGCTTGAGGTTGTTTACTTCTATAAGGGATGGTGGCAGATTATATTATCCAGGAATAAAATTATCGTGTATAGGATATAATAGATTGATATAGAAAACAGAATGAATCTTATTGAGGCTGGGAGTTCTAGTTTATAGATATAAGAGTTATCAAATTCAGGATTTTAAAGAACCTAAGATTTTTCTAATCAAGTTTTTTTTGTGAATACAGAATCTTGATATTTCTGATATTCAACCAGATCAGGTTACTAGGCAGATATCTATAAATAGGGGAACAGCGGGTATCGGTATTCTTCAAGTATCGAACTTGATTAATAATTAGTTTGATTTGTAGATATGAGGAAATAGCTTTTATTTTAATAACAAATTCTTTTGCATTTATATAATAAAACAATTATTTTGGAATAATATAAACTTAAAGCTTAGATAGAAATGGAATCTGTAATTCAAGAAAAACAAGATCATTTGGATACTTTCAAACTAAATATTATTGATAAAGAATTCGGCAAAATAGAAGTTATTCTACCCAATCGTTTTATAGATAGACTATATACATTGGAGGTATTGTTTTAGTATTACATTAGCCCTCTCAGTTTATCCATTAGTTTCAAAATAATAAACAATTGAAACTTAGTGACTATATCTAAATGCTTATAGATATATTTCCAGAATTCAGAAACGAAATTGAGCTTTATAATTAGATATAATAATTAAAATAAATTATAAAGCTTTTAGATATTCTTTTAGAATAAACAAATAACCTTTTTGGAATTATAGATACCCATACACAAAACACGAAATTGTTACATTTCGTAAATCAATCGATTATTATTATAATAATATCAAACCAGTACTTTTAAATAGATATATAATAAAATCTATTGAAAATATCTTACCAAGCTTTTTACAGAATTAGGAGCGAATAGAGAATTCCCTTTTGGCTTTTGCAATTCGGGATAGTGTGATAGTAATTATAATAATTACAGATCTACTATATAATATAATTATAATATCCAGGCCAATAATAATTTCAGAATAATAATTCAAAAGATTCGAATATAGTATAAATAATTAGTAACAGACAATTCGTAATATAAATAAAGCAAATAGGTTTTTAGGGGATTATAATCAGGAATATATAATTTTCCTTAATAATATAACAGATTGTTGTTTTCGATACACTTAATAAGAATAATTTTCGGATATTTTGAGAATCTCTTTTATAAGGATTTCAGAATAGATTCGAGTATAGAGTCGGCTTGATAGTCTTTGTGGAATAGAATAAGCAGATCGATAAAAAGATTTAAAAGATTTTCTAGATTCTCTAATTAGATCACAAGATTAGATATAAATATAGGTACATAGAATTGCAAACTCTATAACTTTATTATTTTCTAACAAAATTACAGTATCATCAGAATCCAAGTAGTTGATAATATCAGTAGAGTTAGGGTTTCTTTGACTATAGATAATTACAATAAAGCATACTCTTTTAGTAATTTTGAATTCGATTAGAATAATAATAATAAAAAACAGATCAGGATTCAGATTCTTTTGTTTCAGGATAATATAGTTTTGATATAAAAGGTATTTATTCCTTTTCTTAAGGAGATCTTTTGATTTTCTGGTTAGTATATCGAATTTGATATCTAGCTTTCCAAAACGATAAATAATTTAAAAATTAAATCGAAATAAAAATTTGAATTAATAGACTTAATAACAATTCAATAATTTTATTATAATAAAGTATTTCAGATTTCTATAATTAATGATTATTTGAATTAATAATGTAGTATCTTCCAATTCGGGATGCTATTCTTTAAAGTAATAGATAATAACTAATAATTCTTTATTATAAATCTTATAATTATATTTAACTACCAAGTATTTTTTAAAAAAGAATATAATAGATTTAAATATTCCATTATTATTATATTAGAAAAATATTCCAATAGATATATAATCAAAGATATCGATTTCTACAATCACTTCCTTTTCCTAATTAAAGAAAACCAGAATAAATGTTTTAATAAATACTTGTTTCAATTGGTTGAATATTTTTTGATAAATAAAGCTTTATAAAAACAGAATATTCTTTCTAATTAGATTTATTATCGAATTAATAATCTTCAAAAAATCTTTAATAAATTATCAATAAAAATTCGAAAATTTAATAAATACTTAAACATCAATTACACTAACAAGCAATTTTCAATCTACAATTATTTGGATTTTCTTTAAAATCCATTCAAAATACCATTACTTTCTACAATAAATCTAAAAACTTGATTTTGGATTTCAGGAATTTGTACTTTTTCGAATTTAGTAATAAATCAGTTTTCCTTAGTATTTGTAGAATTCTTCTAAATATAGCAAACATATTCCTTTCGAGTTTGACTATATATCAGAATGTCATTCAAATAAGTGGTAACAAAATACATCCAGATTATCCCTATAGGGAATCATTAATAAACCTCTAGAAAATTGTAAAAACCTCTATTAGCCCAAACAGTATAATTAAAAATTCGAACAGTCTGAATCAGATATAGAATATAGTCAGATATTCCTGTCCTTCTTTTATTTTTATATTATTAAAAGCAAAGATAATATCGATCTTATTAAAATACTTCATTCCTTTCAAATTGTTTAAAGATTTTTTTATTAATAATAAGGGATATCGATTTTTAACCAACAAGTTGTTCAAATATAATAATTTATACAAAATCGGAGGCCTTCATTGGTTTTCTTAACAAATAGATAGAGAAAGTGGTGAGGGAAAAGTTTGATTAAATAAATCCTTTTTATTTAAGATTCTCTTTTAGCTATTCTTTAAGACTTTTAATTCAGAATGGGATATAGAGTACAAGATACCAAAGAAAAAACAGCTCCTTTTTAAAATTGGATCTCATAGTTATATGATCAATAAGGGGATAGCTTTTCTATATTCTTTGGGGAAAAGATATCTTTTCAATTTCGGAATTCGGGTAATAGATCTTTAGAATCGAATATCTTCTTCTTCTTATTTAGATATTATCAATTTGTTTAATCGATATTTGGAACATTTCATATTCCAATAAGCATAAGCCAAATAGGCTCTCAAAGAGATCATAGCTATATCCTTATTCTTTAACCCTTTGGGGCAGGCAGACAGATATACAAATCAGGCTTTTGAAGGAATATCTGATAGAGCTTTTATGTGAAACAGATAGAACGGAGTGTTACAAAATTTATAGCAAAACGAGCTATCGAATTGAAACGAGTTTGTTGCGAAATCGATATAAGGGTTATATTTCTTAAGTCAAGCTATTCCCAGCATAATAAAATAATAAGCTAGCTTGGTTATATACAAAACAATCTTTTTCTTGATATAATCATTAATTCTAAGTCCTATTTGGATATAGAAGATAATTCGATTATCAAACAAAATGTTTTTATTAAATTCTATAACTTCGAATGCTGTAAATAATTAATATATTAATATTTTCTGGGAAGATATCCAATTTCGATTTATGAAGGCAATTCTTTTATATTCGCTATCGATTATAATATATATTAAAAGAATGTTTTTTCTAAAAACAAAATAACAAATAGAATTATCAAATCCATATAATTATTTAGTTTATCTTTCAAAGAAAGACTATAAATAGTAGTAATAGATAAATGGAGGGTATATAAAGAATTATCCTGATTACAGTTTAGATTAAACATATCCCATTTTCCCGAATTGATTGAGTTAATCGGCGAGCAGGGAGAAAAACAAGGTGGGGAATGAATAGGGATTTGGCCCCTCAGAGGATTGTTCGGTATAGGGCTGGTTTTTGTAGGGTTAGTTATAATAATAATAATTCAGAGTTGAATAGGACGGGTATCGGAATACGGGCAGTCTCGTATCAAATAGCTAATAGAGCTGTAGCAATAGCATTTACCGTGTTTTTATTACAAATCCAGATTTTTAGTAGTATATTCCTTTTTTTCTAAGCTTAAATCCATTGGGTTTTTAGGAGTAAACTTCGAGTTAGCGAGTTGTAGAGGTGGAGTAGCAATTATTCTTTGGGATGAAGTTTTAGAAATAATAGAATGAATATAATGAATTTATTATTAGTATTAATAAAATTGATTATTAAATTATTATAGATAATTAATATATTAATAAAATTCATGAATTAGAGTGGGGTTATATAATAGTATATCTTATAGTTCACAAGAAATTCCTTGAAATAAAAGCGGGGTTAGAGTATTATCAGGCATTTCTTTTTTTTAAAGCGAATCTTTGGAATTTTATAAAGAAGATATTAAAATCAAGATGTTTTTGCTTTAATATATATAATTTATTTTATATATTTTATATTCAATTAGGATTCCTAAAAGTATTTTCAAGATATTCGAGGAGTGTAATATAATTAGTGAACTAAGAAATCCTATGGGAGATCTTAAATAATATAAGTTATATACTTTTTTAATAAGTTTTTTAGTAATATAAATTAAGTGAATAAAAGTTATTGGGAATCTATTATTATTTATATTCAATTTTCTATATATCTATTTAAACGAATTTATATAGATTGAAATGAATATTATTAAATTCTTTTGAATTGGGAATACGTTTATTCAATCAAATGATTAAAGCAGATATAATAGATTCGGGGATAAAATTAGCAGAAGTTTTGGGAGATATGATTTCTAAACGAATAGGTATAATAGATATAGATTCAGTAAGGCGATCAAGTAGATAGGTATTTGAATAACAATCTGTTTGTATAGAGTAGTTTGAATATATTCATGAATTAGGGATTTGAAAATTTTATATTCAAGTGATTTATTAGTCTCCTTTAATTCAATATAATATATAAATACTAATTAAAGATATTGATATCAAATCTAGGGGTCCTTTGATATAGAAATATCAAATTCTGAGGAATTCCTAAACCGGTCAAACAAGTACAGAATAGTTATTATAAAAGTAATATTTTAATAGATAGAAGCTATATAGTATTATAAAACAAACGGATTAAATAGAATTCTAATAATTTTGCTCTAATCTAACAAGATTATATTGATTTGAATAATAGATTCAAATTAAGAATTAAGATATAGCTCAAAAAGCTATAATACAAGATCTTCCAAATTAAAGATATACAGGATTTTACTAAGCGAACTAGCCTAATCAAACCCTAGCTCATTTGCGCTTCAGCGCGAGCGCCCAATTCAATCCCCTCCGAGGGGACCAATATATCATGTAATCTCACACCGTAACAAATAAATACATACAAATTTAGAAATTTTATAAAATCTTTAATAATTTTTTTAACAATAATTATTAAAAAAAAACTATATATCTTTTTAAATGATTTGAGCTTGAATTTATATAGAAATTCAAAAAAAATTCAAAAAAATTAATAGATATAGAGATATAATATATAGTAAGTTTAGAATAGTATAAATAATCCCTGCAATTTTGAGGATACTCTTCTAAATATCTATTTATAGGAAATTCTTTATTTTTTTAAATCCTTCAAAATAAATGTATTATAAACTTAGGGTTAAATTCTATAGTTTATTTTTAGCGATTTTTATTAAAAAGTTATTAAAGATTTTATAAAAGTTTCAAATTTGTATGCGATTCCCATATAAATTTAAAAATCAATATTTTGAAGCTCTAGATCTCAATATAGAAAAATCCTGAAAATCTGAAATTTTCAAAATAGGCTAAAAAAGATCTAAATTATATATATATATATATATTCAATAAATTCTATGCATAAATAAGAGAGTTAAAAATTCCATTTTTGGTGTGAAAAGTGGCCCAAAAGGGGGGTGGCCAGAAAGTGGGGTACCCGACTTATCCCTTGGCTCATAGTTGCTGACGAAACATATTCAATTTGACTACCTACATTACTTAAACGCCGATAGCATGATCACTAATCAATTGATCCTTCTTGATTTGTGATCAGAGAGCACGACATTCAGGCTTCGCATATATATAATCCTATAGTGAGCCCTCATGGAAGATACAGAATCAAAGAAGATAACAAGGATCTAAACCGAAACAATGGCATCAACACAACAATCAATCATCGTACAAGAGACTGGCAAGCCAGTAGTGAAAGTCACAAGACCTATTCCTACTCCCAAGGAAAACGAGGTTCTTATTAAGACGACATCTGCTGGAAGTAAGCTTTCCTCTGAGCCTAGACCCCAAAACTGCGCTAACAAAAAACCTAGTAAATCCCCACGATTCAAAAGCTCAAGACAGAAATCTCTTCCAACTTCCCGTTCCTGCGACGTTGTGTAATGATGTTGCCGGTGTAATTACTGCCAAAGGCGACAACGTCTCTGGCTTCGAACTCGGCGATCATGTATTCGGATATCCTAGGTTCGCGATCGATGCCCAAGCATCTCAACAATACGCTCTTTTGGAAGTTGGATGTTTTGCCAAGGTACCATCGAATATCACCGATGATCAAGCAGCAACACTTCCAGTAAATCTATTTGCTTCTGCTGTATCATTTTGGTCGGATAAAGCCTTTGGGTTTCCAGCTCCGTGGGCAGAGAACAAGACCTTCGATGCTTCATCTCAAGCCGTTGTGATTCTTGGGGGAGGAACTAGCTGTGGAAAATTCGCCGTCCAACTCGCAAAAATCACTGGGTTTGGAAAGATCGTTGTGGTCGCGTCAAAATCAAACACCGATGAACTGAAACCCTATGGAGCAACCCATGTTATCGATCGTCATGGTACAGACTCAGAGGTCAAGGCACGTGTCCAAGAGGCTGTCGGCGATGAAATCGTTTACGTTTATGATCCCGTCAACCTTGAGCACTCATTTGCCATTTCTCTGCTATCTGAGAAGAAGAGAGGTAAAGTCATAACGTTGTTACGCGTGAAGCCGTCTTCCGGAAACTACGATATTGCTCAGACACTTGGGATACCTCATTTACATACAGAATTCTCCAAGGAATTCTTCAAGCTATTGCCAGGCTGGATAAATTCTGGAAAAATCAAGCCGCTTGGCTTCAAAGTTTTGGAAGGTGGTTTGGATGTAGATGCATTCAATAAGATATTGGATGATCATCGGGATGGTAGAAATCCTGGAAAGTGGCACTTCCATCCCAATGCTTGAATCGTAGTTAGAGTAATGTGTGAATAGAGAGACTTGGGATTATTCCTATCAAAGAACCCGCAGATTTTGTTTTAATAGAAGTAGAAATGTTCCTTATCTTGATACTACATCACCAAATGAAGAGATGGATAAGTCAATTGCCCATTGAGAGCCACTTGATATCTCATGACTTGTGTGTACCAATCACTCTCCTCGCCCCAGTATCGATATGTGCGATTACTTCCAAACAGCATTAAATGAGTCAGACCCTATACTTCTTCATTATGGTTTTGTTCTGCCATTGTATATTGACCTTACCTTTGTGATCTAATTCTCATACTTTCAGAAAGTAGTTATGTTTGTATTCCTGTAGTTGACAATGATTATGGGTAGGCCTGGATATTACTTTTCTTGTCTATCCATGGACTACCACAGAACATATGACGTTAGCAGTGTTTCTTCCCCGCACGAGCTGAAGTTTAGACTACCAACTAATTCTCCATGGGAACTTCTGTAGATGCGAGAATCATGCGACCACGTCTACTAGCTGCAGCTCAACAAAGATCCATGTGATTGGTGCGAACGTATCCACCTCCCAAGATTGTAATGAAAGGTACTCGGGTCTTCCGCTATCCGATTCTTTCTTCTAGTCAAGTATGGTAGACTCAAAAGCCAATGCCTTTATAAACTCTGTATCCGCCTTTGGTGTAGCATAAAATGTCAAAACAAGTTATGCTACTGAACCAAGCTAGGTCTTATTTCCTGGCATCAAATTTCTCAATGATGACGACAGATGACTGCTTGATTCCTGAGAGTCTAGGGTCGCAGGTCATAGATATATCGTTTATGGATATTCAAGAAGAAAAAATGAGGCTGTCGCAGGGTATGTTTAGATTCCCAATTGGAGGAAACGTCGGCGATCATTCTTCTGCTTTTCCAGTCTAGCTCCGCCGCATATAGTGACTGAATACCTTTGAAAATCCTGTCATTCAAGTAAAGGGATATACCGAGATGATATTATACTTCCTATCTTTCCTATCTTTCCGCAGTTTCGCAAATCGAAGATGACTTTCACTTGTAGTAAGAGTGTCCTGGTGTCAAAATCCATGTAATAAACAGAAACATTGTGGGAATTTGTCGTATTCAATCTGTTCTTGTTAATTTAATTGACCATGATGAAGGAATATTCTTCTTCTCCCTGCTTGGTCTAAGTGGGCTTCCAACTGATGGGTCCAATGCGTCATGACCATCACAAACTCAGAGCTCTACTTTCAAGACCAAACACTCCTGACATTGCGTACCTAGGTAGTGACGGATTCCCATCCGAAAGCTAGTTTCCTCTGATAGAACGGGCGTGTGAATCTCTCTGGTTTGTTTCATCGTGAATTCCTTTAATTGTTGAACTTCCTTTCGTTTGAGCTGAGTTCATGTCTCAGAATTTGTCACTCAAGAAGCTGCGGCGTTTTTCACCGCTCGCAGTCATAGGTACAAACCCTAAATGAATCTTTTTATATCCATTCGACCAACCGTCCTGAATTCGAACCGCCTTTTCTAGTTAGCTTGGTTCCTGCGCAGCAGTGGCTTCGGTTGTGTCAAAATAAAGAGGCTACTTGGCGTTCTTAGCTGCAGAAGGTGGCTCTGAAACAATGGAATCTTAGCAATACAAAGATAGAATGAACAAGGCGTATCTAGTAGTGGTATTCGGCGATTTGATTTGAAATATCTCCTAAGAGCGATGCGCGAACTTGTGCGTAATCGTCCCATCTAGGCTGCAACTTCTAGAAATGCTTATTTTACAAGACAATCCTTCGCCTTGTTATTAAGGATTGAGATTGCTTCCATTTTATTCGATAGTATACGAGATTCTAAAGATCGTCTATCGCGAATTCCTAGTCAACTGTTTCGAAGAGGCAAGGCAGTTTGTTCGGTAAGGTCCATTCAGTCAAGGTCGGAGGGAAGACATAGGTATCATGTCTCGAACATTGGATGAATTTCGGACCTCTGAATCTCTATGGCAATGAGTGCATGATAAGTGGAGTCACAATGTTGATTTGTAGATATAAGACAATTCACCATGATGACCCTTGTTCTTTGCCAACTTTCGGGGAGGGTTCATGTTCCAGCGAGACTCACTGGCTGCTATGAATCCCGAATATATTCAGTTTTGGAAGTACTTTTTCCGCTTGTTTTCTAATTCAACGATGTAAATTGGTTGGAGGCTTGAGAATGATATGTTAGCAGAGAGTGTAGATGAGTATTGTATGCGTTTGTATGCGTAGTACGTAATGTCAGCTCAGGTTCTTTCACCAAGGGATGGCCGATCTCGTTCTTGGGCATCAAATCGGTAGACATTAGAAATAGCGACTGCACTAATAGTGCAAACATGAAGACCCGGGTGGAACGATCATACCGGGACGGGGCGCTCTTGAAAAGCTTGAAGATTGAGTATGGATACACTCCACATAAATATATGTGATATGACGGGGCTTCAACCAGACCCATGGCACCGTTGACCTATACAATTCTTAGCACAAACCCGACTCATTACAGTAGACAGCTGCAAATATCTAGTGTGAGATTATCTCACAAAGTTAGTAGCAACTGATGTGTAACGATACTCTGTGGCTGTTTGACATATCCACTGACTCTCGAATATCATTGTTACTCATGATAACACGAAGATAATACAGATACCATTGATGAACTAGTCTTGGGTATTTGAAATAACAGACCACTTCAAAATGAGAAGGGCCAGCCCTCGTCACCTTCTGCTTAGTATTTTGACTGCCGTAATGAACATTTTGAATGGTAAGGTTGGTATGCGAGTTTGACCAATGGCCCCCACTCCTAATCAATAGCCCCCGCTACCTCGACTGGTATCCAAAGGCAAAGGTCTATGCTGGTCGTGTTTCCTGGATTAACGTGTATCATCGGCCATCGAAGATTAACAGTTTTCCGAATGCTATATCGGACCATTTGGATTGAGATCCCATTGGAGAGGTACATTGAAAGGCGAGCTTTAGAATGCTTCTGGAAGTGAAAGAATTTGGAAATTGTCAGCACTTGTCTGCATTTAGTACAAGTTTACCAAAGTTTGGTGCGGTATATACCCTAAGTATCCGATGCATATAGTATGCATGAATGGCTCGCGCGCGGCCGTAAAAATAAAGCAGGGGCGGAAGCGGGCATACATCCACCTAGTTGCCCGTCAACTTAACAGAATTTTTATTCGGAGCAAAGTCGAGACTAGAATTGAGGTTGTTCGTAGAAATTACCCACCTAGGTATACGTGGATGTCGATAATTTTCCTAACATTGAAGACTCGATGTCAAACTAAAGGGTTATCTCCAATAATGTCTCAGACGATGAAGAGTCCCGGCAAATCCGAGTCCCATCAATTTCCGACAATATGGTTAAAGTTTAGATTTCCCGTAGGTCGGTTGACGGGTACTAAGGTTGTAATCGAATTATATTGCATGCTTGGTATAACATAGTTTTGTTGGGGGAAGGGGTTTTTCCAAAGAACAACTCTGGTGTTGCAAGAGATATGAATATCTCCCTATCTTACCCCTCTCTCGGGCTTGGTGCATGATTTATCAGCGGCAGATGCGCATTTGGAGCTATCAAATCATTTGGTTGAACGACTGCAAAGTGCGCAATCAAACAAATTAACTTATATTTCTCATCGGAAATCTTTACTTCTTCTGCCACTTTCAGTGGAGTCTTGCCCTTGAGAACCATGTATTATTCGCAAAAAGATGCAGAATGTGTTAGAGTTTTTGATGTATGTACTGGGTAATGTGTACTTCTACTCCGGAGTCTGGACAGAGTAGTATCGTCTCCTATCGATGTGGGAGATCCATACCTAGGTAGGTATACTTCCGATCTTGGACAGAGAGGGAAGCATGAGTATCTACACCCAGACAAAACACGATGCAGATACCTACCTAGGTATGTATACTTTCTTTATTATTAAGGATCATGAACCCAAGTCTTTGGAGACGGCTGACCCAGCAAACCGGGAAGGTCGGCTTGTTCTCTTTTAATGGGTCAATGCATGAAATGACTGGGATAAAACTGTGAACGACCCCAAACTTCAAAGTAAATTTTCCCCCTTCTGGTATCTACCCCTTCATCCCGATTCCCAAAGAACTAATCCTCAATAACTTTATGTTGGCCGATCGATTAGCTTCTCCCCATTTCACCATGAGACCATCGAATGATACCTTGTAATTTCATATACATACTAGGAGGCTTGAACTATGCCAACGCATCAATCAGAGTTCATTTTCAGGTTCGCTGCATACAATTTAGTCTTCCCACAGAAATTCCCTACCCGAGCCCAAATTAGCAATCCCCTGGTCAGTGAGATTTTAAGACATGGCCCACGACCCGGGAATTCGTCTCTTGGGATTTTGACGTTTTCCCCATTCTCGTCGAATTTGTCACTTTGTCTTATGTCAAATTTCTCTTCCTCAAATCTGTGTTGCAAATTCTTCATAGTACAGTACGACATATTCATTGTCACAAACTATCATATCTACTTTTTATTTGCGAACATTGTAGCCGTCAACGAGAACAATGGCATTAGAAAATTCGGAGACTCTAGAAGAGGTACGATCACTTCGGCACAAGTACCGTCCGGGATGTCGGTATTCACATATATGTATGACATACTAACAAACCGGATTCATTTTCAGGACGTCAGCCTTACCGCCCGTAGTTATTCTTCTTCCGAAGATGATTTGTAAGTTACAACGTTCCGGAGAAGTTCGAACTTGTCAAAGTCAATACTATGAAGGATCACAAACGAATAGCAGTTAACGATGGTCGATGTCAGAGCAGGAGATACTTATTCGATAGATTCGAGTGCTATGGCTTTTAGAATGGAAAATGGTAGAAGATATCAGGCATATAGAGAAGGAGCTTATTGGTAAGTGTTCACTTGTTGATGCCTCCATCTGTTTGATTGTTTGATTCCAAATTTCAACAAACTTTGAGATCTAATACCAAATAGGCAACCAAATGATGAAGTACAAAGTGAGCAAATAGACATTAGGTAACTCGATATTTGCAGTCATACAGAGAAGTGTGTTAATCAAATTTCAAGCCATCGACGATATCTAACAATGTTGGATGGCGCGTTGTATATGGCACCAATACCGGACAACGTCGAGGTAAATACAATTGACTTCAAGAAAAATTCACGAAAGAACTAATAGGGTGGACAGCGAGTTTTAGATCTCGGAACAGGTACAGGAATATGGGCAATTGACTTTGCTGACCTTTTTCCAAATGCGTCGGTTCTTGGGACAGACCTATCGCCAATCCAGCCGGACAGTAAGTAGCTCTATCTTTTCATCTTTTCCCAATCAATTCGGCAAGTTTTTGGCTCATGAAGCATCTGCCCTTCAAAAATCATCATATTCCATGACTTCATGACTCTATACCTTTCAAGTTCCAAGTCGCCATTTGTTATACATGTGCTGACTTTAACACCCTCAGTGGTTCCTCCAAATTGCAGGTAAAGTATTTGACAATCGCAATGACCCATATTTTCACAGCGGCTAATCAAAGCTCCCCAGGTTCGAGATAGATGACTGCACAGAAGAATGGACTTACCCGCCAAATTACTTTGATTTTATACACATTCGTTCACTTTTGGGTAGTGTCGCTGATTGGGATAGACTATACGCACAAGCTTTCAAGTAAGGCCCCGTACACATACCAAAGGAATGTAAAGTTCCAGTCGTCCTAATCAATATTAGACATTTGAAACCAGGAGGATATATTCAGCACCTAGAACCATCATTATATATACATTGCGACGACGACAGTTTACCACCAGATAGTCCATTGTATAAGTTCTCTGAGGTATGTAGGTATCAAGAAGTTTCATCCAAATTATTTCTTTCCCAAGTTAATATACGATTACTAACTTCAGACGGTTTTGAACAGCTTTTCAATGAGGCTGGAGAACGTACCGGACAATCATTAGATCTGTGCCCGAAGATGAGCTCAAAAATAGCCCAAGCCGGGTTCATTAACCTTCATGAAAAGACATATAAAACGCCATTAGGAGAATGGTCATCCGATCCGAAGTTACAAGAGCTAGGAAAGTGGAATTTGCTACAGTTTGATGTTGGATTGGAAGGATTTTCCATACAACTTCTCACAAATGTAATGGGGGTGAGTTCGGTCCTACTACATGAAACTTCACAAAGGGAAATGTTCGTCACTTGAAATATGAAACTGATGGACTGAATAGATGACTTTACCTGAGGTTCAATTATTCTGGTATGTTAAATTACTTACTCGACGAGGTCATTTGGAGTTCAAGAGAATTGACGTATGCATAGTGCCCAAGTTCGCGTTGCGGCTCGAGATCGAAGAATACACTCGTACTATCCACATAAACTGGTTTACGCTCAAAAACCTCTGTAACTTCTCGCAACAACAAGATCGGACGACATGTCACACTAGGTTACGATATCGCCTTACGCAATCCAGTTTCCGGTCTGCGGCGCCAGTGACCAAGTGTGATAGGACATTTTACCCCTTCATCATTCTACGATAAGCGATTCTCTTAGTTGATGATGGCAGACAATAAAACAAAAGTATTCTGGGCGAATCGTCATAGGATCTGAGGCAATTCGTCTTTGTATATCGGATGAATTATATGGTCAAATTTTTGAGATCAAGATTCGATGGACAAAATGACAGAGTTGATGGATTAATAAGTACAGCACAAGTACGATTGAAGATATAAGCTTGACTTTACTTCTTGTACTCCTTGCTGCTGAAATAGTTTATGTTTGCCCTGTACATATTATTTCATTTATACTAATGGGTCTGCTGGGGTAGATTTGGATCCATTCGATGCTAATTCTTCAATAAATTCGTTGAATAGATATCATTCATAAAATACCTTCACTTCTGATGTCTCTGGTTTCGAGTCCTTTCGTTGGGTTCTTGCTTTGAATTTTTGCTTTTATATTTTACCTTGGGTTCTTATTTTGAGATTTTTCACTTAAGATTTCCTTTTGAACCTAAAATCCTTCAATTTAACGTTGCCCAATCCCTTTTGACGATACCAATGAGTTCTCGAATGCTCATTTCTTATCTACTTTACCAAAGTCGGTGTGATGTCTGTGCATACCTTGAAAATAGATACCTACCGAGCAAGTACTCGAAAAAAATGCATTGACTTCTGAAACATGGGTCTCTTGTAGTACTAAATGGGGATATCCTTTCGTCTCTATTCCTTAATTACTCGAAGCCGACTGGCTCAATCTAATCTACAAGCCTAGGAAGCTTACAAGTACTTTGTTTTCAAATCACCGCCAAGCTGTCAACTTATCATTTCAAACACCATCGCCTAGTCAGCAATTGCACTTTCCATTACTTCAAACCTGGGATCCACGTCTCCCAAACAAAAATTGTCAAAAATATAGCATCTTTCTTCTTAACTTGTATTTTCTTATTCTGAAAATCTTCAAGCAGATAATTCCTTGCGGGTTTTCTTCACTTCAGACGACATGTGATGCTACAAGTAATGAGTATCATGCAATGACCCTAGTAGCTTCGACGTTTTTCTCATGATAACCGTTTCTTTTGACAACCACTAGGACTAACATTTTTCGATTACTATTCTGAGAACCCCCAATTGAATGGACGAGTCCACCAAATCCACATCCCGTATAAATGGGGACGCCGCGGCTCCGCTATCGTCGCTCTGGATGTAGCCCAGCTATCAATCTCAGCCTGAAACTTGTGGATCATTGCATCTATATGAATATTGATGTGAGAAGCTTGGAGCAAGGCACATGGTATACAGCAAAGGGTATTTATTTGGGGAGTTATTTCCACTTTTTCCCCTTCTGTTAAGTATTGATCGATTGTGCAGTGATGGAAACCTTTTTCTTCTCACCGTACATTCATCAATCTTCTTTCCTACCTACCTCCTTTTCTCTTCTCAATACATCTTCGGCACATCGCTGGCGAGTCCGTTAAGACTTTTCTTCGATTCCTTAGAATTACGTTCTCTTTATTGTTTTTTTATCGTTTGCTGTGTAAACTTGGAATCATTTGATTGATTCGATTAAAGTTTGATACTTTACTTCCGTTTATTTTATTTTTCAAGGAAATTTATCTGTTGTATATTCAAAATGGTTGGATGGGGCGTTCTTCAGGATCCAAGGTATCCAAATATTCCTGGAACCGTAAATCTTGGTGAAAATACTGCGGGAGCTGATGGTTCATGTGAGTGTATTCAATCTTTGTAGAACTAGCCGAACTTACTGACTTTCTATTAGCAAAAGAAGCGAATTGGGATTACGTTGAGCCAAAGAAGAGGGGTGAGATTGTTCTCAACCCTCAACCTTCTGAAAGTCCTAATGATCCTCTCAATTGGTATGTTTGCATGTTACTATTACCAAAAAGTCTTTCCACTAACATGTTGTTAGGACTACTGCTACAAAAATGGCCATTCTTCTCATCTTAGCCTTGACTGCAGGTGTCACTGTCTCGTATGTACTATCTACCCCCGTTAGATATATAGCCCAATCTAATACCACTTTGTAGTCTCGGTCCAATGATTACCACCGGTTCCGAAGATATAGCAACAGCTTTCAATGTCACCACAGATCAAGTCTCTTTCAACATTGTCGGAATCATGCAACTTACAACTGGTTCCGGTACATTCTTCACTGCCGCAGCAGCAGCCGTATGGGGAAAACGTCCAGTTTTCATTGTGTCTACTATTGGATTGTTGGCCACCAATATCTGGGGTTTCTTTTCCAACAGTTTCATGTCGCTTTCCATAATGCGAGCAGTTCAAGGTTTCTGTGCTTCTCCCTTAGAGACACTCGTCAGCGCAACGGTTTCAGAGATCTTCTTTGTCCATGAGAAGGGTAAGATGTTGAGTGTGTGGAATTTGTTCGTTATGGGTGGTGTTAAGCTTGGGTATGTTTAGTCCGCAATGTTAACATAAACATTCCGCTTCCAAATACTAATTACCTGCAGCCAACTCATCGCAAGCTTCATCATCCAATCCTTAGGATTCAAATTCACCTTTGGAATCTGCGCTTGCATCTACGCCATGATTATCCCCGCCATGTATTTCCTCGTACCCGAAACCCTCTACGTTCCCCAAACCGATCCTCCTACCCAACTCATCGTCGACAAAACCGAAGGCCGAGTCTACGAAATCGTCCTACCAGACATGAAGAAATCCTTCGGGGAACGTCTCTCCATCTTCAACGGTCGCATCTCGCAAGCTAGTTTCTGGGCACTCGCCGCCAAACCCATCCCGCTCGTTACTTTCCCCGCCGTCATATTCAGCGCCTTTACCTATTCATTCTACGCCGCCGGCCTAACCCTCATTGCCTTACTCCAAGACACCATCTTCAGCGCGCCCCCATACAACCTCTCCACTTCCGCCATCGGCCTTACCAATCTTCCTCTCTTCGGCGTCGGACTCGTCGGCACCCTAGTATCCGGATACTGCGCCGATTTCGTCGTCCAATGGATGACCCGCCACAACAACGGTATCTACGAACCCGAATTCCGTCTCGTGCTCATGTTCGTTGCGGCTTCGCTTTCCACCGTCGCATATATCGGCTTTGGATATTCCGTCGCAGCAGGCGCATCCATCTACATCCCCATTGCCTTTCTGGGCGTCCAGACCTTCGCAGTTCCGTTTGCGACGAGTAGTATGTTTACATACGTTATGGATTGTCACAATCGCTTGGCACCACAAGCGTTCGTTACGATGAATTTTATCAAGGCGGTTTTGTCGCTGGTTATGAGTGATTTTGTGAACGGATGGTTTGAAGCAAGTGGTGCGAAGAGTGTTTTTACCACTGTGGCGATTGCCAATCTTGCCGTATCAGCATTTGCGATTCCCATGTATATTTTTGGAAAGAGATTGAGGAGTAAAGTTGCTAGAAGCGCTTTTCATCAAAAATTCTAGATTTTTTTTCTCTCGACTTTTACTCTCACGATACAACGCAAAGAAAATCTCTCATTTGTTCTTCAACATCACTTTAGCAAGCGGGAATTGACGATACGGCGCATGGGGATTTTATATGGAAGAATGCATTTCACACGGATAGGAAGGTAACGCCGGACGTTGAATGATGAATATATGTACATCAGGGGATAGAGTTTAGAAGGTTATTGATACCACTACCTATCCTCAATCATTCTTTTTAAAAATGTACATTACACTACGAACAGAGGAACAGATCGTCATTTTGATGACCAGAAAATAGAACAACCCAGAACAATCAATTAAATGAATTGGAATGTCACTGAGCATTGAAGTATGTGGTAGATGCATCCGATATATTAAAGCTTATGCCTTCAAAATTATATAGCCCCTCAGTGATGTTTGACCCTCTCTCGCTAATCTAAACATCCGACCCTGATTTATGATTTCCATCTAACTAGATGTAGAGTTTGAAACTATTTATAGAAGTATGAATTCTTGTATAAAATATGGGATGTTCAATACCTAACGATTATTGTTGATTATGCTTGCTCATTACTTGTATAAATGCAGAGGTTATAAGTTACACAGAAAAGAAGAAGACTGATGACTTCAAATGAATGTAGAAAATACCAGGTTATCGGAAGATTCAGATTCAAGATGAAACGAATAACCAATTTTCATCTGCGAAACAGAATCGCAAACTTGTATGTTGAGGCAGGCTTGAGATGAATTGGAGGTCAAGATCAGACGATAGTAGGTGACATGAGCATAAATGTTTCAGCAAATTATGACAGCATATCGGAAGAGTCCACAAATTTCGTGAAATTCCGTGCGCTCAAACCTGAGAGACTGCGGAGAATTGTTGTTTGAAAAGTCGAGATTAATCGAAATTTCGCTGCTGTAGAAGGTATTTTATGATGTCAACAAAACGGACTCATCACTTGCGAGCACGTACAAAATGTTTGAAAATGAAGACAAGTTATTGAGTGAATTTCATATTTGAGATGGAGGTATCCACTTTAACAATTGAATGCGGGCAGCGAATCATACTCTCAGATATAGAGCGGGATATCGAGAAAGATATCCTGCGATACTTCGAGCAGAGGCTGGGATGATGTGTATATATATGTATGTATGCATATATGCGCCTGGAAGCAAGAAAAAAGGAGAGAAAAAAAGGCAAAAAAAGCAAAAAAAGATGTCAAGTTCAGGTCCATGGTCAGTGTTAAGGACTAGGGGCGGATATACTCACTTTTCCACCACATATCCCAAATTGACCACTATTCACGAGGATCAACCCGTAGCAGGCCTGCGCCAGCTTACTGCACCACAGTGGGGATCACCGCTACACAAGTCGTCCTACCTATAGCTTTTAAAGGGTTAGTAATTGGGGGAAGGTTTACGGTCTACAAGTATACCTATCCTTTTTCTCCCCTAATGACCCATGGTTCTTGAGAGCATTGTACGCGTCTTAGTGGTCGACCTCCAGGGATTGAACTAGAGAATTTGTTAACGAAATCATTCTCATGAATTTCGCGAAGCACGTATTTGACCACTAGACCATGAACTTGAACTTGGTAGTGTTTTCAAGGAGCGGTTGTATCAGAAACTATATTGTATTCTTTTTTGTTTGATGAGGAGGAAGTGAATATTTGTGGCTGTGCCGAATCGAATATGGCGGCGATGGATGTCATGAGAAACGAAACGCGAAGCGGAGCGACTAACGGCGGGTAAAATCGATGTTTTCTCAGCTTTCATTTTGATCATCCGGGGGAACGTGAGAAGTTGAAAATTGCATAGGTCGCTTGTGTGGTTCCAGACTGCCCAGAATCAACATTCTCAACTTCGATGATGAAGGTACAGCAATCATATATTGGATCCCCAACCCAATCACTCAAACCACAGTTTGCGAATCGTATCCTGTAGGTGCGATTCATTCAAAGGTTTGGCGGAGTACCGGTATTGGAGGACGTTACGGGGCTTGATGAAATAAGGACGCAAATGGTGTGAATCCAAGGATAGCGCATTGTTTGAGGACTTTATGGTCCACCCCGCTACCTCACAGGTTGTTTCTCTCTTCTGCATTGTGCATTCGTTCGTGCTGCTTCTTGAGGCTCGAAACCTTTCGGGATTTTGACTTTGATTAATCCGACTTGATTCGTTGTCAGCCCGCAGTGGAATATGCATCGCCTGCAGAAACTCCACAATACCCATCGCGGCCCCAGATTCCACTTCAAATTAGACAGGAGGATTCAAGCACCGTGATAAATCAATGGTCAAGACCAAGTCTTACGCCAAGCAATACGAAAGTGGTCGAGAAGTGATTCTCGACGTTGAAAACTTTCATGAACCAAAGGAAATCCGTGCAATGAAACAAATGATGGGATACTTGACATACCCTCTCCGCATTTAAACGTCAAACTCACATTTCCCGGTGCGCAAAAGTTTGTGCTTACTTGATCGAGTCTTTGGAGATTCAGTCTCTCCTATCGGCATAACCACACTTCAATTCTTCGAGAGGGGGTCTAACTCTATCATTTTTGTCGGATTTCCATGAATCTTGATAGATATCAAAGACAGAAACTGCGATAGCAAAGCATTGCCGCCAAGATTGAATTTGTGGTCTCCGTAACTCCTAGGGGGAAGGAGGAAGGGGGAACTACGACTTTACCCAGGCCACGTCGTCCCACGTGATGTGGTTACTCGAAATGGATTACCCCGCACGAAAGTCGTCTCATATGCGATGTAACATGCATGGGGTAAGGCAAGGGGGGAATGAGAAGAGAAACATCAATTTCAAACCTCAACTTCTCATTTCCCTCCATCCATCATGAAAACGTCGAGCGGTTTGTGAGAATCTATATTCGGAATCGCCTCTTGAAAGAATATTTCAACATCTCGAAACACTTGCGTCACATCCACCCCCATTGAAACTTCCACCGCAGTAGTCGAAGTCGAAGAGTTGGCCGGGTCGTTTGATTTCATATCTAGGTAAGTATTGCAAGTACATGCAACTGAAATCTATCCCGAAAAATGGTATACTATGCCATGGAATCTTTGCCCATACAATTCATTTCATTTCAATGTTAAGAATGAACCTCGAGTATGAATACGAACTCCGATCGAAGTACGATAGACCTTCACGGGCACCTACCATTAAAGAAACTCATCGTCGTGATGAATTTTGAATAGATGTTGTCGTTCAGGAACCTGTAAGTCAAAGCATCATCTTCTTCCTCTCTCTTGTTTTGTTTTCGAAAGCTAATATATGCGACAATGTATGTTCTTGAAGGGACCGCAGGTTGTCCTCGTTATTGATGATGGAATGTCGATCGGCAGAAACGGAACCCGGAATCTATCCCTATGAAAGCGAAAGACCCTATAAAATATATCGATCCCAGGCCTTGCCCGCAGCGCTCGGCAGACAATTTTCTAGCAATCACACCAGTTCGATAGTCCAGTCAAATAATCCACATCCTCCCTATCGAATCACTCAATCGATCTTCGTTTATGTTTCGTGATTCACAAATACAGAGCAAGAACCGGTCTTGACGGCGATATCTAATCGAGTGGGCATGTACTTGTATACACGTGAAGAAATCGTTATGCAGTATGCCTTTTCTTCATTTTCCGAAAATAAGCACGGGAAACGATTTCTTCTGGGTCCTGGTTTCAATAAGTAGTGCCCTCTCAGTGGCGGACACTTGCTTAATATTCTAGTGGTACAAGCCTTATCAGACTCTTCAACTACCCTGCTAGCAGCTAGATCCATTCAGGATCTTAAAAATTGGGTTTACCCCCACGAAGAAGCCTCCCCCACTGCTGAAATTTTACACTTTTCTTATTGATGAAATGATTGAAAGTGGGCAGAATTGTTCCGAATCTCAAAGTTCATTACTGTTCCAGCTTAAGAATCCCTAATCTATATCGTAGTATATAGGTAGTCAAAGGAATGCTATATTCTGACATGGCTAATATGAAATTACAGAGAAATGGAAAGCCACATCAAATTCACATATAAATCTTACCAAACTGTCTTACTGCCTCCAGAAAAAAATCCGAAATCTTCCGACGGGATTCAGGGGCCAAGACAACAACCAACGCAACAATTCCATCCAAACAAATCGAAAATCATGGGCTGGAAGGACGCTTTCTACTGGTCAATTCATGATCCATCATCAAGATCGATTTCCTAATTCGACCTTTCTTGTGATTTATCTGCTCTTATAAAAAGTGGGATTTCAATTGTGCAAAATGACTCGTGGCATTTTTTGGTGATGAACTTATGGCGCATGATAGCTGGCGTAAAAAGTCTCGGGTAAGATTCTACTGTGTGACAAGTTTTGTGAGCAGGGATGAAAACTCAACGTCAGTCAAAAAAGTATTGACGACACACACCCAATGCCCAGGAATCCCGAGAGAGAGAGAGGCAAAGAATAACATCGGGTGGTTAGGCAGTACAGGAATTAGCAAGAACCGATTCAAGTGAATTGAGTTTAATTGTTTTCTTCATAAAATGTTCTTACTTTTTCTTGTTAGACTTGTCGTGTAAGTAAGTATAAAACTCTTATGTGAGATTGATCATTCAACGGTTTGATAAGATCAGCTCGATTAGTTGCGAAAGTTTAAAGTCTACGATGCACTCTCTATCCGGGCCCCTCTACCCAAGTGGAAATTAAATATCCAATTTCAATCCGAGAATGGTTGTTTTTTGTAATATCCCCACCATTCCGGTATTTTCTCTTGAAGATATCTTGCTCGGAATCCACTTTCTTTCTTTTTATACCCTTTTACCACGTAGCGCCGTTGTTGATATCGGACGAGATAAATCTCTCAGCCTTGCATTTCAGTCATGGTGATGTTACACCAATTCTGATAGGAGGATATCATAAATCAAGCGGCCTGACCCACATATTACTATTAAAATTTTGAAGATTAGTGACGGCACGATCCATATTCACTCTTTATGATTGCGAATTTCCTGAATATTCAGGAACAATTAGTTGACACCGACTTTCGAACGGAGCTAGATCAGAAAAGGTGTCCTTAGCTCATTTTTTCTTGATTCTCCTTCCGCCCTTCCCATTCTTTCCCACTCTCACACCAAGTCACAAAACTTCTTTTGCTTGTCAACACTCGAAGTCTTCCATCTCCACTCATACACCTATCTCCAAAAACCTCATTTTTGAGTTACTTCATACACATCAATACAATGGCCGCTCGTGTTGCTCCTAAGATGGCTTCCCTCATGGGATCTGCCTCCGCAAAGGTTGCCCGCCCAATGGTTCGATCCAACCTTGGTGCTCAACGTACCTTCACTGGTAAGCTTTAAGCTTTTAATGCCTTCATGTTGTCAATTATCAATTGAGGTTTCGTCAAGCTTCAATAGCTATCGATATAGCTTCAATTGTATTACGATTCGATACATCTATCATCGTCTTCATCACATACCTATCGTCAAAATTCAATGGATAAAGAACACCTCGCTAACAAATTTTTCTTCCCCACACAGCCATGAGCAAGTCCTCCAAGACTGCTTTCCAAGCCGTCAAGCGTCAAACAAAACCAGCCAAATCCTCTCCAAGACCACCCAAATCTCCGCCCGCCCATACTCCTCTGAAATGGCCAACGCTCTCGTTCAAGCTTCCCAAAACCTCGGTATGGGAGGTGCAGCTATCGGTCTTGCTGGTGCCGGTGTTGGTATCGGTCTCGTCTTCGCTGCTCTCTTGCAAGCCGTTGCCCGTAACCCAAGCATGCGTGGTCAACTCTTCTCTTACGCCATTTTGGGTTTCGCTTTCGTCGAGGCCATCGGTCTTTTCGATCTCATGGTTGCTATGATGGCCAAGTTCTTGTAAATATGTCGTCATGTCTTGATGAAATGGGGAAGGGGTGTGTATAAATATGGTGGATGGAGATGGGGAATGAAGGTGGTGGTATAGATCAACGGTGCATTGTTACATCACGGGCATTGCATGCAGTTGCATATAGATGGTTTGGATCGATGATATAGAAAAATCGATGCTTCTTATAGACGGATTTCCTCTCTCCTCATTATATTAGAGCATAGAATTTCTAGATTAGACGAACATACAGACAGATGACGAATGGCCTTTCTCAAGGGTAGTTCCTGTAAACTATCAATGAAGAATGTTATACCTATTCCTCTTTTGCCTGTGCTATGCATGTTGCGATTTATTAATCTAGAACTTAGACTCGGGTCTTGGAGTATCTGGGGCCGCGGCTGGGGGATTTCCCAACCGCCAGTAGGTACGTATGTATGTATGTATGTACCTATGTATGTGTTGATCTGTTTACCTTTTTTCTTTCGGGATATCTCGGGTGAAAAATTTTCACTTGGTGTTTCGGGGGGGTGGTGTGGTTGTTGAAGGGATCCGTTATTTTTTGGTTGGTTATCTATCGATAAGGGTTGAGGACGGACGGACTCTCACCCAGCACGCACTTCGGATTTATTCAGTTGGGATTGGAAGCGAGAACGTGAGTTTCACGTTATAGGCTTTTTTTTTTCCTGGACGATCACGTGGGGTGGTTTGGAGGTTTTGGGATGTTGCTGTTAGGTAGTTACTTGGTGTTGAGTGAGTATTATGGATGGATGAATATGGATGAATGGGGTTGCTGTAACCTTAGAGGTTTGAGATTTTGGGGGATTTGGGATGGTTGTTTAGTTATAACCTACTTGTACTATGCACTAGGGGAAGGGATTCTAATGTTTTTATGATGACTGATTGTTAGGATATATGTACATCTGTACACGGGTATACACGGTAACCGCTCATCTCGTGATGTACGAGAAATTAATGGATGTGGAAATGGAGGGATGGGGGTATGGTTTTTGGGGGGTGAAATTGGATGGGATATGGATGGGGTGTAATAGGTAGAGAGGTTGAGGTAGGTTTTGCTTGTCTGATATTTGGCATCGAGAGGGGTAGGGGAGTAGATGATAGATATTGGATATTGAATTTCTTGGCGATGGGATGGAGATGATTGGGAGATCTTTATATGGATGGATGATGGGCTCCGGGGGTGGTCTAGAGGGTGTGGGGATGAGGATTGAGGTGGGAGTAAGAGGGAATAGGGATGGAAGGGGAGGGAGAAGCTTAGGGTTGGGGATTGTGGATGGCCCTTGGGAAGTGGGTGTTGAGCGTTGAGTGTTTGGGGGAGGGATTTGATGGGGTGGTAACGTACTGTATTTTGTGTTGTTGAAGGTTGTTGAATGTATATATGGAGGGTATACTGCGTCTAGAAAAGTTGAGTTTGTTGATGTTGAGGATAGGGGAATACGATATATTTATATGCTAATAAAAACTTAGTCTATTTGAGAAGGCATACTCAGTCAAAGCAATCGTTCTATTTCAGATTCACACGAAGAGTAAAGTAGGAGGTTGATATTAGTAGAAGCACGAGTATATTAAGATATGTAGATGAATAAACATTACTCCATCTAATATCTAAAAAAGCATCTTCATATTGAACGGAAGTCGTGAAATCGTAAATCATACATCAAGAGCCAGGAAAATCATGCGGGAAGTAAAGACAGGTTTCCATAAAAAGGCATGAAAAGAACGAAGCCAACACCGTCCAATGCAAAGAAATCTTCACAAAGTAAATCCTAAGCCCAGAAGAAAAGTTCAAAAAACGCCACGCTATGCTATGCTATGCCACACCTTCCCAATACCCAGTCCCCTCATTCCCATCAACTTCTAACCCAATCCAATCAATTAACCTCAATGGGTGCCGGTCCATAAACCGCATTATTAGATACCTCCAACGCATTAGCAAAATCCGACCCCTTCGCCAAAACCGCCAAAGTCAAGCCATTACCCGTAGCACCATTAGCAGCACCGGCATCGAATTCAAATTTAGCAGTAAAAACAACAGTTTTCCCATCTGCTTGTAAACTGATACTTTCGAATGGTTGAACAACAGGTTTATTTTGCTGATTGATATAGACGAGCGAGAGCCCCTTGCATTTTTCTCCCCAGGTGGTGTTGTAGTCTTGATCTGCGGTGAGCTGGAATGAGAATGTGACGATGGTGTCAAAATCGATGGTATCGGGTTGAAAAGCAGTGAGTTTCTGGAAGGTCTTGAGAGGGATGGTATCGCTGTTTGGACAGGTACCTTCAACAACGAAATTTTGGTTCAAAGCACTGAATGCGAAATCTCTAGTGCTAGCTGTCAGGAACGGAAGAGCGGATGGAATTTTGTGAAGGATTTGTCGGAAATATCCATTTTGTTCTCCTTCTTGTCCGAGGGATGCTGCAACACCACGGATGAATTTGGAATCGCCGTTTGTGCCGAATACGGTTTGGATATCTCCCAAAGTACCCATGGTTACATCTGTGAAGAGAGATGCTGTAGCTATGGCTTGCTCAAAGTTTGTGACATCGAAATTGTATTGACACGGTTGAATGATAGCATTGGTATCATTGGTGAAACTAACGATGTCTTTCTCAGCATTTAGTGAATGCAGTTTTTCTTGCGCAACGATTGCGTTTGATGTTTCGTAAGCACCGTGTCCCTACTGTCTTGACTGTCGAATGTATAACCTGGAACATTATTTGTGATATTAAAGGTAAGTTCCTCGAAGAATGCGACTTCCATGTTCTCGTTGAAGGCGACGAGCTTGAAATTGGTGAGACTGTCGTCTCCACCAACCAATGCAGAAGGAGGAGGGATGTTGGAGAGAGAACCCATGGCTGCGGTTTGAATTGCTAGTAATGGCCCTGTATTGGTTGCTGTTACAGCTTCAAGGAAGCTATTATCGACCGAGAAAGGAGCTGCGGCAACAAGGGTCGAGAGGAATGAAATTCCAAAGGCAATATTTGAAGTATGCATTATGAATTATGGCCTTTGAAGTTGAAATAAGAAGAAATAAAGAGTTTCTATGAGACAAAGAAGAAAGAAAACTTGTAGACGTAAGGAGATTCGTAAAAGGTATGGTGATGTAATTGTTAATGAGGTTATTGATGGAAAAAGTCAAAACACAAACGTGCCAAACGGTCTCTCATATAGCCAGACCATCTCCAGGTCTATTAGAACACCGCCTCATGCTTATTCGTTAATCACCAGATTTGTACTATACCTTTTGAGTTGCCTTCGGAATACAATTTAAGATTCGGCCGCAGTCAACATGACCTAAATTCACTTTCTCTTCAAAGCAATCCAAACACCAAAGAACGTGCTTACATGTGAGTGAGATCTGTTTGTTGAACCAATAGTCAAGAAGTATGTTGGTGGCGCAGAAAAAGTAGGAAGCCAGAAATAGAACCCACGCGCGGCTGTAAGCGCTCTTAAAAAGACGGTATATGCCAAACCAGAGGGGATTGATTGGTGAACATGTGCAAATTAGGCGACCCAGCTGACCTCAATGATCGGATATTCTAGTTCCCGTTCGCATAGCCACCACGACATGAATCTTTTCAATTGTAGATACTGCAAAGACCAATAGCCTGTCATCAATTTTTGATGTGAGAAACGCTATGAATGGATGATATGAATGTTTCAATTGAGATGATGTCAAAAAGAACACGTAGGGCTGATTTTGTCAAGAATGTGCATGGTATAATGGAAGCAGTTGATGCCCAGATTCAGGCTAGCAACATAAGATGATAAACAAATAAGGGAAAGAATGCGATGAACATCAAGTTTTAATGAATCTTATTGGAAAAGACTCGTCGTCTTTGAAGTCAAAGTCTCACCTTCTGGGTAATGAAGGAGTGTTTTCTCAGACAAATTATGGGGCTTGGAGAACTAGCGCACCACTTGATGTTGAACTCTAGGAACATGGATAGATAAATTCCCAAAAAAGAAAGGAATGCGATTGTCATTCAGAGTAGTCATGCATGATTTCAAAGTGCTTACTGCAGGTACTATACATGTCATCATGCAGTCACAGTTACTTCCCGCATGCGTATATCAACCTTAAAATAGACACGTCAGTAGAAGACCAGAACGATAATTGTACCATATCAATGCGCGAATGATAGGCTTTGTAGTTAGTTCAATTTATTGTAGACATCCTCAAGTATTAGTATACACCACGATAAACGCTACTCTGATTTTGGTACATTGCATGTGAGCTAAAACATCATAGAAACAAAGTATTGGTCATTCAATTAAACTCTAAAGTGTGACATCTAGATCAGGTTCTTCTATGATTCACAACCTACCCCGCCTCCATATCGCATGCCCAGATATTTCAGGAAATGCGATACGGACACGCTAAATTGATTCAAGTAACTCAAATCAAACACCCGGCGATAATCAGAATGGCTACCAGCCATCCCGAACATGCAAAACATTCCTTCGAAGTATCGAAGCCGTGAAGTGAGGGCAATTTTGTGACAAGAGCATCTGCTAGCGCACGGGAGATTTGCAGCTACTTTCTGGGGTATCAACTGCTTCTTCTGGTGATATTGTCGCTGTGAGAGACTCTCGACTTGAGGGTTTTATCACTTCAACCTTGAATTCTTTGCTAAGAAGCGGAACAAAAGTCCTACCACACGTAAAAGTCTCAGAATCGAAGTATTAATACCCAAATATATTGAGAACATAAGACGACAGTGAGATTACTGCGCCAATATGATAGCTGGACGTGATAATTGCATTGCCAGGTAAGCATTGTGATGACAGATTATAGAGTCAGGTGCGGCGACTAGACCGAGAATTTGGATATTTTGAAATCAAAAGTCGTCATCACTATCCTCGTCATCCTTTGGTGGGAGCATCTTACTCATGTAAGGACCATCCAACCAATAGCCTAATCTTCGATAATAATCTCTTGTACCAACACCACTGATGACACTTATCTTTGTACTTCCATGCTCATTTCGGGCAATTCTTTCAGCTTCTTCCATGAGTAATGTACCATAACCTTGATGTTGAAACTTTCTTGGATCACGAGCATGAACTGGGACAGCTGAGCCATAAACGTGAAGCTCACGAATTATACTCGTAGGCTGTCCAGTAAGCTCGGGCCTAAAGGTGTGTGTTTTAGAACACTTTCTCAAACGAAGTAATCCAATAAGAATATCTTGCTTTGGATCTTCATATGCTAAGAATGTCTCCCATCCTTTGTTTGCGGTATAGTCTCTTCGAACAAGTTCAACCTGAGAAGGTCGAATCTTATTCTTAACCTCATTGATACCAACTTCACGAGTTCGAACATCACGGCAAGTAGTACCAAAATCCTTCATTCTACTCAACGCAAGCTCTCGAAGGTTTCCATTCTCAACACCAGATGTGACTAACGGCATTGGAATATCTCTTTGAACACGATAAATACGAGTCCACGGTGGTACAAGAGCGAGGATGCGAGCGACTATATCGATAAGGGCATTTGGTGTGTAGTTCTTGTATCTGCCAGTTCTCCAGAGTTCGTATAAACCAGTTCCACGAATGACCAATGTTGGGTAAATTTTGAGACCATCGGTTCTAAAGGCGGGGTTCTCGAAATATTCCCTGAATTGATCTAAATCTCTCTCCATTCCAACATTGGGTAAATCTGGCATCATATGGCTAACAACTTTGAAGCCAGCGTCCTTCGCCAAGCAAAATGTTTCTGCAACTGAAGCCACTGTGTGACCTCTGTTGGTATCTCGAGCAACGTCCTCGTACAGAGATTGTACACCAATCTCCAAACGCGTGCAACCATATCTTAGCATAGCAGATAAATGTGGTTGTAAGCAATAATCCGGTCGAGTTTCAATTGTGATACCAACACATTTGATGTTGCTCATCTCACCAGCTTGAACTGCTTCGTCTACATTATTTCCTTGATATCCACTAAGCGCATTGTGTAACTGGGAGATAAACCCATCTCTGTAACTTTCAGATAGTGACATGAAAGTACCACCCATAATAATATATTCAACCTTGTCGACGCTGTGGCCGAGAGATTTAATTTGATCTACTCTTCCTCGCGCTTGTTCAAAAGGATCATATCGTGCTCGAATCGCTCTCATTGATGTAGGTTCATAACCAGTATATGATTGTGTAGAATATTCGAAATCGGAATCAGGTCCACCGGGACAATAGACACAGATGTTTCCTGTGTAGGCAATGTGAGGACATCGATGTGGTTTACACATGACTGCGACAACCGCAATACCAGAAGCACTCCCTAACAAACTATTAGCCCCGCATATGTCTATGTAATGGAAAATACATACTGATTGGCTTTGCAATTAACTTTGGAAGAATATATTTCTTATAATGTTCTGGAATGGCGGCAATAATAGCAGTCAATGGTGGAATATTACTGAGCCTGTGACGTTTTGACATTTTGGCCCTCAAACTATTCAAATTGATATCCTTCCTCGGCGTATTTGGATCCTGTTGAGATTCATGATCCTGTACTAATGCGCTAGCAATATCTGAACATGCTCTCAAGTATCTTTCATTCTCTGGAGGTAAATTAGGATCCTTTGGTTTTCTTTGCCTATCCGTCAATGTCATTCTATCGACGGTAGTGGCCATTTTGGATTGTGTGGAGATGCAGTTGGTTCAATACGATTGCACGTTGGGATGAGTTTTGGTCGCCTTTCTCTTGAGGCTTTGCGCAACCTTTGGTATTTCAAAATCAAAACTCTTCTCGTGGTAAGTCGTGAAGTTATGAAGTTATGAAGAGTTGATGCAGTTGATGCTTTGATGAAATCGCGGGGTTACTAAAATTAATGTTCTTGTGTGAAATAAATTTCCATTCCAAGCCAAACTACCGGAATAACCAATTAATCCGGCAAAATCGGAGGCCTTGCAAGCGATTCCGTCCGCAACAGAAGAAGCTGGTAAGAAGAAAAGAAGGAAATAATTCAAGATAAACTTCAAATCACTTTCCTGTCTTTCATATCTGACATCAATTGTCCCTCAGACAAGATGCAGGCTTTTTCAAGATGTGCCAGACCTGTGATGCAGGCTGCTATGAGAAGACAAGGTTATTCCACTTCGACCTCTGCTTATGCTGCTACCGCGGAAAACCTTCGTATCACTAAGGATACTAGAGTTATCTACCAAGGTTTCACTGGTAAACAAGGAACGTAAGTATTATTGCGAGATTCTATTTGGTATTGAGGGAATAAGTTGACAAATCTGCCACAGTTTCCATGCCCAACAAGCCATCGAATATGGTATGTCTTAAGACGAATAATGGGGGAATTGAAAAGGTTCTGATATGGAAATAGGTACAACTGTTGTTGGAGGCACAAACCCAAAGAAAGCTGGACAAACTCATCTCGATTTACCCGTTTTCGCAACCGTCGAACAAGCTGTAAAGGAAGCCGGTGCTACAGCTTCTGCTATCTTCGTCCCGTAAGATCTACCGCAATCGCAAAGAATCTGTGATGGAAGGATGGATTTGGTGCTGATATAATATACTTTGCAGACCCCCTCTTGCTGCTGCCGGTATTGAGGAGGCTATCGCTGCTGAAATTCCTTTGGTTGTGTGGTAAGAATATACATAAAATTTGCATGTGATCGTACTTGTACTAATTGATGATTTAGTATCACTGAGGGTATCCCACAACATGGTATGTTTATATTTGGAGTTTAAGAGGATAAATCTAACCTCAATATAGACATGGTTCGCATTACAGATATCTTGAAGACTCAAGGAAAGACACGTTTGGTTGGACCCAATTGCCCAGGTCTCATTGCACCAGGACAATGTAAGATTGGTATTATGCCAGGGTTCATTCACAAGCGTGGACGTATTGGTATCGTTTCTCGTTCGGGAACTTTAACTTATGAGGCTGTCAACCAAACTACACAAGCTGGATTGGGTCAATCTCTTGTTGTTGGTATTGGTGGTGATCCATTCTCTGGAACCAACTTCATTGATTGCTTGAAGGTATTCCTTGAGGATGAGGAGACCGATGGTATTATCATGATTGGAGAAATTGGAGGATCCGCAGAAGAAGATGCTGCCGAATTCTTGAAGGATTACAACACTGCTAAGAAGCCAGTTGTCAGCTTTATCGCTGGTATCTCTGCTCCTCCTGGACGAAGAATGGGACACGCTGGTAAGTATCTTAAAAATGATACCCACTAATGACACTTAACTAACTCATCTCAGGTGCTATTGTCAGTGGTGGAAAGGGTGGTGCCGATTCCAAGATCTCAGCTCTTGAAGCTGCAGGTGTTATTGTTGAGAGAAGTCCAGCATTGCTCGGAAAGACATTACATGCTGAGTTCATGAGACTTGACATGATTTAAGGATGTTATTTTGTGATTAGATAAAGGGGCGATGATGATGTGCATTTGGTTTTAATGGTTTTCTTCAATACCTCATTCCTGTACAGCTAGCAATTACCCTATGTGTGCCAGTATAGACTTTTATAGACTTGTGATGGAGAGATAATCTAGGCAATGTTTTTAAGTGATGAATGATAAATGACGAGTGATGACATATACTGCATGTAGATAGCGAAAGCTACCGAATATTGCTAACTCTATTCGACCTCGTCAACAAGGCTACCTGAAGATGACATACGTCTATTACTCTGTCTCCATTTGGAAGAAACAAACGGGCTACCTAAAATACATACTCTTTCCAGTATTCATATGAACAAAGCAGCCAAAATTCTAATTGAATTTTGTGCAGAAACATTTGAAGACCTTTGAGCTCATCATCTACATAATCATCTAATAATAATTCAACGACACACCTACATTGTTGAAAGATTTCATTTTAACCCCTGAACACTAGTGAAAGGGATGTTCGGTAAATATTATACTGTATTGAGCTTGTTCTCTAGATCTACTGCACCTCGTAGCTCTCGGCTCCCCACACCTTATCCTCTCTCGACATTTCAATAAACAAATCCTCCTTCAACCACATATAAATCAAAATGCTGTCTGGCATATTGATCTTCAATCAAAAGGGAGAGAATCTAATCTTTCGCGCATTTCGAAATGATTGTCGACCACGACTCGCAGATGTCTTCCGAATTCAGGTCATCTCCAATGCACAAGTTCGTTCACCAATCCTTACTTTAGGAAGTACAACCTTCAGTCATGTCAAGCACGAGAACATATATTTGGTTGCAATTACCAAGAGCAATGCCAATGCTGCGCTGGTCTTCGAATTCCTCTATAGATTGATTGCGCTGGGGAAAGGCTACTTTGGAAAGTTTGACGAAGAAGCGGTTAAGAACAATTTCGTCCTGGTATACGAACTTTTAGATGGTGAGTGCAATGCGCGATTCGCAGGCATCAATTGTGCCGGAAGCTGATAGATTCGCGACATAGAAATCTTGGATTTTGGATACCCTCAAAATACAGAGACAGATACATTAAAGATGTACATCACAACGGAAGGTGTTAAATCGGAACGAACCATGGAAGACTCGGCGAAGATTACAATGCAAGCAACCGGAGCTTTATCATGGAGGAAGGCCGATGTCAAATACAGAAAGAATGAAGCATTTGTAGATGTTATTGAAGATGTCAATCTTTTAATGTCTGCTACTGGAACTGTTCTACGAGCTGATGTAAATGGTCAAATCGTCATGAGAGCATACCTTTCCGGAACACCAGAATGCAAATTCGGACTCAATGATCGATTACTGTTAGATGGCGATAGTCTTTCATCTCTACCATCTGGAAATCGTATGGGTACCAAGGCCACCAAAGCAGCAGCTGGTAGTGTTACATTGGAGGATTGTCAATTTCACCAATGTGTTAAGCTAGGGAAATTCGATACCGACAGAATTATTTCATTCATACCTCCCGATGGAGAATTCGAACTTATGCGCTATCGTGCCACCGAAAATGTCAATCTGCCATTTAAAATTCATGCCATCGTGAATGAAGTTGGTAAAACAAAGGTCGAATACAGTATTGCAATTCGAGCAAATTATGGTAGCAAGCTATTCGCTACCAATGTCGTTGTTAAGATACCTACGCCTCTAAATACCGCTCGAATCACCGATCGATGTACACAAGGAAAAGCAAAATATGTACCGGAAGAGAATGTTATTATATGGAAGATACCAAGATTTACTGGCCAAAATGAATTTGTCTTGAGCGCGGAAGCTACGTTAACAAGCATGACGAACCAAAAGGCATGGTCAAGACCACCATTGAGTTTGAACTTTAGCTTGTTGATGTTTACAAGTTCGGGACTGTTGGTTAGATATCTGAAGGTCTTTGAGAAGAATAATTACTCAAGTGTAAAATGGGTGAGATATATGACCAGAGCAGGGTCTTATGAGATACGGTAAGTTTGAAATCTAATGATATATGAAGGCTTCAGCTTCACTAACAATTTGCAGATTTTAACCAAAGGTATCATTCGGGATGGAGTTCTGGGAAACAAAGCATTGCCAAGGCGTCGGAGTAGAAATTGGGAATATAATACAATCTTCATGTCTTACTATGGTCATTTCTGAGGAGCTTTACTTTGATGTCCTCATCACCCAATTCTCTAATCAAATTCTCGAACACACATTCCAGTTGTTTTCCTCTTATACTTAATACCGAACCACATAACAAAGCCATCTTCTAGTACTCCTCCATCTTTTCGACTTCATCGTTGCATCCACCCCAGTTTCACTATCTTCACTTAATCTTTTCCTATGCCTCCCCGATGATCTAACCCAGCATTATTCCACCGCGACAAATCGTCAGAGGCTACTGAAAGTTCGTTTTCACATATCTCTTTTGTCATAAAAATCAGCTCTGAAGTAACTCTCTTTCTTATCTCAAAAGAAAGAGTTCGCTGATATGCTCTCATTCATACATTCCACACAGCCGATATCAGTTTCTCACAGAGCGACGTCTTTTGCATCTTTCCTCCACCTTAATTTGCTGCTTTTCTTTGAAATTTACTTTGATCAATAGATTGTCTATCTTCTTGATTCTCAATTTGGCGTTCGTTTTCGAGGCAGAGTGTCAATTAAAATGATTACATACGAGTAGTACTCATAGAGCGTCCTATGATGAGAGGGTAACAGGACATCGCTGCTAATTGTCTGCATGAGGTTCATTCAATCAGTCAATATCTGTGAATACATCGCATGGGCATTTAGAAATGACAAATCAGATTCTTATGTTAGCCATTGGGTCATCCCCTCAATCACTGTTTTTGGTCTGAGGCTGATGGTAATTCGGCTTTTTCGGTATGAGTCGCTGAAGGAAGGTTTAAACTTGATTCGAAAATTGAAAGGACCACTGTCACTGACCAATCCCCTATCAATACTCACATCCTAATCAATATCCAATAGTTGAGCATCCGAAATATCTGTCATAGTCTACGTTATGACGATAAAGCTTGATCATACAATAAGAATATTCATGCACCCGACTTGAATCCTTCCATATTGCCACTGATGAATAGTCTGATATTTTCAAAACCCTTTCTCTATCCTTGTTCGACTTTGTATTCCAGAGAATCATTCCAAATGACCTTTCCTATGTTCGGATGCATAATCATTAGAGGATTTTTCGTTTTTTACCCCTATCTTTCCCATGATTTATCTTCTATCACACGCCTCACTGTAGCCATCATATCTCAGCTAATAAAGGTCTGGAATATCATCGACACATTTTAGTACGTAGGACATTGACTCCCCTGTGTTCCATTCAAGTCTATTTCTACTACTGGCAGTGTGGTTATCGTCAAGTGTAAAATTATAACTCATAAGACTACCTTTGACATAAATACTCTGCACTTCAGCAACTTGCAAATACCTTCCTTGGAAAAGGTGAAGCTGAGAGTAAGGTATTGTTTCAGTGAAAAGACAAGGCTTCCGGGCAAAGGAAAACCTCTAGGATAAAGTTATACAGTGTCCGGAGTTGGTGGAAAGAAAATAGTGCGCACACAGGCGTAATGAACTGCTAACCATCCTATGCATTGCGAGTGCGAATGCATGGGATGTGTTACTAACCAAGGGTGTTGACTTTTTGTCCCTATTATACCATAAGGACACCTCCTAGATTGATATTTGAGTATGATGATCTTAAATCCTGCCTTTTCACAAAAAGTTTCGCTGAATAGTGGCACTGAGATCAACGTCAAGATGAACCAATACAAGTACGGATTCGGTAGACATATAATCACAATCCCAAAATGATATTGAGTCGTGTACGGTTCGCTGGCACACTTCTTCCCTTTACCTTTTCGAAACAATTTTAGATGTGTTTTTCATTCTTATTCGTCTTGAAGGATAACACCTGATGGATAGTGGTTGAGACCAATTATTGGCAGCATATGACATGATAGAGGAAAAGAGTGATATGTATATATATTCAAGCTACATAACTCAGCATCGATTCCCCATTCTTCCCATTCCTTTTCTTTCCATCTGAATCTCATGATCCGGTAAAAGATTCCTCCCAATCACATCTAAGATCTCACATAATGCGAAATGAATATCCGTGCTAAAGTTAGAAGTAAGTGAAGTACCTGAATATCTCGCTACTTATATCAGATGTTCAAGTCCTTGAATTCCTAATTTCGACTCTGTGTTCTTTGACTTCAATGCTGGGATCAGAATGGGATCGAAGAATTACTTCAGAAGTAATCGAGGTAACGGGTATATTACCCCGGCAACAATGATTCATATTTGATAAGACAACTTGAGGTGGTTGATTATAGTTCGATTGTATATATTTGCGAGGGATTCAGCTCCTCTTTGGTAGTGGGCAATTCTTAATTTCAAAAATAGGAAGATTGGGGTACGAAGTGGAGTGGTTCAAAGGGATTGATTGCATGGGTAGATATGGTGGGATCCGGATATCTCAGGAGATTCCGCCCGCTCGGAACTAGTAGGGGAATCCATGATGAGGGTTGGTTGGGAGGAGGTCCGTCTTCCGTTAGAGGTATTCGATGCGGACATGGAGTTGGAACTTGGTTCTTGGGATAGAGATGTTTCAAGAGGTGGGATCGAGGGTTTTTGACTGTGGCTGGTCTCCATTCTGATAAGATGCGCCATGTCTTGAAGTTCTTATCGATCATACATTCTTTTACCTTCGTGTCGGTGACCACATATGTTCGTGAACGGTGGGTTCCCTTTCATAGACGTTTGGAGCAATGCATCATCACAAAAAACCACATCAACGATGAACAAACAGATGATTAAATAAAAGAATGTCATTAAGAAGTTTATTACCCAGCGATAGCTCGCCAGCATCTAGCCTTTCTGAGCCAATCACCACAATCCAAAATCATACTATCATACGGTATCATAAGAATCATCATCACACCCCCAAAACCCCAAAAGAGCCCCCGAACCTTACTCCCTGATCCCCTTTAAAACTTTTTCGCTCATCGTTTTCTAAAGCTCTCTCTCCTTGTCCTTGAGCCCACCTTTCTCTCCCTCATATGAAGGAGGTCCAGCTTTCTCGCTCGCACTCTGTCCGTCATGAATTGGATGATCTGCAACATGCATTTGTTCATCATTGACACTGAGTCTGTATTCTTCCTTGTCGATATCTCTATAGATCCAATAGAAAACACACATCATGATGAAACCAATGATAGTTGGCGCACCGAAAACCCAGGTGAGATATGGGTCCTTGACGACACCGGCACAGGCAAGACCAACGATGTAAGCAATAGCTTGGGAGAACAAGTTAAGAGCAGAAACGAGACCTCTCATGTTGGCTGGAGCACGGGAGTATGCAATACCGTAGGCGGGAACGTTGACGAAGAGTTCGGAAATACCACCGATGGCGTAGGGAACGGCCATTAACCAGACGGAGATGGAGGATACACGGGAAACACCATTGGAATCAACACAGGTTTCGGAAGAACCGTATTTTCCGCAAGGTCCGATCTTGTAGGCGTAGTAGTTGAGGAGAGTGTAGCCGAGACCTCCGAGAGTAGAAAGGAAAAATCCGGTGGTCATTCTGGCGATTGGTCCATAGTGAATGTTGCGCTTTCTCAACAATGGGTAGAGACCGTAGTTGAGAATTGGTGCGACAATGATAATGGAGAGAGAGTTGAAGTTGTTCATGAGATCGTTGGGGGCACCATCGGTAGACAACATAGTTGAGAGAGCACTGGCGGAGCTACCAAGACCGTTATCGTTGATGTTTTGGATTGGAAAGAAACAGAAGATTCCGGCGGCTTCGAAAGTACGCTTGACATCCTCGATGAATGCGTCGTTCCATGGTACATCGATAACGTTGCCGGATTGAGCAATAACAGATGGCTTAGCGGCCTCAAAGAATCCTCCCTTGCGGGTGAAGAGTTTTCTTAAACCACCTCTCTTGAAACAGATACCAACTACACGGCAGACGTTGACGAGATCAGATCCTCCTGGTGGGTAGAGGATGAGACGTTTGCTCATGAACCAGAGGAGGAATGGGAGAGGGACATAGAGGAGGAGTGGGAGGAGGAAGGACAACCACCATCCGATGTATTTTTCGGTGTAGGCAGTTGGGACACCCATGAATCCACCGACGTTAACGAGAAGGTAAAACCAAAGCATGACACGCTCGGTGGTAGATTCGGGATCAACAATGACCACTTCACCAGATGGGAGAGTCTTCTTGACTGGAACTGCGTTTGGCATTTGATCGAGAAGGGTTGGTGCAATATTAGGCTTGAACATAGCTAAAGAAGATTAGTGGATGATGGCTAAGATTTAGAATGTGGAGAAAGCTTACCAGCACCAATAGACAAAGTGTAAACACTCAAAAAGAAAGGACCCTTGGCGGTTCCGTTGGCCAACAAACTAGGAGCACCACTTACAACCATGAGAACGTGTGCAAGACCGCATACTGCTACACCCCAGCAAATAATCTTGAATCTACCAGTTTTGGTATCGGCGAGCCATCCGAAGAACAATGGAAGGGCATATGCAAGCAGGGAGAATGATTGAGATGTGGCTGTTGCTTTGACGGTACCGAGACCTAAAGCTCCGGCAGTTTGTTGAGTTCCTCTTGGTGGTGCACCATAACCATTACCACCGACTGGGAGTGGTCTGTTGACGTAATTGTTGAACAAACCTTGGCAACCACTATGAGTGAATTACATGTTAGCGACTTTTTCTAATTTAAATTGCAGACGTCATTTCAAAATGAGGGGAAACCTACTAGTAAGAAGCTCGCTCAGCGAACTCGACAGCACAGATTAAGTAAGTGATAGTTGGGAGTTTTCCAGCTACTTTTCGGAGGGTTTTCTTCTCCTCTTCAGTAGGAATTAATTCTGGATCGATGTGGTCGTGTCCATGGCCATCTGCATGGACTATTGCGGCTTCAGTTTCGAGACCGACTTTAGGGTGATGCTCTCTTGAGGCTGTGTGAATCAACGATCCTTTTTGGTCGAGAGCTAGGACAGCATCACTGCCTAGCATCGCGCCTTGGATATCGGCTGTGACATTTTCTTGGGCAACTATTTTTGAATGTCAGTAAGCTGTATGAAATATCACCAAGCAGGTATGATTGAGTAGAAAAAATTACTTACCCATCTTTGCGAAGTTGATTTATCACAACAGGTAAAGAGAGTGGTCGTAGAAGTGCGACTAAAGAACGAGCCCACGAGGAGGGGAAACACGAGAATAAATATACCGCTGCCGTGCCCATCGAATCCCAAGCTACACCACCTTTATTCACCATGTTCCCCATTCACCATCCTAGCCCTCAACTAATTCGGAGAATCTCGCATGCTGCTCCCATGCACTCCTAACTAGCATGGGATCATATCCCTCCCTCCCATACGGGAACGCCATACCAATCAGCACCGTTATCAGCTGGTACGAGCTCTCACGATTGTGTTTTGTGAACTCAATCCAATGCTGATCCATTACGGAGATCGCCTAGATAGGAAGGTGTGTAAGTGATATTGAACGCACGGAACAAATCATAGCAGGTATCAAATCGTTCTAGAAGATATAAACTCAGACCCCAGGTTCTGAATTGACCAGGCTACCTCCTTGTCTGTGGCAAATAGAGTCAGAGCAAGGTCAATCGGTAGCACACTTGTGTATTGTGTACGGATAGTTCTGTATTCACCCGATTATGGAAAGCTGTCGTGCATACAGTGTAATGACCCTAGTGCGTCCAAAGACCAGCCCAGTCACCAGTACCACCTCAATTGCAGCACCCACAAGAGTGACAAAGACAATTGCGAGGCCTTTCCCCTCCACAATATCCACCTTACCAGCCTCATCATACAATCATATCCCCAATCTCAAATATCACCCCCCAAAACCCACCTTCAACCGTGGTCCTTCATCTCTATCAAAATTCATTAAACCAAATCATTCTCATTTGTCAAGCGAATTTACCACCAACAAATAATTATCTCCTCTTTACTCCACATTAGGAAGGTAACGTTACGCCAAGAGTTTGAGAATGTTGCCAAGCAGAGAATCCGATAAGAAATTAGTCGCGCGAGCAGTAAACCAGACAGGAAGAGGGTCAGAGGCGAACAAAGCTTTTGGGGAACCCGGCGAGCCCGGGTATCAGCGAACGGTGAACTCGGCTCACAAATACCTCTCTACCACTGGACTGGAACAGGAACAATTCTATCCTGGACACCCGGGATAACAAGCTGGCAAAAGATGTTATGTGACTTATGTCAAGAACGCGAGACCGAGAAGACTGGGCATACGAAATTGGAATGATGGAACTGCCTACAGCTCTTTTCACCTGCCAAAAAAAGGTTTAATTTGTTTACCGAGTCGACTTGGCAATACTAGGTACAGGTAGAAGCTTATGTACCTATTCAAATGAGCCGCCCGTCTTTTCAGACCTATCCAGTCTTACTTAATATTGCCGTTAGATCTAGCCAACGAGCATTTCCCTCCTCTTGGTATCATGGTAAGGTGGTTTGATTTTGGTGGCGGGAAAGCCATCCGGGGTCTGTCTTTTATCTTTCCCCCAAATCATCGGGGATAGCTAGGGATTGGATAATAAGCAATTGAAGCACTAGATTTAAACATGAATGTCGTGATCGATGAGTGGATAGAATTATTTCATGGCGTTAGAGGCGTTCGAAATTGATACCCGATGGGGGTTTTTGGACCGAGATGGGAGTACCATCCTCGTCACCTCGGTCCTTTTTGCAATTACGATAAGCAAAAAACGAGATATGGTGAAATATTGGGAGATTGTGAGGATATTATTATTATTTATTGTGTTTGATTATTTGTGAACATTTTTAATGCAACTAATAATAAATACATAAGTACAAACAAGACTCGAATTCCCAAGATAAAATGCCACGCACGTGTCTCTATACTCTAAAGAGTGTAAAATCGCCTCCTCGTCTTTTCTTTCCAAGTTATACCAGTAGATATGAACTGATAACCTTATATGATGGATGAGATACGAGATAGAGAGAGGCGTAAGATGTAAGCTATTGATACATGATAAGAAATACGGAGTAGGTGGAGAACCCGAATCCCTTAACCTCATCCGAGTCCGAGTTCATCCATACCATATCTCCCATATCTCGATCTTTCGATTCTCACAGTTTCTCTCCCCTCCCTCCACATCAAAATGATAATCATGATCACATCCCAAGCTCCCAAGTAGGTACAATCTGCAAGCCCGAGGCGAAGCTTTCGAAGCTTCTTCCAAGAATTCTTGGAGGCGAGCCACTTAGCAGCCAAAGAAATCATAACGTTGCACTGATTTGCCAAGCGTAAAGATATGTGCGTAGTGACATTCAATACGGGCCACAGGGTCAGAATCATCAACTCAAATCAGTAACCCAGGTTGGCGAAGGCTGAAAGCCTTATGCTTATTTCTCTGATACCAAAAGCTGGGTAAGAAACATATTGCTATCCGGCGCTTATTTCTAAAGCTGATAGTGAGTTTGAAGATATGGTAAGACATCTCGCAGCGAACAGAAACCAATCAATCAAAAGACTTCCATTGAAAAGCACGAGTAATGTTTCCAAGCCGTTCAATCAATCAAAACATTTCCATTCAAAAGGCACTCGTGATGTATCTTTTAGGTTCTGACCTGCCGATGAAGGAATATGCCTATGCATAGCTAGGTAAGCACGAGGATATCGTTTAGATGAATGAGGAAACTCCTCCGATGGGCGATACGAATTGAATTCCTTATCTCGACATCCATCTTCATTCAGACAGACCTCGGGAGTGTAAGCCAGCAAGCCAGCAAGCTGTTGGAACTTGGAACTTGGAAACACTGATTAGAATATTGACAATCCCGGGTATCCACGCTCAACATCGCTCTTCCACGGAATGGAATGGCCGAAATGCTGAATGCATTCTCACTATCTTGAATATTGAACCAACAAGAATTGATGAACTCGGGAATTTGAATGATAAAGCATTGGAATACAATACGATGGATAGATGTGATCATAATGATGTGCCTGCAGACTTGGCATTCAACTCATTATCTGGTAACTATTCCGAAATCCGAAGAGATGATATCAATTCATCTGCCTAGTATTCACTTGAATATCCATCCATCCATCACATCCATCCAGATATCTAACAAACTGTCAACTCCAACACCTCATCGATTACATGACATAGAAGTGTAGCAGAAATCAAGGAAAATAAACAAAAGAAATCTCAACATATAAAAGTGAAGAAATACCTCAAGAGCCATTCATTATTCATCAATCATTATGAGTCAACCGGTCTGTCTGTCACCATTGTCTGTCTATCTACAGATAGGAAGTTACAACCCTGCTTTTGATACTCGATTTTATATACGAGTGTAAGATTACATACAATACAATACAAATACATACTGACAGTCGTTAAGATAGTAAGCAAATAAGATAGCAAATAAGTAAGTAAGCAATAGAAATAAAGATATCCTTCTCAACTCCTTATCTCAAGTCTACGGATTCCAGAATATCAAATAAAGAACCGGGGTGTTGTTATTCTTGTTTATGTTTGTGTTGTAAGGAGGAAGTGCCTATCAGCCTATTTACTTACACGACCACGACCACGACTTAGGGAACAAATGCTAGTACCTATGCAAACATATATTCGGAAAACAAATGTATCATTCATTTATTCATTTGTTAAACAATACCCCATCTCCCCCTATTTGTTCCCAAGACTTCAATACAAATACATTTCTTCTGAAAGGTTTATTCTATTTTTCAGAGAAAGCGTTTAGTAGGAATCTCACAGAATCTAGAGTCGTTATAATAATAGCGGCGACCTTCAGATATGAATCATTCATATCGCCAGTATTAGATGGCTTTGTCGTTGACCCGCTCTTGTATATGTGATCACCTTATTGTATGGTAAATGATTTATATTCCCATGATGGCTTGGGTCTTTTCGCGTCTCCAGAAAGGTTAAGAAATCCAATTCCAACGCGGCGCGAGATCCCTTTACAAGTAGCGAGGCCAAGAAAGACACCCAGTGCCCTGGGGGGCTTGGTCACAGTATTGGTACATAATACCATCACCAATTCATTTATCGGCCCAATCAACATCCTATCATCAAACCGAAACTCGCCGCGATGAGTTGCAGATATGGATAAACACCTTGATCGATTGATTGGTGCCATCAGAAAGAACAAATTCTCGAGATCTCAAATATGGTGCGACAAACCTAAGTTGCCCGCATTCAAGTGTGGATCGGCGCGCTGTGAATGACTGATCGAGTAACCGGGAGAGATCAATTCCCATACAACTACCCAGAAACTGTTGGGTGGGTGAGAAACTATCAGGAAAGCGCCTCAAATTTCTGCGATAGTACTTGCCCGCGCTCTTCCACGCAGAACTCGGCCAGATTTTCTCTGTCGAGTTGCCAACCTGCCATTGAGGAATACACACATGGAGCGGAATACCTTTGCGCGGGGCTTGAGAGATGCTTCGTGATAGCCAAAGGCTCTCTGCAAATATAAATTCGATAGGTCCAATCCACGAAGCCCTACAGTGACATCGATTAATAAGGGAATAGAACTAGATGAGATTTTACTTGGGAGGGATATATAATCACGTACCATGACCATGTCGAGAAATGCTTTACAGCCATCCTAGCCTGAGTGGTTCTTACACGTTTCTGACAGGTTTTCGATGGAAACCACAATAAAGCTTGAGATAAAACATCGGCTGGAATGCCTTGGGTCTGATGAATGCTCAAGTTAGACAGATTCTTTGGCCTGTTGAATCGATGAAAAATGCCTTCGAAGGCATCAAGCACGTCATTCGAATGTGTTAAGTTTCTCTGACTGTATTCCTGGACTGTCATTATGTAGCTTTCGGCTTGCAACTGCCCTTTGACTTCCCCTAGGTAACGATAGGGAGTAGGATCGGGGTCTTTTCTGTGTCTCTTACTCCACCATGGAGGCCCGGTGCGGACTTGAATGTCTTGAGATGGGCAGTTGCTCCATATAGTCATATCCCTCCCTCCACTGGCTTTCGGGGGATTGAAAAAAAGTTCATTCGAGGTAAAGTACAAACAGCGCTGCGACAAGCACTGCTCCTGGTATGTCCAAACACGAGTGTACCACTTGCCCTTTCGGACTTCCTCGCATAAGGATGGCAGGCAGAGAGAAAGCGTCAATAACTTGCCATGATTGATGATTTCGTAAGGTTCTATGGGACTCTCAGGACGGTGACTAACTCCTCGCAGTCCCGCATGCGGATTGTCACCTACAGCTGCAATAAGGGTGAGTGTAGAACCATTGTAGATGTTGCCCATCGAGCTCACTAGTCGTGATTTGTCATCCGGGTCATCTTGCACAATGCAAAGTGTGTCCACCCACAGGTATCGAATCCAATCTTGCGTGTCGTTTCCATTGCGTCACGGAAAGTGCGAGGAACAATCCCATCCTGATGCCTATCTATTCGCAGTGAGGATAAAGCATGTGGACAGTAAAGTGTGTCTAGATTTGTTTAGGTTGTGACAAGAATTGAGGCTTCTTTAGTATTCTTTTCCGCATTCAGAATAGTGTCTGAATTTCCGCATGTGTAAGATAATACTGTGTATTCACATCGTTCATTCCGATTTGTTAGACATTCCTCTACGACATCAATCAACCGGAAGGGGTGTTGCCCATGGAAAAGTGTGTTGCTAGCCCTGCTTAGTGGCACATTTGAATGCTCATGGCCATTGCAATTCAATAACCATTTTTGGACTAAAGAAACATCCAAAGAGCTCGGAATAGCACGTCGCCGGATGAAACTATCAGCGAAGTTGGGTAAGTGTTCAATTCTCGCAAAAATGAACCTGTCTTCGCATCGGTCAATCTCTCGTACAGGAGGCCGATTGTTCCTCTGGCTTGAAGTTTTTGGGCTAATTATCAACAATAACCATAGTACAAGATATTCCATGCAAACATTTACTTTGAGTGCGAGAGAGCTCCAACTCTAAATGAGCAGTTGTGACGCTATTTTGATAACCGAGCGTGACACTTTGCTAGAGTTGTTTCTCCAGACCAAAGACGCCGCTCTAGAAATGAGCGCACAGAATGAACAGTCTTGACCTTTGTTGTAGTCACTAATAAAGCCAACGATGATTTCATTGACTTCGCTTGCAAGCATCCTACTTGGATTAATCCTTTCGCAGAGTTGGCATAGCGGCTTGGCCGTACTCATGATGAGGTTACCCGTTCTTAGCAAGTCGCTTTGAGATGGTATTGTACTGTTAAAATAACAGAATGTTTCTCTCTACCATCACAATAAATAAAACTAGACTAAAATTCCACGAGCGATCCAGAATATTCGGGGCAGTCTTGTGTACGTTTCCTTTCAGGTTGGCATTGCATCGTGGCTGATGGGTTTTGGCTGCTGTGAGTAAGATTGCTGATGAAGCAATATGTAACCCATACCTATACTACAAGAACACTCACACCCAGCCGAATAATGCGAAGCTCTGGTATCCTTTTGAGGTAAATAGTGACACAATTCTTTTTTTTTTTTCACATACCAATACTATTGATCTCACTCGGAGAAGTCCTTATACGTGCAGTGTTTTCTCCAACTTTTTACTTGCAGAATGACTGGCCTTTTCAACCACTAGCAACCCATAAATATCCACAACACACGAGAATCATCTGTTCAAATCACCTCTTCAAACCACCAACACAAACTCAACATCTTTGACAACCATTAAACCAATCATAAATACAGAAGCATAATTTCAACACCACCAAACCACAGGATTGAAAAGAAATCCCCCCGCTCGTGATATGTGAAAGACATCTATCTCAAGACCGACTGTCATCCTGCATGCATACATACTATACTACTCGACTACACAACCCGAAATGTAAAAAGAGACGACAAAGTGCGAGATCCGGCACGAGAATCATTTTCGGTACACGAGTATTAACTGTGAGCTGTACTGCTGATAAGTATGTATATATGTACGCTTCCCATATATCACATCTCTCCTGTTTATCTCGCATGTTATTCTCGCAGCGTATGTGGATCGTGTATCTAATATATTTATCATAGAATCTGTGGATTTGTTAAGAAGGAAAACACGACAAGGAATCGTTTATGTATGGTACGCTGTCACGGAGTACCAGATGGAGAAGCGCGAGATATCTCCCACTCCCACATTCATTCATTCATCAAGGAAGATGCGGTAGCCACATGATTGGGAGTATGATCCGTCTACGGCTGATGATTGATATGTCTCTTGTGTGGTATTTTCTCTTGCGATGATTCATCTTGTCTCATGTAGAAAATTAAACGTAGGACGAAAATGGCCTGGCGGAAAACGAAGAGGGAGAAAACGATGAGAGCGAATCCTCAAGTAGCGATTCCTCGTTACCAAGTTCGAGATCAGGAAGAGGCCGCGTTGAATGATGGGTGGAAAGTGGGTGGCTCAGACAAGGTATTGGAGAACACACTGGAAGTTAAGCCTTGAGTTGAAGATCCGCGATATAGTATACTCGACTGGAAATGGAAAAAGTAGATGACTGGAATGAATATGTTTTCAGAAAAAATAACATACGATATGCTCATTTATTCATTCATTTATACAACAAACAATATATCCTTCTCTTCCCTATTATTTTCTTCACTAAATTTCAATGCAAATCTAGATGCACAACTCAACTACTACTTGATCAATATCAAATCACTCACCATTCCTTCTCTTCCCCTCTTCCTATCCCCCCTCCCCCAATTCCCTACTCCCTACACCCCCCACCCCCACACTCCACTCCTCACACACCCCTCCACAAACTCCCTCACACTCTCCCCCTCCCCCCAATAACCCCCTCCAAATCTCCCCCCAACCAAGCCTCCTCCCCCCTCCTAACCGCACCATCAAGCTCCCCCAAAACCCCCGCCAACCCCTCCTCCACCCCACCCTCCAGCATCCCCTTGACAATCTCCTCTTCCTCCACACCCACATGACTAATCTCCCTCCCCAACAATTCCGTCAAGAGCGCAGCAATATCATCATAAGACCACAATGCACTTCCCCTCAAAACCAATTCCTTCCCCATCAATCCCCTCTCAAAATCATCACTTCTCCACCCAATGAGTGCTTTACGTGCCACATTTGCGATATCTTCTACACTAACAAACGGGATTTTCCCTGTACCCGTTGCTGAAATTAATCGATTTTCATCGCGGATGGTGTATAAATGGTGCATTTCCGAGAAATTTTCCATAAACCAACTCGGTTTCAATATCGTCCATTCCACTGCGTTCGGGTCGGAATTCTCCGATTCTTCTTTAAGTGTCTGAAACTTCTTTCCTCTTCCTTTTATATACTCAGATATCTGAGATAAAATTGGTCCATCCCCACAATGTAGTATACTCCCACTCAGAAATACAATTCTTCTTACTCCTCTCTTAATTACTCCATCGATAAACCTTTTAGCCAGAGGAAGTGCATCGAGAACAGGAGGAGCGATCATAAAAACCGCTTCAATTGAATTTTCTTTCGTGTCGCCGTCCCCCTCGGATGAGATAAACGGATTATCATAACTATTCGTATCTAACCAGTCGAACTTAACTCCTTTAGTGTTTGGCAGTGATACTGGAGACGATCCGGATCGAGATGCTAAAAGAACGTTGTATCCATCGTCAGAGAGGAGAGGAGCGATTCGACGGGCGACCTTTCCCGTACCACCGAGAAGTAGAATAGTAGCCTTATTCGTCCCGCCATTCTTGACTCCAATATCGGTACCCTTGATCTCATTCCTGTCCATCTTTCCAAAACCCGGCTGTGGCGTCCTATCTATTTCTCCGCAATCCTTGACCTATACCCTTGAATTCGATCAAAAATTCGTGAATTCGGGATTTTATCCTTGATTGATAGAATGGTGTGGAAATCGAAGGAAGGTGAAACCTATCAAATACCCCAAGAGTTCATTTGGATGATCCGATTACCGGCATGATTCATTCCCACTCAAGTCCCTGCGTATCTGCATGATTTTCACACCAATGGAATATCCATGACTTTAGTCATTTCTATTGCGTACCCGAAGAAAGCCGGACCATTTTACCCCTCCGTTTGGTGGCGAACTCCGGTCCTTCCGTAACTCGCACAATTTTGTTGCGAGTTTCGAATTTTGCTGGTGGGGCTGTCTTCAAGATTTATACACCTGAAAAAGTAATATCTTCAAGCAAGAATAAATCTACAATACTGTCAATAAAGCTTCGTGAAGAAAAAGAAATGTGATCGACAAGGACAAAACTTACATGTGAATTCCCATTTGTTGTTGAACTTCTCTCCAATCAAATTTGCGTTCATATTGGTGTTGCCTTCTCCAAAGGATTTCAAGTAATTCCAAGGCTCGATCAGCATGCTGTATGATTTTGATTAGCTTTAATCCAGAAACCGAATTTCCCATTATCTTTCCCATCATGCCCATACAAAGAATACAAAAAACTTACATAAAGTGCAATCCTAGTATCAGCCTTCAACTTCTTCCTAACAGTATCCTCTACCGCCCAATCATTAAAGATACTTGCTCCCGCTGCAAACAACCCATAATACAAACCCATCTCCAATCCATAACCCTCTGGTGTCTCGGCAGCAATATCTAGAACCTGTGTGATTGCCTCTGAAACTTCTGGAGATGGTGGTTCCTCACCAACTGGGTTAATAATATGATGAATGAAAAGGATGCATCCGTACATGCAAGCTTTTGTACTAGAGAATGCTTCAGCTTCGAGAGTTTCCGCGACGGTGAGCTTAGTATCGCGTGGTTGTCGTCGCCAATCGTTAGAAAGATCTCGGAGCATAGGCGGACAATTTTGCCACCACATTTGAACTTCATGTTGGATTCCAAGGGCTTCTTGTTTAATGATGATTTGTTCTTCGACTGATGTTTCGACAAGGGAACGACTGGATAGACGAGATAACTTGGCCATAAATATCATAAACACATGAAACTCTCCAGTCATAACACCGCCCGGGTCATAATATGGCCAATTCAAAGCTGGTTCTGCTGATGAGGGCGAATCGCCAATTTGTTTTGGACTTGTTGATAGTGTCGGGGCATCTTCGAGCCAATAATTCCCAGGTAATAGAGGACCTTGTCCTGCCCATAGAGAACCAGAAACATCAAGTAACGCAAAGAATCTTGTGAGGAAATCCGACGTTTTAGGACCTCCTCGATGTAAGATGAGATCCCGCGCACCCTTCAGATGCTCCAACCATAAACCTCTATCTGAATGTGATATCTATCATATATAAGCCACGTGTCTCATAATATAAGTAAACTAAAAAGGGAATTACCTCATAAACACATAGTAAAAGACAAGCACCCAGTGTGGCATTTTGTTTCGCAACTGAATTGTCACATAATGCCGTGTTAAGTTCTCTCAAAGCCATGGAATAATGTTTGGTAGCCTTAACCTCATGCTGCTTGTCAGTCCTACTCATATGGCCTGCTGCCACCGCGATAATACTATGTAATAGAGCCGGGCTGGTCGTTACAAATGGTACCAATTCCTCTTTGAAAGGATTCCCTTCATCATCATTTGCATATGCCAAGAATCTGGTGCAAAACCCCACAAAATGATGAATATAGGGCATAGTCGTTTTGTCAATATTAGGGAATTCAATAACGAACGAATCTTTGGGAATACGTGTTTTACCAAGCGCAAGCTGTTGAGTGGTGGGCAGTGAACTGGTACTGGAGATTCCATGACCATGAGATGTCGTGGCGAGCATGTGAGCTGGAGGTGTACTCCATTTACAATCGCGTTGAAGGCGAATACAGCGACCACAGTCTGGTTTCCCCTCATCACATTTCACTTTCCTTGCTCGACATGTTAAGCAACCTTGAACGCGTCAGAATTGAAGTCAGAAGCCATATGCCCATTGCCATATGGATGAGATTGATGATTGATGTGTAAAAGGAACGTGAACGGACCTGTTCTTGTTCGAGGTACAGGGGCTTTAATCCCCATTCCCGGAGCCATATTTACTTTGGTATTAGAGGCATTCAAATTCGTTTTCCCTTTGTACATATCAAGGAAGGGATGGCTGTAGTGTTGGGTGGACAGAGGATATAAAACGTTGAAGTTGTCGACGTTTTCCGATATCGAATGTGTACTGAGTAGTTGATTTGTAAAAGCAAAAAAGAGTCAATGCAACACGAACACAGTGTAGTGACTCTCGAGTAAAGTCCACTTTCTTGAGGTTGCAGTTTTGTGATGGCCTGTCGATCTATTAACCAGGTGTGAACAACCTGGCGCTTAAGCTTTACTTGAAGAAGATTAGAATGTATACGACAGAGCCACTTTTGAAGCTTTCGATACTTTTCATTGGCCAAGTCCGATCCTGACAATAAATAACACTCAATATTTCAATGTTTGGACATCCATCCGTACGAAGCTGAAAAAGAATCAAAAAAAGGAGTACCCCGTATAATCCCTAGTAAATTATAATCTATATGAAAATTTGAAAAAGAGATTACTAGGTAATCATTGATTGGATTTGTGCGACGTGGGGTTTTGTGGGAAATTCGTCTAATTGTAATGAACCCCTTCATTGATTGCTCCATCTCTTCATCTCTTCCAGATCTACCGCTACAACAACTTCCTAAATTCAAAATCTTGAAAGATAAACATCTAGAGCCATCAAGATCTCTGATCCTTCGTCATAGACTCAATAATCTTTGACTTTGATATTGATCATGTGGGTTCCAACTTGCTTTCTAAACTCCTGACGGGTCAACTATACCTTTCTCCAACATTATAGTTTCATCGATCCAAGAATTACTTTACGATAATTGGTTCACTCTTCAATATTTCAAATTAGTGCGGGGTGATCAAACCCTGTGAAAATTCCTTTAGCTTGAGATGGTTGGGAATAGCTTGCGGCATTTCTACCTGCAAGAGTCTGAATCGAGAAGTTTTATATGCCGGAATGGAGGAAAGGAGGCCCGCAGGAAGATCTAGAAATCTATGGAAGGTTGAAGATGGGGGATTTCGTTCATGGATTGATGGGTCAGGTAGGTGTAGGATTCGAATCCTTATACCCTAAACCTTGTAGTATGTTCATGTACCGGTATATATTCATGTTCATGTTTGGTGAATCAGAAGATTGTCATTCTAGACATGTACGTAAATCAAATTAAAATCTAAACTATATCTTTAAATAAAAGTAAGTACTCTGTAGAAATGCGTTAACATGTAGAAATCATCATCATAACCCTGAACCATATGCCCATTTATGTCGACTTATCCAATCCTCTACTACTCTCCGTAGAATCAGATCTGCCTGTGTTCAAATCATTATCTCTAATCTTTTGTAAGTCCGTCCTCTCCCTTTCTAAATACTCTGCACATTCAACTCTACTCTTCGTCTCACTGATCCAAAAGATTGCAACCGTAGGAACAAATATCAATGCTGCCACGAAAGGAAATGCTGCCCATTGACTGCCATTGCGATCAACAATAGCACTTGAAACAATAGGTCCAATCCATGCTGATCCCTTGGAGACAATACCTAAAAGACTGAAGAACAAATATTCTCTACCTTTGGGTACTAATTCTGCCATGAATGCTTGTCCATATGGAAATTGAGCACCAAGGGTAATTCCATATTGTGCTTGAAAGAGCCAAAACTCCCATTCGTTATGGAAACCAAACTTGGTAGTCCACAAACCTATCATTCCCCAAAGCGCAATGAGTACACAACCACAATTGCAAAATTGTAGCATGGTCTTAGTACGGATCTTGAGTGTTTCTTGAAGATAATAGGCACCGAAGACTCCGACTGTAGTTGAGCCACCTTGAACCATGATGAGATAGGTATTTTGTGTCGCGGAGAATTGAACAACTTGCGTTTGCGCGATTGAGACGAGTGTAAGTAATGTAGCGACTCCATCTGCCAATAAGAAGAATGCAATCAAGTAGTAGAAAGTTTGTCTCAACTTCCATACCTGCTTTCCGGCGAAATAGGTTTGCTTGAAACCAAAGGTAAGATAGTTGTCACCCTTTGGTAGAGGTGGTCCCGGTCGCTTCTTTTCCCAGATGAACCATGGAATGGCAAGAATAATCCACCATCCAGTAGTGACAGCGACAGATACAGAGTATCCCCAATTGTTTTGTTGTGTGGAATCATTCGCACCGATTCCTGCTAAGGTTGCTAATGCTAAAGCTCCACAAATTGTGAATCCCACATTATTCCACCCATAACTTATATTCATAACCTTGGATCTTGCCATTGAGCACTTGTCTTCGTATCCTTGTTCTGTCAATGTGCCTTGTGCATAATCTTCTCTCGCCTTATGAACTTCGGGAAGGTCGTGGGCAAGTTTGGGAAATATCGCGTTGAAGAAAACATAGGAAGACCACCAAGTAACACCTGGATGTGATGTTAGACACGGTGTATTTCTGTGATCCAATTGGAAACTTACTGCTGATAATGTAAAGAGCCATGGCGATTCTCCATTGATGTGCATATTGTACTCCCAAGAACCCGAATTCAAAGGCGAATGAAAGAAGGGAAAACAATCTAACAACCCATGGATTCCAATTACCGAAATCTGCCAAACTCCCAATCGAGAGGAAGAGAACAGCTTGCGAAACGAAGGTCAATCCTGATGCTATCAACACCACCGATGTGTATGCTTTTGTGCCTCCATTCCAGAAGACATGGCAAGGGGTATCATCGCCGCAAGGTGCGCTACCCAATGGCAAGACGTTTGGGTTAAAACCGGCTTGGTATATCAAGTTCTGGAAGAGAAGACTCGAGCTGAAGATCAACTGGTGTTAGTAATCGCATGAGATCGAGGGGTGGATGTACAAGATGGATGGATGGACCAGTCAAACTTACTATTGAAAAGAGCTGATTCCATTATTTCCTGCATAGTATGCATAATACGACCACAGTTCCTTCTTTGTCGCAGGTGGTCCTGTATCCTTTTGATGTGCATGAAAGACGTGATTTGATAGCGCACTACCTATTTCAGTCCCAGCTGTTCTATCTTCAGCGCTTTGATAAGAATCTGGGGCGGCCACAGCAGTGAAGGGTAATTTGTCAACGGTTTCATGCTCCGCAGCCGTCATGATGAAGGAGTTTGGATAAGGCTAAGACAAAGATAAAGAAGCTAATAAAAAGAGAGTGGACATTGAAGAAGAGGAACCGGGAAAAGGTAGAAAGAAGTATGAAACTGATTTCAACAAACCTAGTAACTAGAATGTGCCCTGCAAATTTGAATAGTATATTGGCCACAACGGTGTATGCGGTTCTTGACAAAATGGGTTACCACCGACGGAGTACAGAGTTCAAAGCTTTTCAATAATCTCACTGGCTTCCGATTGAAGCAACGGTACGCAAGCCTCTTAGTGTTTTCTTACCTACTTTGTGTAAGTGTGCGGATTCGAGGCGGAGAAACATATGGCAGATGGCAGGGCAAGCCGACGATGTAACCGGAAATGGGTTGTTGAAGAAGCATTGATTTGCGCACTGGCTGGTCTTGATTGGATTTTCACTTGTTGATAAACATCGGCGGAACTCATGAAGGAGTTCGTTCTCTTCAAACCTTTTTTTCTTCCCTTGCTTCAATTTCCAGTACTGGCGCCGATCCTTGTCGCGGACCCATCTTGCTCATTCTCGAGCCACTGTTGAGGGTCGGGTTGAAAGTGTGCGGTAAGGAAAATCCCAGGATAACGGAAAGTCTAAATGAAAGACTCTCCACTGCGCCGAGATCACTCGTTTGATGTTCTTCTCCGTGTGTGTAAGGCTAGATACCCGTAATCTGGCCCAGTGGGTGGAGCGAGTCAAGCCAGTCAAGCCAGTCAAGCCAGTCATCACATGTTTCTCGACTCCGCCGTTACATACCGACTCGTGCTCTCTCGGCTCTCTACCCAAACAGCGGGTAAACCGCCTAATGGATTATTAATAGCCGTTGATCATCCTTGATGCGAGAAATCTACCAGGAATACTACCTAGTAGGTAGGCATATATATATGAGCTCATTTATCCCAGTCTTCCAGAGTCGCATTTTCCCAGGGAAGGGGAAAAAGGGACTCAAGGGACTCAAGGGACTCAAGGGACTCAAAAGAGGGAGGGGATTACGCCGTCATTATCTCCGTGATTCCTGCAACCGGTCTGCTCCCATTACACCCAAATTAGTGCCTGAGGGTCTAGGTATCCATTTTTAATCTTTTATACTTCTGGGGAATCGGTCCAAATCATTCTGCCTGTTGTAATGGGAAGGCGGTATCCAGACAACCTTTATTGCACTCCACCTTGCTCAAGTGGCTCGCGGTGGTTAAGTACTTACCGTATCCACGTGCCTACCTAGGTAGGTACCTTCTCCGTGCCTATGTGCCTACCTCCTCCGTGCATAACTTTTATCCCATGACATGATGAATGCCCAGGTGCCATGAAATCCCACCTACCTGGCCTCGAGCTGGCTTACTTTATTTTGGTTTCTTCTTACCTCGTCTAATTTCTATCCCGTGTACTTAGATAAATATACCAAAAATACACCCAATTCACTACATACACCCCTCAGACCCCTCATTCTAGGTAGGGTTATTATCATTTCACTAATGTTCACCCACCTTCACCAACTTTCACTAATTCGACATAAATGTCTTTTCGAGTCATTTATGCTCGCCTATCTCCGATTTTCTCTTCCAACACGACTCAAATTGATCAAGTCTTTCTCCGACAGCCCCATATTTCGAGCGAATCCAACCAATCAACAGCGTCCAAATGACATATTCATTAATAATGCCATCTTCCATAATTTCTCGCCCACGCCCACGTCCACGTCCACACCCACACCCACGCTCTCACCCTCACCCTCGCCCTCGCCCGCTTCCAAGAAAGAAGAGAATGTCATGTCACGGAAAAAGTCAATTCATGCAAAACACCCACTTCTACTAGTATCAATTCCTTGGGTTTGATGTACGGACGCGAGACTAGAGTCTAGAGTACCACTCACAATTGATCCCAATTGATCACTACTGCTCACTACTGCTCACTACTGTCCCTTCATGTCATAATCTCATAATCTCACAATCTCGCAATCTCACACTCGTCGGAAAGATAAAGGAATCAACCTTGAATGCCATCCATTCTCAGAATACCTACCTGTATCCCATATCTTGCAGATTACCCAAAGTCCACGTGGTACTGGACCTGCCGAGCTACCTTATATGTGAACTTATCTCAGAGTTCCCACTCCTCGTTGGGTCATCGCTCGCTCGCCTTACGCCTACATACCAAAAAAGGATATCCTTACTTTTGTAGGCGAGGAGAGAAGACTCTTATGTACGCAAATAATTGATATAATAAACTTCCAATTTTGATCATGTATGTTCATCTTTATTATATGAAGAAGATCTCATCATCCATTGCTTCCTTTGGTTCTTTTTGAAATTTTATTTATTATACCCTTTTCATTGTTTTTTTTGGCAATATGTTTTTGATATAAACTCGTGATACCCAATCCATTTTCGACCTCGTCTACGACTAAAGCTACGAACATCAAACATCAAACATCGACATCGACAGCGATATCGATTTTTATTCTTGCAGCATTCAGAATTTAGCGGATATTGGCAATATGCCCTCCAGAATATCTTCTCGTGTCATTGGAATTGACGTTGGAGGAACCAATACAGTGGGTGACGATTGAAGTATATTCCCATTAACATCTACTGATGATTGATTGTAGGATGCAGTTATTTTACAGAATGATAATGTATTGGCATGGCATAAGACACCAACAACCCCAGATATTCAAGATGGTGTTGAACAAGCAATTGCTGCTGTCATAAAAAATGCTCAAATTTCTAAAGATAGTATAGATTTCATCAAGATGGGACGACTGTAAGTTAATCTTGTCTTCAGCACTCACTTTCTACTTCCTGCTTCCCACTTCCCACTTCCCACTTCCCACTTCCCACTTCCCACTTCCCACTTCCACTTCCCACTTCCTATTTCCCTTCCCTACTTTGGGTCGTATTGAGAATCATGGGTATTAACATTCGATTTCCTCTACGTTCCGAAGTATCCCAGCAAAAAGTCTCATGTTGGTCCTTATCGGAGTATACTTGTGTTTGACTCTACTCTTTCCCTATCTTTCTCATCGTTTATATTTCGTGATTCATAGTCAAGATCTAATCCCATTTCCTTTGTAGCAATTTGTGAATGCAGTCCTCGAACAAAATGCTTCTAAATTAGATAAAGTGGCCGTTATAAGGTTATGCGGTCCTTACTCGAGGGGCTCACCACCATTTGGTACGTTACATGTCGACCACTCTCCATTGAATAAACATTAACTAACACTTAGGATCTTAGTTGGTTTCCCTGCATCGTTAAGACAGTTAATGGAAGGTCACTATGGCTATGTGGATGGTGGCCTACAAGGTATGTTTGATAGACATCTTCAAATTCTCACATAGGTACTAATAAATTCAAGTTGACGGAACCCCAATCTCCAAAGTAAACGTTAAACAACTCAGAGAACAAGCTTCAATTATCAGATCAAAATCAATATCAAGTGTTGTGGTTATTGGAATATACTCTCCATCCAACCCAGCTCAAGAGGAGTTTGCTCGACAGATCCTCGCCGAAGAATTAGGCTCAGAGTATGATATATCATGTTCATATACCATTGGAAGATTAGGATTTCTTGAGCGTGAGAATGCTAGCATTTTAAATGCAAGTTTGAGACGATTTGCCCGTCATGTCATTGCCGGGTTTGCACATGCGGTGCATGACCTTAAAAACGCCAGCTTATATATTACATTAAATGATGGAACTTTGAGTAAAGCATCAATAGCTGCAGAGCATCCAGTGAGATGTTTTTCTTCTGGTCCAACAAATAGTGCAAGGGGTGCCGCACTTCTTGCGAAGAATGAATGTATGGACCTTGAGGGCGATAGCGAAGTTCTAGTGGTGGATGTTGGAGGGTAAGAACTTTCTCCTTTAACCATTCTCGGTAATGATATTGACACATTATAGCACTACCACTGACATTTGCGCTCTCCTCAAATCCGGTTACCCAAGACAATCTGCCGCCTTTGTGAAAATCGCAGGGGTTAGGACCAATTTCACAATTCCCGATGTTTATAGCATTGCCTTGGGTGGAGGGTCACTCATACGTACAACATCGTCAGGGAAAACGACAGTTGGTCCAGATTCTGTTGGTCCCAAATTAGAAATGGAGAGTATCGCATTTGGTGGAGAAACTTTGACTGTATGATTTACCCTTTTGAGCTCCAAGGAAGATACTTACATGTTTAGGCTACTGATCTTGTATTGTCGAACGAGAGAACCGATATCATTCCGGACAAACTCAGAATTGGTGGACACTCAGAAATCCAACGAGCTTTGGAAGATGCGATTGATCAAGTAAAAACAAAACAAGGATATGCTACAGTCATTCTTGTAGGCGGAGGCAGTATTATTGTAGGGAAGGATATTGCCGGAGTAGGAGAAGTAATCAGACCAAAATATTTGGAAGTGGCAAATGCAGTTGGAGCTGCTGTAAGTTGAATTATGTCCTTCATCCCTGGGAATGGAACTAATTTGAATGTGTAGATTGGAAAGATTAGTGGGAATGTTGATACTGTCGTTACACCCGGGGAAAGGACCATAGAAGAAGAAATCGAGGAGGCAAAACTACTGGCAATTCGAAGATGTGTTGCTGCAGGCGGCGACGAAAAAACTATCGAAGTTGTGGAGGTCGATACACTACCTATTAATTACGTTACAAATGGATCTACGCAGTTGGTCGTTCGAGTGGTTGGTGATTTACGCAATACTGGAGAAAAAGTTCAAGATCTGGAGACTACGCCAATAACGATGTCGACATTCAAACCTAGGAGAGCAGATTCTGGATATAGCGCAAGTGGATTGGATAGTCCTGTGGATGCGAAAGCTTCAACCTACGATATTCTTGAGCATGTTGATCTAGAATCCTATCGTCCACGCATCGAAGGTGATATATGGCATCTTTCGGAAATCGATCTCAAATTCCTCATGGACGGTACGGGAGTATTGGGCGTAGGAAGTTGTGGTGAACCATATCCAAGTTATATTGCTTGTTTAATTGCATTGGAGAGTGGTGAAGGGCTGAGGATTAGAAGACAAGATACTGTTCCTGATGATGCATTAATTATGTCGGCAGGATTTATGGTATGTTGAGTTGATAATCATTCGATATCAATTACTGATAATTGTAGGGTTCACCGACTGTATATCTGGAACGTATACCCGGTTTGAACGAGTTAGTTACTTTTTGATATCCACAACTCACCAATTTGTATACTGACCAGTATTTTAGAATTACCGATACAGTCAAAGCTCTCATGTCAGCGACAGGACACTCCTCATTCGACGCTACTATACCTAACGAAATCGGTGGTATGAATTCTTTTGAAGCCCTTCTCACTGGTCATCGATTCGGAAAACCTACTCTCGACAGCGATTGTGTAGCACGAGCATATCCTATGGTTTGGCAGACAGTCAGATGTTTAAATGGTGTTTCAGTTACTCCAGCTGCTGTTGCCAATGGATGTGGAGGAACCGAAGTTTTCGTAAATTCAAAGGATGCCGAAGAAGCAGAACTTCTCATGCGGGATGCATGCACGAAACAAGGTTCATTGTCAGGAATGGTAGTCAATCCAATACGTGGTAAAGAAGCAAGAACACTTCCTTCGAATAGTTATTCATGGGCATGGCAAATTGGTCGTTCAATCGCAATCGCTCGCTCCAAGAAAGTTGATCCGGTCAAAGATCTTATGCGAACACAAAATGGAACCAAATTATTCACTGGTAAAGTCGTGAGAGTTACGAGAACGGTAGCAGAAGGTTTTACTAGAGGTAGTGTCTTGTTGGATCATATCACTTCTTCTCCATCAACCACCTCTCCTGGCGAAAAAGTTACCTCCTCACTATATGTCGAATTCGAAAACGAAAACCTTTGCGCTATTTTAAAGACTCCCGGGAAAGAAGATGAGGTCTTGGCAGTCTGTCCGGATTTAATCGTTGTGCTGGATATGGCAAATGGAGCACCACTAGGCATCTCGGATTATAAATACGGACTTCGAGTAAGCGTCATCGCATTAAAAGCACCAGAGGTCTGGACCACAGAGGAGGGATTGAAAATGGGAGGACCAAGAGCTTTTGGTTTGGATATGGATTATGTTGGGGTGTGTGCGGAAAGTCAATATGAAGCTCCGAAAAGTGTTTGGGAACTCTTTGGGGATGAGGTGGAAAGGAAAGCTTGAGGCTGGTTACCTTGAGGGTAAGAGGGTTTGATTCTTGGAGGGGGGTGGAAAGATGGACGGAAGTAATAGATGAATTGGGTTGAGAATCGAGAGATTCGAAATGAAGTAATTACAGAGATATCCCTATTTGATTTTTTTTTTAGGTTTTTTTTCCTTACATTAGTTTTGCTTGAATCGAAACTTTTCAATCCCATTCATGCTTGATTTTTTGTCTCATGGAATAGATTTTCCTAGATGAGGAAGTGGATTATCGAGTGGATTCTGGAATTGTGGTTGTAGGTGGGATATATATATGTATTCGAGGGAATAAGAAAGAGAGAAAATAAAAGAATCGAATATAGGACTTAAAGTTAGATATAGAATGTTATGTATGTAGATATATAAATGAATGAATATATTAGGAATCAGAAATCAAACATCGAAATGTTGAATACTAGCTTTTTTTTTTTAGAAGATTTCTCATTTTTAGAGAGTGAAAGGAAGAGGGAGGGGGAGGGGGAGAGGGAGGGACAGGGGGGTAATGAAGGAAGGGGAGGGGAAGGGGAAGTAATAATGGGGTATTGAGTAATAAGTTTTGTATAAAATTATTAAATAAGTTGTGATGGGTTGTTAAATGGGATTATAGATTATAGATTATAGATTATAGATTATAGATTATAGATTATAGATTAACATAGTTTAACACCGAGTAGACCATATCACTGAGTGGGCCATTATTTTTACATACAAAATTCGTTTGTATATAATTATACACTTTCTTTATTTATAGACAGAATTCTTTAAAGATTGAAACTGGAAAATTTAATTATATAAATAATATAAAAATCTAATTATTCATTGAAAATTCAATTTATTATAATAATTATTATAGAAATGTTTCTTTTGTAATGAAAATCGTAACAATTTCTATTTATTTTTAGAAAATATAAGAAATTTTTATATCAAAAATAGATTTATAAAGAGCTAAATTCTCATTATTATTTTATATTAATTTTCTTTTAAAAAATAATAATTGATTATTAAAATACAAATATAAAAAAGCATTAATTTTGGTATATTTGAAGTGGCTCATTCGGTGATATGGCCTATTCGGTGTTAAACTACATTATAGATTATAGATTAACGTAGTTTAACACCGAATGGGCTATATCATTGAATGGGTCATTTCAAAATACACCAAAATTAATGCTTTTTAATATTTGTATTTTAATAATTAATTATTATTTTTAAAAGAAAATTAATATAAATAATAATGAGAATTTAGCTCTTTATAATCTATTTTTGATATAAAAATTCTTATATTTTCTAAAAATAAGTAGAAATTGTTACGATTTCGTTATAAAAGAAACATTTTTATAATAATTATTATAATAAGTTGAATTTTCAATAAATAATGTAGATTGTATATTATTTATATAATTAAATTTCCAGTGTCAATTCTTGAGAGAATTCTATCTATAAAATAAAAAAAAGTACAACAATTATACACAAACGAATTTTGTATATAAAAATAATGGCCTACTCGGTGATATGGCTCACTCGGTGTTAAACTACGTTATAGATTAATGTGATTTATTATCAAGTGGACCACTTCAAAATACACCAAAATCAATCCTTTTTTGATATTTGTATTTTAATAACTAATCATTATTTTTTAATACAAAAATAATGTAAAATAATAATAAAAATTTGGCTTTTTATAAATCTAATTTTGATATAAAAATTTCTATAATATTTAACAAAAGCAGAAAATGTCACGATTTTCGTTACAAAAAAATTATTTCTATAATAACAACTTTATGAATTCGAATTTCTTAAAACTAATTAGATTTTTATAATCTTTGTATATTCAAATATTTTATATTAAATTTTTAGAAAATTATATCCATAAATAAAGAAAGTGCACGGTTACACACAGACGAATTTTGTATGTAAAAAATGATGGTCCACTCGATGATATGGTCCACTCGATGATAAATCACGTTATAGATTATAGATTATAGATGTATATAAAGGTGTAGAGATGTAAAGATATATATATAAGTAATTGTATATAAATGAATAAATAGATATAGAGATATAGATAAAGGAATAGATAAAGATTTAGATAAAGGTATAGATAAAGATTTAGATATAGATATAGATGTGACAACAATAGGTTCACAACATAATAATAAAATGAATCAATTATCAATACTAGAGAATAATAAATTATTATATAAAAAGTGAGCCTGAAGAGAACTTTTATAAATTCTATCCGATAGGATTAAGATAGAACCAAGAAATAAGCAAAATGATTTGCTTTGTTAGATAAAATAAATAAGTAACTAATTAAGATTTAAGGCTGAATCGTTATATTACCCCCCCTTTCAGAATTGACTTGCCCTCAAATCCACTTTATTCTTTTTGCTTTTGGTGAGGCTAGTTCCTTCTCCTTTTTTATTACAATTATATTTTCTATTCCTTATTTAATTAGTTTTCTCTTTTTTGAGAAAGTAATAAGGGATTTGTGTGAACAAGAGTATTCACTTCAAAGGAATGACTTCAATACAATGGCTACTGTATCAAAGATATTAGGCGAATGTGAAAGAGACTAGCTCTTTCAGTAATGCCTATATAAGGCCTACTATTTTCCTATTTAACTAGCTCTTTAGATAGAATACAATATAGATATTTAGGGGTTTATGAATAGTGGGAACTACATTTCCCGTATCTTTCTCGAATTAATACTAATTAGTGATATCACAAATTACTTCAATTAATTATTCGAAATACCTTCTTATTCTTACTTTTATTTACTATTATCAATACTATAACATCCCAGACAAATAATAACTCTAAGCAAGCCAACAAGTAACCTAATCAACCTATTGTTATAAAAGCCTTTGGAAACACAATTGATAATACTAATCTATTATAATAAGAATATAAAAACTCTCTTTATAACAATATAATCAATACTTCTTTTTATCCTCTTGCTTTTTTCAATCCCTATTATATTTCTTTTAACAAAATATCAATTGATAAAAGAAAAGCTCTGGAAAATGCTAGGGATTTGAAGTTCAAAGGAGAATCTCAGAATTATTTCTTTTTAAAGAATTTCAATAAAGCTGGATAGTTTTATAAAGGATATATATTTAAAATTGAAACTAAATATCAAGTTAATAAATATTTTTTTTTTTAAAAATAATTATGTATTTGAAAACAGGGATTACTAATATATCTCTTCAGAATATAATCATATCCGATTTCGAGTTTGTTTAATGAGTCTTATTTAGAAGTATTAATAAATTAATATTATTATCACGGGGCAGGCGGGCGGGATAGGGTTCTAATAACTTTGCCCTAATCTGGCAAAGTTATACTGATTTGAGTAATAAATTTAGATAAAGGATTAAAATATAGTTTAAAGAACTATAATATAGGATCTTTTAAATTAAAGATATATAAGATTTTGCTAAGCAAACTAGCCCGATCAGGTTTTAGCTTATTTATACTTTAGTGTGAACACCCAATTCGGTTTTCTTTAAAGGGATCAATATATTATATAATCTTATACCATAATATTATCCCCCTTTTAAAAGCCAAACTCCATTAAAGCAAAGATATTATAATTCGATTATCCGAAAACAAACAATATTCGATTAAGCAGATTCTAATTTATTAGAATATCTTTAATAGAAATTACAAATCAGTTTTTATATATTCTCCAGATAGCTTATGGGTTCTTCAATCAATATCTTATAATCGATCCAGTAAATAATATACTTTAGGCAAGATTCTCTATAACCTTTTCTTTCCTAATAAAAGTCCAGGATCTCGATAACTTCGAACTATTCTAAGCCATCAACTTTAACAAATAATAATAACAGGTTACACTACCCAAAGATAAGGTTATTATATATAGGGTATAATAGGTTGATATGAAAAATAAAATGAATCCTTATTGAGATAGGGAGTTCTAGTTTATAAGTATATGAACCTATTAAATTTAGAATCTTAAAGAATCCGAGGTTTTTTCAATCGAGCTTTTTCTATAAATACAGAGTCTTAATATTTCTAATATTCAATTAAATCAAATTACCAAACAGATATCTACGGGTAGGGGAATAGCGGACATCAACATTCTTCGAATATTAGACTTAACTGGTAATTAGTTTAATCTGTAGGTATAAGGAAATGATTTTCATTTTAGCAACAAATTCTTTAACATCTCATATAACAAAACAATTATTTTGAGATAATACAGGCTCGAAGTTCAGGCGGGAATAAAACCTATAATTCGAAAATAACGGGATTATTTGGGTACTTTCGGATTAAACATTATTAATAAAGAATTCAGCAAATAAAAGCCATTTTGCCCAGTTGTTTTGTAGATAGACTATATACAACCAGAGGTATTGTTTTAGTATTGTATTAGTCCTCTCGATTTATCTATCAATTTTAGAATAATAAATAATTAAAAGCTTAGCAGTTATACCCAAGCATTTATAGATATATTTCCAAATTCAGAAACGAATTGAGCTCCACAATTAGATATAATAATTAGAAATAAACTATGGAGCTTTTAGATATTCTTTTGAAACAAACAAATAACCTCTTTGAAGTTATAGATACTATAATAGGATAAGAAATGTTTCACTTTTGTTAATTAGTCGACTATTACTATAATAATATCAAAACCAATACTTTCGGACAAATATATAATGAAATCTATTGAAATATCTTGCCAAGCTCTCTGCGAAATCAAAAGCAAGCAGAGAATTCCCTTCTGGTCTCTACAATTCGGGGCAGTACAATAACAATTATAGTAGTTACGAACCCATTGCATAATATAATTATAATATCCAGGTCAATAATAGTTTCGGGATAATAATTCAAAGGTTCGGGTATAATATAGATAACCAGTAACGGGCGATTCGTAATACAAACAGAGTAGATAGGTTTTCAGAAGATTGTGATTGAAAACATATAGTTTCCCTTAATAGTATAACAAATTGTTGTTTTCGATATACTCAATAAAAATGATTTTCGAATATTTCAGGAATCCCTTTTATAGGAATTTCAGAACAGATTCGAATACAGAGTCGGCTTGATAGTCTTTATAAATAGAGTAAGTAAATCAACAAAAAGATCTAAAGAGATTTCTAAATTCTCTAATCGTATTGCAAATTGAATACAGATATAACACATAGAATTACAGACTTTATAACTTTATTATTTTCTAGCAAAGTTATAATATTATCGGAATCCAAATGATCAATAGTATTAATAAGATCAGGGTTTCTCTGACTACAGATAGTTATAGCGAAATATACTTTCTTGATAATCTTAAATTCGATTAAGATAATAATAATGAGAAATAGATTGGGATCTAGGTTTTTTTGTTTTAGAATAATATAACTTTAATATAAAAGGTATTCATTTTTTTTCTTAAGAAGATCTTCTGATCTTCTGATTAATATATTGGATTTGATATCTAGCTTCCCAAAATAATAGATGATTTGGAAATTAAATCGAAATAGAAATTTGGATTAGTAGACTTGATAGTAATTCAATAATTTCATTATAATAAAGTATTCCAGATTCCTATAATCGGTGATCACTTGAATTAATAATACGATGCCTTCCAATTTAGGGTACCATTTTTCGAAGTAATAGATAATAGCTAGTAGTTCTTTATTATAAATCTTATAGTTATATTTAGTTATCAAATATTTTTTAAAGAAAAATATAATAGATCTAAGTACTCTATTATTATTATATTGAGAAAGTATTCCAATGGATATATAATCAAAGGTATTGGTTTTTACAATTATTTCCTTTTCCTAATCGAAGGAAGTCAGGATAGATGCTTTAATAAACACTCGCTTCAATTAATCAAACATTTCTTAATAGACAGGGCTTTATAGAAACGGAATATTCTTTTTGGTTAGATCTATTATCGAATTAATGATTTTCAAAAAATCTCTAATAAATTGTTAATAAAAGTTCGAAAATCTAATAAATGCTTGAATATTGATTATACTAATAGGTAGTTTCCAATTCATAATTGTTTGGATTTTCTCTAGATCCATTTAAATATTATTGCTTTCTATAATAAGGCCTAGAAACTTGATTTTGGATTTTAGAAATTCACACTTTTCGAATTTAATAAATAAACTGGCTTTCCTCAATACTTATAGGATCTTCTGAATATAGTGAATATATTTTTCTTGAGTTTAATTATATATCAGAATGTCATTCAAATAAATAATACAAAATATATTCAAATATCCTTATAGGGAATCATTAATAAACCTCTAGAAAGTTATAGAAGCCTTTATCAGTTCGAACAATATAACTAAGAATTCGAATAGTCCGAATCGGGTATAGAATGTAGTTCAAGGAATTTCCTTTAGTACCCTCTTTTGGCCTATTGTATATATAATAAATCATAGTTTTGTATCAAAGGTGCAACGATCAACGAGCTTATAACAACCATATCTACGGATATCCCGAAATCATATTATATAATACATACCAGCGCGATCGCTGTAGCGCTCCGAGCTGCTTGGCTTGAGAATGCTGTCGTAGTAGAATCAGAGAGGGCCGGCGAGCTAGTTGTTACCTATAGGGACAGCAGGCTCCCCGATCAATCTTGATGACTACTTCTCAATCACTGCTCCAAAGAAAGCGCAAACTAGTAATAAAAGTGCTAATCCCTTCTCAAGCTTATTCGAAAGCAGCTAGAATATTATTGAAACAGCTATGAAGATAGTTATTCAGAAGAAGATCGATATACAACGGAAGCGCATTGTAGACGAGGCTTTAGTACTTATCAGCTTCGAGACGATCCTTGTATAATTCGCAGTGCAATTTGCGGAATAGGATCTGAGCCAAACTAACAGAAGAACTGGTATACAGAGTATTAACAGTTATTACAGACAATACAAAAGGAACCTTCAACTCGAAGCTAGTAATAGAAAGCATGAAGCCAATTACACAAACGTATACAGGGATGCTTTGAACCCCTAAAACCGTAATCGCTACTTTCTCTGGCTCAACTGTGGAAGCAGGGGCTGTAAACGGGCTCAAGCGGGTGATCAGTGGAGTACCGAGATTAGAACGCACAAACGAAAGACTCTTCCTTCGATTCGACAAACAAACCAAGATGGAGTTGTCCTTATGGGGGATCAGATAGGCACTAGTAAAGGCGATCCCAGAGATTGCTACTTTAGGGGCTAGAGTTATTGTGGCAGTAACATTTACCTGAACTGGGTGGGCAATCACAGCTTCCCCAGAAGCCTGTATAGTCCTTCTTGCGAACAAGCAACAGGCTATAGCAGCTACTAAAGCTACAGATCTTGCAATTAGTGAGCTATGGTATATATATATAGTACCAGAGATCCCGATGATCATTATCAATCTTCTGGGAATGCTTATAGAGATTGGGGAAAAACAAATGAGGGAAGAAATCTGGTATCAGACGGGATTATGTCCAGTATGGGTAGCGAAATCCAAGCTCGGAGCAGATAAGTAGAATCGAATCACTTGAATATTATCTTTTTAGGAACAACTACCTCGTTATAATCTATTCAACAAGATTCGAATGTTTCTAGCAAGTAGAAAACGAGCTTTGGGAAGATACGATCCAGGGTGTCAGCAATATTGTAAAAGCTGGAAATACAAAAGAGAAGCAGTATGTAGAAAGTGTGTATATCTGCTATCTATTTATGAGTCAATTGGGGATTGTAATTATTTAATATAATGTGTAGGATGCTGCGGGCCTTTCTCAGCGGATTATGACAATTGTCCTACTAAGTCTCAGCGGGTAAACGGCAAGACAGTATACCCGGATCGAAAGTAGATCCAGATTATTCAACGAGTAGGGGAGATTAATACTATTATTGTCTTAGCATTAGTAGTAACAGTTTAAATATTGGTAATAGTGTAAGAAAAAAAAGGAAATCTAAAATGGATACAGTCTCCCAACACAAAGATGGCAACAACTCGAAAAGCGATACTGGAAGAAAGCAAGCGAACAATATCTCGGGGAGCTCAACGAATAAAAAGCGGGATGCGTAAGGTCAATGTATTATTTATAATAGGGCAGTAAAGATCAACAAGAATCTCAACCTTAAAGCTTTGAATAATTAGGTTATGATTGGGGGATATAATATAATAATGGAAGATTTATATGAATAGATCGAATCCGCTATCTATTGTCTGGATAAATATACGGAAAAGCTTTGTATTGCATACAGCAATATTATAGCAAACATTTGAGGAAAAGATCGATATAATATGTATACAAGAGCTCTGGGTATTCAATATATATACTTAAATATATAATGGATATCAATGCCTGTCCCCAATAACCTCCTGGAGGGGGAGTGGGATATGCGAGGAAGGGTAGGGACGCTCACGAGTAATGATATATATCAGAACTGAGACTAAATTACAAATATTACAATTAGCAGGAGAGAAGCATAGAGATTATATATGGCTTTCTATAAACGGAATTAAACTATTAAACCTATATAGGAAACCGAATACCTCAAGAGTCCTGGAGATGATCTTTGATCTAATATTAACTGGGGATATAATTATTGGAGGAGATTTCAATATTCACCATACACTATTCGAGTTAGATGTGAATACAGTGCATAGTAACAATTGGCTTGCGGAATAATCTAATGACAGAGGCCTCAAGTTCACGAATATCCTAGGGCAAGCGATACACAGAGCAGGATACGTGATCGATCTAGTCTTTTCCAACATTCCAGGAATATATACAAAAGTAAGGGCTGATATGCATTGCGGATCTGATTACAATATCCTCCTCACTATTATATAAAGAGTAAGCTCAGTATCGAGATTCTAATACGTATATCGTATCAGAGAGGAAGACTTACCTTTGTTTCAAAGAATGATATCAGTTAATATAATGGGAATCAAATGGGAGGCATAGATAACAGTCACAAGTATAGCCCTAAATCGAGCCATCGAAAATATGTAGAAGGTACTACAATAGGCAATCAGAATAATAGAAAGACTGGATCGGAAGACAGGAAAATCGGCTCTCTGGTGGATACCCGACTACACAATCGCTCGAGATGTATATCTCCAAAGCTGTATAACCAATAGCAATTATTTTATAAAATGCAGAGTATTCTTATTGTGCATATGACAGGCTAAAAAAGGGTACTGGAGGAAATTTCTTAATGAGATAAAATCAGATCGAGATCTGTATAAAATAATCGGATAACACAACCTAAACCCTATATACCATTCTCTACTGATTATAGTAGGCAAATGTACTGCTACGTTGGATAAAGAAAAGGCCGAGCTGCTATGTTTGGAGATTCTGCAGCGCTTTAAAGCCATCGACGATCTCCCGGACTCCGGATACAATCAAAGTGAGGAAAAACTACCCTGGGGGGAGCCCATTTCTATAAAGGAAGTGGAATATAACACTATAGGGGTTTTGAATACATCCCCGGGGACAGACCAAATTATAATAAAACTACTAAAGGTTATCTGAACGGAAATAAACCCAGTTCTATATATCATTTTCAACAAATATCTATAGCTCAATCATTTCCCTACAGTATAAAAGTAAGTAAAGGTAGTTATGCTATCAAAAGTGGGGAAGACAGATCAAACATCTCTACAATCATGGCGGCCTATCGCTTTTCTTTTCTATATTGGGAAGAGCCTTGAAAGGATTATAGTAAGATGTCTAGCATGGATAGCTTTAATATAAAAAAATACTCAGCTTACAACATTGCAGTACCTTTTTGAAACGATTGGCTATGGATTTAATAGCATTGTTTGTTTACGATACAGAAATAGTGCTTAATAAAAGCCACAAGATTATAATGGTTATGTTGGATATATAAGGAATATTCGATACTTTATTTAAAAACAGACTTTGAAACGAATAAGGGGATAGGGGTTCCTATAAAATCTGATTACTCTGATTGACTTTTTTTTAACCTAAAGGCAACTTAGGGTTAGATTTAACAAAGCAATAACTGGCTACAGCACAATGAAATACGATACTCTATAAGGCTTACCCTTTTTGCTAATCCTGTATATACTTTATCTTGTAGAGCTACTTTAGTAAGACTCTAAACTCTAATTCGGGTATACAGACAACATTTGTTTTATACCGATTATTGGCAAGCGTTCAACAAAATATTATAATACTAGCAAGAGATGTGAAAAGCATATTCCGCTGGGGAACTAGAAACAAAATAATCTTTGTATCCAAAAAGATAGAGATGATCCATATAATACAGCATAAGCATTCTATCAATCCGGTATACGAAATAAACCGCGATTGTACTATTTCTCCAATCGCACCAGGATCGGCTCTACGATAATTAGGCGTGTAGTTTGATTGCAAGTTCATATTCAAATAGTATATCGAAACGCGAGCAGCCAAAGACTGGAAATTGGCTTATTATATCCAAGGGCTAGTCCGGATTACAAACGGACCCCCAGCAGCATCCTTATGGAAAGCAGTGATTACTTGTTTATACCCAGTTCTATTCTATGGGGCAGAGGTATAATATACAGAACAAATAAAAACCACTAAACAATACCGAGATAGAACATTAGTAATAATAAGCATTTGATTAAAAGAAGCGATTCTAGTTATCAATAAAATCCTACGAATAGTAATCAGAAGAGTCCTTTAGTTTGGCGAACGATCCCGAATATAGTGATAATAAGAAATAGTACTCTCCCATTAGCAGAAGTAGTATTAGAACAAATAAAATGAAAAGCAGCCCTCCGTGCCCAAACTATTGATCCAAAACACTCTCTTTATTATTAAGGGATAAAAGCTATTTACTCCTCCGGCAACAGGGAAGGCCAATTGCAGCCAGCCAGAACAAGATCCAGGTAATTAGCTAATACCTTCCCCGAATCAAGGAGACAACTTTAGTAAGGCCCTACTATACACCAGAGTATCAAACGGATTCTACTAGAAGCCTTACAAAAAAGATAGTAACAAAGCAGTTTCAGGAATAATGGAACAAGCACACACATAATCAGATCACTATATTCTCTGATGGATCGGAACAGATCGATAAGGATAATAGGCGAGTAGGATATAGATATATTGTATATAAAGGATAGACAGTAGTATGCAAAGGAAACAGTGGATTGCATTACAACTCTTATATATTCGATACGGAAACAATCGGGGTATATCGAGGCCTCCAAACAGCAATCAGAAATATCACTGGCATAAAACAAATAAAAATCTGTATATACAGCGATAACACATTAGTAATATAGAAAATAAAAAGCACAGCCTTTATCACATCGCAATAGACTTTCCTCAAATGTTACAAACTAATGCAAACGCATTTGATCCAGATCAAATGATCGCTAGGCTATATAGGGATCGAAGGAAATAAGTATACAAATACACTCACTAATAAAAAAATAAGAAAATCAGCCTTAAGATATGCGAATCGACCTACAGTAAGTAGTATCCGCTCTATAGCAAAACTGCTATGGAATCGGCAGTACAGATATGGTGGATCAAACAGAAACCAATACTCTCCAAACAATATTAGAAATGGAATTTAAGGAGCACAAATAAATGCCCTAATAAACTAAAACTCTTACAAGCTACTTTCCATTACATACTAGCGATTCGCTTAGCATATAACGATTTCGAAAACTATTATTGATGATTTAAACACGAGGAAATAACAATCTATTGCTTATATAACATATACAAATCCCCCAAACACATTATACACTACTGCAAAGTTCTTACGACCTACGAAACCTGGCCCCCAGATATCAAACCCAATACCCACCCTGCAATCGAGCGGCTCAAGAACGATTACTGAAACAGCTAATACATATACCAACCAAGTTCACTGAATTTATTACTATAACAGACTTCTACAGGAGTATATGCCCTAGAATGCTACCAAAAGAATAGGAAAAGGAAATAAAATGAATTGACCGATCCGAGTGAACACAAATACAGAATAGAAGGCAATCGATATAGCAAGGTTATAAAGAACAAAATCGATATATACAATACACTGCACTGCACTAAAATACATACAAAGCTACCCTTATAGGATAAAGCAGCTCTCAATCAAAACATTATATAAAAGATCGGAAAGCGCGCACGGAGGCGCTCAGAGGATCGGAGACAAAAGCGCAAGCACGCTAGCTATCGCTTGGAAGGCTACTGAGGGTATTGAGACCTCATTTTTAGGAAAGGGGGATCATGTAAATTAGAGATTATCCCGCAGTTAGCCCAACCGTAATGCCCCCTGGGAGGCTCGCCTATACGGCCCGGTTGAAAATTACTAATAATAATAATAATAATAATAATATAGAATGTAGTTAGGTATTTTTGTTCTTCTTTTATTCTTATATTATGAAGATAAAGATAATATCAATTTTACTGAAATACTTCATTCCTTTCAGATTATTCAAAGATTCTTTTATTAATAACAAGGGGTATTGATTTTTAATTAATAAGTTATTCAAAACATAATAATCTATATAAAACCAGAGGCCTTTATCAGCCTTTTTGATAAACAAGACAAGAAAAACAGCAAAGAAAAAGCTTGATTAAATAAACTCTTTTCTAAGATTCTTTTCCAGCCATTCTTTCAAGACTTTTAATTCAAAGCGGGATATAAAATACAAAGTATTGAAAGAAGGAATAGTTCCTTTTTTAAAACGAATCTCATGATTGTATAATCAATAAAAAAATAGCTTTTCTATATTCTTTGGGAAGAAGATATTTTTCCAATTTCGGAATTTAGATAATAAATCTTTAAGATCAAATATCTTCTTCTTTTTATTTAGAATATTATCGATTTGCTTGATTGATATCTAGAACATTTTATATTTTCGATAGATATAAGCCGAATAGGCTTTCAGAGAGATTATGACTATATTCTTATTCTTTAATTCTTCAGAATGAGCAGGTAGATATATAAATTAGGCTTTTGGAGGAATATTTGGCAGAGCTTTTATATAAAATAAGCGAAACAGAATATTACAAAATTTATAGCAAAACGAGTTATCGAATTGGAATAAGTTTATTACAAAGTCGATATAGGGATTATATTTCTTAAGTTAAACTATCCCCAATATAATAGGATAATGAGCTAACTCGATTATATACAAAACGATCTTTTTCTCAATATAATTATTGATTCTAAATCCTACTCGAATATAGAAGGTAATTCGATTGTTGAGCAAAGTATTTCTATTGAATTCTATAACTTCGAATATTGTAAATAATTGGTATACTAGTATTTTCTGGAAGATATCTAGCTTCGATCTGCAAAGGCAATTCCTTTATATTTACTATCGATTATAGTATATATTAAAAGGTGTCTTTTTCTAAGAATAAAATAATAAATAGAATTATTAGATCTATATGATTATTTAGTTTATTTTCCAAAGGAAAGCTATGAGTAGTAATAATAAATAAGCAAAGAGTATATAAAGAATTATCCTAATTACAGTTTAGATTAAATATATCCCGTTTCCCGAATTGATTGAATTGGTCAACAAATGGGAAGGAAAACAAGATGAAGAATGAATAGAGATTCAGCTTTTTGAAGGACTATTTGATATAAAGCTGGTTTTTGTAGGGCTAGTTATAATAGTGATAACTCAAAATTAAACAGGATAGATATTGGAATACAAATAGTCTTGTATCAGATGACTGATAAAGCTATAGTGATAGTATTTGCTGCATTCCTATTACAAACCCAGATTCCTAATAATATATTTCTTTTTCCTAAGCTCAGATCTATTAAATCTTTAGAAATAAACTTCGGGCTAGCGAGTCGTAGAGGCGAAGTAGCGATTATTCTTTGGAGTGAAGTGTTGATTCAATAATGAGATCAGGAATACGGGAGACGTGGTTCCCACTATCATTAGTAGGCCCCTAAATGTCTGTATTGTATTCTGTCTTAAGAGCTAGCTAATGAGGGGAAGTAGTAGGCCTTATATAGGCACTACTGAAAGAACTAGTTTCCTTCACATTCGCCTAAATACCTTTGATATAGTAGCTATTGTATTGAAATCATTCTTTTAAAGTGAATTCCCTTGTTCACACACTCGGAACTCTCTTTTATAGCTTCAAATATAATAGCTGAAAAGAAATTCGTAAAATCATAAAAATCCTCCATCTGCTAGTTTAAAGTCTCTAACCTCTTACCAGTAGAACCAATCCCTTCCTTTAATCTCGTTCCACCTACTTCATTGCTTTGATATCGATTTTATTCGTATTGATCAGATCAGCAAAGCTTTGATATGGCTTTCTTTTTGTTATTGTATCGACCGGATTAGTCGGACCATCAATCCAGATTACTTCAACGATCTCTCTTCGCTTGTAGGATTGATATAGTGCTATGATATCAATTATTAATCTCTTTTTATTAGTTATTCTCAGTTTTATAAATAGATTGTATAATGACTTAGAATCAGTATACAAAACTAATGGAATCTCCTTGCCGAGAATGGCGTTAACTATAGAAATGATTACTGTACCAATATCGAATCCCTGAACTAATCCATATAGCTCGAATGCTAACAACACTATGTATAACTCTCTTGCATTTAATAGATGACCAATAAATAATATTAGTATTGTTGTATTTATTCATTATGATAATCACATAGTCTATTTGGGACGAATAATCCTTATTATTCGCAAAAAGGCATTAGCAAAGACAATAATCTTAAGTGAATTTAAGTTAAGTGATATGTATTTGAGTCCTTTAACAAAGTTTTCTTTTTGCCACTTGATACACTTATTTAACATTGCAATATTATTCTTATTAGATTAAATCATCTATACTGCTATAAACAAATCGAAAGATGCCTCGGATTGATATATAATTGTAATGTATACTCCGCGGGCTTGTTATGTAACATACTATTCACATGTAGAAGCATGCTTCCGAATCTTACCACGTATACCATGCATATCCATGGATCCTGTAGATACAAGCTGTAGATTGCCGCATTGCCTTTTTTGATCAAGATGAATATTATTACTCTTGAGTATAAGAGTGATACTATTAAATTTAATGGATAATTGTGAATAAATTCCTTACGATTTTTAGCTATAAAGCCAGCTTGCTTGAATTACTTATCCTCAGCTTGTATAAATGTATTATCCCCAATAATAAGTGTATCATCTGTCTGAAGCCCTACAATACCAAATCCAGTCCCCTTATTATTAATATACAAAAAACAAGGGTTATATATGGATTACTGTATCTTAAGCTTTTTGCAGTAATAAAATATAGTATATCCGGAATCAATAGTTTCCTGTCTTAGGAATATTATATAATGGCTTAACAACAAGTAAAATCATATTGATTAGTAGATTCATTTCTTCTGGAGTATGGATATAAAAAGTGCAATGTAAGTTCGAAGTGGATTGAGTATATACCTAAATGATATCTCGGGGATACGATGACTCTCACCTGTACGTGGTGTATCCTACGAACCTTCGATCGTGCGATCGGAGAGCTAAGTAGAGTCAGCTGGAGCCGGGTGGTGGTTGTACACTAATCGGAGGCCGTACTGGGAGCGAAGGTACGCGCAGCTGATCACCAGAGGGTGATCGCGAAGATGCTCGGAACAGAGGACTACCAGCAAAACGGAGATGAAAACCATTCGACGGTGGGAAGGGAGATGAGAGCGGGATTGATGCGGACCATGCCTTTACGAATCTGTGTGGGGAGCAGAGCCAGAGCATATTGCGGCAGAGCGTCTGCGAAGCGGAACTAGCCCTTGAAACAGCGGATAATAAAGCTTCTATAATATAGCTGAGTCTGACTGAAGCCTATGTTGGAGCAGGGCCGATATCCTTAACTTGACGAACGAAAATCGATAATAGAAACCCTCTGGGGCGCTAGCATGCAGAGTTTTCACAACCCAACAATACATACGATCTGCGGGTATACTGGATCGGATATTTACAAATGGTGAGGGGAGTAGTAGGAAGTATACAAAGGCTAGGACAGTGTCTACTGGGGCCGACGGGAGCATATATAGAGTTAGGAGGAGGGACGTTTTTTAGCACCTTTCTCCGAGTGCGCAAGAGCGGCATGGCAGCGGAGGGAGCTCCGGTATAGAAGGACGCTTTTAGCAAGCCACACTCGACAGTGCTCGATCGGTATTACAGCAACGGAGGATCTCAGGTAGAGGCTAATTCTACGATATATATGTGCAACGCGCTCCTAGCGCTCTACTTTCGACTACAAACTATACATTGGGGGAATGGATTTTACAAGTAGAGCTTTGGTTAATGGGTTGGAAACACTATAGAAGGACTGCCTGGCTAGGGGTCTGAAATAGCAAGCCTGCGAGATATAGTCGGCCTTGTTGTACAGAAGAGATCCGGCAAGGTAATGCGAAACGGTTATTAGCCATAAGGCATAGCATATAATGATAGCGACAGCGATACTATCTATATAACTCGAGAGGACGGATGTGTATATCGGTTTATAATTGGATACTATAGGGCAGAGGGCATAATGGAGATATTAGATAGATTTAAGGAGCAAACAGGAATGGAGGTGTTGAAGGAATGGTTTTAGTTCTGACCAGAATTTCCGAAGATAATCATACATAGATAATTTAATATAATCAGAAGATTCTACAGAAGCTTAGTACTAATGGCTTTATCACAAGTAAGCCGGGAAAGCGTCTGTAGGTATAGCGAACCTACTTTGTATTATAATATATTCTAGAAAGTAGTTATAATATAATTCATTTCTGTCCGAGAAGAGATCAAGGCGCAGGCAGGAGAGGAACCAATGCAATACAGAGTCTCTAAGTACGGGGTGAACCCTTTCACAGGGAGGGCCAACTGGATTGTTAGTTTCAAGAAGACAGTAAAACCATTCCGGTTATTTAATATCAGTGAATACTCGAAGCCCCTTGACAGATCGCGACGCCCTCAACCACAACAGCACTCCAACGGGTGCCAGCTATACTATAACCCGTATATATATTATCGCCTGGCTCGTTGCTCTAAATACAGCAAACTGACTGCTAAACACACTGACAGAAAAATCCATAAGCAATGCCAAAACGATGCTCAATGTGCGGGATGCCTAGAACCCTTCCGATCCGCGTACAGCAAACTGCCCAGCGGTATTACGATCAGTCAATAGAAAACTGATCAGGCTTACCCACTAACAAGTAAGAGAAGTCAGGATCGCTAGCCGAAAGAAGACTCAGAAAATATACAAGGAAAAGGCACCTGCTCCAACACCAGCCAAACAACCTCAAATGGTCATCCCCAGACCCCCTATACCGGAGGCCCGCATCACTGCCTACAAAAACGAATAGCAACTAGTAAACCGATCACCCAAACAGGCCCAATCAGGGGAGGGCCCCTCCAACAATCCGATTCACACCTCAGGCTGTAACCCTCCACACCGTATTAATAAAGGAGTAAACTATAATATAGCAGCTATAACTGAAAAAGCCTTCTCATCTCCTAACTCTGAAATAAACAAGAGGAATAAGTCAAACACTGACGAAACCGCCACCACCCCTGTATAAGTCGTACAACCAGTGTAAACTCAATAGGGGAAGAGGGCTCACAATCGCATAGGCGAATATAGAGCACGGATACTCCAATTATATTACCCTTTTATAGATCACTGAAAAGCTGATATAGATATTATCTGTATCCAAGAACCCCGATTGTACGATAACTCAGCAATCCAAAATCATGCCGTATATAACCGATATTAGCCGATCGATACCTGGGGAATGGCTGATAGCCCTAAGCATGAGCTACGAATAATCACTTATATACAAAAAGAAGACAACTTAAAGGTCAGATAAATGAGGCAGACTGGAAGCAGGGATCTACTTTGGATCAATATTAACAAGTACTCGATTCTCAATGCCTATCGAGCCCTGCTCGATCTGCTGATAATAGAATATATATTTGGATTAGAGATTGTCCCAGGGACTGGTACGGTTATCGGAGGTGACTTTAATACTAAGTATAATCTGTGGGAACCCGGAGTAGCAACTGCCAACCAAGGTGACACGCTTACACAATAGACTACCGAACAAGGAATAGAATATATCGGGACTCCTGGTACCCCTATGCATGTGAGGGGACACGTTCTGGATCTGACCTTTTCCAACCTGATTATTGCTATGATGGTGATCGATGACGATCTGTACAACAGCTCCAATCACGCCACTCAAATCACTACCATTTCGGATAAAGGAACCTCTGAATACGAGCAAACGCATATCCGGATATACGATTCAGATTTACCCTGTCTGATAGGCATAATGGCTAATCACTTAGCGAACCTTCAGAACCGGATCTCCGATCTACCTACAATATCGACAGACTGATCGCCAGACTCACAAGCGCACTAAGCGCCTCTGTAGTAGCTGTGGAGCAGAAAGGCCGCAAACCCTATTGATCATCCCCGTGGTGGACTGACGAGTATAAGGAGGCATACCAAATATATATACAAGCCAGGAGAACTGGAACTGCTGACGGAATGGCAATTGCCCAGTAGGACCTACAGAGGGTCGTGCGAGTATCGAAACGAGCCTATTGGATTAAGTGCTTGGATGATATACAGGATGATCAGGAATTATACAAAGTCATAAACTGGCACAAGCTGATCTCAGAAGCAGGCCTCAAGGCCCCTCCTCTAGTGATCGAAGGTTAGGAGATTACTGATATTAGGGAAAAAGCCGAAGCACTCTTTACAACAGTACTCGACTGTTTCAAAGCATCAGACAATCTACAGTACGACCCTCTATAGGAATAGGGCTGCTAGACAATCTTATTATAGAAAAGAACGATTATTGTAGAGAAAGTGGAAAAATATGTAATAGGAGTTAGGAGCATATCATTTGAAGTCAATCGGGCAACTGTTTGCTTTCTCAAGATATACTGGCTTAGTATAAAAAGTGTAATACATGAGATTTTCACGGCCTGCCTTAGGCTTAGCTATTACCCTAACAAATGGAAACTCGCTGAAGTAGTTATGCTGCCCAAGGTTGGTAAGAAGGATAGGATGTCCCCAAGATCATGGAGACCGATTGTATTGATATTGTGTATTAGAAAAGGATTAGAAAGGTATATCACCAGTTAAATTATATGGATGGCCATGAGATACAACATTATCAGCCCTCAGCATTGTGGAGCATTGCCGAAAAGAGCCGGTATTGATCTCACAGCTACCTTCACTTATAATACTAAGCTTGTTTTAGTAGCTAGCAAAATGGTTACATTAGTAACAATGGATGTACAAGGTGCTTATAATATACTCCTTAAAAGACGGCTTCTACAATGTATGAAGAAACAGGGTTGGTTTATGGCGTTCTTGCGACTTATTGATTCATTTCTGATTGGGAGACATATATGTGTAAGGCTTGAGGGGATTACAATATAGGATTTCTTGGTTGTATACGGTACTCTCTAGGGATCGCTACTTTCCCTTATTCTGTATATCCTTTATCTTGCTAAGCTTCTCAATTAAGATAAAGTATAGTGCTTCGGATATACTGATGATATAGCTATATATTACATATCTAAGGACCTATCTACAAATACACATATACTCTATTGAACCGTTCGATACATCCTATAATAGGGAGATTAGAATAAGGTCTTTTTTGCTTTGAAAAAGTTTGAATTATTTTACATATTAAGGAAATATGAAATTGCAAACCCGATTATAAAAATAAATCGGGATCTAATTATTACACCAATCTTTTTAGGACTCACTAATGGAATACAACCAACCTTACGCTAGTTTAGCATCTTTTTTGATTAGCGTTTAATATTTCTATAATATATTAAAATGCACATTGCAAAAACTATGCATATTGTATCCTATATCCGATTAATAGCTTATATAGCCTATGGACTATCTGCAGTCTACTTGTAAAAAGCAATTATTATTTGTATACTTTCTATTGCCCTTTTCGGTTCCGAAATATAATTCGATAGACTATACAAACAATACTCAAATACAGGTTATATTCCGGTTAGTATTAGAATCAAGAAATATATCGATCTAGTTAGCAAGATGATTTACAATATAACACAAAGAGCTTTATTTGTTTACAAGACAATCCCGATAATCATATTCCTTGTAAAAGCTAGTCTTTTAGTTGGAATTGTTATATTAGAGTAAGCTAGACTGAGATTTGTGTTTCGACTTCAAATAGTAAATACACAATATTTATTTGTAAATCGATTGAAGCTATACATTAGGAAGAAAGAATAAGGCATAGATATTCTGAAAGGTTCCAATACAAAACTGCAAAGAATAGGATAGACAATTCCTACCACTAAGCGCCCCAAACTCTTACAGCCTCACTTCTCTCCTAAATATCGTATCAATTTAATGAATGATATGGATAAAGAGGATACTATAAAAACATTCAAGAAATAATGAAACTTAATCCCTCAAGAAGATTATTCTATATTTTCAGATAGGTTTGAATAATACAATAAATATAGTCACCGCGTAGGGTACGGCTTTATAATCTATTATGATAAGTAATAGATCGATATTGATTATAATTGTATACACGAATAGTCATATGTTTTTGATGCTGAAACAATTGGCATATAACGAGGACTAAAACATCTCCTGAGCATCATTGATTACCTTTATTAGAGACAAATATAGTTATATATTGATAGCACCTCAATAATCTAGGGAATGTAAGGAAGCGCCGCTGCCTCCTCTCAATGGGCATATTACAAGTACTATTAAGCGATGCAATATTACAATATTGTAATCAAATAGTTCCTTAGATATATTGAGATTGAGGGTAACAAAACAGCCGATTGCTTTACTAATTAGGGCACGGCTGGGCTGCTTGATCCTAGCTTATCCTACTTTTTTTACAGTTAGCAGCTTCCGTTTTGTTCTACATACCAAATATCAACGCTTCGAGAATAAATAGTGAAAGGAAAAAAGAGACCTGATCTTTAAAACATATAATACATGGAAACCAGTATATAATACCTTGGAACCAGAAAGTCTTAAGCTTTTTTGTAGGATACTATATAGACTTATAGCGATGCGGACCGAATACAATGACTTTGCAGTTTATTATATCAGATTCAATCACGAAAATAGTACGAATATTTGTATATGTAGGATTGAGAAAAGCCCATTATATTTCTTTCAATGTTCAATCAATAATTAGATACACGGCAATTGGCTGCTTATACCAATCGATTTCGATCTAAATGGGACACAATAATATATATCAATCGCGTTTTGTAAATACAATATAGCTTTATTGATCTTCTTACTAGATCCAGATTCTATATTAGGATATACTCAAACTACGCAAAACTATATGAATTCCAATCTACTCCAATACCCCGAGGATAAGCTCTTCACCCCAATCAATCTAAGACTCATATCGAACAGCTATAAACACTCCGAGCACTCTTCTGATTGATAGTAATCGATCTGATCATTCGCCGATACCCGGATAGTATACAAAACAAAGCTCTCTAAAACAGAACTATAAACCTTTAGATAGAATAGCTACAGGATTGCTATAAGCAATACTGAACAGGGGAATATCAAAGGCAATAAGCCCCTGATTAACTAACATTATACTATTATAAGCGGCTGGAACGCTAGCGGCCTGTAGGCCCACTCCTTAGTACATCTAGAATACCCCTTGGGAGATCAGATATTAGATGTTAATTACTATAAATAAATAAATAAATAAAAAATAAATGATATCTCGAATATATACTCCTGTACCTGTTTTTCAAATATTCGCAATTAGTGAAACTAAAATGTATTAATACGATTATTGAATTGTTGGGGATTGTATCAATACAGATATCTTATCAATATCATTATATACTTGAATAACTAGCCTCAACTTATGGAATTCAATATCCATTCCTTTATTCTTGATCTCATCAACAAATCGCAACTTAAAAATACATGTACTAAAAGGAATATCCAAAAGTGATACAACCTCGAATATACCCTTAATTATCAATCCATCAATCTCTTTCTTTCTGGATTCCTTATATATAATGGAATCCTTGAAATCAGCAATAAAACATTTGGAGTAGTAATCTTGTATATAAGCTCGAATCTGAGGTATAATCATTTGTGGGAAAGATATTGATATAGGCATTTGATTATTCTTGGATAAATCCAAGAGAGATTCCTTTGGATTTGTTATATGCGTAATCGCTATTCCTGAAGAAAGCAATATAACTTTATTGGAATTTAGTAAAGTTATCTTGAAATCAATATTATAATCAATTTCTTCAATTTCCTTAATATATCTAGTTTCTAAATGCTTATAATATAGCTTTATTGATATAGATCTAAATCTCGTAAATTCATAAGGTAGATTAAGAGTATATATCTCTCTTTTTATACTAATAAGTGAAAAAGATTCTTTTCACTTATTAATAGCTGTTCTATTGCTCTCTCTCCAAACCAAAACCTTACTATTTAATAGCAAGTTATGAAGTATAGTTGTAGAAGGTCTGTTACATATATTCAAGGCCTTTTGTACTTGTATAGAACTATGTAATCTGCAAATCTCTATTATAGCTTTAAAGATTGTAGCAATACGTTATTGAATAGTAGATGTCAGAGGGCTGATATCGATTATACAGAGAAAAGTACCAAAAACAAGTAAAGTAGGCATTAAACCATTAGGTTCAGCAGTATTATTAATCACCTTTATAGCTATCTGGAGTATAGCTGCCTTGCGAATACTGAGTTTATAAACCTCTTTGTAAATAATTTCGTAAGATCTTTATAATAGTATATGAAATCTTTTAACAATATTGATTAAATGATACACTTCTATAAAAACTATCTTTATCTGAATGGACATTAATGTAACATGTTGTTGAAACTCTCTTTCAACAAAGTTGGTATCAGTATTATAAGTAATATATTCTGATGAACTAATATATATATCAATTCAGCACTCATAGAGTTTATTCTATATATACTTTGCAGATATATTGCTTAACTATCAAGCGGCTTAAAAACATATAATTTTATTGATAATATACAAGATCGGATTATTATTGATATAAAGTATATCAATAAGTATAGTATAATTGAATTCAAAATCCTTATCGGGCAAAGAGAATTTGAATCTGTTGGGCGACTTGTTATAGACTTGATAATGGTAATAAAACTTGGTAAACTGTTTGATTGCTTTAAAGTTTTTGTTGTATCTGAAGTGTTTAAGTACTTTATAGAATTTATATACAAATGGATAATCGAATTAATAGTGAATTCGTTGTAACTCGATTTCGATAAAATAGTAATTATTATTATTAATAGAATGATTAATCAGTTCTTCGATATTGATATTTTATAACAAAAATATATAGTCAAATCATTAATATACAGAATAAACACCTTTAGATATAATAGCAATATCATCAAGATTATCATACTTGAACCTAAGTCTATCCATATCGATCAAAGAAAGCAAAAATGGAAGATTGGCTTCTATTACATTCCATTTTATTTCTCCAAATAGAAACTTAATATAAAACAAACTAATGAAAGTCATTGCTCTAATACTATATTGGACTATCACTTGTTTAGCAATAGCTTTATTGTACTCAATATCCTCAATCTTCTTCTATACCAAATACTAATTGTATCCAACAGATAATCTCTTAGCCATACCTATATCGATTATAATATCAAAGAATATATTAGCACTATATCGCTTGCTGTTTATAGTAAATACCTTAGCTATCAATTTATAAGTGTTTGCAGTGTTATTGAGATTAATCGCTACTGAAGAACTATTATAAACACCTATTAAGGTAAAGAATATCCTGGAAACCTCTTCAGAACTGCTTGTATTAATAAAATACTAATCAATGAGATAATCATTATCATCATTACTATCACCATTTCAATTATCTTCTTATCCAATATCAATAATAAACTGATTATATCGTTTTATAAAGCTCTTATTATCAAAATTGTTATACTTAATACTGTGACACTTTGCCTTAGAAGAACTGCGAGAGCAGGGTACAATTTATCCTTAGAATCTACAACTACAGAATCGGGAGCAAAGCGCTCGTAGAGCGCTCCTATATACTAGCTATGTACACGTGATCGTGCACGTGCGCAAGCGCGCACGTGAGCGATCGCAGCTGCGATTGGGTGCGATCCGTGACACTACCCCCCCTTTCGAAAAAGCTTGCCCTCAAGCTTCACAATTACCTAATCCGTAGACGCATCGGCGATCCCAATGAGGCGTCGTTGTTTACGTTGTAGCATGGCGTGGTAAACGGGCGTGTGCGCAAATTTTGCTTTTTTCGCGACGGGAAGGCGCATGGGAAACGGAGGAAACCGTCCTGTAGCCTAGCAACAGCGCGAAACCTTCGAAGCATATAGATCGCCCGAATTTCCCTCTCTCTTCCAAATCTTTTCCGGTCACTCACCTTCTTCGTATCCCTCGATCAATAATCAATATGCCTTCCACACCATCAAGAAAACGCAGCAGCAAGAGCAAGTTGTCGCCAGCGCAGCTGAAGCAGCGGGAGGACGCGCGTGCGGCGGTGAGTTGTTTATTTTTCTTTTGCGTTTGCTTTGCTGATATGCTTCTTTACAGCTTGCGGCGAAGAGAGCGTCTGCCTCTTCTGTTGCGCGAGGCAAGCGTCCTGTTGAGGAAGAGGAGGAGTCGAGCCGCAGCGGGAGTGGCAGTGATCCTGTCGGCGAGGAGGAGGATGATGAGGAAGATGGGTTGGACGACGAAGATGCACGTAAGTGAGACTTTCTTTTGGTGTCTCCGGCTTGCGGTCGGCTTGTCTAACAAGTGCGATTACAGATGCCGAAGGCAACGTGCCTGAGGGTGGGGTCGATCTTCGATATGCTCATTGGATGTATCCGTTCCATCGTCTTCCGAGGCAGAATTCGGAGGAAGAATACGATCCCTTGATCGATCGTGTTGACGATTACGAAAAGAAGTTCGCTGACAAGTTGACCGCAGCGGTACGTCATTTTCGTGATCTCGAAAATGATGGCGAGATAGTTGAGGAAGACATCCTGGAGGCCTTGCGTCAAAGTCAACCTGGTCGCAAATTCGATACGCCCCGTCGCAGAAGCGTTGGCTTCGTTGACGTCGACGAGTGGGGATCTCCAAGCAAGAGGTCACCAAAAAAGACGGTACCACAGCGGGAACAATGCGTTCGGGAGGACGGCTGGGTTTGTGCTGGCTGCGTACGCAGTTGTGTTTCCGGCAAGGGAGATGGCGTCCTGCTATCGACTTCCTGGACAATCGTCTGGTCAATCTCGCTGTCTGCTTTGTCTGGCTGGCAAGCATAAGTGTGAGCGCTTGCCTGACGGGGATACGCGCAAGATGTTTCTCCAATACCGATCGGCTGTTGCTGAGTACGGCAACATGGCAGAGGTAAGTTACAACTTTGCCAGCTTTTAGCAAAGTTAACTCTTGAGATAGCTTGACATGCGGGAGGAGCTAAAGAGTCGCGTTTCGAAAGAAATGCTTCCTCTTACCCTTGCTCGAGAAGCCGCGGAGCGTCGCGTGGCGGAGGTTGCAGCGCGGGGAGACGAATTGGAGCAGCAGCACCAGCTCGTCGTAACTCAGATGGAAGCAGAGCTTTCGGCAGCTCGCGAGCGGTTGGGTGCGACTGAGCGCCAGCTCGGTCTTGTTGTCGCGCGTGCTGCGACTAAGGGTCGTCTTGTCTTTCGGCTTGTGGTTGTCCTGTGTGTGCTTGTCGTCGCTGTTGGCTGGGGACTCGGCTGGTATTTCGGTTTAAACCATCCAGTCTTTGCTGTCGTACCTCGCCCGACCGTAACCGTTGATGCCCGTAGAGGCTTTCTTTCTGGCTTGGTTTAAGTCTGCCGGGCAGGGGAAAAGACTTTCTTTGTTGACATTTCATCTTTGTCCGGTCGCTTTCAGCCTCTCGTGCGATTAGGATTTTCTTTGTCACAATAATGAATTAAAGAAGTTCTTTCTGTCTTTTTCATTCATACATTGATTGTTGTCTGTGAAATCGTAATCATCCTTTCCACTCTCGTAGAGACGAATCCACTCCGGTAGGTGCGTAGGGGGTCCTGGCAGAGTGGGATTTCGTAGGTGGAAGTCACGGAGGTGGTGCGGGGCAGTTTTTAAGTCAGAGGCGGGGTACCAGGTGAGATCGTCATCGGCGTTCAGCCACGATACTCTGTACTTAAGCTGTCGGCGTACTTTCTTTACAGCTAGAATACGCTCCACTTCCCATTCGGTATCACCGGTGATATTTATTGGGGCGGTGGTTCGAGGATTTGTCCGGGAAGTGGGTCGTCTGCCGCTTTGCGGAGCTTGCTAGGTGGAAACACGGGGTGGACTTTCATAGTGGGCGGTAAGTCCAATCGGAAGGAATCTCCGGCCCGACCAATGATCTTGAATCTACCTTGAATAGGGTAATCCAGTTTTTGGATGGTCGTTGTGTCGGAAAGTCCCTCATACTGAGCCATACGTAGTCTCCCACGTCGAAGTCGACTGAGCGGCGATGCGAGTTGGCCGATCGAGACATCTTTTCTTGCGCACGCAAGATATTTTCTTTGCTCGATCGAGTGCTAGTTTATTGCGTTTGGCATACTCTCTAGCATCGGTTATATTCAAATCGTCGACAGGCGCGGTGGAGTCGAGTTTCCAATCCCAGGGATTGCGGGGTAGGTAGCCATACAAGGTCTCGTACGGGGTTTGACCACCTAGTGATTCATGGGGAAGCGTGAGTTGAGCGTAGTCCATCATTGGTAGGAATTCAGACCAATCATCTTGATAATAGCTTATAAAGGGTCGCAAGCGTTGTTGGAGATATTGATTATAAATCTCAGTTTGACCGTCAGTTTGCGGGTGGTGAGCGGTAGATAACTTGACTTGCGTTCCTAAGATATTATTGAATTCTTGCCAGAATTTGGATATGAATTGAGGACCACGATCAGAGATTATAGTCTCCGGGGCACCGTAGTATCTGTATACATGGTATAGGTACAAGCGGGCCTGATCTCTCGAATCGATTGATTTATGACAGGGTATCGAAATAGCTTGTTTGGTCAATCGGTCGATAATGACGAATACGTTGTCGTAACCGTATTTATCCTTGTTGAAACTGCAGTAGTCCATGGTGACGTGTTGCCATGCTCGCGTAGGGATCGGGAGCGGGTGGAGGAGACCGGGAGTGCGATCTCTTGGTACGGAGCTGCGCTTGCATTTGTGGCAATTCCGTATATATTGGTCGATTGTATCGTTCATGTTCTTCCAATAGTATTGATTGGCCAAGAGAGCGTAGGTCTTTTTGACACCAGGGTGTGCAGTGGAGACTGAATCGTGAACTTCGCGAATCAAATAGGTTCGCAGATTTTCGGTGTCCGGTACGTAAAGTCGATCGTCGTAAAGCAAGAGTCCTTTCTCGAGCGTGAGATGCTTGTGCGATTTGGTAGTCTGAACGCGCAGAGCTTCTAAACTCGGATGGGATCTATTTGCTTCAATGATGCGATTTACGATATCGAAAAGCGGTGTGATTGTGTGTATGTCGATGTTTGCGACTACGTCCGGGTCTTGCCGCAGAGATTCGCGTATGATCTTTGTGTCCACTTGATCATCTTTTATAAGCTGCTGAAGACGATTCTTCTTCTTAGTACTGTTCTGTTGATCCAACTCGTCAGTGCGGCGTGTAAGCGCATCTGCGAGTGGATTGTTCTTTCCAGCACGGTACATGATGATGAAGTTATAATCGGCGAGTAGTTCTGCCCAGCGCGCTTGTCGAGCGTTTTAGCTGTTTGGTAGACATAAAGTACTCGAGCGCTTTATGATCGGTGTACACTTTGATCTGGTGCGGGGATCCGGCAAGTTCGGCTTTCCAGTGGCCTAGGGATTTGATGATCGCGAGCATTTCTTTATCATGAACTTCGTAGTTCAGCTCGGCGGCGACCATCGTTTTCGAAAAGTAGGCAATTGGTAACCATTCGTCGCCGTGCTTCTGAGATAGCACGCTAGCGACTACACCATCGGATGCATCGGTTTCCAGCATACAGGGTAGTGTATAGTCGTAATGCTGCAGGAGAGGAGCGGAGATGAGTCTATCTTTGAGTATATCAAATGCAATTTGACAGATTTCGTCGAAGTGGAATTTGACGTTCGCTTTTGTGAGTTCATGAAGAGGTTTTGCTATTATACCGTAATCCTTGATGAATCGGCGGTAAAAGTTACAAAAACCTAAGAACGATTGGACACCTTTTACGGTAGTGGGGTAAGTCCAAGTAGCGACCACTTCAATCTTTTCTGGATCGACTTGTACGCCGTCTGTAGAGATGATAAAACCTAAATACTTTGTACGTTTGACGTTGAATTCACACTTCTTGAGGTCTGCCTGGAGGCCAGCGGACTCAAGTCGTTCGAGGACGCGCTTGACGTGTTCCTCGTGTTCATCTTCGTTTTCAGAATATATAAGAATATCATCGAGGTAAGCAGTACAGAAGTCATCTAAATAGTCAAATAGGACATCGTTCATATATCGTTGATAAGTCGCAGGGCCGTTTGTCAGTCCAAAAGGTAAAACTTTGCATTTGTAGGAACCATATCGAGTGCGGAAGGTAGTGTATTCTTCGGAAGCTGGATCCATGCGGATGCGATGGAACGCTTGTCGAATGTCTAATTTGGTATACACCTTCGCACCAGCGAGTCGTGCGAGTGTCTCGTCAATGAGAGGTAGAGGGTACCTGTCTTTGCGTGTTAAAGAATTGAGTAGTCGGAAGTCTATACAGAACCTTAAGCTTCCATTCGGCTTTCTCACGAAGAGAATCGGCGCTGCGAACGGTGCTTGGCTGGGTTCTATAAATCCTTTGGCAAGGTTCTCTGTGATGTATTCTTTAACGACCTCAAGCTGTTCGAGCGACATCTTATACAGGGGACTGTATTTGAGAGCTTTTTCACCTTCTCCTTCAAGTATGATCTTGTGATCGTACGACCGGGAGAGAGGTAGGATGTCGGACTCGCGCTTGGAGAACGCTCGGTGATATTGCTGGTAAGCTTCGGGGATCGGAGGCTCCGTCTCGACGTCTGCGATGACGCGATTGAGAGCAGCGATAGTTTCTGGTTTAGAACTGTTTAAGGCAGCAACTGCGGTTGAGATTCGATGGTTGTTGTCTTGACTAGATTTGTGAATCGAGATGACATCGTCAATCTCTGTACATGTGACTGTAAAGATCTCATGATCCTTGCTTCTCTTGCAGGTGAGTTGAAATTGAGTCGGCTTGAGTGCATAGATGTCGAACGTGTCGGAGATACGAAGCGGGAGGGATTCGTAAACAGACTGAATAGAGATTTGACCGAGAGTAGGTTTCTTCTTCAGATTGACTGGAACCTGAGCTTCGATCGCATCTGAGATTACTGTATTAGTCTCTTGGGGAGGGGTAATAAGTATCTCAGGTACAATCGGTGCTATGGTCGGTTGTCCATTGTCAAGTCGGTGGTACATCTCTTCCAATCGGGCGTTCCGATCGTCAGCATCTTTCTGTCTCAAGTGACTGATTCTGGGTTGTTGAAGACTGTCTCTGGTTAAAAGTATATTTTTTGATAAGGAAACAGTAGGAGGATGCTCGGGAGGCCATTCGAGGCGTCGGTTAAAACAATCGACTTTAACTCGGGTCTCTGCCAACCATTTGCGACCTAGGATTACACTATGTGAACCCAAATCGGTGATGAGAAATGGCAAATAAGACTGTTGTCGAGCATCAATCGTGAAATTAAGAAATGTGAAATGAGTGATAGCTTCACCTCGTACACCATTGTAGCTTTTGACTTCAATCGGTGGTTCGAGTAGTATGAAGCGGGGTTTGAACATAGGGAATAATAATGAAAGGAGTGTCTTGTCGATAAAAGCGAAGCCATTCGCTCCGGAATCTATGAGAGATTGAGTATTGTATGAATATCCGTTCTTCGAAAGTGTGCATGGTAGGTTCATGGAATCACCTCCCATTAGTTTTGTCAAATCGAGGAATCTCATGTCCCGGATCGCGCTTAGGAGGGAACTTCTACCTAAGCGTGTTGATTTAAACGTTGGTCTTCGGCAGTGCGAGCGGACTCGACAGCTTCCGCTTGCACTTCTTGGTTTACATCCTCCTCGGCATTCTCTTCTACATCGTAGAACTCTTCGTCTTCTCCAATCTCTTGGATCTCGGCCATAGCGCTTACATTACCTGTGCGTGGCGTGAAACTGGGATTCACTCCCGATGCGGGGGCGGTAGTACTACGATTGAAATTGTTTCCTGGAGATGGAGTGTTGTTTGGCTTGAAGGTTCCTGTATAGCCAGTAGGAGTGCGAGGAGGATATTGGGTGTGAAACTGAGTAGATGGGTTCGAATTACCCGATGAGCGGAGAGTGCTTCTAGGGGTAGTCGACGAATCGGTGTTACTAGATGGCTTTCTAAGAGGTGTCTCTTTAGTCGTTCTGTGACGATTGCGTTCTCGAAGCGTAACTTCGAGTTCGTCGATCTCAGTAAGCTTGGTAGCCAGGTCCTCAACAGTGTAGCATTCGTTGATGTGGAGGCCAATAGCTCGTCGGAGGAAATCGGATATTTTTCTTTCCAGATCGCGGAGGAGAGTTGTCGGATCGGTGATTTCCGCCTGTGTAGCTAATAGTCTAAACCTGCGATACCATACTAGGAAGTTTCCTCGTTGGGTGTTATTAGGCATAACCCAGTGTTCGTACTCAGTTCGTGCGTGATCGGCTTCGGCCGGGTTCTTGTAAATGGCTGCGAGCTGATCGATCAATTGCTGTCCTGTCAAGCGGGGGACTTGAGTGTACAGCGAGAACACGTGTTCTTGTGCCTCTCCTTCCGTCTGATCTACTACATAAGATCGCCGTTGCGCTTCCGAGATGAGCGAATTTTCGTAAAGTTCGAGTCGCTCGGTGACCAATAGCTGCCAGAGGCTTGCTTTCGGCTCCACACCATCTTTGAGTTTGGATGAAAGATTGGTGGGCTTCGGAATGTACGGACGCTCTACTGCAGTGGTAGGTGAACGAGAGTGGGGTGTTCGGTGAATTTGTGGGTCGCTCGGCAGGGCGACCGGGTTTGAGAGGGGTCTGCTATCGGTACTCGGAAGGGATCGTCGCGAAGACTGACTTCGCGAGCGGGGGTTTTTCTTGTTCTTCCTTTTCCCGGTAGTAGGAGATGCCCTCTCAATAGAATCGACTGGAACATCAGGAGTCCGGACCCCGCGATTCGCAAGGGAATCTGCGTGATGTTGCTGTCGGTGTCTTGGAGGTTGAGATGGGTGAGCGGTACTAAGACTACGCTGTAACAATTCGTCTTTGAGTCTTGCGATTTCGTTCCGCAAGTCCTCAAAGTCTTTAAGGGTCGGCACTTGTTCTTCCTGTGACGGGAGAGTGTGCGTCGGCATGCTACCCTCGAGAGTTAATGCCTCGATCGAGGAGTCGTTTCCAGGCTGTTTACCCTTTCCACGTCTATCAGTATTTACATTAGAACCGTAAGGACTGTAACCGTCGCTCCGTTGAGATTGACTGTCGTCGGCTGGGGGCGCTCGGCCGGCGAGAGGGGGAGAGCGATGGAGTCCCTTTGAGGTAAATGGGTCGGACATGATAGCGGTACTTGTAACTCTGTATGTTGGGGGTTTGTTGTCTTCCGTCGAGTAGATTTACTCGGAATCAGCCCTCTTCCTATAAGTAATATCGAACGTCCTCGATATACCCAAGAAGGTATTATGGTTATAAGGTATTATTTGATCGGCCACCAGATGGCCGTGCGATCGTATAGTGAGTTGTAGATAATGTGACACTTTGCCTTAGAAGAACTGCGAGAGCAGGGTACAATTTATCCTTAGAATCTACAACTACAGAATCGGGAGCAAAGCGCTCGTAGAGCGCTCCTATATACTAGCTATGTACACGTGATCGTGCACGTGCGCAAGCGCGCACGTGAGCGATCGCAGCTGCGATTGGGTGCGATCCGTGACAAATACAGTAATTCGTCTTAAGTTAGTCTTTCTTTTCTTGTATATACTTATAATATCTATAACCCTTCTTCTTGTAATTAGGGAAGTAACAATTATCCTTACCTTTATCAGCTGATGCAGAGAAGAATTGTTGACCGGTGTATTTATTATAAGGTTTCCGAGAGAAAGAGCCTAAAAATACACTATTATAGAAATGTCGATCTGTAAGGAATATCTCAGATGAAAGGTATAGTTTCAGAAATGCTTTTCGATAAGAGTTGATAGTCTGTTTAATCTGGTTAATAAGCTCTACAACAATTGGATAAGGATTGCATATCACAGAATGGCATTTTGGAATATTATTATACACAGACAAAATCTTAATATAGTATAATTGAGGATTGCACATTGTCCTAAGAATAGTATACTAAAGGAAACATAAATCTATGATCATTATATTAAATACTTCCTAAGGTTCTATAAATGGGTTTTTCTCGATATAATCCTTGAAAGTAATGTTATTCCATTTGAGAAGCATATTCCATTGATATTCAGATCCTTCGAAATTGTTGATTATTATATCGCACAAGCCTTAATATAAATCAGGAAGACTGCTAAGATTTGTTTGATAATAATTTCTAGCTATATCTGTGAGCATAATCGAAAAGGCTGTTATAATTATCTCTATTGATATAAATATCTTATAATAATACTTCCCAAATATAGAAATCTTTAAATCAAAAGAATTATTGATATCCTTATATCTATTATTATCCTTATAGATTTTCGAAAAATCAATAAGATAATGACTCTGATTATATTGATTATTGTTCTTATGATTGAAATAATCAGAATGATTTCTATTTCTATTATCTCTATTATTACCTTTACTGTTATTATCGCTACCTCTATCATTATTACCATCTCGACCGCCGCCCTAATTGTTATTATCATCCAAATCATTACTATTACTAGATGATCCTATAGGAATATCAACCAGTGGAATTCTAGAGTCTGGTTCTGGTATTGATAAAGGTATATATAGGACTCGTACATCCCCAGATTGGAATGAAGCTGGTCCTCTATATATATTAAAAGGAATAATCGAATTACTTGTAATTTTGCCGGGTTTTGGCAAAGTTAGATAACCAGCTAGAGTATTATTCTGAGATTCGATGAAAGGTTTGGCTTGTAGTTTCAAACCGAATCTGACAAAAAGGTAAGCCCATTTCATAGATACAAATAGTTATACCTTATTAATCTGATATTCTAAAAGCTGATCTGCAATCTAATTGTGATATTCTTTATAGAGAAATGCTTTTATTAAAGTATTATCGAGATTTGTATTTATATTGATATAAACTCCATAATGTCGTAAGACTTTGCAAAAGTTATATAATATCAACTTATCAATGCTTCTGAGTAGGGCTTGTCAAATAAGCTCGAAATCGAATATGATTGTGTTCTGAAGAAATGCATTAGTGATTCTTATATTCGAGTATGTAGTTATTCGAAAAAGAAAGTATCCGTTGATCTGATATTCTATCCCTATCTTGAATGCATATCCTTTATAGAATTGCCTAGCTTTATTGAAATCTTTTGGAAAGGAATAATTCTAAAATTCTTCTTTGAACTTCAAATCCTTAGCAGTTTCCTGAGTTTTTCTTTTTTCAGCTACTGCTTTGTTAGGAATATAGGGATTGAAAGGAGCAGGAGGATAAGGAGGAGCACTAATCATATCTTCATAAAGAGAAGTCTTGAACTCCTATTATAGAGAATCGGTATCGTCAGTTGTTGTGTCGATAAATCTTTCTATACTGATAGATTAATCAGATAAAACAGGTTTCTTGCTAGCATCGGGTTTCTTGCCAGCTTGCTTAAAGCTAATGCTAACGCTTGCCTAGGATGTCATAATACTGATAACGGGAAATAAAAGAAGTAAAAGTGAGAAGGTATTTCGAATAAGTAAGTTAAGTAATTTGTGATATTACTAATTAGTATTGGTTCAATAATGAGATCAGGAATACAGGAGACGTGGTTCCCACTATCATTAGTAGGCCCCTAAATGTCTGTATTGTATTCTGTCTTAAGAGCTAGCTAATGAGGGGAAGTAGTAGGCCTTATATAGGCACTACTGAAAGAGCTAGTCTCCTTCGCATTCGCCTAAATACCTTTGATACAGTAGCCATTGTATTGAAGTCATTCTTTTGAAGTGAATTCCCTTGTTCACACATGAAGTTTTGAAAACAATAAGATAAATATAATAAACTTATTGTTAGTATTAACAAAATCAATTATCGAATTATTATAGATAATTAGTATATTAACGAAATTCACAGATCGGAATAAGATTATACAATAATATATCTTGTAATTCATAAGAGATTCCTTGAAATAGAAACAGGGTTAGAGTATCATCAGGTATCTCTCCTTTTAGAGTAAATCTTTGGAATTCTATAAAGAAAGTACTAAAATCGAGGTATCTTTGTTTTAGTATATATAGTTTATTCTGTGTATTTTGTATTCAATTAGAATCCTCAAAAGCGTTTTCAAGATATTCGAGAAATACGGTATAATCAGTGAACTAAGGAATCTCACGGGAGATCTTAAATAGTATAAGTTCATATGCCTTTCCAATAAATCTTCCAACAATATAAATCAAACGAACAGAAATCGTTGGGAATCTATTATTATTCGTATTCAATTTTCTGTATATCTATTAAACAAATCTACACAGATTGAAGCAAATGCTATCAAATTCTTTCGGATTGGGGATACACTTACTTAATCGAGTAGTCAGAGCAAATATAGTGGGTTCGGGAACAGAGTCAGCAGGAGTTTCGGGGGATATAGTTTCCAAATAAGTAGGTATAGTAAACATAGATTCAGTAAGGCGATTGAATAGACAAGCATTTTGAATAGCAACTTATTTGTACAAAGCGGCTTGAATACATTCGCAAACTAGGGATTCGGAAATTTTGTGTTTGAATAATTTATTAATCTCCTCCAGCTCGATATAATACATAGATGCCGACTGGAGGTATTGATACCAAACCTGGGGGTCCTCCGATATAAAAGCACCAAATTCTGAGGAGTCCCCAAACCGACTAAACAGATACAAAGTAGTTATTGCAAAAGCAATGTTTTAATAGATAGAAGCTATATAGTATTACAAAACAAACAAGCAGGATAAAATTTTAATAACTTTGCTCTAATCTAGCAAAATTATACTAATTCGAATAATAGATTCAGATAGAGAATTAAGATATAGTTCAAAGAGTTATAATACAGGATCTTCCAAGTTGAAGATATATAGGATTTTGCTAAGCGAGCTAGCCCGATCGGACCCTAGCTCACTTGCGCTCCAGCGCGAGCGCCCAATTCGGTCCCCTCCGAGGGGACCAATATATCACGTGATCTCACACCGTGACAAATGCTCAAATGCAGGTTATATTCTGGTCGGCATCGGGATCAAGAAATATATCGATTTAGTTAGCAAGATGATTTACAATATGGTATGAGGAGTTTTATTTGTTTATAAGACAATCCCAATGACCATACTTCTTATAAAAACTGATTTTCTAATTGGAATTGTTATACTAGAGTAAGCCAGATTGAGATTTGTGTTTTGACTTTAGATAATAGATATATAATATTTACTTATAAATCGATTGAAGTTGTGTATTAAGAAGAGAGGATAAGGTATAAATATTTTAAAAGGTTTTAATATAAAATTGCAAAGAATAGGATGAGCGATCCTTGTTACCAAATGTTCCAGATTTGATTGATTGATTGATTGATTTAATTTAACGTCCCGCTTCAGTCCATGACTATATAAGACGGCTAGGCCATAAGGGCACTAGCGAGTAACTTTTGAAATACACAATGAGAATGGAATATTAGGGGAAGTGAAAACAAATACTGGGGCATATTGCCCACTATTGTATGTAGTTTATATAATAGGTTTTGAAAAGGGTTTTATTCTTCTCTTTTTTCTCTTTCATCTCTTTTCTTTCTTTCCTCTTTCCTCTTTTGTATTTCTTCTTCTATTTCTCTAATTACTCTCTCTCCTTTACTTATTGAATCTATTTCTTTAATTATTTCGTTTTAAATTTCGGCTCTAGCTAGATACCAGATCCTTGTAGTAATTTTAGTAGTATTGATGAAGTTGATTGCTAGTTCGATACCTATTTTCGTATGTAATAGGAATTATAGATTGGTTTGAGATATTGGTAGGTTTTTGAAGATTTCTTTCCTTTCTTTTTTATATATCAAGCATCCAATCAAAAGGTAGACAGCAGTTTCGATATTGTTATAGATATACTTATTATTAGAAAGCTTAAATCGATATAGGTAGAACTTGATATAATTATAGCCAATTTTGAGTTAAAAAAAAGCACTAGCAGTATTTCGCTTGGTACCTTTCGGTAACTTGATTTTGGAGCTAATTTTCTATGAGAAGAGTTTCGAATAGATTATATCGGATTGATTCAATCTAGATTCATATTAATTGAGAGTCTTTAGTTATTAATCGAAATCATATTCTTTAATTATTATACCAAATAGCCCTATATTAGTTTCACTTGAAATAACTTGTATTGAAGTTGTTTCTTTTACTAATTTATTTGCTATTTCATTTCCTTGTATCGAAATATAGCCTAGAATCTAATTTAAAGAGACTTTTACTCCTTTTGTTTTGATAATCTCTACCACTTCGATTACTCTTATTTGATAAACTTACCCTAGATAATCGAAGAGGGTTTTGAGATGATAAAGTCCAGTTTGATTATTTAAATAAATCTTAAATTTCTGGCTTTTATATACTATAATACTAGTATATTCAATAACTTTTGTAATTCCAAAAAGTTTTTTGTTATAAACTAATTAATTTAAACCAATATTGATTTGTTTTCGATAAGAAATTACTTTATTTAATTATATTGCAATTATTCCTACTCCTATTCCGATTCCTTTTTCGATAGAAGATGTATCAATATATATATAAACTGTATTGTTATCTCTATATTTGAATATAATATTGTGAAGAATAGTTATATTTTCTTTTAAAGCTTTGCTAATATTGATTTTATAAAGAGTTTTCTTTTTTTCAAAAAGGAAAATTATAATAAATAATCTTTTCGAAAGTAACTAGATTAAAGTCTTAATCTATCGATTCTCTAATTTTATTTAATTGGAGTAGCTTGTATTATTTTCTTTAAGGAGTAGCTATTACTTCTAAATCCAATTTATATTAAAATAATAATTCTTTTTCGATATTAATTGGGTGATTTGGAGCGAGTTTCACTAATCGAAAGGTGTATCGTCTTATATTTGAATCTAGATGGATTTTTACTGGCTTTAAACCTGCTTCGATTTCTATTGGAAGGATTGGGGCAGTTTTGAAGACTCCAAGTATTTTTCGAAATGCTAGGTTTTGAAGTGATTGGAGGATATCCTTGAATTTGGCTTGATCTTTTCATTAAATCTCTAATCCGTAATCTGCAATACTTATTATACAGGCTAAATATAGTTGTCTTGTAGTATTAGAGCTAAGATCCTTTTGTATATTAGCTAATTAGGTTATTCGTTGAAAGACTCCTTTCGCTTATATTACTCTGATATTGATATGTTGGTTAAATTTGAGATTTGAATCGAATTAGATATTAAGTTATCTAATTAAAGATTAGGATATTATTATTTCTATATTAGATAAAATAATTAGATATTGAGCTGTTAATTTGGATGAAGAGAAATGTATTAGCTCTGTTTTAGCTAAATCGAATTGGATTGCATTTTTTGAGCTGAGTTTGTATAATTGTTTTGTAGCTCTTTCTAACGAATTGATATTCTTTTTCCAGGTAGATGAGCTAGTAATTAAAGTGATATTGTCAATATAAGAGAGGAATTTGATTGAATTCTGTTGAAAAAGGTCTTTGATATATATTAGAAATAGAATTGGCGAGATAGGGCTACTTTGTGGGATTCCTGTTGAAATTGGTTTGAAGGATTCGGTTTGATTGTTGAAGGATAGTTTTAGTTGTCTATATTGTAGGAATGAAGCTATTCAAGTAATAAGATTTGTAGGTAATTGTAATCTTTTATAGATCTCTAAAAACCGATTTTTGGAAATATAATCGAAGGCCTCTTTTATATTTATAAATAGAATTAAGGTTTTAAGGTCTTCTCGTTTATTGTTTTTAATCTTTATATTTAAAAGAAGAACTATATCAATAGCTGATTTCTTTTGTTGATCTTCTATTTGGCTATGATGTAATAGGTGAGTAGTTTCTGTTAAGTATTTTAATTGTTGAGCTAGAATTCTTTCACTTACTTTTTCTAGACAATTGAGGAGTGCAATAATTCTGTATGCCTTTGGTATTGAATAGTCTGGCTTTGAAGCCTTTTTGAGGATTGCTTTAATAGCTTGTTTTTAGTATTGTAAATAGTATTTAATATTTAGGAGTTTATTATATAAAGTAAAGAAGGTTTAAGGAATAGCTTTATAGGCTTTTGTAATAATTTCCTGAGTAATATTATCTGGGCCAGGAGTTTTCCCTTTGATTTTAGCCGAGTAAGTATTCTTTAATTCGATTTGGAAAAAAGCAGGCCATTTTTATTTGTTAGATTGTCGATATCCTTCCCATTCTGGTTTTGAAGTAATAGGAGGTTGAGGGAAGAGAGTAGTTCGAAAAGCAGAGCATTTTCCTTCAAAAGAGGTTTCTGAAGCAATATCAGGAATCCTTTAGTTTTGATAATTCTTTGTATAGGCTATTACTTTGAAGATAGTTTGAGTATTTTCTTTTTCTAGGAAATCGTTTTAATAGTTTTTCTTTACTGTTTTAATAGTTTGAAAGTATTTGTTTTTAGTGATTTGATAGGTTTCTTTTGAATTATTGTTTTCGAGGTTGGATTCAACTTATTGTTTTGCTTTTCCTAATTCTTTTCGAAAAACTTTCAATTCAAAGGACCACCATACCTTGGCTTTTTTATTTGTAATTGTTTTCGGAATACAACTTTTTATTGCCTTTTGAATAATTCTTATAAGTTCGCTAGTAGCTTGATCTAATTTCGAGTGATAAATATTGTTTTCTTGTAGGAAGTCTATTGAATCTTGTGTAGTGGTTGTAAACGTTTCCAATTCGGCTAAAGTAGGCAAATGATTGATTTTGAATTGTAAAATAGATTCGAATAGCTTCCAATTAGCTAGTTTTGTATGATATCTAACAATTGGTTTTTGATTGGGAATATTCAAGTTCTCTTTTCCTTTTAATTCAAATAATATTCCTGAATAATCGGATCCAATATTTGAAAGTGTTTGCCAATCTTGTATTCTTAAAGAAATGCCTTCGAAGGCTAATATTAAATCAAGTATACTTGGATTTATAAGATTAGATCAAAAGAAAATACTAATTCCAGATTTGTTTAATAGAATTAAATCTTGATCTTCAAACCACTCTTCTAGCTAATCAGCATTAATATTTTTATTTAAAAAGGGATTCTATAATGAATAATAGAAATTGAAGTCGCCTAATATTATTATTTATTAATTAATTAACTAATTGTAGAGGGATTGATCAATTATATATTCTTTTTCTTGCATTTAATCCGCTTCGTTATATATATTAATAATTTGAAAGGTTTTGTTTCTATATTGATAGTTTATTATCTGTATATCCGGATCTATTAGAGAATAAAGGACTAAATTGATTATAGCTTTGAAGTCTTTAGCGATATAAAAAAGGATTCGAGATTTGAATTCGAGATTGAAATTAAGGAGAATTTATATAAAATTAGAGTGTATAGTCGATCTGCAATTAGAGAAATTGGTTTTATTCTTTTGAATCCAAGATTCTTGAATTAGAATCAGATTGATATTTAGTTCAAAAACAAGCTATAAAGTATTTTTTGTAGCTTGAAAGCTTTTATTGAAATTTATTTAAAGAAATCTGATATTGTTATAACACATTAATTAATACTATTAGCTTTTTATTGAATTGCTTTAAAGATTTCATAGCTTTTGGAATTAGCTATATGATTTCCTTGATAATTGAAGCATTTAGTGATAATATGGGAACAGGCTTTTCCTCTTAGATTACAAACCATATAGAGATATATTGCTGTAATATGTTTGCTTTTGCATAATCCACAAAAAGGATCTTTTTTGTAATACGAATTTTAATACCCAAAGCCTTAGCATTTTTAATATTGAATAGTTAATCTGGATTTATAGAATTACTCTACTCTAACACTAGTGCCTGCAATATATAGTTGCTTTCGGATAACTAATTCAGCTTCTAATTTCGAAGCAAAGACTATTACAATAGCATTATTTTTCTGATAGGCTCTTTTAGCTAATAAAGTAAGCCAAAAGGGAGTTCCTATTAACTTGAAGTTTGTATTGAAGGTTTCGATTTCGATTATAATCAAATCTATTCCTTTAAATCCAGAAAATTCTTTTATAAAGATGTTGTAAATAATAACCCTATACTATTCTTAATCCTTTTAGATTCTTTTGAATTTGATGATATTCTTCCAGATAGCTTTCTTTTCAATTAGGAATTGTAATATAAAAGAATCATTAATGATAATAATAATATTATTATTGAAGGAAAATATTACTACAGCAATTACTAGTCCTTTGATTCCAATTTCTTGAAAAGCCTTATTAATCTTATTTCGTATTATTAAAAGTAAAAAGGTTTTGAGATTAAAGATTTCTGGTTTAATTAAGAAAAGTCTTTTTTGAGTAATTTTGGGCTTTTTTTCTATTAAAATAGATTTGTTATTTTTTCCCTTAGAAATTAGATTCCATTCTCCTTCTTTTGTAATATTAATATAAGAGGGTTTCGGGATTGGATTGGTATTAGTCGAAGAGGGTTTAATTAAAGCTTTTGCTTGTGATTCGATTTTTCGAGTTGCGGATTTAAGATATATAATCTGAAAGATAATGATTTTGAAAGTTATAATAAGATTGCCTTTTTCAATATATTCTCAAAAGATTTTCAAAAGGTCTAGTAGTTTAGATTGCTTTTTGTGAGTTTGAATAAGGGTAAAGGTTAAGAGAATAAGATCTCTTACTTTTAGAATAGCTTCTTTTGGGATAGTGAATATAGTTTGGATTCGTGATTGTTTGCTTGAATTATAAAGAGGATTTAAGGGACCTCTTTTTTTATTTTGAGTAAATAGAATTGATTTGATTAGGCTTTGAATAATAAAAGGATCGCTAAATAAATTGAGATCCTCCATTTTTACTATAGAGTTGAATATAATTAAGAAACTAGAAATCGATATTGGTAGTTCTTTAAGGGGACAGAAAGGGTTTGCTGAAACAGGAATGCCTAGAATGATTGTGGGATAGGAGGATAATGGGTTAAAGGCTTTGGAAATAGCTCCTTCCATTTTTATCTCATTAGATACTATAGAATTGTTAAAGCGATTCATATTAATATCGTATCTCTAGAGTATAAGGTTTTTGAAGAAAATTTTTACGCGATTTTTCGTGTAACTTTCGTGTTTGGAACGCCGACGACAATATCACAACAACTACTGGTTCGAATTAATTGGGGATAATTGCAATGGAATTGATTTGATAGCTATGATCTAAAACGATCGCGAAAGGGTCGTATTCCGAAGAAAATAATTCCTTCGAAATTTGTTGTGTGTGAATGTTCCAGATTTTTATAGCCTTACTTTTCTTTTGAATATTATATTAATTCAATAAATGGTATAGACAAAAAGGATGCCGCGAAAGTATTCAAGGAATAATAGAATTTAATTCCTCAAGAAGACTACTCTATATTTTCAGATGGATTTAAATAATATAACGAATACGGTTACTGTATGGAATATGACTTTGCAATTTATTACGATAAGCAATAGATTGATAATGGCTATAGCTGTATATACGAATAGTCATATATTTTTGATACTAAAGCGATCAGCGTATAGCAGGGATTAGAATGCCTTTTAAATATCATTAATTGCCTTTATCAGGGATGAATATGATTATGTATTGATAATATCTTAGTAATCTAGAGAATGTGAGGAAGCACTATTGCCTTCTCTTAATGAGTATATTATAAGTGCTATTAAGTAATATAATATTACGATATTATAATCAAGTGGTTCCCTGGACATACTGAGATTAAAAGTAACAAGGCAGCCGATTGCCTTATTGATTAGGATATAGCTGGGTTATTTGATTCTAATCCATTCTGCCTCTTTATAGTTAGTAGCTTCTGCTTTGTTCTATATATCAAATATCAGTATTTCAAAAGTAGATAATAGAAGGAAAAAAGAGGCCTGATTTCCAAAATATATAATATATAGAAATCGGTATATAATACCTCAAAGCCGAAAAGCCTTAAGCTCTTTTGTAGGGTACTATATAGATTTATAGTAATGCGGATCGGATATAGTGACTTTGTAGTTTATTATATTAAATTCAATTACAAAAATAGCATAAATATTTGTATATATAGGATTGAGAAAAGCTTATTACATTTCTTTCAATATTCAATCAATAATCAGATATACAGTGATTGGTTGCTTATATCAAATCGACTTCGATCTGAATAGGATACAATAATATATATCAACCACATCCTGCAAATACAATATAGCTTTATTGACCTTCTTGCTAGATCCAGATTCTATACTAGGATATACTCAAATTATACAAAACTACACAAATTCCAACCTACTTCAATACCCCAAGGATAAGCTTTCCACTTCAATCAACTTAAGATCCACACTGACCAATTATAAACACTCTAAGCATTCTCCCAATCAATAATAATCAATCTGATTATTTACTGATACCCGGATAGTATATAAAACAAGGTTTTCTGAAACAGAACTACAAACCCTTAAACAGAATAGCTGCAGAATCGCTATAAACAATATTGAGCAGAGGAATATTAGAAATAACAAGTCTTTGATTAACTAACATTACATTACTATAAGCAGCTGGAATACTAGCAACCTGTAGGCCCGCTCCTTAATATATCTAGAATACCCCTTGAGAGGTCAGATATTAGATATTAATCACTATAAATAAATAAATAAATAAATATTGAATTAATCTTCTTAATTCAAATATCCTTGATCTAATATTAATATCAAAAAAAATCTTTCCCTAAATTCACAATTAGCAAATTCTTTCAAATATAGAATTCAACCATACTATCACGGGGCAGGCGGGCGGGATAGGGTTCTAATAACTTTGCCCTAATCTGGCAAAGTTATACTAATTCGGGTAATAGGTTCAGATTGAGGATTAAGACGTAGCTCAAAGAGCTACAATACAGGATCTTCTGAGTTGAAGATATACGGAATTTTCACAGCGAGCTAGCCCGATCGGGCCCTAGCTCGCTTGCGCTCCGGTGCGAGCGCTCCTTTCGATCCTCTCCGATAGGACCAGCATATCACGTGAGCTCACACCGTGACACATACAGAAATACTATTCGAATTAAAAGAAAAAGAAGATTTAAACATTTCTAATTCAAAATTAATAATCAAATTCAATACAAAACTGGCTAACTAGAAAAAATTTGGATCAATATTAAAATTGAAATCTTTATATTCCCCTATTTTTTCTATTTTAGATTCAATAATTTTTATAGAAAAGGATTTATTAAATTTCCTAAAAGATAAAAATAATTATTATCCAATTCTAAATTAAACAACAAGCGAACTTATTAAGATTATTCAAAAAGCAATAGAAAGATATATACCCAAAATTATTTTAATTAAAAAGACTAAATTATAATAAATATCCAAATTAAAAGATTTTCAAAAAAAGCTAGAAAAAACAAAGTAATCAATTAAATCAAATCGAAAGAATCCTAACTTTAAGGAAGAATATCGAATTACCAAAAACAAATACTTTTAAACTATTAAAATAACAAAAAGGAATTATTAAAATGAATTTCTAGAAAAGAAGAATATACAGACAATTTTCAAAATAATAACCTATATTAAAGACTTCTAAGATTAAAGAATACTGGATATTGTGTTACAACGGATTAGTAACAGGCTGTAGAATCACTAACTTATAGGCTATAATGGTATTATAGGCCTCAGTGATTCAGCTACAATATACCAGGGAACACTAGGCACCCAAGGAAAGCCTCAGGTATATATATAGTATTAATTATAGAATACCCTAGAAATCTAAAACATAATTCCCAAAATAATAGATTCTAAAAAAAACAAAACATAATAAACAAAAAGGCTTTATTAGAATTAATAATATCTTAGAGAATTAAATTTTAGAACAAAAAAACAAACTAGGATAATAGGAATTATGGAATAAATATTATATAATCAAAAGCCAATTAACTTATCGATCGATTTGTTAATCGATTTGTTAATTGATTTCAAAATAAAGGTTTATATAAGAAATAGGTTTTATTATAATATAAAGCTTTATACTTAAAAATAATTATTAGTTTTATTATTATAATTACAAGAATTATAATCAATTACAACCTTATTGATATCCTATTTGAAGTTTAGTTTAAACCATTTCAAAAGATTTCTAATTACTTTTATATAACTCTAAAGATAGCTCCTATAATACTTTGAGTATCTTCTTTATTTCAAATATCAATTCGATAAATCAATTGCTAAATGTGACACTTTGCCTTAGAAGAACTGCGAGAGCAGGGTACAATTTATCCTTAGAATCTATAACTACAGAATCGGGAGCAAAGCGCTTGTAGAGCGCTTCTATATACTAGCTATGTATATGTAATCATACACATACGCAAACGCGTACGTGAGCGATTGCAGCTGTAATTGAGTGTGATTCGTGATACTACCCCTCCTTTCGAAAAAGCTTGCCCTCAAGCTTCACAATTATTTAATCCATAAATGCATTGGCGATTCCAATGAGGTGTTGTTGTTTATGTTGTAGCATAATGTGGTAAACAGGTGTATATGCAAATTTTGCTTTTTTCGCGATGGGAAGGCACATGGGAAACGGAGGAAACCGTTCTGTAACCTAGCAACAGTGTGAAGTCTTTGAAGTATATAGATCGCCTGAATTTCCCTCTCTCTTTCAAATCTTTTCCAATCACTCACCTTTTTCATATCCCTCAATCAATAATCAATATGCCTTTTACACCATTAAGAAAACGTAGCAGTAAGAGTAAGTTGTCGTTAGTGTAGCTGAAGCAGCAGAAGGATGTGCGTGTGGTGGTGAGTTGGTTATTTTTCTTTTACATTTGCTTTGCTGATATGCTTCTTTACAGCTTGCAGCGAAGAGAGTGTTTGCCTTTTCTGTTGTGCAAGGCAAGCATCCTGTTGAGGAAGAGGAGAAGTCGAGCCGCAGCGGGAGTGGCAATGATCCTGTCGGCAAGGAGGAGGATGATAAGGAAGATAGGTTGGATAACGAAGATGCACGTAAGTGAGGCTTTCTTTTGGTATCTTTGGCTTGCAGTTGGCTTGCCTAACAAGTGCAATTACAAATACCGAAGGCAATGTACCTAAGGGTGGGGTCGATCTTCGATATGCTTATTGGATGTATCCGTTCCATCGTTTTCCGAGACAGAATTCAGAGGAAGAATATAATCCCTTGATCGATTGTGTTGACGATTACGAAAAGAAGTTCGCTAACAAGTTGATTGTAGCGATACGTTATTTTCGTGATCTCGAAAATAATAGTGAGATAGTTGAGGAAGATATCCTGAAGGCCTTACATCAAAATCAACCTGGTTGTAAATTCGATATACCCCGTCACAGAAGCATTAACTTCATTGACGTCGACAAGTGGGGATCTCCAAGCAAGAGATTACCAAAAAAAACAATACCACAGCAAGAACAATGTATTTGGGAGGATAATTGGGTTTGTATTGACTGTATACACAATTGTGTTTCCGGTAAGGGAAATGGTGTCTACTATCGACTTCCTAGATAATTGTCTGGTCAATCTTGCTGTCTGCTTTGTCTGGTTGGCAAGTATAAGTATGAGTGCTTGTCTGATAGGGATACATGTAAGATGTTTTTTTAATATTAATCGGCTGTTGCTGAGTATGGTAATATGGTAGAGGTAAGTTACAACTTTGCTAGCTCTTAGCAAAGTTAATTTTTGAGATAGTTTGATATATAGGAGGAGTTAAAAAGTTGTGTTTCGAAAAAAATACTTCCTCTTATCCTTGTTCGAGAAGCTACGAAGTATCGCATAACGGAAATTGTAGCGTAAAGAAACGAATTGGAGTAGCAGCACCAGCTCGTCCTAATTCAGATGGAAGCAAAGCTTTCGGTAGCTTGCGAGCGGTTGAGTGTAACTGAGTGCCAGTTTGGTTTTGTTATTATGTATGCTGCGATTAAGAGTTATCTTGTCTTTCGGCTTATAGTTATTCTGTATACTTGTCGTTACTGTTGACTGGGGACTCGGCTAGTATTTCGGTTTAAATTATCCAGTTTTTATTATTATATCTCGTCTGACTATAATCGTTGATACCCGTAAAGGCTTTCTTTCTGGCTTAATTTAAACCTGCCGGGCAAAGGAAAAGATTTTCTTTATTAATATTTCATTTTTGTCTGATTGCTTTCAGTCTTTCATACAATTAGGATTTTCTTTGTTATAATAATAAATTAAAAAAGTTCTTTCTGTTTTTTTCATTTATATATTGATTATTGTTTGTGAAATTGTAATTATTCTTTCTATTCTTGTAAAAACGAATCCATTCTGGTAGGTGTGCAGGGGGTTCTGGTAGAGTGGGATTTTATAGGTGGAAGTTATGGAGGTAGTGCAGGGCAGTTTTTAAGTTAGAGGCGGGGTATTAGGTGAGATTGTTATCGGTGTTCAGTCATGATATTCTATACTTAAGCTATCAGTATATTTTCTTTATAGTTAGAATATGCTTTACTTCCCATTCGGTATTATTAGTGATATTTATTGGGGGCGATGATTTGAGGATTTGTTTGGAAAGTGGGTTATCTACCACTTTACAGAGCTTACTAAATGAAAATACAGGGTGGACTTTCATAATAGATAGTAAATCTAATTAAAAGGAATCTCCAGTTCGACCAATAATCTTGAATCTACCTTAAATAGGGTAATCCAGTTTTTTGAATAGTTGTTGTATCGGAAAGTCCCTTATACTGAACTATACATAATCTTCTATATCGAAATCGACTGAGTGGCGATATGAATTGGCTGATCGAGATATCTTTTCTTACATATACAAGATATTTTCTTTTACTCGATCGAGTACTAGTTTATTACGTTTAGTATACTTTTTAGTATCGATTATATTCAAATCGTTGATAGGTGTGGTGGAGTCGGGTTTCCAATCCTAGGGATTACGGGGTAGATAGTTATACAAGGTCTTGTATGGGGTTTGATTATCTAGTAATTTATGGGGAAGTGTGAGTTGAGCATAATCCATTATTGATAGGAATTCAGATTAATTATCTTAATAATAGCTTATAAAGGGTTACAAGCATTATTAGAGATATTAATTATAAATCTCAGTTTGACCATCAGTTTGCGGGTAATGAGTAATAGATAACTTGACTTACATTTTTAAGATATTATTGAATTCTTATTAGAATTTGAATATAAATTGAGGACCACGATTAAAGATTATAGTCTCTGGGGTATTGTAATATCTATATACATGGTATAGGTACAAGCGGGCCTAATCTCTCGAATCGATTGATTTATAACAGAATATCGAAATAGCTTGTTTAATCAATCAGTCGATAATAATGAATACATTGTTATAACCGTATTTATTCTTATTGAAACTGTAGTAGTCTATAATGACGTGTTACTATGCTCGCATAGGGATTAGGAGCAGGTAAAGAAGATTGGAAATGCAATCTCTTGGTACAAAACTGCACTTGCATTTGTAGCAATTCCATATATATTGGTCAATTGTATCATTTATATTCTTCCAATAGTATTGATTAGTTAAAAGAGTGTAGATCTTTTTGATATCAAAGTATACAATAGAGACTGAATCGTGAACTTTGCGAATCAAATAGGTTCGCAGATTTTCAATATCCGATATATAAAGTCGATTGTCATAAAGCAAAAGTCCTTTCTCGAGCGTAAAATGCTTATACGATTTGGTAGTCTGAACACGCAGAGCTTCTAAACTTAAATAGGATCTATTTGCTTCAATAATACGATTTACGATATCGAAAAGCAGTGTGATTGTGTGTATATCGATGTTTACGATTATATCCGAATCTTGCTGTAAAGATTCGCATATAATCTTTATATTCATCTAATCATTTTTTATAAGCTGCTGAAGACGATTTTTCTTTTTAGTATTATTCTGTTGATCCAACTTGTCAATGCGGTGTGTAAGTGCATCTGCGAGTGGATTATTCTTTCCAGCATGGTATATAATGATAAAGTTATAATTGGCGAGTAGTTCTGTTTAGCGCGCTTGTTGAGCGTTTAATTGTTTAATAAACATAAAGTATTCGAGCACTTTATGATTGGTGTATATTTTGATCTGGTACAGGGATTGGCAAATTCGGTTTTCTAGTAACCTAGGGATTTGATAATCGCAAGTATTTCTTTATTATGAACTTTGTAATTCAGCTCGGCGGCAACCATTATTTTCGAAAAGTAGGTAATTGATAATTATTTATTACTGTGCTTCTAAAATAGCATATTAGTAACTATACCATTGGATATATCGGTTTCCAGTATACAGGGTAGTATATAATTATAATACTATAGAAAAGGAGTAGAGATAAGTTTGTCTTTAAGTATGTTAAATACAATTTGATAGATTTTATCAAAATGGAATTTGATATTCGCTTTTGTAAGTTTGTAAAGAGGTTTTGCTATTATACTGTAATCCTTGATAAATCAATAATAAAAATTACAAAAACCTAAGAATAATTGGATACTCTTTACAGTAATAAAATAAGTTTAAGTAGTGATTACTTTAATCTTTTCTGAATTGATTTGTATACTGTTTATAGAGATAATAAAATCTAAATACTTTGTATGTTTGATGTTGAATTTACACTTCTTAAGGTTTGCCTAAAGACCAGCGGACTTAAGTTGTTCGAGGATATGCTTGATGTATTCCTCGTATTCATCTTTGTTTTTAGAATATATAAGAATATTATCGAGATAAGTAATACAGAAGTCATCTAAATAGTCAAATAGGATATCATTCATATATCGTTAATAAATCGCAGGGCTATTTGTTAGTCCAAAAGGTAAAACTTTGCATTTGTAGGAACCATATCGAATGCGGAAGGTAATATATTCTTCGAAAGCTGGATTTATGCGGATGCAATGAAACGCTTGTCGAATATCTAATTTGATATACACCTTCGCATTAGCGAGTCGTGCGAATATCTCATCAATAAAAGGTAGAGGGTATTTGTCTTTGTGTGTTAAAGAATTGAGTAGTCGGAAGTCTATACAGAACCTTAAGTTTCCATTCGGCTTTCTTACGAAGAGAATCGGTGTTGCGAATAGTGCTTGGCTGGGTTCTATAAATCCTTTAGCAAGGTTTTTTATAATATATTCTTTAATAACCTCAAGCTATTCAAGTAATATCTTATACAGAGGACTATATTTGAGAGCTTTTTCACCTTCTCCTTTAAGTATGATCTTGTAATCATATAACCAGGAGAGAAATAGAATATCGGACTTGCGCTTGGAAAACGCTTAGTGATATTGCTGGTAAACTTTAGGGATTGGAGGTTTCGTCTCGATGTTTGCGATGATGTGATTGAGAATAGCGATAGTTTCTGATTTAGAATTGTTTAAGGTAGTAACTGTAATTGAGATTTGATGGTTATTGTTTTAATTAGATTTATAAATCGAGATAATATTATCAATCTTTGTATATATGATTATAAAGATCTCATGATCCTTGCTTTTCTTATAAATAAGTTGAAATTAAGTCGGCTTGAATACATAGATATCGAATATATTGGAGATACAAAGCAAAAAGGATTTATAAACAAATTGAATAGAGATTTAACCAAAAGTAGGTTTCTTTTTCAGATTGATTGGAATCTGAGCTTCGATTGCATCTGAGATTATTATATTAGTCTCTTGGGGAAAGGTAATAAATATTTTAAATATGATTAATACTATAATTAGTTGTCTATTATCAAATTGGTGGTATATCTCTTCCAATTGAGCATTCTAATTATCAGTATCTTTCTATCTCAAGTGACTGATTCTGGATTATTGAAGACTGTCTCTGGTTAAAAGTATATTTTTTGATAAGAAAACAGTAAGAGGATATTCGAAAGGCTATTCGAGACATTGGTTAAAACAATTGACTTTAACTCAAATCTCTGCCAACCATTTGCAATCTAGGATTATACTATATAAACCCAAATCAGTGATGAGAAATGACAAATAAGACTATTATCGAGTATCAATCGTGAAATTAAGAAATATGAAATGAATAATAGCTTTACCTTGTACATTATTGTAGCTTTTGATTTCAATCAGTGGTTCGAATAATATAAAGCAAGATTTGAATATAGGGAATAATAATGAAAAGAGTGTTTTATCAATAAAAGTAAAGCCATTCGCTCCGGAATCTATAAGAGATTGAGTATTGTATAAATATCCGTTCTTCGAAAGTATATATGATAGATTCATAAAATCATCTCCTATAGTTTTATTAAATTGAGGAATCTCATATTCTGGATCGCATTTAAAAGGGAACTTCTACCTAAACATATTGATTTAAATATTAGTTTTCGGCAATACAAGTAGATTTGATAGTTTCTGCTTGTATTTCTTGGTTTACATCCTTCTCAACATTTTCTTTTACATTGTAGAACTCTTTGTTTTCTTTAATCTTTTGAATTTTGGTCATAGTATTTACATTATCTATATATAACATGAAACTGCGATTCATTCCCGATATAAGGGTGGTAATACTACAATTGAAATTGTTTTCTGGAAATGGAGTGTTGTTTGGTTTGAAGGTTTTTGTATAGCTAATAGGAGTGCAAGAAGGATATTGGATATAAAACTGAATAGATAGATTCGAATTACTCGATAAGCAAAGAATGCTTTTAGAGGTAATTGACAAATTGGTGTTATTAGATAGCTTTCTAAGAGGTATTTCTTTAATTGTTCTATAACAATTGCATTTTTAAAGCATAACTTCGAATTCGTTGATCTTAATAAACTTAATAACCAGATCCTCAATAATATAGTATTCGTTGATATAAAGGCTAATAGCTTATTAAAGGAAATCGAATATTTTTCTTTCCAAATTGTAAAGGAGAGTTATTAAATTGGTGATTTTCGTCTATATAGCTAATAGTCTAAACCTGCAATATTATATTAGGAAGTTTTTTTATTGGATATTATTAGGTATAACCCAATATTTATACTCAGTTTGTACATAATAAGCTTTAGCTGGGTTCTTGTAAATAGCTGCAAGCTGATCGATCAATTGCTGTCCTGTCAAACAGGGGATTTGAATATACAGCAAGAATACATATTCTTGTACCTCTCCTTTTATCTGATCTATTACATAAGATCGCTATTGCACTTCCGAAATAAGCGAATTTTCGTAAAATTCGAATCGCTTGGTAACCAATAACTGCCAGAGGCTTGCTTTCGGCTTCATATTATCTTTGAATTTGAATGAAAGATTGGTGAGCTTCAAAATATATAAATACTCTATTATAGTAATAGATAAACAAGAATAGAATATTCAATAAATTTGTAGGTCGCTCAACAAAATAATTAGATTTGAAAAAGGTTTGCTATCAATATTCGGAAAGGATTATTATAAAGACTGACTTTACAAACGGAGGTTTTTCTTGTTCTTCCTTTTCCCGATAATAGGAGATACCCTCTCAATAAAATCAACTGAAATATCAGAAATCCGGACTCCACAATTCGCAAGGGAATCTGTATAATATTGCTATCGATATCTTGAAGATTGAAATAGATAAGTAGTACTAAGATTATGTTGTAATAATTCGTCTTTGAATCTTACAATTTCGTTTTACAAATTCTCAAAATCTTTAAGAGTCAGCATTTGTTCTTCCTATAACGGGAAAGTGTGCGTCGATATACTACCCTCGAGAGTTAATACCTCGATTGAGAAGTTGTTTCCAGACTGTTTACCCTTTCCACATCTATTAGTATTTATATTAAAACCGTAAAAACTATAACCATCACTCTATTGAGATTAACTATCATCAACTAGAAACGCTCGGCCAGCAAGAAGAAAAGAGCGATAGAGTTTTTTTGAAATAAATGGATCGAATATGATAGTAATACTTGTAACTCTATATATTGAGAGTTTATTATTTTTCATCGAGTAGATTTACTCAGAATCAGCCCTCTTCCTATAAGTGATATCAAATGTCCTCGATATACCCAAGAAAGTATTATAGTTATAAGGTATTATTTGATTGGCCACCAGATAGCCGTGCAATCGTATAATGAGTTGTAAATAATGTGACACTTTGCCTTAAAAGAATTACGAGAGCAGGGTATAATTTATCCTTAAAATCTATAACTATAGAATCGGAAGCAAAGCGCTTGTAGAGCACTCCTATATACTAGCTATATACACGTGATCGTGCACGTGCGCAAGCGCGCACATGAGCGATCGCAGCTGCGATTGGATGCGATCCGTGACACTAAATATAGTATCCAGAAACCCTACTATCAGATAATCTATCAAGAATACTAATAATATTAAGATAATCAATATTCCAAAAGAGATTATTATTAGCAAAACTCTCAAAATAGTTTTACCAAATAAATATCAAGGTAATTGATAAAAACTCAATATTTTCCTTTTATAATTTGAAATCTATTTCAGATTTAATGAGGATAAATTCATTACTAAGGAAACTAAAAGTGTATAGACTATATTATATCTTTAAAAAGAAATAATCAAATAAATGTAATTATATTTGTATAACTATTTCGAATATAACGATACAGATTGTATATAATCTATCCAAATAATCTTTAATAGTTTTGAAGGTTTTAAGATAGAAATTTATAGGATTTTTGAAAATTCTAATAAGCTAAAGATAATGGAAGATAAGATCTTTAACTTTAAGTAGATAGGATTAATATTAAAATATACTACAGAATTCCGAAGATATATAGGGATAACTAAATAAAACAAGATTACTATTATAAGCTATTATCATAAAGAACTCAAATCAGAAATATATTTGAAACTTAATAAAGAAAAGAAAAATAATAATTTGAATAGATTAATTAAAAGCTTTATTAATATCGATAATTGTTTATACAGGTATAAACAAATCTAATAATTATACAAACCTTAAACAAATCATAAACAAGAATATTATTATAAGAATAAGAGCAAATCACATTATAGTATATTTATTTATTTATTTATTTATTTATAGTGATTAACATCTAATATCTGTCACGGGATCACTTCTGGGAGTATTCAGAAGCTTTACCGCTGAGCTAAACGCCCGAAAGACTAGGAGGTAGAACTGGAAGTTCTACCTTACTCTCACATATATAGCAGGACAGGACAGGACAGAAAGGGCTTAGTGTCACCCCGTGACACCACCCCCCTCCTTAAGGTATGGTCTCCATACCATCACCTACTAGGAGGTTTCAGGATTCAGGATTCTGGATTCTAATGCCTCAAGCATTCAGACAGGCAGACAGGATCTATATATGCTAGCCCCCAGACCAATGGCCTGTAAGCTATAAGTGGGCCCCCCACACAGCTCCACTTATAACCAAGGGTAGTTCTACCTAATGTCACGGGATCACTTCTGGGAGTATTCAGAAGCTTTACCGCTGAGCTAAACGCCCGAAAGACTAGGAGGTAGAACTGGAAGTTCTACCTTACTCTCACATATATAGCAGGACAGGACAGGACAGAAAGGGCTTAGTGTCACCCCGTGACAATATCTGACCTCTTAAGGGGTATTCTAGATGTACTAAGAAACGGGCCTACGGACCGCTAGTGTTCCAGCCATTTATAATAATATAATGTTAGCTAATCAGGAGCTTGTTGTCTCTAGTATTTCCCTACTCAATACTACTCATGGCGATTCTGTAGCTGTTTTGTCTAAGGATTTGTGGTTCTGTTTTAAAGAGCCTTATTTTGTATGTTATCCGAATGTTAACGGATAATCAGATCGATCGTTATCAATCGGAAGAGTGCTTAAAGTGCTTATAACTGTTCAGTGCGGATCTTAGATTGATTAGAATAGAAAGCTTATTCTCAAAGTATTAGAGCAGATTGGAATTCATATAGTTTTGTGTAGTTTGAGCATATCCTAGTATAGAATCTGGATCTAATAAGAAGATCAGTAAAGCTATATTGTATTCACAAAATACAATTGATATATACTATCATATTCCATTCGAATTGAAATCGATTTGGTATAAACAGCTAGTCGTTATACATTTGATTATTGATTGAACATTGAAAAAAATATAATAGGCTTTTCTCAATTCTATATATATAAATATTCATACTATTTTCGTAATTGAATCTAATATAATAAACTATAAAGTCATTATATCCGATTCGTATTGCTATAAATCTGTATAGTATTCTGCGAGAAAGCTTGAAGCTTTCCGACTTCAAGATATCATATACTGGTTTTTATGTATTGTACATTTCGGAGATCAGACCCCTTTTTTCCTTTCATTATCTACTCTCGGAGCACCGACATTTGGCATGTAGAACAGAGCAGGAGCTGCTGACTGTGAGGAGGCAGGATGGGCTAGGGTCAAGCGGCCCCACATTATAGTATACAGAGTTATAAAAACCCTATAGAATTAGATACTATATACTATAAGAAAAGGAATAATAATCTAGAAAAAAAATGAAAATGAGAAAATAACTTATATTTTAAATATAGAAAAGCAGGATACTAAGCAATAAACTATCAAAACAAAAGATAAAAGATAAACAAGGAAATTTCAAATCTAAATTTAGCAAAGATTAACTCAATATTATCTTTATAATCTAAAAAGATGCAATTATACCCGATAATCCCGATACCTTTATTTTTGAAAAGTTTTAATAATTATATCAAAAGTTATTATAAAATAAAAAGAGAGAAATATAATAGATCTATAAAAACAAGAGTATTTACAAATCCCAATACTCTTTATAACCAAAGGAATTCATTAAAGGGAAGTAAATGAAAACTCTTAGGAAGAGATAGAAACCAATTATACTATACTATATTGAACTATATACTATAATGAATTCTACGAAATTCATCAATCAAATAAAAAAGCAACCAGATAATTTCTTAAGAAAAGAAAGATAAGGAATCAATAATTCAATAAAACAAATAAAAAACAAGTTATTTAGTAACTAAATACTATAGGACAAATAGGATAGATATATTGTAAGATTAAAATAAACGAATAAATATAGTAAGCTATGATAGATTTAAGGATTACAGAAAACTTTATTATACTAGAAACTATAAAATACTTGGGAGTTTTATTTCAAAAAAAACAATAACCCTATTAATTGTAGTTAGTTGATAGACAATTAATAGAATCTGATGGGAATGTTTTATAGAAAATATAATTAGTATAAATGAATATAATCTAATACTTAGAGATTATATAACTTAATATTATGCTATTAGGCTAATAACAAATTATTTTAAAAATATTATAATTGAAGATATATAATCTTAGGATAAATTAATTATAGAAAATAGTAATATTCAATTAATATAAGAATAGTTATAAGGATATATTTAAGATATTTGTAAAACAGAATATATATTAAAAGGAGTTGAATGTAAACAATCCCGGTAATGTAGGATATCTAGTCTAAAGTTTTTTATTAAGAGCAAAGATCAGTATATTTTCTCTATAAATACAAAAGCCAATGATATAGCAGGAAATTGTAATTAAGACAGAAAAGCTTATGATATCAGAATAGTACAAAAAATATGAATATATGTTTAAAGAATCAGGAATTTATAAGGCTTTATTAGAATATAAGCTATAGGATTATAAGATAATATTAAAGAAAAGCAAGATATTTATATATATTCTAATTTATTCAATATCAATTGATAAACTGAAAATGCTTAGGGAATATATTAATAACAATTTGGCTAAGGAATGGATTAGGGAATCTATATTCCAAATAGCAAATCCAATTATATGGATATCCAAGAAAAATAGTATTAAGAAATTAGTTATAGATTATAAAAAGCTTAATATGCTTATTAAAAAGAATCAATATTCATTTCCATTAGCTATGGAATTAAGAGATCGATTAAACAGAGCTATCATATTTATCAAGATGAATTTATACAATAAATACCATTTGATTAGAATAAAGGAAGGTAAAAAATAGAAAACTATTTTCAAAACAAAATATAGACTATATGAATATTAAGTTATACCGTTCAAGCTAATTAATATACTAACTACTTTTATAAAACTTATAAACAATATATTATTACTATACTTAGATATTTATTGTATATGCTATTTGAATGATATTCTAATATATTCAAATAATAAAAGCTAATATATCAAGAATGTCAATAGCATTCTCGAAAGCTTAATCAAAGCAGATTTGCTATACAAATCAAATAAATACAAATTCTATATTAAGGAAACAGAATTCTTAAGATTTATTATATCAAGTCAAAAACTCAAAATGAGTAAAGATAAGATTAAAATAATATTTAAATAAAAGCAGTCAAATATAATTAAGGAGTTATAATCCTTTCTAGAATTTATCAACTTTTATTGAAAGTTTATTAAAGGTTATTTAGGGATTGTAATATCCTTAATCAATTTAACCAAGAAAAATCAAGGAAGTTTTGAGTGGACTGTTGAAGTATAAAGAGCATTCAATATATTCAAATAAGTAATAGTAAAAAAGCCAATACTATTAACATTCAACCCGGAAAAACTAATTATAATAGAAATCGATTCCTCTGATTTCATTATAGGAACAGTTTTAAGCTAGTTGGGCTAGAATAAGAAATAACAATCAATTATATTCTATTCCCGAAAACTATTATTAGCCGAATTAAATTACAAAATATACAACAAAGAATTACTAGCAATAATAAATGCATTTAGAGAATAACAAATATATTTAAAAGGATTGAAATATATAGTACAAGTATATACAGATTATAAGAACTTAGTTTACTTTATTACAATAAAGCAATTAAACAGACAACAAATTAGATGGTTGGAGATTATAGCCAATTATAATTTTAAAATTTCATATATCAAAAAATCAGAAAACGCTAGAGCCAATACTCTTAGCCGAAAACCAGAATATCAAGAGAATAAGTTATACGAATTATATATTATATTCAAAAAAGAAAGCGAATCATTGATTTACAATACACTATAGCTTGTAGCTATATATATATTAGAAAACAATTATCTTAGAATCAAGATCCAATTATATTACTGTTGGGATAGGGATCATGTAACTGACCGTGCTAGCGCATGCGCTAGCGCCCCTGTACTATAGCATATATGTTCGTAGCCTTTAGTTTTTAGAACCTTGAGCAATATTACAATAATATGAATCATTAGTATTATATTACTTCACCATTCTTATGGTGATATTAATATTGATTAGTGATATTACAGATCAGGAGTCTGGCACCTTAATTTCAAATGTAATGTGGGTTTGTGACTAAGGTTGATATTTCTTTGAAGAGGTATAAGCTCTCGTATCAAAGCAATGTGGTTTGATATCTACCCTTGTGTGAATAAGAATTGTTGGTAATGTGGTGGTAGTTTTTGTGTTCAGTATTAATCTAACGTGGTTTAATATTAACAAATCGAGTTTAGTTGATAATGTGGTAACAATTTTTACAATCAATCTTAGTCTATATTTTATTTTTCAAGGTAATGTGTGTTGAAGAATACAAACCAGTAGCTACCAGTTTGGGCTAAGTATTATTTTCTAACAAATAAGTACAATTTTGCCGGATTTTGGTAAAATTATATTTAAGCATCTCACCTCATTATCTACCTGTTATCCATCAACATGATAGGATCTTACAAAGACGATTTTGTGGAGTATAAGTCTAAACGCAACAACAACATTGAAAGTATGATCGAATTGATTGTATTATTAGTTATTGTGATTGATGATTTTAATATAATAGCTAAGCAATGATAGGACAACTCTATTAATCTTACAAAGGAAGTAGGTATAAAAGAGGTTAGGGATTTTTGTAAGTACAAACTTTATGAATATCAACGATCGAAGTATTATGACAGTGAGCTATGGTCGGACTACTTTTGCGAATTTGAATATTTCAATTTGGGATATTTTTAAGCAGTCGGTATACGTTTTTTATACAAGTTGAGACATGAACTGTGTTTATATAGCATATTTGTTACAAAACACGAGATCTGCATGATACAACCTATTTATGATGCTTTAGTTGATACAATCCAATCATTGTATAGAGAATGGTCAGATAAAGAGATTGTGGATACACTTGCAGATAAAGGATTTACATTTTAATCAAAAAGCATATAGAAGAGGATAGATGAAAAAGATATTTGAGTTTCTGTATATGCATTACTAAAAGAATCCAAGGTATTTCAAGTAAGCAGCCAGCCCGAACCATTAGGTTTCAATCAATACAGGCTACCACAGTTACCAAGTGTTCTATCTCAGATCGCGACAATTTCAGGATTCAGCCCTTTAGGTGGTAAAGGAAAGGGTGTTGATATTAAACAAAAAGCGTTATCAAAACCACAAGTACCCCATTATTATAAATCCGTTCCCCAACCTAATACCGGCTTTCTACAAGAAAATAGTGAACCCAACTCACCCGCATACTTATTCTACAATCAGAAGAAACCATTACCTTTACGACTAGTTTAGTATGGATAGTTTCGACCCGAAATATCTTTTCGACGATCCGACCCTTCATTACTATAACCGCCTCTACCATTATAAAAAAGAAATGGTCAACTATCTGGTAATCCATCCGGTAGTAATGGTGGTTCAAGTAAAGGAGGAGGAGGAGGAGGTAATGGAAGCAGAGGAAATGATTTTCTATAAGGTGGTTATGGTGGGAATGGCAGTGGTGGAGGCAAAGGCGATATGGGAGGAGGAGGAGGAGGTGATCCAGGATACGATTATGGCATTCCGGAGATCTTTCCAAATCCATTATCAAGAGTTATAAATATCGGTCAACTTTTTGGAAATCTTGTGAAACTTTATAATAAGGATAACAAATACAGTGGACAAGATGATAATTTCATACACAAATTTAATATATTCCTCAACAATTGCTAATATATTGATCTATTTGATAATCTATTTCTAAGAGCATTTCCTGCTATGCTTGTTGATATAGTACTTGATTTTTATTATATGAATTTAGAGACTATACCGGTATTGATATAGAAGATTCACAAGTTGTTTATAGATATATTCGAAGGCCCCAAGCACAAAAAAAATATCATACGGCAATAGGAAGTTGTTACACTAAAGAGTATGATAGTATAATCAGAGAATGATAGGAAATCAATTATTCACTGTTTATAACAGATGGTGATAAGATTACATTATTTATATAAAGGATTCAGTAATATGATTAGGATAAAGAATTTATTTTATCAAAAGATTATCAATGTATGTGTATCAATATTAGCATGCTTTCTAGTTTGTTTTTGCCTAGCTAACAATATATCAAATCTCCTTGAAAAACTTTGTTCAGCTATTATGACATAGAAGCTGGCTTATTTGAATAAAAATATGATATTCTATACCGATCAGAAGTATTAATGTGGAGGAGGATACAATTAGAATAGAGGATTTGGATGAGGTGGTCGATAATTATTCAAATCACGAACTAAAAAGAAGTGTTTTGTTTGCAAAAAGGATGATTGTTGGTCAACCAGATATAGCAAGGAGGAGTGTGACGAGTTATGATGCAAATATAAGGAGTGGTTTAAGGGTACTAATAACAATTTTGATAAAGGTTTTGAGTAGTTTTTTGTTGAATACGAAGGTTCCAATTAAGATGATATTGAGAAATCTGATATTAATACTAATAAGAAGGTTGAAGTTTACTTTGCTTAATATGAACTTCAAGATTCACCAGAACAAGAATCACATTCAAGCTTTGTTACTCAAAACAGACTTATCAATAATAAAGAGATTATAATGAAATTAACTAATAAAATATTCATTTATACCCTGATATACCGAACTTAAAAGAAAATCATATTTATAAATAAATACAACTCCAAAAAGTTTAAGGGTATTATTATTAATATAGCTGTAGCGGAATGGTTTATAGTAGGATTTAATCAATATATGGTATACAAAACAACTATCGAGAATGTTATCTTAGACAAAAGCAGAGCAGAAATCGTAAACGTGGTATTCGGGATTGGAAAAGCTGAATCTTTTGGATTAGTCAAATTTCATCTACTTTTAGGAATTATCGAATTTTATATTATGGATGTAGAAACACTATTTCTACTATCATTTAATGATATAAATCGTTTTGGTATATACTACAATAATATTATCGACACTGTCGTTACAAAAACAGGAGAAAATTATTCTTGTATTCGATGTAATAAGTATACAGTTCTACTATAGCAAATAAATATACAGCAGTTCATACAACAAACTATCGAGAATAATAAGTGTTACCTTACCGATATAGAACTACAATACCTACACCATCGCTTTGGTCATCCATCGGTATATAGACTTTTACGAGTACTACAGCAAGCTGACCACAATGACATCTCAAAAGCCGAGATTGACAAGCTCAACAAGTTCTGTCAACATTGTCAAAAGTACGGAAAATCACCGGATCGATTTAAATTCAATCTACGAGATGATGTTGACTTTAATCATTTAATAATAATTGATATTATATATATTGATATTTACCCCATTTTACACATCATTAATGAAAATACACAATTCCAAACTACACAATAACTAAATAACATCACCGCAAAACACACTTTCGATACACTTCGAAAATACTAAATAAATACTTACACCAGTCCATTAGATTTTATTATACATAATACTAGAAAAAACTTTGTAAACAAGGAATTCGTTCAATATGCTATGATCATATCGATAAGAACAAAGAGTATACCAGTTGAGGTATATTAATCAATTAGTATAGTTGAACGCTACTATGCAGTCATTAAGAGAGCATATACTATTATCTCCGATAAGCTCGATAACTCTACCACAAAAGAGATAATGTTACAAATAGCTATAAAAGCAGTAAACGACACTGCAGAACCAGACAGATTAGTTTTAACACTTCTAGTCTTTGGAGCATATCCGCGGATATCTGAATCTGATCCACCCACACCTACAGTTTTACAGCGATAATTAGTAATCAAAAAAACAATAAATAAGATTCATAAATTACAAACAATATAACAAATATCTAACACTTTGAATCAGCAAAATAGATTGTTTACAATAGCTTTATACGACTTACCTGTCAATTCAAAGATTTGGGTATGGAGAGAACATAAAGAATAGACAGAACCATATTATTTATTGGATATAAAAGATGAGATATATATAATATAACTATCAAGCAGATTAATAGAATTTTGTACTACTCAGGTTAAACCTTATGTAGAGGATGTATAGGATTGGCCTCAGGATTAATTCCAATTATCTACTGAATCAGCACAAATACCATCTATACAAACTGGATTGATGCAGCAAGAGTAATTTATTGTATCTAGTGCAAGCAAAACAATTTTGCCAAAATCTAGCAAAGTTATATCTACCCCCTCACCAGCTATTACTAGGAGTAGGAATTTAGAGAAGATCCTCTTGGATATATCCAAAAACCCCCAACCTTAACAATGATAAATCCCTTAAATAGTAATTTTAGCACAATTAACACTTTTCGCAAAAAAAGAAAATATCAAATTTACAGAATACCTACCAGATTTATCGATTTTTTTATCAGAGGAAGATAAGTTTAATGATATATAGTATATTAAATGTTATACAACGTTTACTGATACCTCACCATTAACAATTTTTATAAAATCAAAACGAAAGGAGGTCGACGGACTTATAGAAAACAATATTTTCTAATTTATAAAGATTACGAATATCCCCACAAGTACAAAGATTTTTAACTCTCGTTTTGTCAACAAGATTAAAAATAAAGGAATTGACAAAACATTTCCCAAATCCCAATTAATCATACAAACATAAAAAGATCAAGAAAAAAGTATTATTTTAACACAATCGCTAATAATACAACGTGTCAGCCAACATATTATGCTAACAGTGATGGCGATGCTACCCAAGAACAAGATAACCATAAATATTCGCAACATTATATAAGTATATACACAATCAATATCGAACTTAGTTCGAAAGTTTTATACTCAACCACCACCGGAAATGGACGTTCCAGAAGACTTTATCCTGTAAGTTGTACAACCATTATATGGTATCCCGGAAGTAGACAATTATTGGTTTAGTATCTATCACAAGTATCATACCAATGCTCTTAAGATGATATAATTGATCTATAATCTATGTTTGTTATATATAATTAAAAACAATACAACATTCAGCATTGTTGAATTACAAACAAATAATATATTTATTATAACTAATAAAGTATTTACAGATTGTAAACAAACTGAACTCAAAAACGCTAAATTCACAGCAAAAGAGTGTGAAATATTTATATCAGATATATTATTCAAATTTAATGGTAATTTGATTATTTAGTGGGATAATGGTACAATCTACCTCAACCAGAAAAAACAATACAAAAACCTTTATCTAATCAATTCAAAACCATTTAATATGCAAGGCATACATAACAAGTTTAGAAAGTCGGCGACAACAAAAAACCAATATATTGCATAACACGCTCGAAAAGCATATATGGCAATTATATATTAATCAAAGGCAGCCTTTGATTTGTTATATACAGTATAAACAATCAATCCAAAAGAAAAAAATGTTAATACTTTCAATAAACACATTCAATGGTAAATTGACAATTCAGAAAGAAAACTATAATTTATTCTACTTGATATAAACTCTCTCAAATTGATTATATTCACAGATATATTCTTTGCTAATAATAAAGATTTGTCCTCCCAGATTAGATATATTATCATTCTAATAAACAAATTCGATAGGGCTAATATTATTCATTAATCGTCAATCAAGTGTAAAAGAATTACTAAAAATATATTAGTATTAGAGCTCTATAATATGATTTTGGGCTTTAATATTAGCATAACAATCAAAGGCATATTTGATAAGATCTTCCCAAATTGTAAGATATCATTAATTATATATATCGATTTGAGATTATTATACAACTGTTTTATGAAGCTTGGTATAATTATCAAAAAGAGATTAATAATCAATATAATAGTGATTCAAAAGGTATACAAAAAACAGGAAATTATAAAGATCAAATGGATTAATAGAAAATCTAATCCAGTAGATGCAATAATTAAATCTAAATCATATCAAGCCCTAAAGGATTTGATCAATAATAATACTATAAAAATTAAAATCACAAAATAAATTGAAAAAGATTAATGGTATAGATAGTTATACTGAAAAAGGGATATTAACTAGAAAAGATATGATACGATAACTTTAGAGAATCGCTAGTGTTGGGATAGGGATTATATAACTGACCGCACTAGTATATATACTAGCACCCCCACACTATAGCATATACGTTTGTAGCCTTTAGCTTTTAGAACCTTGAGCAATATTACAACAATATAAATTATTAGTACTATATTACTTCACCATCCCCATGATAATACCAATAATTATAATAAAGATACTATAGCTATATGTATATACAAAATAATAGAATCAGGATTTACAATAGAAAACAAGATCATATATTTTTATAGAAAAGTATATATTCTGAGTCAAATAATCAAGAAATTTGTAACAGAATAATATAAATTATTAATATATAGATATCAAGAAATTGCAAAAACATTTACAAGAATATAGGAAATCAGTTATTTTCTATGAATGAAAACGATAGTTGAAGAAGTTATTAGAAATTGTAATATCTGTATACAAAACAAGTCATTACGATATATTCCGTATAATCAGCTCTAAATCCTAGATATACCTTCTCAATCATGAAAATCTATTATATAGGACTTTGTAATCAAACTATTATTCTCAAAGGATTCTATTACAGGAATTGAATACAATGTGATATTCAATGTAATAAATAGATTAACGAAATTTGTTTATATGATACTATTTAAGGAAATATAGAATACTAAATAATTAGTATATATATTCCTAAAAGGTATAATAAATATATACAGAGTACTAAATAAGATAATCTCAAATCGAAATAAGCTTTTTATTTCGAAATTCTGGATTACCTTATTAATACTTATAGGTATTAAAAGAAAGCTATCGATATCTTTTTACCCACAAACAGATAATCAAATAAAAAGGATTAATTAGATAATAAAAGCATATCTTAAATACTATATAAATTATCGATAAGATAATTAAATAGAACTATTATTTATAGTACAATTCGTATATAATATATCGAAAACAGAAACCACAAAAATCATTCTAGTATAAGCTAATTTTGGATTTAATTTATAAGCATATAAAATCCCGATATTATAAAAAGTTAATATTGAATTAATAATAATACAAGTCAAATAGCTAAAAGATCTCTAAGAGTAATTAGCTTTTGATTTAAGATTCATATCTTCTAGAATAGTAATATATTACAATACAAAACGTAATATGAAACCTATACTTAAAAAAAAGAATAAAATTTATTTGCTATAATAAAACATCGAAATCAAGAGACCAAGCAATAAACTTGACTACAGGAAACTAAGACCATTCAAAATTGATAAGGTAATAAAAACAATTAATTATCAATTGAAATTATTAGATATAATAAATATCCATCTAGTATTCCATATATCCTTATTTGAACTAGTACCATTAGGAATGCCAAATGTATCATTTACAGAAATTGAATTAATCAATCCAAATATTATATACAATATCGAAATAATACTAAACTATAAATACATCAAAAACAAAATTAAGTATTTAATCAAATAACTAGATTACTTATATACACCCTCTTTATCACCGAGGAATAAGAGCCACCTACTCCTCCGGCAGCAGGGAAGGCCAATTGCAGCCAGCCAGAACAAAGGTCCAGGTAATCAGCCAGTGCCTTTCCTGAATCAAGGAGACAACTTTAATAGGGCCCTATTACATATTAGAATATCAAACAGATCCTACTAAAAACCTTACAAAAAAGGTAGCAACAGAGTAATTTCAGGAATGATAAAACAAGCGTATACACAATCAGATCACCATATTCTCTGATAAATCAGAACAAACCGATAAGGATAATAGACGAATAGGATATGGATATATTATATATAGAGAACAGACAATAGTATATGAAGGAAACAGTGAATTGCATTACAACTCTCATGTATTCGACACGGAAGTGATCGGGGTATACCGAGGTCTCCAAGCAGTGATCAGAAATATCACCGGTATAAAACAAATGGAAATCTGTATGTGTATCGATAGCACATTGGTGATATAGGGAATAAGAGGCACAGCCTCTATCACATCGCAATGGGCTTTCCTCAAATATCACAAACTGATACAAACACACTCGATCCAGATCAAATGATCGCCAGGCCACACAGGGATCGAAGAGAATAAGCATACAGATACACTCGCTAATAAAGGGACAAGAAAATCAGTCTCAGAGCATGCGAATCGACCTACACAAGTGGTATCCATTCTATAGCAAAAACTGCTATAAAATCAGCAGTATAGATGTAATGAATCAAACAAAAACCAATGCTCTCCAAACAATACTAGAAATAAAATCCAAGGAGCACAAATAAATGCTTTAATAAACTAGAACTCTCACAAGCTACTTTCTACTGTATGCTAGCGATTCGCTCAGTATATAGCGATTTCGAAAGCTATCATTGATGATTTAAATACAAGGAAACAATAATCCATTGCTTATATAACACATATAAATCCTTCAAGCATATCATGCATTACCACAAAATCCTTGCGATCTATAAAACCTGGTCTCCAGATATCAGGCCCAAATACCCACCCGCAACCGGACGGCTCAAAAACGATTACTGAAACAGCTAATGCATATACCAGCCAAGTTCGCTGAATTTATTGCTATAACAGACTTCTACAGGAGTATATGCCCTAGAATGCTACCAGAAGAATAGAAAGAGGAAATAAAAATGGATTAACCGATCCGGGTGAATACAAATACAAAATAGGAGACAATCGATATAGCAAGACTATAAAGAACAAAATCGATATATACAATACTCTACGCTACACTAGAATACATACAAAAGCTACCCTTACAAAATAAAGCAGCTCTCAATCAAAACATTATATAAAAGATCGGAAAACACGCACAAAAGCACTCAAAGGATCGGAGACAAAGCGCAAGCGCACTAGCTATCGCTTGAAAGGCTACTAAAGGTATTGAGACCTCATTTTTAGGAAAAGGGGATCATGTAAATTAGAGATTATCCCGCAGTTAGCCCAACCGTAATGCCCCCTGGGAGGCTCGCCTATACGGCCCGGTTGAAAATTACTAATAATAATAATAATAATAGATTACTTATATTTAGAAAATATATAGAAACTCAAGAAAAATCTTAGTTATTCTAAGAAACTATAAGCATTTTACCTGAAGTACCCATATCTACCAATAAAGCCTTAAGCTTTGCATTAAATAATAAAGGCAATAAGAGATTGAAAAAACTAAAAGAAAAACCATTAGAAATAAATACAATAACAACAATTACTGTTTCTTTCTTTATATACTCCTTTTCTAATTTTTTCTTTTCCAATCTTTCATTCTCCTCAATTAAATCAAACTCTTCTAGTATACAAAGATCCCAACGAATCATTTCCTTTTTATACTTATAAAGAAATTCTTATTACTTGTATAATCGAAAAATCCGAATATTAATCTTCTGTAATTGAGTGAAGATCTTTTCTTCCTCCAAATATAGCAACTCTTATTATCGCTCCAAAGATTTATAGTCTATAAATATCTCTAACCCAAAATAACAATAATCTTTTTTATAATAGATACACTCAATACAACACTATAATAAACTATCATCAATAATACAACGACAATTGAATTTGATGTATAAATCGCAAGAATCTCTTTCAATACCAGAATGCTCGACACAGCGAATCAAGTTAAGAATATCATAAACAGAAATTGTTTGTGTAGGAGGTATATTGAAGAAGAAAACATTACAATCATTTAAGTAAACGAAAGGGAAGATGTATTAATATAAATACTTGGGATAAATACTAGGCTAAGAAGGGGATAGTGTTATAATGAATTAGTAATAGGTTATAGAATCACTAACTTATAGACTATAATAATATTATAGGCCTTAGTAATTTAGTTGTAATATATCGAGGGATACTAAATACTTAAGGAAAGCCTTAGGTATGTATATAGTATTAGTTATAGGATACCCTAGAAACCTAGAATATAGTTCTTAGAATAGTAGGTTCTAGGAAAAACAGAATACAGTAAACAAGAAGGCTTTATTAGGATTAATAATGTTTTAGGGGATTAAATCCCAGAATAAAAGAACAAGCTAGGATAATAGAAATCATGGGATAAGTGTTATGTAATCAAAAGCTGATTAATTTATTAATCGACTTGCTAATCAACTTATTTATTTATTTATTTATTTATTTTAATTTACATCCAGAGGGCAAGCTGCAGGGGCTCGCCACGATCTCCTAGGGGGTATTAGGGATGGATTATGCTAGTGGGGGTGCTGGCATAGCCACACATTCTATTCTTCTATGGTTGTGATGCAGATTGGAAGAGAAACGGCTAGGAGTGTTGTATGTGTTCCTGCTGTTTGTCTTTTGTTTGTAATGTTGATGCTATTCAATCTACTTCATATTGAATAGTTCAGATTTATAGTTGGCTAGAGGACCCTATATTGTCAGTTTTTGTTTAGTACAGTTTGTATATAATGATAAAAAGGGGAAAGCGATTTCAAAAGGAATGCAATTCTGGTTAACAATGTAAAAGTAGGAGATTAAAGGATCTTTAAAGAGACTGAATGTGATTGCTTGAAGTGATTAGTGATTACTAGAAAGATTGTAAAGTTTATTAGGGTTTTCAGAAAAAGAAAGAGATAGTCGATTGTACTCTTTGTGTCTCGCAAGATTAAACTGGGTTTGTTCGGCTAATTGTCGAATTGAATACAAAAGTATCGGCAAAGCACCAGGTGTTCAGGCTTTTTGCTGTATCCGCAGAAGCATTCTAAAGTAGCATTGTTGTACTGAAAGTGTTGGTAATAGGATGTGAAATCCCTATATCCGATTCTAAGTATTACTAGTCGCTGAAGAATAGGATAGGGGAAAGCAAATTCCTTAAATTCCTTGACTTAATAGTTGAAATACTAGTAATAATATCGGCCAGCAAGAATAATCTCATTTTGCTTTCACTATCTCTATTCTGCTTCTTATCTAAGGGTTCTGACTGTTGAGCTTATTCCACTGATAATAGGAAACAATAAATTGTTATTCTCGATACAATCACTGCGAGTACCCAGATCAACAAGCCGATCGGCCTTCTCGTTTCCAAGGATTCCAGTATATCCAGATAACCATCGGATTGCTATTTGCTTGTTTCTTATAATCTCATGACAGTATAGAAATGCTCATTAGGATGAGTCGAAAGTGTTATCCCTGATATATCAGATGACTGAGGTATTGTTAATATATATAGTGATCTATCTAACCAGCTTTAGTCAGACAGCACGCTCCAAACCTTTTAGAGCACTTACTACCTCAGTATCGAAGATATGCAAGAACGGATTGATTGCTCTATAGCCAAATACTATTGGAAATTGTTCCCGATAGATTGTGTAACCATAACCGACTATCTTTTGTCCTTAATAATATTATTCAATATTATTCAAAAAGATTATAATATAGCTATTAGACAAACAATTCCATTATTGTATGAATTCAAGCGCGATTACTTTTTTCTTCATATTTCCTGTAGAGTCTTTGCGGCTTTCTGTAGAGAAATACAGTGGGGAGAATATTAATCTTGATACTTTCGGGATTAATCCAGTTAGTCTGTAGAGATTGGTATTGTTTATTTTGTATTGAGATGCTTACACTAAACGAATTACTAATGAATGGTTTTCGTTCACCTTATAAAGTCGGAGCGCGAATCTTATTCGTACTTGTTTGAGTGCTAGTTCGCTAGATAATAGTTTAGAGTTTTTTAGGATTACAATAGTTGGAGTTGTGTGCTAAGCAGGTAGAATTCCTTTTATTGCTAAAACGATTGTTCGATCGACTTTAATAATATAATTGTTTAACCTTGTGTTTACTATTATGCCACAAGCAGTTCCCCCTACCCGGTTTGGCTTTATTCGGTCTATATACCATACCTCGAATCCATAAAGAGCAGCGGGGAGGACACAGATGATCATCACCTTGCGCAGCACTGCAGCTGGCGGATCGTGTTGTATCTGTACGAGCCTTTTGATGTGCCTTGCAATCTTATAGGCTTTTGCTTCTTGTTCTGCTATATATCTTTTGAAGGAAAACTTCCAATTAAACTAGATTCCCAATCAGTATAAGACTAGTTAAACAATTTTGTTGCCCGTCTCACTAATTAAACAGATTATTATCTTATTGTTTATTTCTAAATACAAAGTGTATGTTTCTTTCCTTTGGAAGAAGTATATTATCTCTAACTTTTCCGGTACAAATACTATACGGTTTCGTTTACTCTATTGGAAAATCTAATAGAGATTGCATTGAGAAGATCAATATTCTTGCAAATGTTTTTGAATATGCGATAAATATAGATATCGTCAGTATACCCAAAATATAGCTTGGTGTCTTGATTCAAAAGCTCAGTAAGGTATAGAACATATAGTATGGGTGAGAGTGGGGAGCCCTATGGGTGCTGTATTTAACGTGGCTGTATTCTGTGGTTGTGTTTTCCAGCCGAACTTTTATTAAGCAGTCGCTCAGAAAGGCTTGGACTAGTTGTAGGAGTGAGCGGGGCTACCCTTGTTGGTGCATATATTCCAGTAGCCTGTTCGGCAGGAGTGCGTCGAATGCGCCTTGTACATCCAGTATAACTATTATAACTTCTTGTTTACAGACAAAAGCCTCTTCGATATTGTATACAAATAAAATGACTAGATCCATTGCTGTTTGCTTAGAGAGCACTCTACTATATTGAGGGCTGAATATATCTGTTATTATCACAATCTATAAGATATATTGAGCAATTATGTATTCTAGATTCTTTGAGATATATAAGAATAGGGCTATCGGTTGCCAGGATTGTATTAATGATTTGTCTTTCTTTTCAATCTTAGGGATTATTATTACCTCTACCCATCTCCATCTATCTGGAAAGTAGCTAAATTACAAGTATCTATTGAAGATCCCAGCAATTACCAATCTAATAGAATCCTAGCAAACCTTCAGAAGGCAAACAGTAACCTGGTTAGGCCCGGTGAAATACTTGAGATTTCTATAATACTCTTTTTCATTTCTTCAAAAAACACTTCTGTACTTTATAGGAATTCATTGGATATACAGTCTAACCGAAGTGGGTTTGTTGTGAGATCGTTACTGTTATCAAAGTATTCGAGAATTTCCTTTTATAAAACCCAGGCTTTTTCTGTAGTATCTTCGATTGTTACGTTATCGACGACTAGGGGTAGTGCTTTGAGGTTGATAGTAAGCTTGTATCAGTTTATTATTTTGTATAGGTCTCTGTTGTAGCTGATTCTGTCAATGATCCTGTGTTAGTACTAGCGTTTCGCTTTTCTGATTGTGGTTATCAATCCCTGTTGTTGTTGTTTTGTTTGATTGGTGCCCTCAGCTCTAGCTGTTTTATAGTTTTGATATGCCGTTCTGTATTCGCTTGTCTATTAGGGGGCAGAATATTTGGAAACGCTTTTCTCTTTTCTTGTTAAGCGAATTGCTAATTCAAATAAAGAATCTAGTATTCCTATTAATTTATTAACCTATCCAACAAGCATCTTCACTGAACTTGGAAAGTGGGAAACTTTATTCTTTATAATCCTTTAAAAGACTAAAAGGCCTTTCTTACTAATTATACAATCAAAGGGCTTAGTAATAGATAAGATAAGATTCGAAATTATAATTATTTATATTTTATAGTCGGAGCTGCTTTTTAGATTAGTATTAACGACAATACTAGTAAACGGGATATTAGAAAAGGTTAGATCAATTGTGTGATCTGCTTTGTGGATAGGGATTCCTGGGATTCCAATAAAGTTTATTCTACTCGAAATAAACTATTCTGTAAGGAGAGTTCCTTAATTGGCCGAGGTTATATCAGGTTCAAATAAATCATGCTTGGTATTGAAGTTGTTGCCTATTATTATACGATTAGGGAACACTATAGAGATTACTAAATCCACCATCTCTCTGGTGTCTGGCTGTTGGTATATATTAATAATTTATATATTGTTCACTTTTATTTAAAAAAGATTTCGATATGATTGAATATATCTTTGTTGAGTGTGTAGTTGTTTGTTTTTGTGTATGTATATTATCGTTCTTGGTTTTTCCCTCTCTCTTTCGGGATCGTTTAGGCTATCCCAGCTATTTGTCGGTGTAAAGAAATCGTACCCCGAATGGTTTTGGATCCGAATTTTAGGGTATATAAAGAGTTTCTGTATATATAGGATCTTCAAATCTTATTCGTATATTATTTGTAGTATTGCAATATACACTCCTGTCTTTTTCTATATATTTATTTAACCGATTTGTATAGATTGGACTGTAGTTGTCTAACAGCTGGCACTGCAGTGCCAAGAGGAGTAGCTATTTATTCAGATCGATATCGATATCTATACCAATATATTGCGATAGCGTAATGTTGAAGAGTGTTTTCTTATTTAGACTGCCTTTATTTGGGTGCTTTCTTTTAGGGTAGCAGGGGTTCTCAGGTAAGCTGCTAGCCAAAAAGGTATTCTGAAAAGTATATTCGGAGCTACTTAGGTTTTTATACGTAATGATACGTTTCCTACGGATTGGAGGGGGTATCTCTACTGCAATGTTTTAGAAAGCTATTACAGTCGAGGTAAATGTTTTATTGGCTAATGCTTTAACAATCAAACAAGTTTTTCGATTGTATTTCTTAATCTCGTAAACTTCGGATTTCGTAAAGTATACGACTTTTCTATTGACTCGGCACAGCATTACAGAACAATTGTTGTATCCAGCTTGAAACGGTTCTACATAATTTGTATATTCAATCTTAGTTTTACATTTAAACCCAAACAGGCTGTTGTGGTTTGTTTATAGGATACTACAGTTGTTATATCTTGGAACACTCTTATATATCATTAGATTACAGAAACCCTAGTATCCTGAATTATAATAAATGATATATTATTTTGACTTAATATATCGAGCTCATTTAGAATTATCAAAAGCCTGAAGGGAGAGATTTCTTTCGATAGGCTAACGATCCAGATCTGCTTATAAGAGTCGATTGTTCGGATGATAGTTCGACAATCGATTGGGGGAGTGCCTGTTTGTATTGATATTTCCTTGGTTACTATTTCCTTAATGATAAGTATTCTATTTCTATTTAGATTATAAAGAAAAGTTGGAATCCTTTTTAATATATAGCAATACCAGATTATAGATTGTTCTAGGCTATTATAATTCAGGATCTTCTTAATCTTTTCTGTATTCTCGATTTTGAGAAGTTTATTGCATATAGCGCTACTGGTAGCATGTACTACCCAATCAATAGCTGTAGAGGTAATAGCTATTATATTGGTGTCTTTTAGATTAGGGATAGCTTTATCGATTGCCTTTCTTAATATATAGGTGCTTGGGTAACTTATTGTTGGTATAACAATTTCTATTGTTAGTAAACAGGTATCCATTCTGGTTTTCCGGGGTTTGACTAATCTCTATTTATTGGCCTGTCTTTGTATATATACATTCACGTTTGTAAATATACTTAAGTTTTTCGGGGTCTTTATAATATCCGCGTAGGTACGGTTTGGATTATTGCTGTTTCTATTTCCAGTTATAGATTATATTATACTTTATGATAATCTAGTTTTGATATTGTTTATTGCTATATTATATACTTCTTTATTGAAAACTGCTTTCTCTAATATACTATCAGCTTTGAATTAGTAAAGTATTGTTTCGAATGCTTTGTAGACTTTGTGTTTGAGTTGCACTTGCTCGTCGAGAGTATTAAATTGTATTGTAATAGAGGATCCTCTCATTGCTTGCAGGCTTGATACAACAGCTCTCGCAGCTTTTGCACTATAAACACTTATACTGCTGTAGTTGAATGGTAAAGATGAGAATGATGATTGGTTGCGAGTGAACCGAGAATCGATCGCAATCAGCACCCTTGTAGGAATAATCGCTATAGCACTTATGTCATTTGCGACGATTGTAGCTATATCTGATACTAGAGCTTACATAATCGAAAGGTGTGGCTTAATACGATCTAAGCTCGTTGATATGTGTTTTTGATTTGAATTGCTAATCAATTTATTAATTGACTTTAGAATAAAGATCTATATAGAGAATAGATTTTATTATAATATAGAGCTTTATACTCAAAAACAATTATTAGTTTTATCACTATAGTTACAAGAATTACAATCAGTTACAATCTTATTAAATTCCTACTTGAAGTTTAGTCTAAACCACCTCGAGAGATCTCTAGCCACTTCCACGTGACCCTAGAGGCAGCTCCCGTAACATATTGCAATAAAAAACTCTTTTAAAGGAAAATACTCTGCTTTCAGATCAACCCTATTCCCACCCCCTCTTATTATTTCAAAACTACAATGGGAAGGGTATAAACAATCCAGAAAATAGAAATAATCTAACCTTTCTCAAATCGAATTAAGCAATATCTATTTAGTAAAGATATAAGGAAAGACTTCTAATCCAGATAAAATCATTTAAGAGATTATTATAAAGACCTATAAAACAATCCTACAAACCTTTTTTATTCTTTTCAATAAACTTATTAATCTAGAATATCATTCTCAATATTGGAAACAAGCTACTAGGGTCATTTTAAAGAAAACCTCAAAACCAGATTATTCAGCTCTAAAAGTATATAAATGTCATGGGATCACCTCTGAGAGTATTCAGAAGCTTTACCGCTGAGCTAAATGCCCAAAAGACTAGGAGGTAGAATTGAAAGTTCTACCTTACTCTCATATATATAGCAGGACAGGACAGGACAGAAAGGGCTTAGTGTCACCCTGTGACAATAGAATTATTATATCACTAAATTGCTTTGGAAAAATAAGCAAAAGGATTCTAGCTTAATAATTAGAATATTTAGCAGAAACTATTTATCTTTTATATAAGAATTAAATAGAAGGTTGCTAAAAGAAATCAGTAATTAATATTATACTTTTATTAACTACAGAAATCAAAAGAAATAAATAGACTAATAAAAAGACCTTAATATTATTTATAAATATAAAGAAAGCCTTCGATTATATTTCGAAAAATCAACTATTAGAGATTTGTAAGAAACTAAAATTGTTTACAAATCTTATAGCCTGAATAACTTTATTTCTTTAATAAAGATAATTAAAACTATTTTTTAATAATCAAATCGAATCTTTCAAATTAATTTCAACTGGAATATTATAAGGCAGTCCAATTTCTCCAATCCTTTTTCTTATATATATTAGGAACCTCTTTCTATCCAATTCAATCAAATTTCTTTTTATATTAATAATATTGTTTTAATTATTAATTTATCTATATAAAAAAAGAATATCAAATCACTAGAAAGAGTTACAAAACAAATCTACAAACTCAGCTCAAGGAATATTATTCAATTCGATCTAGCAAAAACAAAACTAATATACTTTTCATTATCCAGATTAACGAAAAACTATTTAATCATATTACCTAATTCGGAAATAATTATATCTCAATCTTTAATTAGATAATTAAGAATATAATTCAATCCAAACCTCAAATTCAATCAACATATTAATATTCGGATTATACAAACAAAAGAAGCCTTTTACCGAATAACTTGTTTAGTTAATATCGAAAAGGGCCTTAGTCCTAAAACTCTTAAACAGTTATATATAGTATATATAACCAGTATAGCCGATTACAAATCAGTAATTTGGTGAAGAGATCAAACCCATTTTAAAAATATAATACAATCACTTCAAAACCTAGCTCTTCGAAAGATATTAAAAGTATTCAAAACTGTTTCAATTTTTTCAATAAAAATAGAAACAAATATAAAGCCTGTAAAAATTCAATTAGATTTAAATATTAGATAATACGTATTTCGTTTAATCAAACTAATATCAAATTATTCAATTAATATCGAAAAAGATATATTAACTCAATATTAAACTAATTTAGAAGTAATCTCTATTTCTTTAAGAAAACAATATAAGCCCATTTAATTGAATAAAATCAGAAAATCGATAAATAAGGATTTCAACCTTTCCTTATTTAAAAAAATTATTTATTTTAATTTCTCTCTATAAAAAAAAGAAATTCCTTTCAGAATTAATATTAACAATTCGTCAAAAGAAGATATTACTATTCTTTACAATATTGTTTTTAATCATAGAGATAAGGATACTATTTATATTTATATTAATGCTTTTTTTATTGAAAAGGGAGTAGGTATTAGGGTAGGTATAATAGCTATATAATCAAATAATCGAATTTTATATTAAGAGCGAAGCAATATTGGTATTAATCAATTGATATATAATAAAAAGCTTTATGAAATTACAAGAACTATTGAATATACTAGCTCAATTGCTTATATTAATCAAAAATTCAAAATCTACTCGGATAATCAAGTAGATTTATATTGTTTAAAGATACCTTCAGATTATTTAGGATAAGTATATCAAATAAGAATAATCAAAACGGCAGAAGTTATTAAAGCTAAAGGAACTGAAATATCTTTAAACTGAATTTCAGGATATATTTTAATTGAAAAAAATGAATTAGTAAATAAACTAGCAAAAGAAGTAATCATAATACAATCTATCTCAAATAAAACAAACTTTAGATTACTAAATATAATTATCAAAGAATACACTTCAGATTAATAACTTGATATTCTCAACCAATATAAACTCAAATCAAACCAATCCCTATTAACTTACTCGAAGCTATTTCTATGGAAAATTGGCTCGAAAATCAAGCTACCAAGCAGAACTACTCGAAATACTGTTAGCACATTCTTTCAACTCAAATTAGATTATGAATATATCAAATTCTATTTATATTACTTTAAACTTATTAATAACAAATGTATTATTATTATTATTATTATTAGTAATTTTCAACCGGGCCGTATAGACGAGCCTCCCAGGGGGCATTACGGTTGGGCTAACTGTGGGATGATCTTCTAGTTTACATGATCCCCCTTTCCTAGGGATGAGGTCTCAATACCCTCAATAGCCTCCCAAGCGATAGCTAGCGCACTTGCGCCTTCGTCTCCGATCCTCTGAGCACCTCCGTACGCGCTTTCCGATTTCCTATATAGTATTTGTTTGAAAGCTGCTTTATCCTGTAAGGGTAGCTTTTGTATATATTCTATTGCAGCATAGTATACCGTATGCTTCAATTTTCTTCCATGTAGCTTTTCTAAATCTATCCCCTTCTACTCCCTGCTTATATTCGCTTGGATTAATCGATCCCTTTCCTTCTCTCTTTTTATTCTTCTGATAGTGTTTTAGGGTATATGCTTTTATAGAAATCTGTTATAACAATAAATTTAGCGAATTTGGCTGGTATATACATTAGCTGTTTCAGTAGTTGTTCTTGAGCTGCTTGATTGTAGGGTGGATATTTGGGCTTGATATCTGGGAGCCAGGTTTCATAGGTCGCGAGGACTTTGCAACAATGCACAATATGCTCGGGGGATTTGAATACTCCGCATAAGCAGTGGATTGTTGCTTCCTCGTGTTTAAATCGTCGGTGGTAGCTTTCGAAGTCGCCATGTGCTGAGCGGATCGCTAAATAACAAATGTAGATATAGTAATATCGAGGCATTTCAACATTTCCTTATTAGCTATTCGATATATATTATTATTATTATTATTAGTAATTTTCAACCGGGCCGTATAGGCGAGCCTCCCAGGGGGCATTACGGTTAGGCTAACTACAGGATAATCTCTAATTTATATGATCCCCCTCTCCTAAAAATGAGATCTCAATACCCTCAGTAGCCTCCCAAACGATAACTAGCACGTTTACACTTTTGTCTCCGATCCTCTAAACACCTCTGTACACGCTTTCCGATCTTTTATATAATGTTTTGATTGAAAGCTGCTTTATTCTATAAAAATAGCTTTTATATATATTCTAGTGTAGTATAGTATATTGTATATATTGATTTTATTCTTTATAGTCTTATTATATCGATTGCCTCCTATTCTGTATTTATATTTACCCGGATTGATCAATTTATTTCTATTTCCTTTTCCTATTCTTCTGGTAGTGTTTTAGAGTATATACTCCTGTAGAAGTCTATTATAGCAATAAATTCAGTAAACTTGGCTGGTATGTGCATTAGCTATTTCAATAATCATTTTTGAACTACTCGATTGTGGGGTAAATATTTGGGCTTGATATCTAGGGGTCAGGTTTTATAGATCGCAAGGATTTTGTGGCAGTGTATAATATGCTTAAAGGATTTGTATATGTTATATAAGCAATAGATTATTGTTTCCTTGTATTTAAATTATTGATGATAACTTTCGAAATCGCTGTGTACTAAGTGGATTGTTAATATATAATAAAGAGTAGTTTGTGAGAGTTCTAGTTTATTAGAATATTTGTTTATACTTTTTGGATTTTATTTTTGGTATTATTTGAAGAGCATTGGTTTCTATTTGATTCACTATACCTATACTATCGATTCCATAATAGTTTTTGCTATAAAGTGGATATTGCTTGCTATAGATCGATTTGTATGCTCTAAGGCTGATTTTCTTATTCCTTTATTAGTAAATGTATCCATATACTTATTCCCTTCGATTTTTATATAGCCTAATAATCATTTGATTTGAATCGAGTGCGTTTATATCAATTTATAATATTTGAAAAAAGCCTATTACAATGTAATAAAGGTTATACCTTTCATTCCTTATATTACCAATATACTATCAATATACATACAGATTTTTATTTGTTTTATACTAATAATATTTCTGATCACTATTTGAAGGCCTCGATATACCCTAATCGCTTTTGTATCGAATATATAAGAGTTGTAATACAATCTATTGTTTTCTTTATATACTACCATCTGTCCTCTATATACAATATATCTATATCCTATTTGCCTATTATCCTTATTGGTCTGTTCCGATTTATTAGAGAATATAATAATCTGATTGTGTATATACTTGTTCCACTATTCCTGAAACTACTCTATCGCTATTTTTTTTATAAGGCTTTTAATAGGATTCATTCGATATCCTAATATATAGTGAGGCCCTACTAAAATCGTTTCCTTAATTCGGGGAAGGTACTGGCTGATTACCTGAACCTTTGTTCTGACTAGCTGTAATTAGCCTTCCCTATTACCGGAGGAGTAGATGGCTTTTATCCCTTGGTGATAAAGAGAGTGTTTTGGATTAATAGTTTGAACACGGAGAGCTGCTTTCCATTTTATTTGTTCTAGTACTATTTCTACTAATAGGAGAATACTGTCCCTCATTATTATTATATTCAGGGTTATTCATTAGACTAGAAGGACTCCTCTGATTACTATTCATAGGACCTTATTGATAGCTAGAATCGCTTCTCCTAATTGAACACTCACTACTACTGGTGTCCCGTCTCAGTGCTGTCCAGTGGTTTTTGTTTGTCCTGCGTACCATACCTCTGCCCCATATTCGATATATAAAACAAAAAGAAAAGAGATCTTTAAAAAGATATCATTATCCAAAAACACTATACAATTCCTATTATATACAAAAATAGATATCGGATTAGCTATCAAATTTATCAATATCACCAAAATCGCTATAAGGGTATGGCATTTAACAAGGATTTTTGAATAAGAAATAATAAAGAAAGGAATAGTAATGGAAAAGGAGAGAAAAGAAAAGAATAAAAAAGAAATAATTGAGGAAATAAAAGAAAGGTTTGATTTCCTTATAATTTCTTGATTTTCAAAATTTTTTTATTATATGTAATATATATAATGAGCGGGCATTATTCCCCAGCATTTGTTTTCACTTCTTTAATTAGATTATATCCAATATTATAAATTAAAAAGTTATTTGTTAGGCTCTTAGGGCCTAGCTGTTCTGTATAGTCTTGGACTGAAGATGGATGTTAATAAAATCAATTAATCAATCAATCAATCATATGGAACCCCAATACAACATTCTCTAACCCTTGGAAACAATTCAACGCAAAATCCTCAATTCTTCGCCACCTCCTTAATAACGGAAATCTATTACCTCAAATTCATTCTCACATACCACCTCTAAATCTTCAAATTTCTCCTTTCACTTCTTTGACTAGTCGGACGAAGATTACCCGGAACCTGAGAGATGTACTGCGAATATCCAGTTCGAAGTCAATATAAATAATTACATCATGATTACCCTGAGGTTTTGATATCATCTATATGGGGATCGAAATTTGAAACGGTGAACGGAAGGCCAAATTTAATCAACGCAAAGTGGAATGGGGTCGGCCCCTTCGTATAAGAGTTTGACCAAGTTGATAGCCTTGCGTGAATCCCTAGGTGCTCAGCCGACTACTACTTATCTCCATTTCTCTCTTGTTTTCTCCTAGCTGATTCGACCTCTTTAACTTTCTTTTGACTTCTCCATCGTATTCCATATTTCATAATTATTATCAATATCGGGCTGTAGATCAAAAACAGAAGGGCCAGGATCGTATATGACCACTATGAAAATGTCAGTACATATTCAATCCAATAGTCATATGAGAAGAACATGCCGTTGCTCTGTTAAGCCCCAAAGGAAACCCAAACTTACCCCGGTACCGATGGCATTGACCATAGGGACAATAACCGCAGTCGCAATCGCTCCCAGTTCACATCGTACCACATTGTTTGCAGCTGTAGCTGTAGCTGGTCTACCAGGATAGATATCCACCATCAAGATATTGAGGACTTGAAAACTTGCAACCAGAGCATACCCTATCACAAACAATAATATCACTGGTCCAGCGATACTAACATGGTGACCCATAACCCAGCCATAAGCAATTATGGCTAAAGCACCGAGATAGAACAACGGGAGTGCAATCTCCAGTCGCGCTTTCTCGATTGGAAAATTGGTGAGATCCATTTGACGATTTTTGACGAGTGGAAAGTTATGAAGTTTGGCGTATCGGCGATAGTTGAAGTCTACTATCTTCCCAGTAGTAAAAGCAGAGATAAGAGATCCTGCACCGACAGGAATGAACATTAATGATACTTTTAGCTGTGAGAATCCGTACAAAGAGCTAAATTGTGATGAAGCGCCCGTAGAAATTGCATAATAGCAAGTTAAACTTATACCCGCTGCGCCTAATAATAGTCCTGCTTCTTTATCCGCAAGAACTTTGAGTGTAGATAGTGGATTTGGGACCTGTAGCTTATAGTTCTTGCGCAGGGCTGTAAACTTCTCTGCATCCAAGGGAATTCCTTTCTTACGACGATTCGAATGTCGTATGTGGTCTGTAATGTTCATGCAGAGAAATGGTGGAGGTATGGAACCATCGCCAACTAAATTTCGACAAGTTTCCGGAAGAAAGAGAATAAGAGGTATAAATACGATGCATGAATATATCAAGAGAAACCAAAAAATCCAATGCCAACCTGCATATTGCCCTAATATTCCTCCAATGATAGGAGCAACCATAGGACCAAGAATACTACCAAGAGAAGCCCATGCAACGTAAGTACCGCGCTCAGAAGAAGTGATAATATCACCAACTAAACCATTTGCAAGAGCTACTGTCCCACTACTTCCTGCACTTTGCAAGCAACGTAGGGCCATCAACGCTGGGTATGAATTTTGAAGTCCAAGACCGAGAGTTGTGAAGAAGTAAACAATGAAGCAAACGATATATGCTGGACGTCTTCCAGCTTTGTCTGACAATCCCGCAATCATCATAGGTGCTAAGCCTTGAATAACCTAGAGACTGATTAGAATATTACAAGTACAGAGGAAAGGGCGAATACCACATACTAAGAACAAAGTGACCGTAAGACTGATTTTCGCATTTGATACATGGAGATCTTTCGCAATTTGACTGAGAGATGGATAATATATGCTCGTTGACATGGGAGAAAAGAGGCTTGCCATGGACCCGGTAAGAACAATCATTTTCTTTTGAGAGGTAGAGAAGACACTATATGGAACATCTGATACTGCATTGGGTTCCGTATTCTCAACCGTTTCGGAAGGTGGTTCGAGTACTTCATTATCATTGTTTTTGATCAACTTCTCATCACCGATTCTGCTATGAGGCTGAGCGCTCGTGACATCGGGAGAGATGGGGTTCGCTTGAGGGTTGGAGGGTTTCTGAGCACCAGTCTCAGGAACAAGACCAAGTTGACTAGTAGATGAGATTTTGGGTTCATTCTCCATCGTAGAACGTAAAATCTAACAATAGCTTTAATAGCCATCGCATTTTACAATCACAATGTGTTGAACTTTATATCTCTTCTCATGACACCCAACACGGCAAATATTCACCGTCTATCGCCGGATTTAAATAGTTATCTCCAAAGATTGCAGGGGCAACGGAGCCGACAAATTGCGACACGTTGATCCAACAGAAATTCGCATACATCATGACTAGTGACTGGTGACTGACCAAGTGCAAACCTCGAAAGTTAAGTATGATGATCATACTCGAAGATAGTATCGCTTCTCTTCAAGAAGTAGCAACATCAAGAACAAGAACCCCCATTCTGAGCTTGAGCCCTGTCGATAACATGCAGGCACATTGATGCAGCCATCTCTCTGGGGAAACTTCTCCGCATTTTCTAAAACCGTTTGCCCATACTAGGTATGCTCAATGCTCATCGGGAGGTTTATCAGACGCAATACCCCATACATGGTATAGATGCTCATCTTTGACAAGTTTCTTTTTGAAAACGGCCTGTATGAAATACTGTGATACCACCCATCATCGTGGCCGCATAAGCCATCATGTTGTCCGGGCACTAAAACATTGTGTTGTGATTGGTGTTTGCTGAATTGTATGGTGGATATTGCTGTCAAGCTAGCTGCAGCTACCCAGCCACCAGCTAAAAACTGTCTGCTTCTCATCTCCCCCACGAACCAGAAAACTGTCATGCTTGGTTCTAGGTTTCTTTGATTAAACAATCCTGTAATATGATCTTATATTCTCAGAAACATCAATGAATTATCAAAAGCTTCATTTTTGAGAGAATCATTGTTTCAACAGTTCTGCCCCAGCTAATTGGCTTCACCGCGTTGGTTACCTAGCGAACCCATCATAATTATTTACAACTTTGTGCGATAAGCACATTTTCATAGTCAAGATCCTTCCCAGCCGCCCATATTATAATCTTCCAGAACAACATTTCTTCTACATTCTCCTCTATTTTCGTTGATAATCTGGAATGCGACAAGATTATAATTATCTCGAATTACTCTACGGATTTTGAAATTGTCTGCCATTAGGCGGCAGATCCGCCCGTCGCAATGGCGACTGATGATCTCTCTCCACCGGGGAGCAGTACATATTCATCAAATACAATGTATGTTGGAGATGGGACATGGGATGCTACGAAAAATGATTTCTTGTTGCCCAATTTAATGGGCTTAAATTTTGAGACGATGAGATATAATGGTGAGTGAATCTTTGCCAGCATCTGGTTTGTTGAGATTGCAATGAATGACGGAGCTGACTGTAAATAGGAATGGGAAATAGATTCGCGACAATGCCTGGATATAAAGGATTAATTACAGCTCATGGTGTCCTTGCTGCAATGACCTTTCTATTCATCGTACCTGCGGCGATATTCATTGCGAGATTTTATGGCCGGGATATACGAAATGCGATTCGATATCACATATACTTGCAAATCATGACGCTTCTTCTATCAACGGTTATTTTCATACTTGGATGGATGGCAGTAGGCAATGCGCGAAGTTTAACGAATCCTCATCATGGTATCGGATTGGCAATTTATGTTCTCATCTGGGTACAATTCTTATCGGGCTGGTTGACACATAATTCGGAAAAGAAACGAGTCTTGAGAAGGATTCCATTAAAGGCTGTCTTGCATCAATGGATAGGCCGTGCAACAGCACTTCTTGCAATTGCACAAGTACCTCTAGGACTGACTTTATATGGATCGCCAAAATACCTCTTTATACTATTTGCGGTCTGGATGGGTCTGTTGGTATTACTATACTTCATTCTTTCCTACAGGGCACTACAGGTGCTTCCTGAAGTATTGCGAGAAGGAAGTCGACATGGCGAAGTAATTCAAGAGAGAAGAAAAAGTTCATTTGGCATAGGAATACTTGGTCCATTACTCGCAGGTGCCGGAGCTGCTGCTTTACTCGGAAATCGAGATCGAGACAGGAGTAGAAGTAGGAGTCGCAGCCGCAGTCGCAATCACAGTAGAATTCGAGAAGAAGTTATACCTTCGCGCAGGGGCTCAAGATCTCGACGCGGATCAGTAAGTTATGTCGAAGAAGAGAAATATGAGTCTAGGAAAAAGGAAGGTGGCGGCGTTATGAACTCATTATTTAAGGGTGCGGCAGTTCTTGGAGCTGGTGCGCTCGCGAAGAGCTTCTTCGATCGACGACAACGAACAAAGCATGAGGACGAATATTCTTCTGTTGCTCCGGATACTCCAGGTAGAAGGCAACATAGACGCAATGACAGCGAATATAGCGATTCAACTCTTACAACCGAACAAACAAATCATTATGAAAATCGCCGAGGAAGTCGTTCCATCTTACCTGGACCTGGAGCTCCAGTAGCTGCTGCGGCTGCTATTAGTGCTGCAAAAGCACGTCCAACAACTCCAAGACCCGTAACGCCCGTAACTCCGAGACCAGTACGAAGTCAAGCTGGCCGAACTCATAGTTTTGATTCTATGAGTTATTCCTACGATTACGGATCTGGTACTACAGATAGCCCATCTCGAAGACCACAAGAAAATAATGGACTACGAAATGGCTTACTTGCTAGTTTGGGAATAGGCTGGTTTGCCAAGAAAATGAAAGATCGTAGAGAAAAGAAGGAAATGGATCGCATTGAACGCGAGGAAGATGAAAGATACGAGCGAGAGAGAGCTTCTCGACATATTAATCAAGGTTCACATTTGACAAGCGACGCGTTTCCACCAAGAACTCATATCAGACAAAGTTCAATAGAATCATCTGAACTTTCATCACTTGTCCATCCTCATCCCGCACCTAGAGCAACAGTATCAGTACCAGCTCCAGTTCCGGTAAATATGGGTCAATCTCGTTCTCACCATGATGTCGTTACAGAAACAGTTTCAATGCCTCCTATGCCCACCGATCCACGTGGCGTTCTTCATCAACCTTCCGATAGTGATGTTACTCCAACCCCTGGTCGAAGTCGTCGCCGATCATCTATTCGAAGAGAGGAAGGAGAAGCGGCTGCTGCTGCCGCTGCTGCTGGAGCTGCTGGTCTTGCCGCAGAAGAGGAACGTCGTCGTCAAAGATCCCACTCTAGATCAGCAGTTGCAAGTCCTCCTGTCAGTGTTAAAGTCAAAATGCATGGCGATAAAGACCGCAATGTTACTTTGAGACGTCTTACAGAACAAGAAGCTGCAGCAGAACGTGCCTCAAGAAGAGCTCGAAGTGGCCAAAGACGTTCGCGAAGGGATTCAACAAGTGATTTCAGTGATGGCGAAGTATCATCTAGGTATAGACGAGAAGCTGAGAAGAGAGCTGAGAGAAGAGCTGAATCAATGGTTAGAGATAAACACGAAGAAGCTGGCATTCCACCACCACCAATAGGTCCTCTTACACCACCGAACCCTGCATTTGCAGGTGGAAAGAAACCTAAAGATTCAGGTTACTACTCTGGACGACCGCAGAGTTCTGGTAGACCACAAAGTGCTGGTAAGCTAGATCCGAGTGTTGCTGGAGGAAGTATATTCGATGCAGGAAGGAGTAATATGTCGGAAGATACTCATGGTACATGGAGTGCCATGAGTCCAGATTCTGGTACTGATCACGCAAGAGAAAGGCGACAAAGGAGGAGAATGGAGAGGCAAAGACAAAGTATAGGGACTGGAACGGCTGGCACAGTTGATTTTACTTGAGTTTTGATCCTCGAGTTGTATTATTGTTTGGTGTTTGGAGTTGGCAAAATCGGGCTGGACTATTTGCTCTTTTTTTGATGAAAATATAAAGTGGATGAGATGGTAAAACGGAACGATATGTATGAAGATGTTGACTTATGTTCAAGCTTTTAGTATATGGCTGATGAGATTATGAATGAAAGCGGGATGGGATGCGATATGATACGATATGATTTTTTCCCTAAGGAAAATCCTCAGCGATGCGGTTAGGATAGGCGAGCAATCTGGCATAGATACCTACGTACCTACGTACCTTTTCTGCATGTTATTTTAGCTTCTTGTTTTTCTACTTAATTGATATTATTAATTTTGCAAATGATCATGTTTATCTAGGAACTGATTGCCATTGTGTAGAATTTTGAAGGATCAGGCCAGTGCTTGCTTGGACTTGGAATTGGGTTGGATCAAAGTTTACGGATGGCGTTTCCTGAATGTGGGGTTTCATGAGGGGCTGGTGGGCTATAGGGGTTTAAGTTTTCTACTTGCTGTTTGCTGTGTGATTTTTGGCGTTTCGGATAAGTGTCCAAGTACATCAAGAAGTTAAGGGGAGTGGTATTAATTTGATTTGGTTCGCGTGCTTGATTAAGTGGATCATTCCGAGATAGGAGTAAAGTAAGTGCGATTTTTAGGGCATGAGAGTACCTAGGTACTTAAAGGGCTTTTGGGGGTTATGAGAGTAATTTGCCGTATATACACTCGATTGATCGGCTGGGGTGACGATTCAAATGCCTGTCTAGTGTTTAGTTGGCGATGAATCTTGATGGACATCTCAATAGTTTTCAATTTTGTGCAGATTTGTTTACTCCAAACCGTATTGTTGGTATCAACTTGTTTGATAAGTGTAAAGTACTTTGTTCTATCATGGTTGTAATTGGGCTTGATCATTATGCCTGAAATTACTATGTCAGTACAAAGTACTGTAAACAATAGTGAAAGGGTTCTAGGGTATAGCTCACTATCATCAACAATTCGACTAAGTTTGTATTATTTGAAATTAACCAAGCTTAGGTACTCGGATAAATAGTAATTTGAACACTTTTGATTGGCTATAGCTATATACAATCGAGAACTATACACAGAGTACGTCCTTTCGCTTCTAAGTGTGCTTAGTTGCCCTCACTATCTTGTTTAAGGCTCTGTATGCAATGCACACGCAATTTCAACTATCTATAGGAAGTTAGTACTTATATAAGGAAGCGCTAGCGCCTCGCTGGCTAACAGTGTGACCTGTTATGATCACATGATCAAATTCCCGACACATAGTTCTATCCAACTAATGTACAGAAACACTCCGTTAAAAGAAACTTGTGGTACATATCTAGGATATGCCAAGCAACGATCTTCCGTCGTGGAGAACATCAGTTACGACTCTGATGCCGTTTGTTATAGCATCCATGCGCCGAGAGAGTTGTGGTTCCCACACAGTGTAATAACTTTCCGATTCTTCTGCACATAAGTCCTTCATCTCAGACACATAGTTCAACGACTTTCTTTCCCGAATGTAATTTGTAATGGTGTCCTTATACATTGTGGGGTCGGAAATTTCTATGAAAAGATAATCTAGAAGTGGTCAGTGAGACTGAATTCTCACAGTTTCATGGAGGGGAGAAAGTTATTACCCATGTGTATGAGCACCTTGATGATTTTTCTACTTATCATTTGCTTGAGCTCGTTCGATTCTTCTGGTCCTTGATCCTCAATTCCGCATCTTTCGCATAATTTATACAATTCTGTTAACTTCTCAGATAGGAGTTCATGAAGATCCTGGAGCTGCCCTCTGATATTAAGTGCTTTCAAGTTCCATGCAGATTTGTAGGGATTTTTATCTAAATTCGTGCAGTGAATGAGAGTTCTCAAACCATGCAATAAGGTAAGATACAGAGTGCCGAGATCCTTCAAATCACGAGCCCTAATTCTTTCCTCATGTAACTCCAGTTGAGACTTGTTACCGTCTTGAGAATTTGGATCGAGCCGTTCTCGTTGATTTTGACACTCATACCCCAGTTCCATGCCCTCGATCATCCGTTTTCTCTTCGTAAGAACCACGAAGGTCATCCTCGGGTCATTTTTGATCCGGGATATTTCCTCGCGAGTGCCTGGGACGTAGATAGCAATGGGATTATAGATATCTTTCGCTTTGAGCTCAAAGCCCTCTTTGCCACCATGGAAATACCATCTCATGGCGTTGGTGAAGTCCATGTGATTAGAAAGGTTATTGAAATTATAGCGACCTAAATATCCTTCCATGTCTTCGATAATCTCCCAATATCTATTTACGTCGTTGGGGAGGTAGGTGATGAGCTGGGGTCTTGGTTCATGGAGTGGTCTGCCTCCCATAAGTTGTAACTTGATAGCATTAATTCGTCGAGCAGCATCATTGTAGGTCGCAAACATCCCGTGGATTGTCCATTCTGTCATTGTGTAGGTTAATTGGATGTAGTGAGATAATCAAAAATAGTGAATGCTTGAAGAAGTAGTTTGTCGAAGGAGAAAATTACAAAGCTCTGTGCTCAATCCTTCTTTCTCATGAACGATGATAATCAATCGGAAGTAGAAGGAGATCAAAAGACACATCATGTCCTCACCTTCCTTTGTCAAATATTGACAAACTTGGTCATTCTTGGCATCTGCAAGTTGCAACGCTACTCATTAATATCGTCTATATGTGAACCTTAATACTCACATGCTTCCTATACAATTTATGCTTGAATTCAGACATTTCCCAACTTTTCCGAGTATTTCGCACACCTTAAGTACAAGATTTCGCATGAACCTTTCTACCACGATACAAGCCTCATCATCCGTCCCTTCCCTGTATGCCGCCAATACTAATCACTTCTTGTGACGTATACTGGCGACATCGATAGTAAATGACCAGGCGTTTGTTCAAACAGTCTCTCCGGTATTATTTATTGTTGAATCCTCTTGGCTGTTGTTCGATGTTGAATTACGAGGAAACTTAAGAAGTTGACGCATCCATTGAAATGCATTTCCAAAAGCAACAAAAATCTTCCAGAAAAACTGACTTATCCACCGGAATAAACTTCTAAAGTGAACAAGGAACCATTTGGAAATGATTGTCATCGAATAGCTAGATGAGCAAGATATTATTAGTATAGCTCCTTGTGTCAAGTAGCCTGATATGTATTTCATGGCGAAACGTACATTGGAATCCACCATTCCGAAGGTTCTCCGTCACCTCTCTTGGGGCCAAAAGTCGATTCAAATCTCTGGGCCCGCTTGTCCCACTCAGATTCGTCCGGCCGCCGCCAAGACTCTTTGTCATCCGAGCTCTGTTTACATATCTGCTTTATCACACCTGCCCTAAGCGGCTCATAAACTCTCCTCGACTGCTTTACAATGTTGCCGAGATTGAAGACAATCAGGTATGTTACGAACCCAACAAGAATAGTTGTGAGTATGAAAGGGCTTCTTGTACCACTGCTGGTGATGTCGGGGATCGCCCAAAGTGCCTGCAGAGCTATCAGTACCCATCTGTAGCTTTATCTCGATATATTTGCGCCGAAAATTGAAGAGCCAGATAGTGACGAGGAATTAAAGGGAAATTGCCTTTACGGAGTACTTACAGCACAAAATGCCAGTGGTAAATAGAAGATACTGACATAAGTCAGTAGCTTGACGTTCTCTCCTAGCCGTGTCGACGCTCTGCTTTCCATGAGAGCGCTAGCATTGAACAGCTAAGCAGAACAAAATTTGTCAATCGTGAACTTCTGGTAATATATTAAGTGTACACTAGAGAACAATCATCAGGGAATCACTTACTCCATCGCGGTAAGCTTGTGCAGTTTCTTGTTGGTGCTTAAATTGCGATTGCCAATTTATCAAGGACTCCACCTCAACATCAATTTTCTTGGCCAGATTTTTGATCTTCTGGCTATTCTCTCTCAAGTTGTCAAAGGAGGCTGAGGATTCACTTTCTTTAGGAACGTCGGCATTTCGAAAAGGTAGCTCAGTATTAATTTCCTCGTCTGGACCTGGAACCTTCCTCTTCTTACCCATTCTCATTTTACTGGACGTTGAACATGAATCGTTGTCTCGAGACACATGACCCTGATTTCTTTCAAGATACGATTCGACGCGCGCCTCGCGAAATAACGTCCATTGTTTAATGTTGTCTTCGATGCTGATTTGGAACTCATTGACACACCCAATTACCCAAAAGTACAGCCTAGATTGGCTGAAATTCTCATCGTCAAATAAGAGTTCGACGTAAGTCGCGGGATTCATAAAATCTTCATGTAGCAGGCCTTCTATATGCTGATACAGCTCTTCCCACCGTTTAACAACTAACTTCATAGCGTAAAGAATGCTGGTGAGCTCTGCTGTCAGCATACATCTTTGGATTGCAATATCTCTTATGTCGGGGCCGGATGAAAGCTTGAGAGGATTGTCGAAATTGTCGTGAGACAGGAAGAAGTCAGACGGAGTCAGTAACAGTAAGGTCCAGCAAAGCTCGGATTCTTCTTCCTGGGGGTCTTTACGTGACTCCGATCGTGCAAGAATCTGCTTAGTTGGGGTTAATCGCTTAGTGTATCAATGGCACGGGCTTACTGTGAATGCACTTCTTCGAAAAGCTTCAGCTTCAGCTTCACCTTTAGCTGTCTTCAGGTAAAGTTCTCCGGTTTTCCAGCTTTCGCCTTTAGGTATCTTCCAATACCCGATCTTCTCGTAGAAAACAATGTGAAAACCATTGTTTTGATCGTAATAAGGATTTGCGGATTTGCTACCTAACCTCTTCGAACACTTAAGGTGAAGTTGAATCGTCATTTCAATGGGACCATCTACAAAACGGGCCTTTCTATCGGAAATTAGGTATGGAAACGAACATAGAATTCTATCGCCACAATCTTTTTTCGGGTCTAGTACCGATGAAAGGCCTTGGCACCATCTGTTAGAAGTCAGAGCAGTAAAATATTTCACCTTCAGTACTACATACATAATTCTTCTCCATTGATCAACGAGCCATTTGGGAGCAGTATTTTGTTTTTCTCTCTTCCAACGGTCTCTGTATTGGACGTGAATTTAATACTGCCAAGTGCATTATTATGTAAAAGCAATCGGGGGTACTAACTGGGTGCTTGTAGTTTCAAATAATATGACACTCTCCGTATCAGGCTTATAACAGGCAAGAATTGGCTTCGCTGGGTTCGTAAGATTGCTGTCCAGAATCTCGAATTGAAAGTGTTCATTCTTGATCATAGAAAATTGTTTCAGTCTCTCTCTCGAACCCTCAATTTTGAATCCAAGACCACGTCGTTTGAACCGTTCTACATCCAAATAGAATGAAAGTTCAATTCTAGAATCTTGAGGTACTAATCGACAAGCTCCAATTTCTCTGATTATCTGTTGTATGATGGCCTCCGATTCTTTGGAAACCGGCCAATTCAAATCTCTAAGATCTGGGGGAGGTGGTGATACATATTTCGAAAATTCCTGGCAAAAAATATTACATGAGTGATGAATACATAACAAAGCGATAGATAAAGTGCTTACTTCCTACAATCATGAGCAATTAACATTAGCAATGTTTCAAATCAAGGTACTAAACACACAAGTACCGTTCGCTATTGTAGACTGTACTAACCTGCTGCAATCATCGGAACAAGATTAACAATCATGTACATCAGATAGAATATAAAATCAGCCAGCAAGATTTACTTACATCCTGTCATAAATTAGCGGCTACTTTCATCAAAAAGACTTTTTACTTACCTGACCAGGCTCAACTATATCAGAATTCGCTGCACTCTCCGATTTCATAGTTACTATACCAACTTACTGAAAGTAATGCAATTTCTTCCACGGTATATTGTGAATCCGGTGATTCAAGGAAATTATGTTAAAGTTTCACAAGTATCTTCAAAATCAAAGCAAAGAATACCTGTTACAAATGTATCTCAGAATGATGAGGAACAAAAGTTGAAAATACGTGCTAGTATCTTGTTCTCATAACCTTTACACTATTATAAGATCAATGATGTTCTTCGAACCCTGGATACCAACGACGATCACACAATGAGTGCATGTTATTGACGGACTGTCACTCTATAACGATGTCGGGCGACCCAATCAAAACAGTACACATAATATACATGCGCTCCATATGTTAGACGAATACTACATCAAGTTCAGCCGCATTCTTCTCAGTGGTTCTTTACAATGGAGTAACTGCAAAACCCCCACGCCACCACAAAACACATTCAGTGAGCAGCGTAGCATTTGCTGAAATAGGAAAGTTTTGCGACGGGAGAGTGACAAGGATCATACTTTCGATAAATCATACATGAAGCTTATATAATTTGTGCATCGCCAGCTTGAACTCAACCAACTTACACGTCATGACTTTGAGCTTGTTCTTGTTCTTGGTGTCAAAAATGTGTTGGAATTGGGATATTCCCCTCTACCACTGAGCAGAATGAGAGGAGATATAATCTTTAATAGGATATTGAATTTTGGAAGCAAATATCTCAAAAATTCACATCGTCGCAATGCAAGACTACAATAAGCAGGCAGGAAATTAAACGAATTTTCCTACCAGAGGTACATTTCCCATGCAAAGTATAGAGGTGAGAAAACGTTGCTCCATATTTTCAGTCTAATATAACCCCGCAAGTTTGATTGCCGTTTCTTGGATCTGATTTGCATTTTCTAAGCACCTTGAAACTTAACAATTGGTTTCAAAGCACTAGATGTATCCCGATAGTCTATGAGCTAAATCACCCCCCTGTATATTTAAAATCATTCTTCTATGTAGGTCGGAGTTTTGTAGTTACGCGAGAGACTAGATCTAAACATTATATATCAATCGAAATCACATACTCAAGACAAGATATCTAGATTGAATTGAAGTGCTGGAGAAGCGGGGTAGCTTCTATCAACTTGTTAGAGATTTGATACTCTTGGCAAACACTATTATGCACGTCATAAACTAACAAGCAGGAAGCGGATCACGTGTGTCTGACTTCTTGGACCTAAGCGTGGAGCTACTGCGGAACTAGGGGGGCATATTATGGACTTTCCCGCACTTCATAGATATCATTTTCCCCAGGCACATCAAACCACAAATCGCAAGGATCGATCAATCATTCGACTTAGATTTGCAACAAGATAAACGTCTACCCCACCATCAATAACTACAGCGCATTTAGATGCTCCAGTAACGATTGCTGTTGCTGATCTCACCGACATCATGAACGACTCCAATATTAGCGACTCCCATTCCATCGCTTCTGAGTCTTCTGATGATGACGACCATTCCGAATACTGAGGCCACGATTGTTGCCTCTTTCGCCGATATGAATACGCCATACCCTCATATTTCTTCGTAGCTGCAGGGACTACGGGGGAGTATCTTACTGAGAATTTCCTCAAGTTTCAGTTCTTAACAAATCGTGATTTAGCTTACATATCGCCCACCGTTCGATAGGTATACCCAACTGACAGAATTTGATCCTCCGTAGTAGCGGAAGCCGAATTTGGTGATTCCACCATGCCAGAAACGGAAAAAGAAACTTTATTCAGCATATCACAATAGTTCGATTGCTTTGATATCCAAGAACCGGAGTATAAAAAAGAACTCATGTTCACTGGCCTCCAGAGAAGTACAAGACAGATTATTGATTTCATCGAGGCATAAGCGAAACTTTGGTCCATGCATAGAATTATTCTCCGATGCATTGATCAAGTTTGTGTAACAACCATTTCAGTTTTTTTTAGGTCTCAGTATTGCTAACGGTGGTCTCATTAAATTGCCTAGCTGATTTTCATATAAAAAACATCGAGCATATCATCTCACAAGCATCACAAGCGATGTCTAGCGAGATGATGTGGACAGAGTTTTTCAACTTAAGTCAATCCCGCGCACAACTCCATTTCTATCTACTCATTCGAAAGATGACAATACTGTTCCCTCCGCACATGGAATAGCTTTACGCCATATAATTAATCAGCTCTTATCGGATATAGGTTGAGAAAAGTATAGGACGAGAACCACCAGGTTCATCAAAAACATAGGGAGGATAATACATTCGATTTCATTGACAAGTGTATGGAAATCTGATCAAAATCTCATGCTCAACAAGTTTCTTTTGTAAAAAAGTCTGAGATATAGAGATATTTGATGGCACATTGGAGTAATTTGAAACTCTTCCCATAGTCTCGAACAGCAATTCTAATTCCTTACACCTGTATATATTCTCAATTCTCAATTCCCAATATACACATTACCCACCTTTACAATTAATACGTCCTAGCTACCCCGTAACATCATAAGCACCGATAAGATCTTAATGATATTTCTTTAAGCAAAGACTACCCAATTCTAGCTCCGTTCTGCGATTATTCTTTAAAATGTTATTAAGGAGCGAACTACGCTAGAAAATTAACCGAAACCAAAAAAGCTAGCCGAGGTAACCGATCACGAGATATTCTAACTTCTGAAAGGGTTATATAGTATTAGCATCTCTCATGCTCATTAATATCTGTAACTAGAATCTCGATATTTTGCTTGATATACTAGTTAACATAAAGTGCACTAGGTAATTAGAGCTATTCAATCCAACCCAATCAAAAAAAATAACTCCCAATTATCCAAATAACAAACCTAAACAACAGAAACATATTATCCATATCATCACCATTAATACAAACACCAAGCTAACAAATCAAACACCCAAATTCCAGTATTCCAATCAGAAGAACAAGTTCTCTTCTCCTCCCCATTTCCCTCTCATCCATTTCGCTCTAACTTATTTATCCCCTCTCACCCCAACTCACTTCCCCAAAATAATCATCCCCAAAATTCCAAATCCATCCCCCAAAATTCCCAAATTCCGAGCCCCCAAGATCCCCACCACCAAAAACCCTCCCCTTCAAGAAAAATCATCAATACACAAAATTATAACCTTCTCTTTCACCTTTATTTTCCAAAAAATGTAATTACAATTCTCAACTCTCAACTCTCAACTCTCAATTCTCATTTCTCATTTCTTAACAACTACTCTATTCATCCGCCCATTCATTCATCCATCGATTCTCCACACCCTTTACAAACATTACAAATTACAAATTGCAAGTTGCATTTCCCTCCAAACTTCTTCCTCAAAGTTCATATAATCCAATAACAAACAAACCAATTCAATCATGCAATCATTCAATAATCCCCAACAACAACCAATTCAATCACAACATCAAATCTCAAATCTCAAAATCTCGAATATTTCCCACTCATCTCAAAATCTCAAGCTACCTATTTACCTACCTCTAACCCCAAATATCATTCTCAGCTCACCTCACCTCACCTCCGCTCCACAAAAATACCTCCCTAAGCCTTCTCTTTTCTCCTCTCCTCTCCTCTCCTCTCTTTCCCTCACTCTCCTACCAATCAACTAATTAATACCAACACCAACATTAATCAACCATCAACCATCTCCATTCCATTTCCATTCCATGTCCATTTCCATTTCCATTTCCATTTCCAGGTCCATTTCCATGGTCCAGGTCCATGTCCATTTCCATTTCCATTTCATTTCCAGTTCCATTGCCATTTCCATTTCCAATTTCCATTCCATTTCCTTTCCATTGCCATTTCCATTTCCATTTCATTTCCATTTCCATTCCATGTCCATGTCCATGTCCATTTCTATCTTTATCTGAATCTTTCATTTCATTTCCATCTTTATTTTATTTAATCAAATTCCATAATCTACTGACTACTCTACTTACTACTCTACTTACTACTCTACTTACTACTCTACTTACTACTCTACTTACTACTCTACTTACTACTCTCTACTCTACCCTCCTATCATCCCAATTCACAATCCACAAACCGCAAAAGAACAATAGAAATAAACTCTTCAACTTATTCCCTATTCCCTATTCCATATTTCTGTGTCAGAAGCTAAGAGTAGCTATCTATCTATCTCTCTTTCCATCCTTCTTTCACCCTTCTCTTTCCACCCTCTCTTTCCAACCCTTCTCTTTCCACCCTTCTCTTTCCACCCTTCTCTTTCCACCCTTCTCTTTCCACCCTTCTCTTTCCACCCTTCTCTTTCCACCCTTCTCTTTATATCCTTACAAACCTACCTACAAATCTCGAAAACAGATAAGTAATATAAATAATACATCTCGAATATCACTATATCATATCTATCATATCATATCACATTATATCAACACCACATCAATATCACATCAACATCACACATCACCATATCAACATCACATAAAACACCCAAGCATAAACATTAGATAATATTTCATTTTTCCTCTTCTCTTCCCTCTCCCCCTCCCCCTCAGCTTAACCCTCCCCTTCCCCCCATCCCCACCTCCTCAGACCCCATAATTCTCCCACAAATTATATTCACCCACCCCTTCCCATCCCAGATGTCATAATATGCACTCAACTTTGTTAATCCCAATCTCCCCAACCGAATATCATATCTTCACCAGCCGAAAAACGCCGTACCTCAAGATATAAAGAAAAAAACCTTTAGTTCTTCTTCCATCAATTCTCTAACCAAATAAAATTTCCCCAAACCGATTTTGAGCTAGACTTAACCAGTCTTAGCTTTCTTAGCCGGTCTCTCCTCATCACTAGCCCCTTCATCTTCACTATCACTTCCGGAACTTTCATGGGCAGAATCATATTCTTCTGCCACATCACTCTCGCTATCCGTTTTGAAATCTTCATCCACGCTCTCATCATCCTCATCAGCACTTCCTCTATCAGCTCTAGCTGCCACGACTTCTTCATCCGAAGATTGCATATCTGGATTATTGAGAAGAGCAATGTGTGCTGTATTATCTTCATCCATCTCATTCTTAACACGAATTCCCTTGATCTTAAAGAAATCCTCAAGATTCTTTTGTTCTTCGCGATTGATGTTACTGAATTGAGTTTCGCCAGCTCCACCCTTCATTCCAACTGCGATATCGAAGGTACGGGAAGCCGAAGTGGCTCCACCAACACGAGAGAAAGTTATAACTGTAATTTGCTCGTAGGTAATATATGTAGCAGGTTTTGGAACGAACATGAAAGCTTTCTCCAAGCAATAAAGGAAACCTTCACTAGCTTTGATAGAACATTTGATACCATATTGTGAGTGATGACTAATAATGTTAGTAAAGCATATAGACAAATATTGGGAGAAAAAACTTACCTCAAGAAATCCTTAGCCGGTTGGTTAATCTTCTTTCCGGCAAGACCACGGAATACTTGTGTGACAACTTCATGTAATGGTTGTTCATAATGTATACTCAACTTTCCAGCGTATTTGTCTTTCATTACATCCTCAGTCATATTCAGATCAATGGTAACTTCTTCATCCTTCTTGAACTGCATAACCAAGAAAGGATATCTGGTTTGACCTTGACGTAAGGGTGGATCCAAACCGATACAAATCATAAAATGTAATTCATCAGGCTTTGGTAGAACCATGAATTTCTTGATATTGTCGTATTGAATCTTGTAATCGTATGTTTTACCACGTAATCGGAAGGAGTTTTCGTACATATCGATATCGAAACGTCCTCTGCGAACAATTAGTTTAGTACCAAAAAAACAAAAATGCGACATACCTTGGTGTAAGATGTAAGACATCCAAAAAAGTGGCAACAGTATCTCCAGCAACATCACCAATTTCAGCCTTCTCCATTAAAGTGTCATAAAATATGGTAGAAGCATTGGTTTCCTCTCCATCGGCTTCCTCTCCAGAATCCTCTTCTCCTTCACGAGCTCCTTTCTTTGACGCAACACCAGGAATATAGAATCTCATCTCAACAAGTTGATCTTTTCCAGCACCAGATTTCTTTCCCTTGGCACGCGCACCTCCTAAAGCTCCATTTGTACCCGTATCATCAGCATTTGCAGGAGTGAACTCGACCGCAACTTCATTCTTGCCTGCCAAATTTGTGTTTGAGATCTCGGTGTATGGGATTTCGAATGCGGGTCTGTTTTGAACGTTGAAAACCAATTCCGACTTTCCAAATTCACCTTTACCCCAATTCCACCCTCTTAGAGCGTGCTCCTTGTGCTCCAAATTCGTGCTGTACCAGTTTTTGAAAACTTTACTCAATCGCTCAAAGTCCTACATTGTATCAGAAAGAATGCGCCAAGTGAAACATGTATAGTATACTAACATCTTGTAAGAAACCATCAAGTTGACAGATATCACCATTGCGCAACAAAAGCTTCACTTCAAAACCTTTCGCTGCCTTGCTCCATTGCGCGCCTGCGATATTACTGCTCTCGAGTGTAAATGTATCTCCGCCGCTCGATGGTTTCCATCCGAATCCAGTTTCAGCGAATCTGCATCGACCTGACTCTTTCGAGAGATCAAGGAAGATATTTTCGAAACTCTCCCTGGTGAATTTAACAATGTTAGCAACCAGATCTGAAAAAGCCTCGTCTTTGACTTTAACAACTTTCAACATTTTATTAATTTATATCCGAATCGCAATCGAATCCAATTCGTATCTGAAAGAAGTTATACTTACATAGCCATATTTCGAGTTTTGGTGGTGGGTAGCTATTACTTTTCGTGAAGAACGATTTTTCTGCAGGACAATTTGACAATGGAGGTCGCGGTCGCGTTGAGAAAGACGCATAAATTGATTAAGCTCAGGATCACGTGATGATATCGTTTTTGGCCATACAATGCTATCATAAAAGTTCAGACGAGAAAAGAAAGGGGATTATCTAAATCCGAGAGGATAAACTCGTGTTCAAGAATATCACAAGCTAATTGCGAGCTATTCAGTATTCTCTTGAATCCAGTTCAAAACATTACTATTTGAAGAGAGTTCACATACATAGCTGTTGGCCTATGCTGCAAGGCTACAAGTCAAGTCAAGATGTAGTATCTCTGATATCGTGATTACTCCATTTTTCTAAATGAAATGAACATTCAATAATCCATATTCCTCAACTCATTCCCAAATCTCCCAAATCATTCCCAAATCTATTGTTCGCCTTTTCAATCCTTCGTTGATCTCAATCCAACACAAACTGAAGTATCACTTTTCTCAAGTCTATCTTTTCACATAAAACACATGTAGGAAGCATTCAAGTTATAATTTCATCCTTAGACTCCTTATGTCTACTTGTTCTAATAATGAGCAAGTTACATGCCAATTTAAAAACATCATCTCTCGCTAATGCGTGCGCTGGTGTGGTATAAGAGCTTTGAAAACAGTTGTCGACCCCCATCAAATGAAATGGTATAACAGTTAGGCTTAAGGTGACGTAAAAGACAAAACATGAACGGAACGCCAATCGATGCCCATAATTGTCCCGAGTGAAAATCCGTAACACAATAGTCGTCCTCCTAACATAGTAGCCATATCGTCCCCCGATTCAACATCCAACATCCACCATCCCTTATGCGGCATTCTCCTTTTCACTCTCGGAGAGAGCGGTCTTCTCGTTCATTGATAATGTAGGTGATTCGGCAGATGATTGTGAAGGTGACTTCTTTCGCATGACGGCATCCTGACTACCCATTCTTCGACCCAATGCCCTCTCCAACTTGGCTCCCAATGCCAACTTGCCCATATTGTCTCTCTTCTCCGTCGTCAGATCACAACGTTGACTCTCCAACTTCTTATTGTGTAACTTGTCGAACCCTTCTTCGATAGCGGTGAATTCTTCTCGAGCAGAATCGGTGGTTTCGATAGAGATGGCTTGGCTGTAGGTACTAAAGCGGTTGCCTTTGGAGGAGACCTTTGTGGAAGGCATAATTGTCAGCGATGATCGATGATTATTTGTGGAGGTAATTTTTGCTGGAGTATAAGTGATGAATCGACAGGAAGTTTGTGTAGAATGAAGAGGAGAGTAAAGGAAATAAACATACACTTGGTGCCATGATAGGACGGGAAGAATCTAAGGAAGCAACCATCTTTGCGATATTCGTTTCAGATTGACACGGGGTGAGATTTTATGACAGATTAAATCAAGGTTTCCTCTTGTAGTATGATGTGGTCCCTAATAACCACCGTTATATGATCGAATCGCAGAGTGGCTCGAGGGAGTGAAAAGGTATGAGCTATCTCAGGCTATTCTGGTCTGGAAGTGATGGCGTTGATCCACGTCTTCGGCTTTTTTGTAGTAGCAGCAGGTGTTCAAGTGGGTCAAGGCCTGGATGCCACGAGGAAAAGGGAATTGGAAGGGCAGTTAACTTCAAACAGGAGTGAGAGAGTGTTAGGAAAGTCTTTCAGGAAATTCAAGGGACCCCTTCTCGAAGGTGGATCACGGCCAGTCAAAAAGCTTCTAAAAACGGCAACGCACTGACTAAATATGGCAGCAATCACTTGCAGAATGGCAGACTTGCAGGTGAAATTAGAAAGATACAGAGACGCGAATTTCCTTTTAAAGTCGGTGGAACGTTTGTAAGACTCAATTGAGAGGGACAAGAGATAAAAGGCAATGGTTGATTAGTCGATGGAAAGGGTCTACAATCTCTGATATGTGGTTCGACGGAATTTCTGGAGGATCGATTTGATGCAGTCAGCTTTTCAAGTTCCACGAATATCAATGAGCAATTTGATCGGAATAATAAATGTGATGGGAAAGATTTACCTTGTGGAAGGGAGGAAAGAAACGTGGAGGGTAGGGATTCTGAAATCTATTGATTATGATGGGGTTGATATCAGTAGCTATTCGTGTTATATCTGTGAAGTGGAGAAACCGATGGAAATTTGTAATGTTAGACGTTGAGTGTTAGGGATTCATAGGTATTGCTTTTGGCTGACAGAGAATAGATGGAAGAAGAAGGTATCTTTGAATTAGGTAGATTGGGAAGAGAAGAGAAGAGAAGAGAAGAGCAGAGCAGAGCAGAGTCAAAAGAGATCAATTTTCTAATTTTGTCTGTCTGCCGCCGATATACGATAGATGCACTGCCTTGTATTCCTCTAAGGGTATTGGTGAGTATCAAGGTCAATCCTCCTTCCACTTTCCACTCGTATCCAACCAACAATACCTAGATCAGTCCGAAGCAATAGATGATTTAAGTATGGCAGCACAATTGAGATTCAGGTATCGATACTCATGAATGATCGATTCGAACTGGTCTCGTCTACCTACCTAAGTAATGTCTACCTAAGCATTTACATGTTTCGGAAGAGGCCGTAGTATTCCACGGACAGTTGGTATATGCCCATCTTGTTTAGAAATGGAAATAGAACCTTTGATAAACACTGAACTAGCGAGAAACTGCAATTCATTATAGACAACCATGAACAGTACCTACCTCAAGAAGATCTGAACTGGAGACTAGACACTCGAAGCTATTATTATATAGAGAATCAAGGCTATTAATGATTCATCCAATGAGACAGAGAATCTGGAGTGTCGGGTTCACAATGTATCTACGAAGTATGAAGTACATGACAGATGGGAAAGAACGCTTGAAAAGGACCACCAGGGCCCGACCTGAACATAATCGGTGAAAATAACGTTGATTGCTAGCTCAATCAAGTTTGATTATTACCTTTGCACGTGGCAACCACGATATATTCTAGATTAAGAAGAACGCCGTCGTATTGGGTCGCATTGAACTAGGGAAATCTAGTAATGCTTGTATCATACCATATGAAACAGAAGAGACGTTAGCACGTTCGCACGTTGATTACTAGGTAGTTGAACATGTAAGATCTTACACATAGCCTAAGGTTAATTAGTAATTGCTCTTGCGTCCTGCACGGTACAATAGACATTCATCTACATCACGCACACAACCATAATCAACCAATTGGAAATCCTCAAGGCCATTCGCACCTTACATGTGTGGTGGGATTTTGCTTTTTTCGGTATTGGGTTGGATGTGAAAGTCGTATTGGAGTGCATATGCAGGATGCCATCGAGGGGAAGAGGATAGGAGGGGTAGGCAAAAACACTCGATGGCACCCCTCATCAGCTTTCGGCAATTCTGTCTGGTCACCGGTGCTATCAAAGTAAGTGCGAATAGACTCTGGTACTTTGGATATGTACGGATATGTACAGAAGCCAAAGGTTTGGAAGGCAGTGAGGGAATCTGGGATAAAATATCCAAGAAGTGGTGTGTATTTTGGGTAAATAATAAAGCAGAGCAGTTCAGTTCAAGATAGTACCTGCTTGATCTATCCATGGATGGAATGGATGCAGCAATTGGAAGGAATCGATGAATTAATTGCTAATCGCCCTTTCCTCATGAGTATCATCCCATCACTCCTTGACCTCATACCTCATAAGAGAAGACCGAAAAAAAAAAGCAATAAATTATATACCTTACCCCACCATAAAATATCCACCTTCATTTTCTCACACTCGCAACGTACCTGGGTAGTACATCACAGAACTACGAGTATTCAAACAATTCTAGACACTACCTACCTAGGTAAACATTGAAACTACAAATTCTATTCCCACATTCAAACCTACCAACTGAACCTCCACAATGCCGAAGAAACAATTTTTGAGAGATACCAAGAAAAAGTCCAAGCATGCACCACAGGTAAGTCTTCACAAATGAATCAAATCAATGAATGTATGGAATGCAATGTAACATCTGCAGATCCCAGCAACTGCTGATGAATATCTTGCCGGTAAGTCATGCTTTAATTCGTAAGCCTTCAGATGGCCACGGAAGCTGAGACATGTCATAGCTGGAGTGGATTTCGAAGAAGCAGGTGAGAAGTGGAGAGGTGGTGATGCTATAAAGGTAAGACTTCAGTTAACCACCTCCGCTCATGTCTTCAATGGAATCTAAAAAAACCGAATCACAATAGTCGACGAGATTCTTTGTCAGAGCAATCGACAATTATGAAGAAGCATTAAAAAAGTTTCCAAATTCCTTCGATCTTGCTTACAACAGGTGAGTTCTTTTTGTCCTTGAATTCTAGTGACGAAGATGGGCTAACATTTTACAGAGCCCGAGTCTTGTATGAGCTCACACAGTATCCAAAGCTTAGAGCACAACTACCTGGAACTCTCTTGGACCTTCTATCGGCTGCTCTAGAAGCCAGTCGATTTGCATTGAGTTTAAAGCAGGACAATGCAGATATCCTGTTGTATGTAGTACACAAATCCTTTGGTGCTTTTCACGGCTAACGACATCAGCAACACCGCCCAGGTTCTTACCAGTATTGCGGAAGTAACATTAGAAACGAGAAATGTTGGTAATGATGACAACCTAGCTTTACTGGAGGAAGCTATTGAGCTCTTTCAGAGATGTTTGGCGTTACAGGAGTACCAATACACTGAATCACAAACCCAAGCTGAATCTGTGCCCACATCAGATGACGATCCAGACATGGAAGAAGGTGGAGTTCCATTATCTGATTCTAACTCTCAGCCCCCACAAGATGATCGATGGGCGAGTATTGTTGAGCCAGTAACTCTTGAAACTTTACTAGACACAGTAGTAGCTCAGCTTCAAACACTCGCAATACTGTGTGGACTGGTGAACGTCGATGCTGGTCGAGGTCTTGCGTGGATTGAAGAGTATTCAATGACACTCATTGGTCAAAAATTACAAACCTACCTCGAAGGCACTGTAGACCGACAACAAGAAGCTGGTCTTGCAAAGTCCAACTTTATCGCCGCTCTCGCCGATGCCAATTTCAGATTCCAACGAATTGATATCGGTACATACGAACGAACCTTAAACGATGCTTACGCATCCTTGAGCCTTGACGATCATCCCGAGGGACTTTGTGACAAAGCTGAAGCATTCATCTCATATAATTCTTCTCTTCGTCTGAATCATAAAGCAGTTCAATCACCCGAAGCATCAGCATCACGATGGAAGGTATTAACGGCAGCACTCGACAATCTGACGAAAGCTTCAAAACTTCCTTCGGCCGAAAATTTACCAAAGATTCATATTTTACGGGGTGATGTTGACCTTCTGAGATTTCAGTTGGGACAGCCACCTAGTAACTACGAGATTTCTTTCAAGAATGGGGCAGTTTTGACCAAGAATGCCGAGAAATTCTATCGTGGCGCTGGAAATTTTGCGAAAGTTGAGGGGTTGAGGAAAGAGTTAGAGGAAGCTGAAGTTAAGGAAGCTCTAGCTATGAGTTTGCATGGCGAGCAAGATAAGTTATTGAGATGTGTTAAGTTGCAACCGGAGGTAGTAAGGAATACTCTGGAGGATGCTATTGATGACGGTTTGATTTCATATGAGGCTCTATCCGCCATGGGTATTGCATAGTGGTCAAAGGGCTTTTTGGTATTTAAGGTCATGGTTGTTCAAGAAGCTGTGAAGATGATTGAATTATCCCAACAGACTCATTACTTCAAAAGATGACAATGACAGCCAAAAGATGACTGATTGTCTTTGGACTGTATATGAGACTGTCAATTATTGACATTTATGTCACAGTCGTTGAGAGCATAGATGTGTACATAGTCTCATGGCAAGAAATCATCACGCTACTTTGCTGCTATCTTCCTTCACTCTTATGGCTTCAGCCTCACAACTTGATTTCATGAATCTAAATAAACCCAAATTGTTCAAGCTCTTAACAACTTGGAGGTTTCAATGAAGTGAAGTCCTTGCCCCGTTATGTGTCTAGCTATGGTATATGTATCTGGTATCTTCAACACTCACCTGGAACATTCACTTACTCCGTACATATATCATTTCACTCTTCACTAATAGAACCCTGTTGTTTAGTTCTGGTCTGTGCGCGAAGCTCCTTCATGCCTCAGGCAATAGATCGGAGTTCTTCTCTTCGCTTATGAATTTGTAAAATAATGGAGACTTAGAACAGCTTCATCCTTTCCCACCATCGACTACCCCAAGAAAATTCTTTTCGACATCTTTCTACACCTCAAAACGCATTTACCTACAATCAAGAAGCTTCTTTCTGTACTTCTGATCAATCCCTCCACAAAACGCTCGTAATATCGATCCTCGAATCTTTAAAGTGATTATCTTCTCCAGATCTCACAAATATTCACAATACCTTTAACAAACATTCCCAAAATTTGGAAAACCCCGCGATTTCTGTGATAGGACTCTATTCTGCCATTTTTCACCCAATTTTGAGCTTCGTTCAAACCCATCTGCGACAGTTCATTTCATCTGTCTGAAATTTCTTAGAAAAACATCTCTCCGAGACCCCTCTTATCTTCTAATTCTTGTGAGGTTGACAAAAGTCTTCCTTCCCCACCTTTTCTAAAATCATGGCCGCCAATGGTACTTTCAATCAACAAGACCAATACAAGACAACCGAACAATATCCAGCTACTTCGGGTGCCGCTGGTTCCTCAACCGGAGGTGCTTCCGGTGGAGAGCTCTCTAAAGATGAAGTTGGATGGTACTTTGTTGAGCAGTATTACACTACTTTAAGCAAATCTCCAGAAAAGCTCCACGTAAGTTTCATGATTGCTGCTATTAAAACTACAATTTGCGCTAACACTGTATAGCTTTTCTATGGAAAGCCATCTCAATTCGTTTCCGGTGTCGAGGGAGCTCAAGCGCCAGTATCTGTTGGCCGAGCTGTAAGTTTTGCGCGCCTTCATAACTGCAACTGTGGCTAATTTTTTTCGCAGGGTATCCAAGAACGTATTCGCGAACTCGATTTCCAAGACTGCAAAGTTCGTGTCACCAACGTCGATTCCCAATCCTCCTTCGATAACATCGTCATCCAAGTTATTGGTGAAACTTCCAACAAGTCTGCCGAGCCCAAGAAATTCGTTCAAACTTTCGTTTTAGCTCAACAAGCTACCGGTTATTTCGTTCTCAACGATGTCTTCAGATATATCAATGATGAGGGTGAAGAAGAACAAGTTGAAGCTACTGAGACCAAGGAGGAGTCTGCGCCAGCTCCTATTGCTGAGGACGTCGAAATGCCAGCTGCACCAGGTGCTGCCGAGGAGACTGCAGCTCCAGAAGCTACTTTAGATGCCGAGGTCGTTGACAAGAAGTTGGAAGAGACCATCGAGGCTGAGCCCGCCACTGCCGAGCCAACTACAAATGGAGAATCAACTGAGGCTGCTACCGAAGTTGAGGAGAAGCCAGAAGAGCCAAAAGCTGAGGAGCCAGCCCCTACACCAGAGGAAATTGAGAAGGCTGTTGATGAGGAAGTCAAGGAACCCGAAAAGCCAAAGGACCCCGTTCCAACTCCAGAGCTTTCCAGACAACCTTCTGCCGCTAAGCCAGCTCCTGTTCAACCCGCTACCCCAGCTAAGCCGTTGAGTTGGGCTGCCCGTATTGCCGCTTCAGCTGGCACAGCACCAAAACCCGCTGTTCCAATTGTGCAACCAAAGGCCGCCGCCGCTCCAGCTGCACAAAAGCCCGCTGCTGCCGCTCAACCAGCTGCTAAGCAACCAACGACCCCAGCAACAACCGCTGCCACTCCAGCTGCCGAGAAGAAGGACAACTCACCAACAGGTTCTGCCGGATGGCAAACCGCTGGAGGTGATGCTAAGAGACAAAACAGACCTCAATCTATCTCTCAGCAAGCAACAGAAGACAAGGGAACTTTGGGATACGTCCGTAATGTCAACGCTTCGGTCAAGGACGATGAATTGCGCTCCATCTTGAGCTCTTTCGGCGAGTTGGTCTACTTTGATATCAACCGCGCTAAGGTATGCCATTTATTCCATTCCAATGAATGTGTTTCATGATTATAACTAATTCGCATTCAGAACTGTGCTTTCGTCGAATACGCCAATGCCTCCGGTTACCAAGCAGCAGCTCAGGCCAACCCCCACAAGATCGGCGAAGAAACTATCTACGTTGAACCTCGCCGACCAAAGGCTTCTGCATACGGTGGAAATGGTTACTCTGGTGGTGGACGTGGTGGAATGACCCAACGTGGCCGTGGTGGATTTGAACAAGGTCGTCCTGGAAACCAATCTCGAGGCAACTTTGGTGGAGCAAACCGTGGACGTGGAAATGCTAATGGACCAAGAGGAGGTCGTGGTGGTGCCACTCAAGCAGCTTAAATGCAAATATCAACAAACCCACCTTATAAGTTAAAACGTCGCATTCATCACCGATTACCAGAGCATGGAACCTTCGACGATGTACCATATTCAGTCACCTTGGCTTACGAGACCAAGAACCTTCTACCTTGTACTCTACTTGATCACGAAAATTTCTCGGGGCCTTCCTTTCAAATTCATGCTTTTTAGGACAGCAAAAGTTCAGCAACTTGATTGTTGGCTCATAGTTTATGCGGTATCATGCTATATGAATAGCTTTATGCTTTTCTTTTTCACGTTAAAAATTTGAGGATGGATTGGGTGCAACTTTTTTTTAATGGACCACAGAATTTACGCAATTTATGATGTACTCTTTTGTCTGTCTCGACTCTCTGGCATTGCAAGAATTTGATTTCCCATACGCACTTTCAATTTGCTCTTTTTTGCCATACCACCTATTCTTCAATTTCACATCTTTTCTTTGAATTATAATGCATAGCATGTTATGATGATTACGGATGGATGGATGGATGGGGTCGGTAATGGGAAAACAATATGTGTTGATGGGCTATACCCACGTGTGTTGGGCGAGGCTCATTGTGACGATGGATGGATGAATGGATTGGCATGAAATGGACTGAGAACGGATGGCTGGATACTCCGATGTGTAGACAGAAAATCTATACGTTGCTGGTGAATACTGAGTAACCTTTGGCTTGTGGAAACACGCTTGCTCAATGAGTTTGTGGAGGCAGTAGAGGGAATGGAAGTGGATGCATGGTAGATAGGATTGCTAAACTGAGGTGTGTAACGGGAAGAATGAATAATAAAATTATGAAATATGAGATGAGATGAGATGAGATGAGATGAGATGAGATAATGTTTGAGTGAATGAGTGAGTAAATGAATGATTAGATAAATGAATATCGAAACTTCAAGATGGATTGAGAACCCGGAGAAAAATAAGCGAGATGATGAAATAAATGATCAGGGGTGAGAATCTAATCTAGATGGATGATACGGTATATAAGTATGTATGTATGTATGTTGTATAATTAATTGATTAATGTTCTATATAATTAATAGAGATATAGAGATATAGAGCGTGCGGATGCATTTGCTGATAAAGGGACAAGAAAATCAGCCTCAGGGCATGCGAATCGATCTATAGTAAGCGGTATCCGCTTTATAGCAAAAACTGTTATGGAATCGGTAGTATAGGTGTGGTGGATTAAATAGAAATTAATGTTTTTTAAATAGTATTAGAAATGGAATTCAAGGAGTACAAATAAATGTTTTAATGAATTAGAACTCTCACAAACTATTCTTTATTGTATACTAGTGATTTGTTTAGTATATGGCGATTTCGAAAGTTATTATTGATGATTTAAATATGAGGAAGTAACGATTTATTGTTTATGTGGTGTATATAAATCCCCCGAGCATATTGTGTATTACCACAAAATCCTTGTGACCTACAAAACCTGGCCCCCAGATATTAGGTTCAAATATTTATTCTGCAATTGGGTGGCTCAAGAATGATTATTGAAATAGTTAATGTACATATTAGTCAAGTTTGCTGAATTTATTGTTATAATAGATTTCTATAGGAACATATGTTCTAGAACGCTATCAAAAGAATAGGAAGAGGAAATGGAAATGGATTGATTGATTTGGGTGAATATAAATACAGAATAGGAGGCGATCGATATAGTAAGGCTATAAAGAACAAAATCGATATATGTAATATATTGTGTTGTACTAGAATACATACAAAAGCTACCTTTATAGGATAAAGCAGTTCTCAATTAAAACATTATATAAAAGATTGGAAAGCGTGTATGGAGGTGCTTAGAGGATTGGAGACAAAAGTGCAAGCGTGTTAGCTATCGCTTGGGAGGCTATTGAGGGTATTGAGATCTCATTTTTAGGAGAGGGGGATCATGTAAATTAGAGATTATCCCGCAGTTAGCTTAACTGTAATGCCCCCTGGGAGGCTCGCCTATACGGCCCGGTTGAAAATTACTAATAATAATAATAATAATAATAATAATAATAATAATAATATAATAATAATAATAATAATAATAATAATAATAATAGAGATATAGAGATATAGAGATATAGAGATATAGAGATATAGAGATATAGAGATATAGAGATATAGAGATATAGAGATATTTATATAATATATAGTAAATTATTTTCATCCTCCTCCAAAGTCATTTAATCACTCTCACATTCTAAAATTATGGAGTGATTTACTCTTTTTATACTTCTTAGATTCTATATAGAATAGAATCTATAGTAGAAAAACAAGAAAGAAAAAAACTTTAGATGAAAAGAAATAATATATCTGTAGAATCTATCTTCCGATTATAGAATATAGTTTATGATGATTGGAATTTAGTTTTTTATTGTGGAATCTAGTCTCCTGTTGTAGAATCGAGGCTTTCTTTATCATAGAATCTAATCTAAAATATCTAGAATCTAATTCAAAATGAATAGATTCCATCGTAAAATCTATCGTAAAATCCAAGATACATGAGAGTAAATTATCTTTCAATTTTAAAGCATGAGAGTAATTATATCGCTTTTAGGGGGCAGGAGAGTAATTTGCTATATAATATGATAATTTTATTCTACTCGACTATATAATTGGGATGTAAATATAACTGAAGATTTAGATGTTTTGTTGTTGTGTTGTTGTACGAAATAAAGCTGGGAAATGGAAATGGAAATATTTGGGATTTGGGCTTGAGAAGATTGAGAAGATTGAATGTTATATATTGAGTGCTGAGTGCTGAATATTAAATATCGAGTATTCAGAAACCCAAAAACTACTCGAGTATTATCATTATTATCATTATTATATTATATACATCACGCTATGCTACGCTAGGCTATGCTATGCTACGCTAGGCTATGCTATGCTACGCTAGTCTTTGCTTTGCTAGGTATATCAAGCTAATCTTGAATCAATACTCCATCACGCTGCGCTTCTCTGCATCCATCTCTGAATTAAGTATAGAAAGTCGTTTATTGATTTTTCCAATTCCTGGTTTCCAATTCTTAAGTCCCTACTCTGTATTCAAGAGGTGAGAAGGGGGACGTGTGAGATGAGAGAAAAGTGTTTCGCTGTGTTCATGTATCCTGAATCTTGGATCCTGAATCTTGGATCTTGGATTATGAATTTTGAAATTTGAAATTTGAAATTTGAATAAGGGATTAGTTTTGCTGGAGGGAGGGGGGGGGGGGGGGGAATGTGTGGGGGTGTTGAAGATTGAGAATTGGGATTGAGATTTGAGAGGAGAGAGGTTGGATTGAGTTTGAGATGATTGTGGTGAGGTGAAGTGAGGTGAGGATCATGCGTGGCTTTAAAAAATCGTTTCCGAGAGTTGGGTAATGGTTGGTTCGAGAATATAGCGTAATTCTACCCCCCGGATGACGTAGCTTTCATGGTGTGAGCCTCCATTTATCATAAATGCCAAACCAGACAATCCAGATCTCTTCGGTTTCTTCCAAAATCCCTATCCAAGATACTCATGTGCATCAAACAACTTTCGATTCGGTATCGACCTACTCTCGTCGTAGCGATACAGGAATCGGGTCTAGATTCAAAAAATCGGTGGGCCTCGGAAAAAATCGGCACGAGGATTGCCACACTGCCAACAGTTGAATAAATCAGGCTGATTATAGAAGCCGCAACCAAATACATTACAATTCCAACCCGGGGAGGAAAATAGCCAGTCGTAGTTTGACCAACTTGACCAGGAGCGACGAGAGTGGTATCCGTACCGCCGCATTTCCAACAGCTGATATCCCGGGAAGAATTATGGGCTGCACATCCTGATGCACCGCAATACCAATCACCGGCATGGAAAACATTGACTGTTGCTCGAGGCGGCGGGTTGTGAAAGATAATACGAGGATTACCACATTTTCGACAACGTACCACGCCGTTATCATTTGTCTCGCCACAATTAAATGAGCTACAATTCCATAGAATAGGAATTGCCGGCGCTTTAGAACGACTGCCGCAACCTTTACAGACAACATGATTGGCATAGTTGTGTCTGGAACAATCTCTGAATGGACATACCCAATCCCCGGGCTGGAAAATCTCGATGCTACCATCCACTCTCCTTGTTCCGCGCGGACTGGAACATTTCTTACAGATGATGGACTCGGAAATATTGCGTTCTCCACACCCTCTTGATATACAGAACCAATCGCCAGGAACCGGATAGAAAAATCCAGCACCATTTGTAATTCTCCTTGGTTGGAATGCGTGAGGGTTCCTTGGAGATCCCTTTGTCAGCATGTTTCTTTTTCTCTCCTCCATGTTATAATCATGTCCCATTTTGTCGGCAGTTGCTTTAGTTGGAGCAGGGAGTCTCTTTTTTCTCTCCCTAGTTTCCTTCCGAAGTGTGCAGTCAGAGCTCTTCGTTTGCCAGGGATATCTCAAGATTATTTCATCGTCTTCTGATTTTTCCTCTCCTGACCCTTCATCATCTGAATTATTCCCAAGACTGAAATTGTCGCCCGTATTTCTCATGACTTTCTGGACTTCCCAATACCGAGTCTCAATTAGCTTGTTCACTTCTTGATCCCAATCCGCGTGGAAAAAACTTGAGATTTTCTCCGCTATCTCGATCCAATTCCCAGGTAGTCCCTCGACTAGATGATCACCTTTTGTTAACCGACTCGGGTAGAAAAAATCCGTGGGGGGATCGAGATCAGACTTAGGTTTAGCGTGTAGCTGGTTCCCTGCATCTGCAATATGCGGTAGGTTCGGATGAGGAAAATTGCCAGGAAGTGATGTGTAATCCGGATAACCGCTCCTGGACCAAGTCGGGGTAGAATTATTGGCGCCGAGATTGAGATCTGGCTCATTAGCTTTATTAGCCTGCATAGAGTTTCCTAAGCCAGCACGGTATCGTGAGCTCGAATAAGGAAAATTGTCAAGAACCAATGCGTCGAGTCTCCAGCTCGAGGGGCAATCAATTGTATGATGTCCTACTTTATCGCACGTAAAACATATCTTGCTTGCATTTTCGTCTGACACGGCTTTGTCTGCTTCTTGGATTTTTGAATTCCCACCAGATATTGTACTGCTTGCATGATTGCTCTGCCTGTGAGAACGGGAGTGTAGTATTGTTGGGATTGATGATCTTAGCGATTTCTTATTGTTACAATCTTCTTCATCCAGTAAGAGGATATCTGGATCTGGTAGTGGAATTGATGACTTTAGCGATTCCTCAGTATTGCAATCCTCATTATCAATTAAGAAGGTATCTGGATCTGGCAGTGCGATTGGTGACCTTAGTGGTTCCTTAGTATTGCAATCTTCATTATCCAATAAGAAGACATCTGGATCTCGCAATGGGACTGATAAATCGATTTTATCATTGGGCCATTCACAATCAAGAGAATCAGCAAAGGAATCAGGATCTAGAAGTTCCGGCCATGAATTACTAGGGTTAGAAACAGTCTCCTGCAAACGTGTTGTCAATAAAGGATCTTCTGGCTCTGGTAGATATGCACCAGATGATGATGTACATTGTCTCTCACTCCGCCTCATAGTTCTGGGTGATTTCTGCTGTAAATTAGAAGATCTAGGGCTTGTTTGAAATTGAGGCATAGAACTGGAATCTTCATCATCTGCTTCTAAATAAGATTGATCTGTTGGAGTCGAGGACTTTTTGTTTGATTTTTTCGGGTATGCTACTTCTGAGTCCAATAGCTGTTGATTTTGCGAAATCGAACCATTCGTTGAAGATGATTGTTCCGGCTCTATAATCTGTATTGGGGATTGCGTCACTGAAGGCGGTGATTCGGTCTTTGAAGTAGGTTGCGTGATTCTCATCTGTGGTAGTATATGAACAGGTGTGGCTGATTTGCCGTGGTTTGCAGTGTCTTCTTCCAGTAACGATGATTGATGTCCATTGTCCCGTAGTGATTGCTTTTCTCTTTTATGTGGTGGCTTATAAATCGATGAGGATGATTCACTATTTCCTTGCGGCAATGTCAAAGGCAATTTCTCTTCTGAAGCTAACATCTGCTTTGCTTTGAAAGGAGGTACATATGGTGGGCGGCTCTGCTGAAGGTGATTTTCCTTCAACTTGGTAGCATCTTGATGGATATCGTCAACCTTGGAAACCGTTTGGACCTCCCTTGAAGCTAGCTCCATGTTTTTATTTGCAACATGGCCAAATTGTTTTTCATTTGATGCTGAAGGCAGATTTTGGCTATTATCAATGGTCTTTGGTGAGTTCCTTGACTCCATGGGCCCGGAGATAAGCCCTGTTTGATTCTTGACCTCATTAGTGGATTGCAAGTGTTGTGATTCCGTAGAATCTGAAATTACCATCTGTTTCTTGTTGTTGCCAGAATCGGATGTAGCTACTTGTGTGTGACTCGAGGATAGCTTCGAACGACTATCTGCGACACTCTCACTTTGTGTTTCATTCAAGACCGGGAATTTATCTTGACTTCCAGTCACGTGTTTTAAACCGTCTCAGCGACTGTGGTCTGGCAATAATGGTCATTGTCTTAGCAGCGGGGGCAATGGTTCGTGCATCACTCGATGATCGGTTCAATTCCTTATGCGAAATACCCTTAGCTTTTTGTCTTCTGTTCAATGCCGGATATGTGTCTTGCGTTACAACGAGATAAGACTGTGACTCCTCAGGGCCCGTGGAATTGTTGTTGTCGTTTGAATCTTGGACTCCTACACTTGGTGCGGTTTGAACATAGCTCAAAGGCGACTTTCTAATGCTTGGGAAAGAAGGCGTTGTAAGTGTCTTGGTACTGATGAGGTAGACATCACTGGATTCCGTCTAATATTTTTGGATTTAAGATTCTTGACCTGCAAGCCTTCCGGTGGCAATTCTTCGCTTGTTGAAGATTTACCACTACTGTTACTACTGCCTCCGCTACTGCTGTCGTGACGATTTGCTGGATACTCCAGGTTAGGTGCTTGATTTCCTGGTGCTCCGAAAGATTGACGCCTTTCACTCGTGTTAATCTTCGAGCCAGAAATTGGTTCGGGGGATATTACGTATCGACCACGGATTTCTAACAATACCCTCAACTCCCTCTCCTTGAGTTCTTTCATCTTAAGTTGATTGCACTGATTGGTCGTCAACATCTCCACCCTCTTCTCAAAGCTATTGATCTCTTTGAGGTCTCTCCTTAGGTTGGAAATTCTCTTCTCCAACTGTTTCTGTTCCTTAGATTGTTCGTACTTGAATTCTGCAAATTTTGACAGTTGATTTTCTCCTTGTTCGCTTTGACCACTTGACTGAGTATCTATATTGACAGGAACACAATCTAGAACTTTTTCTGGAGATGATAAATCTCGCCGTTTGTAATTTTCGACAGCGGGAGTGAGGTTACTTCCGAATTCTTTTCTAACAACCAAATTCTCAGACGTAGGTGTGCTTTCGCTTGGGACATTTGACGAAGTACCTTCATTGAAGGGATTATCAGGTGCATACCTCTGTGTATAATTCTGATACATGCTCTGCTCTTCTTCTGCATAACTGTGGGAAGATGAGGGACTGTGAACATCTATTGCCTTGCCTTTTCCCTTTTCTTCGGCCGAAGGAACGGTTCTTTCATTGTCTGGAGATGAATCATGGTTTCTTGGGCGATAGTTTTCTGGTGCATGATAAGCATTCAGCTTTGCTTCAAATTCCAGCTCTTTAGCCTGTTTTGTCTTGATATCTTTTCTCATCCGGATGGTCAACCACTCTCCTCTAGCTTTTTTTGACTCAAACTCTGAAATACATTCGAGAGCTTCTGCCAAGCGAACAATCTCACTAGTAATGATTTCACTATCACTTGCTGCTTCGCTCATCGACTTTAGGAATACTTCAAACTTGTAGCCTAGGTCGGCCGACTTTCGATTTAATCTCCAGTGAAAGTACCATAGCCTTGGTAAGATTGTATCCATTGTGCGGGGGTATGCTTGAGAGAGAACTTTATCTGGTGTTTCCCATGCTGGATCCGGATATAATCCCTTCGGTATCCCATAATCATCGTATGATACCTCAAACTTGCCTACTTGCTTCAAGGAAAAGTCGTATGTCCATGGGTGCTGTCTCCCCGACTTAACTTTTAAAAAATTACGAATATCCTTAGACGAACGAATTGGAGGACAGTTCATTCTTTTCTGGTCGCACAATGTTAGCCATGAATCCCAAAGGCCTTCAGACATTGGAGATTTATACCAGAATAAGATAAGCCCAATCTCCCCTGCCTGTAGACTTTGGTAGCGCACTGCATTCATCATATAAATGCTTCTTAGTATTGCATCGCGGACAACCTGAGATGAACCCAAACTCGTCCACAGGAGCCACACAGTGACTCAAGATGTGACCTCTCATATTACAGTTTGCGCAAATCGCGTCGTGATACCTCTTGTGATCCCGTTTCATATTGCCATGGGATGCTTGCTGTGTCTTAATTGGCGATCGACTCAGATTTGGTGTGATGGGTTGTTTTGACGATCCTGCAGTTGGTAAGAGTGTAGTGGGAGTTTCCTGCGACGAATCCTGTTCTGGTGAAGTGGAAGTGGATCTTTTTACAGGCTTTTGGATTGATTTTGATCTCTGGACTCAAAGGATTGTCTCGAGGTGCTTTTTGACGATATACCCGCGAAGAAAGGTTCATCAGGCCCTGTAGCAAGATCAGTATGCGAGGCAAATTCTCCAGAAGTAGCCCACTAACAGAAATGTTTCCATGTCTCGACTTTGGCCGTCAGTGATCGAAACTCTTCAGACACATTGGAGTCATCACTCTGGAGACGATCCATGGTTTGGCCATACCAACTATAAATCGCACTATATCCTATGCCATCTGAGTGTGCTTTATGGCCCATTGCCTCCAGTCCCTCCGTATAACTGTGGCCGCTCATATTAATAGTTGATCGTGCAATGTGAATGATAAATTTCAATAATAATTCTGATAAGTAATACAATTTTGGTGCCCAAGATTATTTTCCTGAAATGCTATTAATTGAGGATAGATTGTGGGTGCAGACACATTTTGTGATATGCGATGAAATTCGACTGCTCGCTGTTGCCATGCACAATAAGAATTTCTCGCAAGAGCAACCATCTGTCGACACAGAGAAGGAACGAACAGAACCAAAATACAGTTGAAGGGCGCCCATCATGATAGTTTTCTTTTGATCAAATTTCTCAGCGCCCCTTATAACCAATACTCTTTGTAACTATTTGAAGCACATAGAATACAGTATTGATATAAACCACAAAATCTGCATTCCGATATTCTACCAAAAGATCTTCAAGAAGATCACTCACATCAAATTCATCCTGCATATTACGGCTTGTATCGATCGAGAAAATGGAAATCGTCAAGCGGAGAAACGAGGGTATCGAGAAGATGGCATCTGGAGGACCTCTCTACGATACAAGCACCCCAAAATTGGATGCCGGAGTGTCGCCCTCCACTGAACCTCTCAAATCACACGAATATGTCCGATCGTCTCAATCCAAGGGCTCGCTCAATGCTATCCATGATGATCTGCTTCATGCGCCGTCATTATATGAAAAAGGAAATGAATCTTCTACCAGCGTCAATGTTGGCACTTCACTTCAATCACCTGCATTCGATCTGAGCCATGACAACTTGTCAGATGATATAGACGACTATCATTGCTTAGGTTCACCTGTCGAGATCGGCTTTGATCAGCTTCGACAAGGTCATGTACGATCACGAAGCCCTGATCTACCAGCTATACAAGAGGAAGATGAAAGGGAGATTCATGACTTAGATAAGGAACTGGAAGCTAGAATGGCTAGTTGCAGCTTTGATACGGATGAAGGAAAAGACAATAAGCTTCAATCCGGTTACAACTTGGAGGATAGACTTGAGCTGAACGACAAGACCTGGACCCCTCTAGAACCTTCCATTACTCGATGGTCAGAAGAAGATCTGTCTTGGCGTCAGGGGGATCTTTCGGCATCTGATTTAGCCAGACGATTAGTTGAAGTAAACAAGCAGCGAGAGAGACAAATGGAGGTATCGAAAGTATTCTGGAGAAATCCTCATCACAACCGAAAAAAGCGGGGCTTCAAATATCATATTTCGAAAGCCTTGGAGAAACTTCCTAGCAGCACAAAAATGAAGATGAGCAGGTTGGGTGTTGCAAATCAAGTAGACAAATAAGTAGGTTATGTGTGGGTCAGTTTGCGAGGCAAGGAAATGAGGATAGTATATATCAGCCCATCCAGCGATAATAATAATAATAATAGGGATGCGAAGACTCAACACCTGTACGCGGTGCATCCTACGAACCTCCAGCTCTCTCTTGAGAGTCTGCAGAGCTAAGATTGAGTCGCAGATGGAATTGGAAGAATTGGAAGGAGAGAGGTTCAGAGATATAGCGAAGGATTATATTACGATTTTACAACAGCAATACCTACGAAGAGTTGAATACCAGCTTTAGACGTGGATACGAAGGTTACGGAAGCCCCGGTTAGATTCAACATCTACCATCGATTACTATTTCAAATATAGAAATATGATATGTAGTAGGTTTCTTCTTTTAGAAGAGTCTTTTCGATATAGAGCTTGCCGTTGCTCTACTTGTACTACAACCCTTTTTTATACCCTTTGGCTTTTAGCCACTCGAATACTACGACGATACAATACAGAGAATGCCATCGCTTTCAAATTAATACCATGCTCTGGGTATTGATATAATACAATATTTTTCTTTTAATTTTCGAATTTTCGAATTTTCCGAATTGATTTGTGTGTGGGCAATAGAGTTTAGGATTCGGCTTTGCCCCATTATTTTCAATAGTTTCGATTATACACATCTAATAAGAGCTGGAGGATATCAAGCTTATGAAGATATACAAGGGGTTAGTTTAAAAGAGATAAAGATAGAGAAGAGTGGTGCCTTTTTTTGCTATCTTACTAGCAAGAGGATTCTTTGTTATATTGGAAGCAACTCGGAAAGGGATAACTCTTGTCTTTTATAGAAAGGGAAGGATAGCAAATTGGATTTAGGATTTTAAAAAGAGAAATTGGATATTGGGATGCTTTAATTGGATTAGGGGTAGGGGAAGAGTGAGGAAGGAAGTGTCTTAGAGGATGAAGACTATTTAATCTCTATTTGTACTCCGAATAGAGATCGGGCATAGCACCCCAGCATTCGTTTTTACTCCCCCAAATTGAATATATCTACTATAGATATCCACTAGCAGTTATTAGGTTCTTAAAGCCTAGCCGTCCTAAATAGTCTTGGACTGAGAAAAGGACGTTAATTAAATCAATCAATCAATCAATCAATCAATCAATCAATAATAATAATAATAACAGCGTTGTATGATGTATTTTGATTGAGCATCCCTGACTTGTGAAGTTGATGAATTGTCAAAAAAAGTTCGGACCGGATCAATGTTTTTACGAAAAAGCCTCGGCATTGAAGAGATGTTGAATCTCTTTCAATTACAAGACCTTCCACCCTATCTATCCCATCTTCCGGTGATCCCATGAGAAATCTTTTCCACACTTCGGAAAGTTTCACGGCCTGAAGTCAAGTATCTTTCCCCATAAAACTGATATCCTTAACCGCATCCAACTCTCCCAAAAACCCCTCATATTTCTGTCTAATCAACTTCCACGCCGTTGGACCCAAAGGAAGTCGAAGTGGTACTTTCTCTCCACGACTAGCTATCTTATAGATAGTTTCTGCTATACCATTGGGGTCAAGCATACCAACACCGCTCTTGATACCCATATTTACCCATTTCTCGAGTATACGAGCAGGCATATCGGAAGCAGAATAAGCGGGATGAGGTGCAGTGTGAGCTTTGCTGTGGCCTTCAAAGTTGGTTTTCACACCAGATGGCTCGATTATACAAAAATTAACTGGTCAAAAGAGGTCTCGTTAGTTGTGTGGGAAGAGACAATGAAGTGAAATGCGAAAGTGATTATCAACATACTATTCCAATCAGGATGCATTTCTCGCGCAACAGATTCAGTCCAACCTTCCACTGCATATTTACCAGCGTGATAATAAGCATTACCAGGAAATGAACACAATCCCGCTAGAGAAGAAATCTGGTAAATGACTCCTCCACGATGTTCTTTATGCTGGCGCATAACTTCAACAGCTTTCATTGTGACTCTGGCTGTGCCAAAAAATAAAGTTTCGACTTCTAAATGAGCTTCTTCCTCAGTCGCCGATTCGGTGTCTCCAGAAAGGGAGTAACCAGCATTGTTGATAACAATGTCAAGATGGAAAGAGTCACCGAAATGCTTAGAAACAGCAGCAAATGCTTCATTAATTGACTTAGCAGAGGTTACGTCGAGAGCGAGTTTAAGAATATTAGGATTAGAGTCGGGAAGGTAAGCGAGATCGGATGGATTGCGAGCTGTGGCAATCAAACGCTGATTGGGTTTACTGGTGACTAATCCCGAGATGGCTCGGCCGATTCCAGATGAACAGCCGGTAACTTTTCACGATAGACATTAGTCATTTGCTTTCTTAAACTCGCAATGATAGTTGGGGAGTAGCGCACTCAACCAGGTTGCATCAGCTGGAAGTTCGTAAGGCTTGGCATTAACTGGATTCATCTTGATAGTGTTTGGTTAGATTTTAGTATCGACAGGTGCGTTCTATTTTGTTCTCGTTAAGGTTTTGTGCTTGTCTTTTCACTGTGGTCAACTTTGGGCTTCTTATATCCAAAATCCTTATCAACCCCACACCAAATACAGATTATTGGAACTGACGTAACCTTAGATACGTACTGTTCACGATTTGGTCAAAGCTGTAAACCCCCTATTATGATATTCGCTTCACGGCGAGCTGAGTTTGTTTCCCCGAGCAAAGAGTGGGTTGGGAAAACGAGTCGGAAATTCTGGGGGAGGATTGACTCATTCGGCCAGGGCTTAAAGGATTCTATTGATGCAGATGCTGCAGTCAGCGATCTCGTGATCGTCACCAGAGCTCCACCAATCACTGTGTTTCATTACGTTCTTTTGCATATCTATCACATATTCTGAAGAACAAATCAACCTCGTTTCTAACCAAAAAGGCTGAACTTCTGGAAGTAAGGTTCCAGATCATTGGCTTCTAATCATACACCTCGGATGATAAGTTGCTAATATTTCCACTTCAAATCCCAAAGCTTTTATTAAACGTCGGAACTATATCCGAGTCTGATCTCTCAATGTAAGAATAATTTCATTCGGAGTAAAAAATTTATCATTCGAAAGCTTGGCATGTATCCTCTTTACTTTCTTCAGAGCTGAAACGCTATACAAAAGAACCAAATTTTGGAGGACTAATGTCTCGAGAGCACGCCATATCTGCTCTCGTTCTCAGCGATGAAGGTTGATAAGAAGGCATCTCAGTGTCTTTTCAAATTCATACGGTCGCGAACAGGGCAGAACTACGAGGCTCACAAAAACATGGATTGATAATATCTCAGCGATATCATATGTCCAAAGCGCATTTCGTTTCCCAATCAACATTCAATATCCGAGTGTACAATACATCCTCACCTCAAAAGTCACAAATTTAGATATTCAATGTCATAAAATCTCCGTATACATAATTTTATTCCTATCTAACATTTAAACCTCTCTCGAAACGACAAAATCCAAACCAGCCATCCCAGACGCTGAAATATATACCCTCCACGCCCTCACCAAAAAGCATTTTTGCAAAAGTGCAGAAAAAGAATCTAAGAAATATCTCCAAATCACCAATCTCACATACAAAACACCCCCAATATCAGTTTACCATCAAAACAATCTAATCCTTAGATCTCTAAAGAATATTAACTTTTCTAGTCTCCTCAGGCAAAACCCCAGTAACGATAAACGTCTTACTTCCAAACGTCATTGTCTCGGTCTTGAATTCAAAAGTCTTACTATCAATCTCAATCTTACCCGTGAATTCAGGTTTTTGCACATGAACACCAGTGGGTTTAGCATGGCCACTCTCAACAGCCCGAACAGATTCCTTCTGATTGGAAGGTTTGGCATGACCGGATTCGTGCGCTTGAGAATGTTTTTTGGTGCCGGTAGGTTTGACGTGTTTGGATTGGTGTTTCTTGCCTCCCTTGCCGGTTGGTTTGGGGTGGCCAGATTTATGCTCCTTGTTTCCCTTGCCAGTTGGCTTTGCTAGTCTACTCTCGTGGTCTTTGCCGCCTTTGCCAGTTGGCTTGGTTTGTCCACTCTCATGAGTACCAGTTGGCTTAACGTGTCCGCTCTCAACAGCACGAGCTGGCTCTTTGTGCCCAGTAGGCCTAGCATAGCTCGATTCGTGGACCTGGGAGTGTTCCTTGGCACCAGAAGGCTTGGCATTACCGGATTCGTGAGCATAGCCCTCTTTGGTTCCAGTGGGCTTGGCATGAGTGGACTCATGTTCCTTTTCGTTCTTTCCAGATGGCTTAGCATGTCCGCTTTCATGAGGCTTATGATCTTTAGCTTCAGTGGGTTTGGCATCTCCGCTCTTATGTTCCTTTCTACCCTTTCCAGACACTTTTGCATGTCCACTTTCATGCGGTTTCTCGTTCTTGAAGACGGAGGTTGCAGAGGGGTGGGAATGTTCTTTCTTTCCACTACCAGTGGGCTTCGCATGATCACTTTCATATTCGTAAACTGCACTTCCTGTTGGCTTTGCCTTACGGGATTTGCTCACAGTGGTACCTTCGACAATGTCGGTTTCAAGAGCCCTTTTAGAGAGATGACCGGTTGGTTTAGCGTGGCTGCTTTCGTGGCCCTTGGATGCCAGGCCAGTTGGCTTGGAACTGTCATGAGACTCGACACTAGATGGTCGGAAGTGGTGGACTTCAGTCTTACCACCAGATGGGTGGATGGTGAATTTAGATTCCTCCTCTTCTGTGCAGGTGGGGATGGGCTCCTTAGCAGTGAAGGAACCGGTAGGGTGGATCTTGAAGGAGTGTTCAACGGAGCCAGTAGGTTTAACATGGGATCCACTGTGCTGAACGACATCGGAGCTAAGAGTGATGGGGGAAGCAGTGATCATGGAGATAAGGAGAGCGGCAGTTGCGCCGGAGATCTTGGAGAATTGCATGATGATAGATGTCAATCTGCGTAAATTTGGGTTCAGAAAGTTAATTTGTTTGCTTGCAATGATACAAAAATGCTTAAGCGGAATTCAAAGTAAGGACCGGCCGATATTGGAATCAAAAAATTGAATTGTAAAGAGTGTGATAATAAAAAACGCAAAAAGCAGAACGCGACTTTAATTACAGTGTTTGAACTGATGAAGCAGAAGAGATACCATAAAAATATGATCTCGGCATATATATATATATACTTGGCACATTGAAAAGGAGTCTAGACTTGCCCTTCAGTTGCAGCAAGCCATTCATCCTCATCTCATCACTGCGCAACCTCGTAATCCTTCTTCCTTTGCGCCACCAGTATCATGACATATTATTTTCTGGGGAAGCATCTCGTTGCTTCCCGCAAGCTGGTCAGATACAACCATTTGATAGACGAAATCAAGAAGATACAAGAAGGTAGGATCGGAGGAATGGCTAAATATATAAAAAGAATCCATTTCTTTCAAGAACAGGCACTCGATTTCATGTCGAACGGTTCGCCAGGAAATATGAAACCAGACCCTTCAAAAGGCTAATTGTATAAACAAACGTAAGATACCATTCCTAGAAGGTCCCAATAGCAAACGGAACTATCCATCCAGAAGTTCAAAAATACTGCATAATCTCAGGGGCAATAAGCTCGATAAGACAGTGTAATTAAAAACAGGAAATCCTTTCACCCAAAACTCGAAACAACCCCCAACCACGTGCTTGGGAATCTGACAGCCCTGAATCTTCGGAAATACCACCTCTTCTCCCGTCTAGGAAAACAGTACGGAAGATATAATCTAATCGTGACAGAATACTTGGCATAGCCTACTGAAGGAAGAAACGAACACCAGTGGAAACCTTGGAATGATACTAAGCTTTGCGGGAGGATTGAAGAATTGCTTAATTGTCAATCGGTGAAATTGGTGATTGCGCGTCTTCTTAACCCCTTCAGAATTCGGTTGTAGAGTAAGCTCGGAGAGATTCTCAGGATTTTGAATGTTGTAGATTTTCTCGAGAATGGGACTGCGTTAATACGGTCGGTCGGTAAAAGTCTAGATGCTGAGCGACCCAACATCGCTATAACCTAGAAGCTGACATACTACTATTGTTGTACAGCACAACAGGGTTTCAAAGCGATAGACAAGTCCTTACCTTTAATTCGATAATCATTAAAATTCTGCGATAAAGATTTAGATGTACATCGTCGGTTGTGCAGATCAATTCTCTCTTTTCGACCTTTTCAACTATAGAATATGTAGTGTGATGTAATGAAAAACGCAGAATATCTAGGGTGTGCGACTGTACATGTAGTTTCAGGGCCCTTGTGCCTTGGGAAACTTGTGGATGATTGAGAGAATACGAGCCAATGACTCAAGGGACGTATCTAAATCAATAGGTAAGCTCACCCCCAAATTCAAACCCATAAAATGCTGCAAGGGAGACCAATCATACTTGACTGGGTTTAAAAAATGAACTATTAAAATTTGATATGCTATTTAACTGGTATCTCTTTTGCTCGCGCTTCAGCTTCAAGGCCACAAATCTCGCATTTGCATCAGCAGGCTACAAATACTAACAATGCCATACATATATTCTCCATCCAGATTCCTACCCCGTCATGTAATATCGTATCATCACGCCAATAAATCCCACTGCGAAAAAATGCAACAAGAAACACCTGGAATGCCCGTGGGCCCACCCCACGAATTGAATAAGCTATCTTAACCACTTTGCACCAAGTACAGCCAGCCAAATCGCTAAATGCATCTCAATCGTGAATTTCATCTCCAGTCCACAAATTTTTGGACTCCAGTCCAATCTAATCCCCATATGCTGGCACCACTGGGCTGCCAGTTGCGGTTGATCCAAAATGCCAGACCACCAATAATCCCAAAGCTACTCACCACTTGTAAGGCGATGATACCTCGCCGTTTCATGTCTTCGTTGAATTCTAAAATCCCAAGGGGATCGTTTGCATTCAAGATCGAGTTGGAAGATGTTCGAGAATATTTTCCCCGCTTGACTAAAGCTCCAGTATCAGAATTCCATCGAGGTTGGCGCGCTTGAGAGATTGGTACAAGTGTGCCATCCTGTACACATTCTCCGAGTCTCTCTGTCAACCACACTGCCCTTTCACTCCGGGCTAAAGTTTCGAATCTAGCACGCTCATTCTGAAGACTCCTTTGTAAATCAATGGCCCAATTCGAAAGTCTTACTTGTGCCAGCCTCTCTTCACGTTGAGTATGATCTGTTATACGGGCCAACGCGTAAGATGTTGTCGCACCAACAGGCGCAGTAAGGACTTGTGAGGTAGATGACGACATCAATGATTGCGCAAGAGGTCGATACAAACTTTGTGGCTTCTGCACCAATTGATTATTCCGCCATGCTACAAATTTCTTCGCTGCCGAATTTCTTAGCCACGCTATGCTATCTGGCTCAAACAATTGATCGACAAGAGCTCCTAGCTCTGACTGAACTAACGGTTGAACGTAATCAGAGTTCATGAGAAAGCTAGCATCCATGGTCTCGTGGTCTTTTGACAGCATAGTGGATATAGCATAAGGTGCAGCTGGTTGAGAGGATTCTAGAGCATCGTCAAAGGATAAGCCAAAGAGGAATGGCCGTATATTAGCAGCCCGAAGCTCGCTCAATACATGCCTTTTGACGCTGGCAAGGTCCTCAAGCGACAAAACTTCTGATCGTGCTATAAGAGGTATAACATTCGTCATTGAAGATATGCGTCGTAGATATTCAATATCAACAGGTTTTATTCCTGGCTAAGGGTCAATTGTTTGTGCAGAAAGTAAGTTCTCAAAGACTTACGATTTACGATGATGTAGAAGACGACATCCACTTGAGAACCGCCATTCCCACCAAGCAAATGTATCATATCAGAATCGGTCATGCCATCTTTGGATTCAACTTTCTGAAACTGAGACTCGATGTAATCAACAACTGGATTAATCACTTCGAGGCACTAAATTAATTAGCTGATAGTATAGCCATAACAGTAAGACGAAGCTCACGGAAGTCTTATTTCCATAACCAGGGGTATCAACAAAGCATAAATTTCTTTCTAGAACCGAATCACCCATACTCTTTCGTCGGCGTAGGACCTTACTTTCGTCAACTTCCGACCACCAACTAGGATATGCCTTAGTGCTAGCATATATTTCTGTGATTTGGTATGTAGTCTGCATATTGCCACCTCCAGATTTAGCTTTATTTTTGGAATGTCGTCGTTTCTCGGAGACCGGGGATGGTGAAGTAGATAGAGGATCGACATGAACTATATCTTCACAGACTTGTACTATTGCTTTGATTAAGGACGTCTTGCCAACACCTAAAGAATGTCAAAATAGTGAGATGTGATGGAGTGAGGTTTATTTACCTGAGTCTCCAGCGATCAATACCTTCAACCTCCCCATATTCTTTCCCTTCTCGGTAAATGGCCGCCTGCTAGGCATTTTTATACTCGGCATAACTAGTTGAGGGTCAGAGCAGCTATCCATCATTGCCGGCGCATTCGGTTCATCTTCTTCACCAGATACAATAGCCTGACTTGATATTTCGTCATTTAATGATTCAGTATCTGACATTCTCGAACCAGGACTACTTATAATAGATTCACCAGCAGCAGAATACAAAGAAAAAGGGGTATAAGGTCTGGAGGCTTCGGTAGTTGAGGGGCGGACCGGAGAAGTAGTTCCGCTGAGATCGTAGGATGCCTTTCGGGAACGAGATCTCGAATCTCCTACAGATTGTAACTTTTCTGCCAAATTCTTCTTGAATTTCTCCCTAGCTCTGTCGTATTTTCCATCCTCATCACCGCTACCTTCAGAGAAAGAGCTAATTGTAGTGTCAATACTCTCCACACCGTATGTACTATTCTTCAAAGAATCGCGATGTTTTAATGGAACACGAATTGGTTGAGCTTCTCCAGATTCTAATGTTCTCTCGTCTGTAAGGAAATAGCTCATCTGCGGAGCTTGTGTTCTTGTTGCAAGTGGTGTTATGTCGTTATCGTTAATACTCCTACTGCGAGATCTTCCCCTGTAAGCGTCGTCGCCTGGTAAAGGGCGCATTTTGGATTGTTTGATAAGGAGTCGTTTGTGGAGAAGCGGGGATCAAGTTCTTATCATGCTTTAAATGCTTTGAAACCTAGGTATTGTATGGTAATTCCATAGAAAAGTGAAGGTATTTAAACAATCCCTTTATTAGGAATTGAAGTTGTCTCGTAAGTTGTAGCACGGTTGCTTGGGTAGGCATGTAACAATACTAGTACCCCGCCGCGTGATATCGAATGTAGGAAGAAGAGATCCTGATTCCTGATTCATTCATTGCAGCAAAAGCCCAACCAGCCAAAAGTACAGGAGCCGATTAGCGGTGAATCTTACCTAACTCCGATCTGTACTAAAGTCATACCGACATTAGTGTCAAAAGCAAGCACCTGAGCACGTGCTGAGGCATCAACGAAAGATAAGATAAGGCATCAGCTTTGTATCAACCTTATTTCATATCAACCTTATTATTAAGCGCTTGATATTTTGAGTTTAAGCGCCTTATTTGGTGTAATATACCCAAAATTGGATATCAATTAACGGCTAAACTCAATATGGTTACTTTCGTTCATCATTCTTCCTATTGTACCACCTTCACTGGACCATACATGCACGATAATTGGAAGCATTTCCCGACGATCGTTTCTCGAGTGAATTAATCCCTACATCATTTTGCTCCGGTTTTCTTTTCCACAGGGAAAGATCTCCAATTTTATTGCAATCAATCAAAACGGCTTCTCACGGGTCGAAAGACGCGCTGTCGATTCTAGAGCAAACTTGCACCCCAAAGTCCATTTTGTTCAATACAGTTCGCAAAAGATCTTTACTAAAGCCTCCTCACACATTTCCCCCTTCTCCAACTGTGCAGCGACTTCCCCACTCTCTGCCAAGTTCTATCAGCATACAAGATCTTGATACCGAGCACCTCACAGACAAGATGGACAATAGGAAACACCCCAGTTCCTTCCAGCAGCTGGAGAAGTTAGGAGAGGGCACTTACGCTACTGTGAGTACATGAGGGGAATCTTGAGATCCATGTAGCGCAGCGCGATCTGCGCTCGATATACTGTCCTAACAAGGGCTCTTCTTGTAGCGGACTTGTAGATGTTCTTCGATACTGACTCATACAAGGTTTTCAAAGGTAGAAACAGACAGACCGGTGAACTTGTCGCTTTGAAGGAGATCCACCTCGATTCCGAAGAAGGTACACCATCGACTGCGATCAGAGAAATTTCGTTGATGAAAGAGTTGAAACATGAGAATATTGTCAGCTTACACGATGTCATACATACCGAGAATAAACTCATGTTGGTTTTTGAACATATGGACAAGGACTTGAAGAAATATATGGACACTGCAGGAGACAGAGGAGCTTTACCACCTCCTACGATCAAATCATTCATGCACCAACTCCTCAAGGGAATCGATTTCTGTCATCAAAATCGGGTCCTTCACAGAGATTTAAAGCCCCAAAACCTCCTCATCAACATGAAGGGCCAACTCAAACTTGCAGATTTTGGTCTTGCGCGTGCATTTGGTATCCCTGTCAACACTTTCTCCAACGAGGTGGTTACTTTATGGTACAGAGCACCAGATGTCCTCCTTGGAAGCCGAACCTACAATACCAGTATTGACATTTGGTCTGCGGGATGCATTATGGCAGAAATGTATACTGGACGTCCCTTGTTTCCTGGAACAACCAATGAGGATCAGTTGGTACGAATTTTCAGGATCATGGGAACCCCGTCTGAGCGAACATGGCCTGGAATCTCTCAATTTACCGAGTACAAGTCAAACTTTCAGATGTATGCAACTCAAGATCTACGAGTCATTCTACCTCAAATTGATGCGGTTGGTATCGACCTTCTTCAAAGAATGTTGCAATTAAGACCAGAATTGAGAATCAGCGCACATGATGCTTTAAGCCATCCATGGTTCAACGACTTACCAGGAGCAATGAGACGCCCACAAGTACAACAAGGACAGATGCCGATGCAAAGGGGATATGCGCCACAAGAGGTTGCCCAAGGAGGTTACCAACAATATTGACGGATTTCTTTTAAACTGACTTATGATACCTCTATCATTGGGGGAAAGGCGTTAGACTGGATTGCATGGAGAGACTTGGGTGCGTGTGTTTTCATAGCAGGTTATGATCGATCCATGATAATGAATTTCTTTAGCTTCCGATTCATGATCTTCATTTTACGTACGGATACAATTTCTATATGACATACTTTTAAAACTATACCTGGGCGATTACCTCAGCCTCATGTTCACAGACCCTTATTTGTGACTTATGTTGCATGTCTGATGTTTCGGGCTGTGCAAACATATAACCACCAGTTTTCTTGGCTTGACAGTGGCTCTTTTACAAACCAAAACACCCGTGCGTAATTCTGGTTCAAGTGCATGATTTCCTAGTAGCCTTGAAAATCGAAGAAAGATGAGAATCCACAATCTTTATATCTGAATTGGGATTGCATATCAAGACTCGATGTAATTTCAAATGTTCAACGGGGATTGTCGATTTTTAGCGATACACATATCGTTATTTCTACTTGGGAGCTCACCGGGGTAAGGAGATTTTGGTGAGCTTTGAGTATTTCAAGGCTCATTAAGAGAAGCTCATGGGAAAGAAATAACTGCCGCATGGATGCTTGTGCAGATGGAGCAAGTAAAATATGCTAAGAGAGTATCAATATATGATCATTGTACTGAAGGTTTTGATTGCGAATATAAGAGGTTTTTCTTCTCAATTTGTTGGGAAATAATACTCTGAGTGCATAATAACTGCTGGTGTGCGATCATTCAACACGTTTATAAGGCGTAGATGCGCATCTTGTAGACCCTCTCGCCAAAGCCAGATAGTTTGGCTCATATCTAGGCAGCAGAGAATCCACTTAAAATTGAACGGGGAGTTTTTTCACTAGTTATTGATAGCATCTCTATCACTCGCCATCGTCAAAATGAGCACTCCCTCACAGCCCACGATGATAAAGCCTGCGCGTTACCATAGTAATCACACTTCCGATAGCTCGCGCCAAAGTATTCATTGGATTACCACAGCGCCACAACTTCTCATTTGGGCTCGATCCCGTGGTCTACTTCTCGCATGTATGGTATCGTCTGTGTATTGGTTTCCCACCTTAGATTTGCAAGTGTAATCACAAACGTTCTCTTCATTCGACAGTACTATGAATCTTAGCCCAGCACTATTAAATTATATGTCTGTTACATGTCACTGTATGAAAGTCATAGGTGAACAGGACCCGATGACTCGAGACATAAAGGCTTATGTTGATTACGAAGAATCTACGACTTTCAATCCGGGACGAGTTTCTTTTCCTGATGTTGATGGTGGTGAGATTTGTCTATGTATACCACACATGTTTGGTTTTCGATAGAGATATAGAGCCACCTGAGAAGAAAAAGCAGAAGCTAAGTGCCCGGCTGCGGATGTTGATGAATAGCTGATTAGTACAGTGGATGAATGTGAGGGAGATGATGCACGGTTGGAGTCCATCAAGGGTGTGATTGTAAGTCACCGGAATGTGTAGATATAAATAAGGTAAGCGCTTACTTCTCGATTTTGTGACTGTTGTGGGGATTCCCTGATGGAGAATGCAAGGCGTGTGTATTCTCTTCCTAAAATCTTCTAGTGACAACTGCAACATGCAAATTGTGGTGGAAGAGGAGCCAGTGGCAAGTGTTTAGGCGTGGGCTTTTTCGAACTTCTCTCATCATTGTATGGCGCGCATGTAGATATTTACTAATGATCATGACTGTTAGGATATGGAAGATGGAAGAATGTTCATAGGATGTGATTGTGTTGAGCACGACTAGTTATTATCATCAGATGGATGTGCACGGAGTAGAAAGCTTTAGCTGAAAAGAAGAGTTGCGAATAGCAGAATAAGAATTTGAGGCAGATGACAAACTCATCGAGAGAATCGTGGCACATTGACATTGGTTTACAGATAAACCCTTCCAGAAGGGTCTCATTCCGAGCTGAGAGCGCGAGTGAGTTTATTACACACAGAATCTACCATATCCCACGACTATTATCATCCAAAATCAGCACACACTTAAGTAAACACCTGTCATCGGTAAACCTGATGTTAACCCCGCTGGATACTGTGGCCATATCTCATACACATTCTTATTTCCCACAACTCCATCCGCAAACCGAAACACAAAGCTCAGCACACCATTCTCAGGACATGGCAATGAATTGACCGTTGTATCGAGACGCACCACTGGTGTGAGTACACCAAAATGTTGAGGGAGATCGGAGTCTTCAGGAAAGAAGGTTGAAGTCCAGGTTGGTGGGATAGCGAATGGAGAATTGGAGGGTGGAGAGATGATAGAGATATCGAGTGTGGGTGGAGTTGGTGAGGTAAGTGACCAGCCTAGATACTGCGATTCGAAAAATGGAAAGGTGGCAGCGAGGGTGCAGGTCTGGTTTGTGCTAGAGGGGTTCTGTGTGGATGGAGGGATTGTGAAGGATAGGTATTGAAGGAGAGCGGTAGCTGGAGATCACGTTAGCAATCAAATCACTGTGGGGATGAAAGTGGTATTAGAGAAATAAGTAGATTTACTGGAATTCTGGTATACGAAGAATGAACCAGCACCGTTGCTACTTATGGCATTTGAGTAGCTTGCATTAGGAGCGGCGCTTGAAATCTGGGAGATCCAAGTTGGTGAAATGTTTCGGCATTCTCGAGTCGATAGGGATCTGTCAGGGATGTTTGGGATAATGGATGCTATAGAACTTGTCACAATGAACAACAAAAGTATCAGGAAAGTCTCTGACTGGTACATCTTGAAATATGAGAAAATTATTTCACAGTGCCTTGTACTCAATCGATGTATCAGAAGATTTAGACGTTTATTAAAAGTGCTGCCTATCGCATGAAAGAACATTTAGGTCATGCGAATCATTGCTCGAATATACAAAAACATCACGAGGTCGAGATCGTATTGTAGTGAGAATAAGTCTCACGGAATTTGACTTGGCGTAAGCAGTATTTTGGCAGATCGCGGATGATTATGTCTTTCGGAAGACTTTCCGTAATCCCTTGACAGCAACGTAAGTTTACTCGGTTTTATGTAAAGAGAAGTCTAATGGAATCTAGAATTCTTCCTCATTCTTTCTCCATAAATCATCAACGCCACAAGTGCAGGTAAGAAAGTGATACAAATAAAAGCTAACAACGAATTACCCCATCCGAGCCCCAATTGGCTATATAAAGGTGGTCCAACGAGCGGTAGAATGGCAGCAAATAAAGCACGAAGTATACAGCACACGGCCACTGCCGAAGCTGCATGTAGTTCATGTACATCGACGAGATAGTTCTCTGTGGGAAGTATTGCCAATATGAAACTAAAGCCCACGATTGCAGTACCGATAATAGGAACGATCCAATGAACGTGCTTTTCGGCAGACCAACCGTAGAGAAAAAGACCGATGGGAAGAACTATGGCACCCAGAAGCATGAGGGGAAGTCGATGCTCGGGTTTCAGATGTCCTTCTTGTGATTTTTTGTACTTGATGTATCGGTCGGAGACCATGGCATAGAGTAGCATAGCTATAACATTTCCAGTAGCTGACATACGTTAGTCTCATTTGTATACATCCGATCAAAGAACGAAAATCCGTACCTCTTCCCAAAAATGCAAGTCCCACGGGACCTTGGCCAAGTCCGTAATTATCCTCTAAGATTGGAGTGAGAGTGGTAAGAATAACATAAGAGATTCCATACACCAGAGCCGTGAAGAAAGATATGATAAACACAATTGGCGAAAGGAACAGCATTTTGATTGGCCGTAACAAAGAATCCTTCAAATCCGCATGTTTCTCCGAACTTCCGTACTTGGATCGCAAATTTTCGTTGCCAGTACTTTTGCGAAGTCTCTCTACTTTTCGTTGCACAAGTTTCACCTTGTATGTTTCTCGAAATGTGAGAAATCCAAAACAAGTTACTGCTCCTACGGCAATCACAACAATCCAGATACTCCATCGCCAGCCTTTTGCTTCGGTAATATAGGAACCAACGACCGGCCCTGCAAATGGTCCTAGTAGTGGGAAGGCAATAGCTACTGACATGGCGGTACCTCGATCTTCTTTTCTGAAGAGATCCCCAACGATACTGGGCCCTAAAGTCACCGAGCAAACGACCAGTCCGCATAGAAAACGAAAAGCGATAAGCATGGACATATTGGTACTCAATGCCCCTCCTGTAAGACATAGGATAAAGAGGATATTTCCAACATGATATACAGGCATTCGACCGTAGATCTCCGACAAAGGTCCCACCAAGAAAGGTCCAAAGACTTCACCAAGCTCCCAAATGGACACGAGCAAAGTTGAGTATAGCTCATTTGTAACGTGAAACTCTTCCATTACTCTTGGCACTGCTGGAACGATAGTTATGGTTCCCAAGTTACTATATGAGAATTCGTTAGACATCTGATATGAGGATTATGAATTCGCGCAAGCTTGAGGCGAGGGACTAGTTGAACGAGGAGATCAACATACACCAACATGAAAATCAATGCCGTACAGCTAACGATTGACCATTTCCGCCACAAGGGCCAGTTGAGAGGATGTTCTGGTTCATTCTCGTCCAGATCAATGATATTTTCATCGTTTTCCAGGGCGTCGGTTTCAGTAGTCGAAACGTTCGGTTTTTCTGAGGGTACGGCGATGTCCTGGTCGGATTTGGTTGCTAATGCTCCTTCCTGCAGGGCAACGTCGAGCACTGGATTGTCCATTATTAGCGTAAGCTTGGCTGAAAAACAAACTCAAGACAACTTGCAGATCTAGATACTATTATATTGGACAAACGTGTTGTACTTGTCATCAAACTGTTGGGATTTCCGAAGAAAAGCCGACAGTGTAATATCGACACCTAGTCAACGGAGTTATATTACCAACTCTCATCTGTTTGGAGCTCGAACTACATTGTGAGTGACTGCCGTCACTTTTCGAATTACTATTGAAGGATCAGGGATACTTACGACTAAGGCTACTGTAGTCTTGCTAATAAAGTAGATTCCCGTCAGGCTTAACCATGTTGGGAGAAATTCGACCGCTCCAATTGAGGAGTGTAGGAAGACCATACAGATCTGAAGATAGTAAGAATCTATGACCAGATTTGCATTGATTTGTCCTCGGTACGGTACTTGCGTCTATGGGATGAGATCAATCAGACTTATGATTGCCTTGCAGAAAAGCTTGTGAGCAGTAACAACACCAATCATATTGACTCGAGCCATAGATAAGACATAGATATATTTCCATATCTCGACCCACGTTGTTCCACAATCATTCACAGACCAACACATCTATTGTTGGTGTCGGCAGATGTTTGATTCGATCGTGGTTCATCAAAAGAGTATGTACTATTGTGGGTCGTGCGGCGTAGCTACTACCCGACACAGATTCTCATCTCGGACACGCCTCTTTTCTGAATTAAGGGCTTGCGTGTTTGATCTGATGACGCAACAGATGTGACGCTTGCCACTTCTTTATTCTCAGGGGACTCAAGCGATTGTGCGGAGACATTATTGAATAGTGTCTATCCTCGGACCCAGACGTACCATCTGGCCTACCCATTATACCCATTGCGAGCACTGGTTGAGAGCAGTCAAATGGGATCTATACATCAAATGCCTATCATAGCGTACATTGAATCTCAAATCCATCGCTCGAGAGCCTCACAGGGAGAATCGCAAGTCTCGTGAACAAACTAGAAAACAATTGGAACACCAGTCACAAATTTCACAATGATACGCCAGAGTTCACCATATTTTCATCTCGCACGCTGCTTGAATGTGCTCCGCGATCAAATCATGTGCAATGTGCAATGTGCAATCTGGAAACTCCACGATACGCAGGATTTCAACAAAATCAGAAGGAGTAGTCTTGGCCAAATGCGTATATATCGTCACTGAGAGCAAGTTAAGGCTTGGACTGATGAGTATACAGCTTATCAGAGAGGACAGGATCAACGAACTGAAAAGTGATGGCTTCTGTCGGCCCAAGTCCTCAGCCCCTCCACTTTGAGTCACCATCATATACCACTCTCCCCCGGCTTCTTTCCCGTACAAACAACCCTAGGAATACACAATGCATTGCCCTCCTCCGCCTCTCTCTCCCCCCTCTCAATCAACCTCCACCACATTTCCGCCGCCTCCTCCTTCCCAATCCTCATCAAACTATCCGCAAATTCCTCCATCGTCAATAAATGCTGTTCATTAAACGCTCTCACCAATCTATCTTCATCTCCAAAACTCTGCACATCTATCTCCTCCAACCCAGCATCTTTGAGAAAAGACGGAATTTGAAGCGTCCAATCATATCGTCCATTTGCCCAGGACATGCTGCGGATTTGTTGGAGAGCCGGGGCTTGTATAGAAGAAGAGGGAGTTTTGACGTGCATGTTTACGCAATCGAGTTCATCCCATTGTAGATATCCTGTAATATTCCAGTTAGCTTTCAGACCTCACCTATCTCTTTCTTCTTTCTCAATCTCTTAAAATTAGATCGAAAAGAGAATCTCACCTCCCGGCTTCAACATCCTCATCAATTTCCCCACAAACTCTAGAATCTGACTCTCCCCCTCCAAAACCAAAACAAGCAATCTCGCATGCACAAAATCAAACAATCCAACCCATTCCCCCGGTACATCTTCAAAAATATCCCATTTCCTCACCTCCGTGTTTCCTGCTAACCATTTCTCATTCGGCGCCTGCTTGATATCTTTATCAAGCCCCACTAGCTTCCCATCTGGAAACTGCCTTCCTATATCCAGTAGCCATGCTGCTGTGCCCGTTGCTACATCCGCAATTTTGACATCCTTGGGTAAATGCAGAAGAATAGATGGATGGATATTAAACCCAAGTGCTTCTTTCCAGAGATAGTGTTGCAGATTGAGTCGACAAGAGGAGATGTGGGTACGAGTGCGAGCACGGTTGAGAATATAGCCGTGGCCGGAGGAGAGACTCCAGTCTGTTTTTGAAGATTCGGGTTCTGACATTGTGGATTGTGGCGATCGATGGAACGGGATGGAAAATTGAGGATTTTCTTGAATTTAGGAGGAGTAGATAGTAGATATGGAAAGGCAGTGAGAAGAAAAAGAAAACATCAACATCGGGAATCCAGATGATGGATACCCGAAAATGAAGAAGCCATGTCTACACGAGTTCATCCACTAGTATGCACTCCGCCGCAAAATGTATCAGTTGATATATCAGTACACACAAAATCCATGATATAACTCGCAGACCAGACGTAAAGTTGGTGAATCAACGATTGTACTCTCCTCCTTCACCAACAGTTGATTTCTATAAACGGCATCCCGATGCGAGATAACTACGTATGTTTGCACTAGCAATGATAATTATAGACTAATCGCAATCAAGAAATAGATGCCTGATTAACCAACTGTTGGAACCGTAGTTGGAATTGAATACCCCGCTATCTAGTCGACAATGACAACTAATCACTGGTCCAATCTCATGTAATCCAGGCATCGAGGAATAAATGACGTCCCGAAGCATTAGATGAACGAACGAAAAGAGGAATGCATAATATCATACCGACATACGAAACAAACCACAGCAAACCAATACATCGATTCCTTCAAACCCAGAAATCCGAAAAGAACTCGAGTTACGTATCTTCTTGATTGAAATGAAATGAACATTGATATAAAATATAAATATAAATATAAATAACTCAACACCGAATCCCTCGTACCCAAGACATTCTGTCTCAAAATATAAAGATATTACACAAATACCTGCTTTCCAAGAAAAGTAAATTCCCATATAACAATGCCATCCCATCTGCAAGCTATGCATGGAAATCATTACCAGACCACTCCAAGAGACTGTAATCACTTATATCATGTCTGCTTCCCATTCATCCAACACATCCAGACAGATGATTCGAGCCATCTGAAGAAAAAACCCCCGACTCCGATATTTTCCCATCAAAATTTCATAATCCATCCAAATCCAACAAATCCCTTCATCCAATATATTCTCTAGCCAGAGAAAAACAAGATGTAAATTCCCTAATCACACATATCGATCACACACATCGATCCCGATAATCTCTCTCCTCTACTCCACCCATTTCACGCCAACCTCGTCGCCTGACTCTTAATCTCCCCATCCCCCAACTCCCTCACCGGCTGCGTCCCCGGCATCTCGATATGATATTCCGGCGCATACATTTCATACGCCACGGGTTCGGGTTCACTCCTCGAATAATCGCTCGAATCCTCCATCTTCTCATTCATCGGCACGTCCGAAGTAGGATATACCGTATAATGCGTCTTTTTCGCCTGTTTCTTGCGCCAGAAGAAGAATCCCGCGGCCAATGCTAGGAGCGCTACAATTGCGATACCAATTCCGATTCCGGCTTTGGCTCCGCCGGAAAGACCGGTTGCTGGAGTGCTATCGGTGGAAATCCCGGTCTGGGTCGATGATGAGGAGGCGGTTGCGGAGTTACTGGTGGAAGAGGTGGTAGGATTTGGAGATGCTGTCGTGGTGGCATCACTGCCAGCCGAAGCAGTAGTTGATATCGATGTTGATGTCGTTGAAGTTGACGAATCCGTAGGTAAGGGTAATCCTAAAGTTGTAGGTGATGCACGTTGATTTTGGTCAACGATGAAATGTTCACTATTGGCTCCATATCCATTTGATGCATTTGGTTTCAAATCGAACCAACAAGGTGAACCACCTAACCATCTCCAATTGATTGGCGCAGAGCCATTAAATGCTGTCACCGTGGTATAGCTTTCTGTGAGAGAAATATCGAGTGAGTTTGCATTGCTCCGTCATGTTTTTTTGTAACATTCTACGATGATATCTTACCTGTGATTAGTGGACCCGTGAGGTCCGTGATATTTTGACAATAGATCCAAAGTTGAGGCTCTGGAAAGGGAGACGTGTAGGTTACATTAACGGTGTCGAGATAGTTGATGGTGAGATTGTCCGTTGGATACAGAAAAACAACACCATGATCATCAGCTCCAGTATATCCTATACTCCACGAGAAGCAAGTGAGAAATGTCAAGAAATAATTCCGTGAGTAATACATGTTGATGACTGCGATAATTGATGTCCTAGTTTAAGTTACACTGAGGATCGAGGTCATCAAAAGATTCCATGTTGGATACGTGAAAGATTTGAGTCTTCTGAGAGATGTTGAACAAGGAAATGGGGCTCATGGGTCTAAGGGCTAGGTCTTTGCCCAGAACCAAAATATGGGTTAAATGGGATTCTTCCTTAATGCCAATGAAAACAGTGGAGATCTGTTATGATGGTCTCCTGTCAACTTTATTCAGAAGGAAGTAAGCTTAACCTTTTCATTTCTTAGAAATTTATTCCTAATTGGCTTGGCAGCTTTTCTTTGGTGGTATTTGTATTTCTAATGGAGGGTGGGATGATTTGATACTGCACTGCCTACTCGGGTAGTATTCTATATTGAACACTGGTACTCTAAAGGAGGTCGCAGGGTTGATCTGGTTATCCCTGTAGCATGGCTGGAGCATGGCTGGATCGTGGCATTCAAATACCTACTGGGGTATGGTCATGAACGGAAATGATCATTCTGATACCAAAACTTCGAGATTGACGAAAATCAACCTTCATGAATGCAGCACAAGCACGAAGAATATAAGCAAGAAGACACAACACGCGAGCACAGAAGGAGTTCCTCTTTCCTCCCCCACCGCTAGAGCCAACCTAGTGTCAGTTTTTTCTTGATGCCATCTAAAACAGTGGAGATATGATACTACAGCCTCCTCTCTCCTGTCAACTTCTTTCTTCAAAAGGAATTAAACGATAAGCGTAACGGACAATAAACTTTTTTGCTGTCACAGAACCTGATCACTGATTGGCTCTCTACCTAGGATTGAATTAGCGATATATATATTTGGAGAATATCTTTGTACGTAGGTGGGATGATGCATACCTATCCCTTATCTGATTGGTGAAACTAGATTAGCCAAGTCAGCCAAGCAAGCCATTTTAGCCTCCCGAGATTAAGCTTATTGTTCCCACGTTCCACGATCCCCCTGTCTCAAGTCTCACACCTATCAAGAACCATCTTCACTACGTAAAATTCGAGACGTTACACCGCCTAAAAATAAAAAACCTCGTGTATATCCCGTTTCTTCATGTATATCCCGTTTCCTCATGTGTGCCAAGTTTATCCCCAAGAATAAAAAAGTGCGAGCCGACGAACAGATCATTGGAATTTTCTGCTTGGTAACAATGTAACCCCAGCACGTGCTGGGTCTATAACAGGGTTGAGCTTGTAGAAGTCAAAGTGGAACCATGTCTGATCAACAACAGACAGGATCCTCACCGGCGTTTAACGTCCTTCACGACTTGCTGAATCACATCATTCAAATCATAAAGCCCACAATTGCCAGGTCATTACCGCCAGGGTCATAACACTAGTAATATAAGCGGCAACTCCAGATGCTTCTTGAATATCTTTCTCCAGTATTGTCCAACAAATAGCAAATGCTATTCCTAAGACTGAGGAGAGTATAAACATAACGGTAATTGCCAAGGACGTAATTAATCCCTCGACAAAATGTAATCCCCAGCCTAGATTTTCGCTTAACCTATTTGCATTAAATGCGATCGGTTCGATCTTCCTGCGGGAAATTTGTTGGAGGTAGAAATTTGAATTGACATCAGAAATTGAAGGGCAGTCTTGAGAAAGATGTAACATGTGTTCTGGACCAATGGGAGGAACCATTTTTGGAGGTGGTGGTTGTGCAAAATCATACTCATTGGTTGTTGGTGGAGAATCATTAGGTTTGATATGATCAACATAGTCGCCTGGACAAGCTTCGAACTATGTAAAGTCAGCAATGTTATTCCACACGTTCAATCAAAACCGGGAAATTCGATGTTGACCAGCTGGTAAAGAGATTATTGCTGCTCAAGATTTAGACGAACACTTCGTCCAATACTCTCAAAGCCCAGACTCCGTTCAAAACCCCCCGGATTCTGAAACCCCAAAATACTGATAAAGAAATTCAACCGGGATCTGGAGCTCATACACCTATAAATTCGGTTCTCCTCAACTTCAAAATTGCCCAATCCTTCCACGTCTTTTCTTTATTATAAGCGCATTCCAGAGCTTTGAAGAAAGTTATGTCGATCAATGGATCTTGGTTTTCGTCCTTACACACATGAAGTGGCTTGAGATGAGTTGTGTATGGTTTCTTCTTCATACACAAGTGAAGCCAACGGCATTCATCGGCAGGCAGACAGACCGGATTTTTCGGGGGACTCGCTTTGACAAACGTTGGCAGGGGTATTCCGAAGTTTCGAAAGTTTTCTCGAGATGAGATTAATGCCATTCTGGAGTCTCCCACTAATCCAAAGTTTCGTCCCCAATGGTTGACTTGTTATCTGTGCTCGAGTTATGTAGCCTGCTTGCATCAATTCCTTTGCAAAATCTACAACTGCTCCTTCCCGACCTGGGAGCTCAGTAAAGTCGTCGTAGGAAGTATGTCCACATTTCTGGTAGGTTATTAGCATACAGCTGAATCTTTGACTATACATTTTCATAAAGTCGTTCTTACACATGTCCAAACCATGCGTCGAGTAGCATTTGGTAAAGTCCCATATTTGCTAAGTAAATTCCGTACGCTAGATGCGTTCCGATCGATTGGATATAACTATCGAAAGGTGATTTCGCTAGGTTGCAATATAACTCTTCGAACATAATCCGAGCTCTATAATTCTGAAGAAGGACTTCCTTCTTGAAGATCTTTTCTGAACATTATCTTCTCTTACTGACATCAGATAGTTTACCGTTCTCGATCTCTTTCATCCGATGTTTTGGACCACGGAGAAGAGTTGAAAAACCTGCCAGACGTCCTCGGTATGGATCGGACCTCTTTACCTCTCCCAAAGTGATAGACAACTTCATACTTTCGAAACATTCCTGTGAGAACAACCGACGTTCGTGGTGCTGCACTCGACTCCAAGTTTTGAGAGCATAACTCATGCAAACATTCGCGTCAGCAGGAGAATAGATAGCCCACACATATTCCCTATAGCCCAGACACAATAAGTGATCTATACGGTGCCAATCCGGAACTGCTTCAGAGTACACTCGCAGAGAAGGGGGTTGTTTAGCTATTTGTAACAATAAAATGAATGCAGGTTTCCTATCCAGGAGTAGAGGGGAGGTACGCTCAACATCGAAGTTGGGAGCATCAATAAAACTACTGAATGTATCGGGGTGATCATTGTCGAAATTAGCGGGATGTTGAGAAAATGTGACTCGACCGTGTTTTCTAAAATTTGGAAAGATTTGTTAGCCTCCACAATGAATGTAATTTGTTTAAAAGAAGTATCCTCACTCATCACCCCACAATAATTGGTATATAAGAATGCCATAGAAGCCCAAAGAATTCTCAATTGAAACGGCGCAAGCACTTTGCACATCGCAGAAGAGAAGAAATGGATGAAGAGCGTCAGAGATACGAATCGGAAGGAGTGGATTAGTGAGCTGGCATAATGCATAGTTTATCTGCATGGCTCGATTTGACATAGGTAGACTTCTGAGAATGAGCGCTCCCTCATGTTTTGTCCGTGATGAACCAATGATTGGTTCCCTATAATCTGTGACCATGTTACATGGGTTCGTTCTGCTCTTATGGTTGCTTTCAGGTGACCTCCATTTCACATCGTCCGAATACAAGTCGTCAGAATACAAATCGTCTTTGTAAAGTTCTTTCCTTTCGCTAATGCTGATAGGAGAAGCTTTTTCCTGTTTTAACATGGATTTCTTTGACCCAGAATCAAACCCCCATGAGTGATCTGCATTAAGTCCTGTAGAAGGTGTGGAAGTTATTAAAGACGTTGAAAGTATTTGTGGTGTTGAATTTGCTGGAGAGATTTGAGATATTTCAGGTATTGGAGGATCGGAAGTATTTGCGGTGTTGGAGAATCCGAAGATATTGAAGGCGTTGTAGGTATCGAAAGTGTAGAAACCATAGATACAGCTTCAATCTCAAAAATCTCCATTTTCCTACTCCATTTCTCAATCTTTCCATCCGGTTTACTTTCCAATCCCCAATCCCACGTCAAACTCCGATCCTTCTCAGCAGACTCACCCCACCCACCACTTTCTTCGAAGCAAGTGCCCCCTTCCTCATCCGCACTCTTCTCGGATCAAGTAAAGCATGATACCTTTCTAACATCCTCGGCATCTTCAACTCCAACTCATAATCCCTCTCACACTCCCTCTCACACTCCCTCTCACACTCCCTCTCACACTCCCTCTCCCCCAATCCATCCTCTTCCTCTCCCAATACGTCTTCGGCATATCCTTTACCGCACCATCACAAGCCTTGGACATCTCCCCCAAGACCTTCACCACCTCCTCAACGACTCCGAACCCCCTTTCAACACCACAGAACGACATTTCAATCTCTCTTTCATAACAAGATAAACAATATCCATTCCACTAGAATTTGATTGCATCGCCTCATCCAGAGAAGAATCGGAAATCCCCAACAACAATTCAGCACGCGTTTTCAACCCCTCTCTCATAGCATCATCGTAGATTTTCAACCAATCGAGATCTAGAACCCCTTGACATCCATGTCAACAGATTCCCCATTGTGAAATCTGAATGCGAATCCCAACTCCGTAACTTCCACACACCCAAAAATCCGCAAATCCAAACGAACAAAACCCCCATAAACCATACACAGAAACTCAACAAGATAAACAGAACACTCAATAACCCACTCCCATCTCATGCGCCACATCGTCTTCCTTCTCGATAGACTCGGCGCAGCCACGCATCAAACCGCCCATGTAATTCCCGAGGTCATCAATGGATCTCAGCCCTCCAGATGTGAATTTTCCACCCGCCCGAACTCCTCATTACCCTTGCAATACTCTATGAATCATAGAATACGTGCATCATGGATATCCTATCGACCCTCATTATCTCCCTATATTCAAAAAAAAAATTATAAAAAAAATTGAAAATTGAAAAGCATAAGATACTGAATTAGATATTCAACAAGAAAGGTACCTACCTACCTATGGAATAGAAAGTCTGAGGGTGGACGTATGCATTCAACTCAAGATCGATCCACGCCAAGGTTAAATCCGGTGGTCGCCGTGATTCTTGGCAAGTAACCTTAAGTAAGCAAGAATAAGGTTACACAAGTATATATTTCTCATCCCATCCATACAATAGCAAATACATTACATTTGACAAACGATCAAAAAATATAAATGAATAATCTGGATCCTCTCAGACCAAATAGGTCCAATACAAATATACATTATTATTATTAGGTTACCCGATATCTTTTCATTCCAAGAGTGCAAATGTGATAGATAACCTTATACACGTGATCATGATTCCGCCACGGAAAATGATATGAAAGTCTACAATACAATACAATATCACCTATCGAAAACCGGCCTGATAAGTGTACCTAGGTACTTACTTCAATTTATAGTGATATAGTGATATAGTGATAAGATATAAAAACACAGATCTATACTTACTTACATCTTCATCTCCCCATTTCGCCCCACCCACCAACCTATTCTAGCCTTTGGAAACCTCCAAATTCCTCTAGAGCTTCTTCAGCCCTCAAGCCCTCTAACCTCCATATACATATCTCATGCATACACATATACACATCACATCAAATCAAATATACCGAATTATTTCCATTAACTTCACAGTATAGTATACAACAACGTTCTAGCTCGATCCCGCTCTCATCCATTCCATTCCATTCCATTCCATTCCATCTCTCCTCTCCTCTCCTCCCAACCCATCCACCCCCCTATTTCTCCTCCCAATTCCCCCTCGCCCACTCCCTCAAAACATTCTTCTTCACCTTCCCCGTACTCGTCTTCGGCAATTCCTTTACCACAACTACTTCCTTCGGCACCATAAACCTACTAATACTACTCTCCTCCTTTGCCCACCTCACCACATCCTCACCTTTCAAGCCCCCCTTCCCTCCTTCTCCCGCTCCACCCCCCTCCCTAACAGTAACAAAAGCCACCGGACACTCCCCCCACTTCTCATCCTGCACCGCCACCACCCCCGCCTCCAACACCCCCTCATGCTGCACCAACATCGCCTCCAACGCCACACTACTTATATTCTCCCCCCCACTAATAATAATATCCTTCGCGCGATCCAGAATCTGCGCACTCCCATCCTCATGCCACACGGCCAAATCTCCACTATGCAGTGCACCACCCGCAAAGAGCTTTCTCGTCGCTTCTTCATCGTTATAATATCCCTTTGCACATATATTCCCCAGGAAGATGATTTCTCCAATTTCTTTCCCGTCGCGCGCGACATCTATAAGTCTATCATCCGGTTGATCGGGTTTAATAATGCGGAGATTGAGAGACGTGAGGAATCCATGTCCTTGTCGCGCCATGCGGTTATATTTTTCTTTCAGTGAGATGTCTTCCCAAACAGGCATGTGGTAACCCTTTGTGATGGGACCATAGGTTTCCGTCATCCCATATACATGGACTGGAATGAGATTGAGATTTGTCATTGTTTCGAAAAGATGAGCTGTAGGTGGTGATGCGGCGACGGTGACGCGGACTGGATTTGGGAGTTGGGCTGCTTCTTTCGAGGCGCAAAGTAGAGTATTTACGGTAGGTGCGGCGTTAAAATGGGTGATGGGTTGAGATTTCAGTAAGTTCCATATCAGAGGATAATCGATTTTGCGAAGACAGAAGTGAGTACCCCTAACTGCTGTTACAGCCCAAGGAAAAGTCCATCCCACAGCATGGAACATGGGAAGTGTCCAGAGATAACCACATCTTCCTTTATGAAAATTCAA